>NC_080551.1:13045000-13645000 GCF_028640845.1 Ahaetulla prasina
TTACGCCCAATGAGTATGTAAAATATTCATACCAGAAACATACTTTACCTATGATTTCTGCTGATAGTGTAGAAGAACAGACCTGGTCAAGCTTTGCTTGTTCTCTCAAACTGAGGCAAAGTTACTCATTAAACAATACACAATACTCACAATCTCTGGAGTCCTGTGTACAGCTCCATGTCTACGGCATGCAAAGTCTGCAAATTCTTCCAATACTCTATGTATCTATAGGGAGATAATGGGGTGGGGAGGAAAGAAGGTGACTTTAATACAGAAATACAATGCATTAACTTTCAGAGGAACCATCTATGGAGACTCTCAGTAACCCAGGTCATGGTTGTCCCAAAGATGCTTTTTCAAGAGGCAACTGGACTTTCTTGTTTTTCTCTGAGGGTGTTTCATTTCTCATTCAAGAAGCTTCTTGAGATGAAAAAGCTTCATGGATGAGAAGCTAAATGCCTTCAAAGAACAACAAGAAAGTCCGTCTGACTCTTGGAAAAAATTCAGAGGAACCGTTGACCATGCAGTTAGAACCAGGGGTGGGCTGCTGGGGGTTCGCAAGGGTTTGTGAGAACCTCTACCTAAGATTCTGTGCAGTTCGGAGAACCCCCAAATCCCACTCCTGGCTGGCCCTACCCACTCCATCCTACCCTCCCAGGAGTCCCGTTTTGGATGCAGGTAAGTGCAGGGCACGCGCGGATGCTCAGAGAGGGCAAAAAACCAGCCTACCAGAAGTTTGGGAAGAACTTCCCGAACTTCCTCCAGAGGGCCTCCAGAGCCTGGGGAGGCAGTTTTCAATCTCCTGGAGGTTTGAGGAAAGCTTCTGGAGCCTGGGGAGGGCAAAAATGCCATACACACACCCTGCCATGGTGCAGGAGGCCGACTAGGCCACGCCCACCATGGCCATGCCTACCCAGTAACCGGGTAGAGAACCCCTTGCTAAAATTTTTGAAGCCCACCCCTGAGTAGGACTAGTGATGGAAAATGCAACCTCTGAAGTTGGTGGCTTTCGTCAGGATTTCAGCTGGCTCTTTAGGATGCCAGATCCATGCACTATATAACTTTATGATGCCTGGATCTGGTATAGATGAGACAAATTTGGCAAGACAGCAAGCAAACCTTGATATGACATAAAATAACGATAGGAGACTTCCTAAGTAGGAAGAATTTACCCAAATTATTATTTTTACTGCTCATACTAAATGGATACAATTTTAAACCATTCAACATTGCTTTGCATGTAAACTAAGTACAGGTAGGATTCCAGTATTTAGTCTATCAATTGTTGGGAGTAAACAGAGCAAAACTTTGTGGCCACGGACCCCCAAGACCTAATTCAAGACTAATTAAACCAGGGATAGTCAACCTTTTTTATACCTACCACCCACTTTTGTATCTCTGTTAGTAGTAAAATTTTCTAACCGCCCACCGGTTCCACAGTAATGCGCCATGTATTGTTGTCTACGCATGCCTCTTGCGCATCATGGATTGGGTTTTGGGGGGGGCACCGGCTATCGGCTCTGCTTGTCTGTTACAGCTGGGTGGTGTGGGGGGAGATGCGCGAGCTATTCTGGGATGAGGCTCTTTTGTTTGTGGTCGCACTATAGCGCCATTTAGTTTCACTTGCGCAACGTGAACTAAACATATGTGCGGGTGATACAAATAGTATATTTTCAGAAATTTAAATTGTCACGGGGAATTTTATGAAAACCTAATGAAAATATTTTTAAATAATGCTATGAAATTTTTTTTAAAAAGTCAATTAAATTAAAAAAAGTAAAGTGCTTCAATATCGGAAAAACCTCTACCGCCCACCATGAAAGCTGGAATGCCCACTAGTGGGTGGTAGGGACCAGGTTGACTACCACTGATTTAAACAATAACATGGATACCCTTTGATGATATCATGGACCACAGGTTGAGAACCACTGTACTACAGTATCTTCAAGAGGCAGATAAATAAGGAACCACACCTCTTCCACGGGAAAAAACCAGCATGAAGTAAATAATCCTCTAAACGCAAGAATATATATTTTTTCTTCAAAAGTACTTCCTTTCCTAGGCATAGTCATTTTTAAAAAAAAACAAAAACAAAACAAGACTCTTTCCCCCCCCTTACTTAACCAATTCACTAAAGAAAACCTAGCTAATAAATCAATTTTGTCATTATTAATTAATCAAGAGCTCTTGTTGCTCAAACCAAGAGAGGAAAAAGATTTAAAAAAATGTGTCCTCTAACTTTCTGCAGTTTTTAAATCTTTGAAAAATCTAATAATAATAATAATAATAATAATAATAATAATAATAATAATAATAATAATAATAATAATAATAATACCACCACCACCACCACCACCACCTGCCCAGAGGAAAAATGATGGTAAATTCTACTCAGATCAGCACTGGATGCTTCAAAGAGCTAAACAACCAATCAGGACTTTTGTACAATATTTGAATGTGTAACTATATTTTTTTTGGGGTGGGGGGACTGTACATTTCAGCGAGCATACTACTGCAGTGGTATCAGCTTTCTGAGGTACTTAAAATTGTGGCTCTTCTTTTTATTGAACACGTTTAAAGTATTTGCACCCTGCTTTTTTCAAAATGGTTGCCCAAAACAGTGTCCAATTAAAGGCACACAATATAAAATATAGACATGTCACAACAAACTAAAGTAAAGTAAAATCACAAAAATTATATTAACCAGAGGAGAAACTAAAATTAAAACAAACAAACCTCTAACATAGAATAGAATAGAATAGAATAGAATAGAATAGAATAGAATAGAATAGAATAGAATAGAATAGAATTTTTTATTGGCCAAGTGTGATTGGACATACAAGGAATTTGTCTAGGTGCATACGCCCTCAGTGTACGTAAAAAGAAAAGATATATTTGTCTAGAATCATAAGGTACAACACTTAATGATAGTCATAGGGTACAAATAAGCAGTCAAATCATATTAGGAAACAATATAAATCATAAGGATACAAGCAACAAAGTTAGAGTCATAAGTGGAAGGAGATGGGTGATGGGAAAGATGAGAAGATTAATAGTAGTGCAGACTTAGTGAATAGTTTGACAGTGTTGAGGGAATTATTTGTTTAGCAGAGTGATGGCGTTCGGGGAAAAAATGTTCTTGTGTCTAGTTGTTCTGGTGTGCAGTGCTCTATTTTGAGGGTAGGAGTTGAAACAGTTTATTTCCAGGATGTGAGGGATCTGTAAATATTTTCACAGCCCTCTTTTTGATTCGTGCAGTATACAGGTCTTTAATGGAAGGCAGGTTGGTAGTAATTGTTTTTCTGCAGTTCTAATGATCCTCTAAAGTCTGTCTGTTTTGTTGGATTTCAGAACCAAAGCAGACAGTTATAGAGGTGCAGATGACAGACTCAATAATTCCTCTGAAGAACTGGATCAGCTGCTCCTTGGGCAGTTTGAGCTTTCTGAGTTGGCACAGAATGTTCTATTCTTTGTTGTCCTTTTTTGATGATGTTTTTGATGTTAAGTGTCCATTTTATTTTATTTTATTTTATTTATTTTATTTTGATCTTGCGATATGGTAGAATATGGGAGGGTTTCTCCTAAAGTCTACCACCATTTCTACGGTTTTGAGTATGTTCAGTTCCAGATTGTTCTGCTCGCACCACGAGGCTAGTCATTCAACCTCCCGTCTGTATGCAGATTCATCATTGTCTCAAATGAGACCGATCACTGTTGCGTCATCTGTGAACTTCAGTAGTTTAACAAATGGATCGTTAGAGATGCAGTCATTGGTATAGAGAGAGAAGAGAAGTGGGGAGAGCACACAGCCTTGGGGGGGCCCTGTGCTAATTGTACAGGTATCTGATGTGATTCTGCTTAGCTTCACCTGCTGCTTCCTGTCTGTTAGGAACTTCTAACAATGAAAACAGTATATAATGTTTTGGATAATTTAGACATACAATTTCAGCATGGGGTAAAATCCTTGGTATAAAATGTAGTGTTCATGATTAGGAAACATATTAAAAATGCTTTGTCTAGGCCAGGGGTCTCCAACCTTGGCAACTTTAAGATTTGTGGACTTCAACTCCCAAAATTCCTCAGCCAGTTTTGGCTTTGCTGAGGAATTCTTGGTTGTTGAAGTCGACAAGTCGTAAAGTTGCCAAGGTTGGAGACCCCTGGTCTAGGCATTCAAAGCTTTCTTAGGCAAAAGTCTTGGGCAAGTGGTTGCCCTTGAAACCCCAGAGAGCCCATTTTTCTATTCCTGCCTAACCTCAGAGATGGGTTTCAGCAGGTTCTGACCAGTTCTGGAGAATGGTAGTGGAAATTTTGAGTAGTTCGGAGAACTGGTAAATACCACCTCTGGCTGGCCCCACCCCCACCTATTCTCGGCTTCCCGAGTCCCCCAGCTGATCGGGAGGAAATGGGGATTTTACCCTGCCACACCCACCAAGCCACACCCACCAAGCCATGCCACACCCACCAAGCCACACCCACCAAGCCATGCCATGCCATGCCATCCATGCCACGCCCACCAAACCAAACCACACCCACCAAACCACACCCACCAAGCCATGCCACACCCATCAAGCCACGCTCACAGAACCAGTAGTAAAAAAAACATTTTTTTTAATTGAAAAAGTTTTACAAAATTTTTTCCTCCTTTCCCCCTCCCCTCCCTTCACAAACCCCTCCCCTCCCCCAGACTTCCTGGAACAAACACAAGGTATAGTAAAAATAAAACATAAAATTTCCTTCCTAACTAAATTATAATCCTACAATTCTCATCAATTCCTAACCTCCCCCAAAACAATCAAAAATAATACACTCTAATCATTCAAAGGCAGTCTGATAACTCTTAGTCTGATATCTGTTTTGAATATAGTCAATCCATTTTTTCCATTCACTTAAATATCTTTCTTGCGTATTGTCTTTCAAAAAGGCTGAGATTTTTGCCATCTCAGCCAAATTGGCTACTTTCAATATCCATTCTCCTATTGTAGGTACTTCTTTTTTCTTCCAATACTGTCCTATTAGTAATCTTGCCACTGTTATTAAATTTAAAATCAACTTAGTCTCAATTACTGTACAGTCCGTGATAATTCCCAGCAAAAAAACTTGCGGGCAAAAAATTTTTGAATCCCACCACTGCCTAACCTGCAGCAATATTCCCTCATCCAGAGAATTTCTTCCTAAACCTAAGAATTTGGGGAGTTCAAAGTACAGGACATTAAGCTGAAGAGAGTGATTTGAGATTCACAGCTTGGTTACAGTATGACAGCCAGAAGAAATACGCGCAGTTCTAAAAGTATATGAAAGCCTTAGGATCCATTTCTAGACTCCTTACTCAGATGGGTTTCAGGACATGATACTATTCACCCAAAAATTATGGATAGTAAGTTTTTGATGGCTTCATCCTCCAAGGATCTGCCAACTCCATCTGGAAGGTAACCGAGTTTGCAATCCCCATTACTTTGTTGTTTTGTCTTTTCTCAAATCACACATCCGAATAATAGAGTAACAGAACAACAGCGTTGGAAGGGACCTTGGAGGTCTTCTAGTCCAACCCCTTGCTCAGGCAGAAGGTCCTATACCAGTGATGGCTAACATTTTCCAGACCGAGTGCCCAAAGCACGCGCGCATGCACGGCCAAACCCCCAAAATGCAATGCGTGCCCGCCCCACATTCATAGGTGCCCCATGCACACAGCCTGCCCCCCGCATGTGTGCACCTCCATTACATGTGAGCACCCCCCCCATGAACCATCCCCCATCCATGCATGGCCCCCCCACATGCCCTATCTCCCTGGCACATGCACAGCAGAGACCCAACAACCAGCTGTCTGGCGGGAGCCGCGCAAGCATGCATGGTGGAGCTGAACTGGGGTGACGGCTCATGTGCCCAGAGAGGGCACTGCGTGCCATCTGTGGCAGGCGTGCCATAGATTCGCCATCATGGTCCTATACCATTCCAGGCAAATGACTGTCCAATCGCTTCTTCAAAACCTCCAGTAATGGAGCCCTCACAACTTCCAGAGGCAAGCCATTCCACTGATTAATTGCGCTCACTGTCAGGAAATTTCTCCTTAATTCAAATTTGAATTGCTCCTTGGTAAGTTTTCCACCTGTTAACTTCTTGTCCTGCCCACAGGTGCTTTGGAGTTTGTCAACCTCCTGTTCTCTCTGATAGCCCCTCAAATATTGTAAGGCTGCTATCATGTAGACCTTCTCTTCATTAGACTAGACGTAGCCAGGACATCGTACAATCCCCTCATCATCTGTATTGCTCTTCTCTGTGCTCTTTCTAGAGCAAGGGTGTCAAACTCAAGCCCATGGGCCATAGGGTGCTTAGATCTGGTCCATAGGGCTGCCCTGAAAACAGCAAAGGACCAGACCATGGTGCCTCTGCCAGTGAAAATGGAGCTCAAGAGGGGCCATTTTCGATGGCAGAGGGTTGCAGGAGGCCATCACAGCCGAAAACAGAGCTCGGGAGCCTGTTTTTGGTGGTAGAGCCCTTGGGCCACCATAGGTGCCCCTGACATTAGTGACCTCGAGCTGGCCATGTCCACCCTGGTCATGCCCAACCCGGCCTCTCGAGGTTAAATACAACCCTGATGAAGCCCTCAATGAAATTGAGTTTGACACCTCTGGTCTAGAGTCTCAATATCTTTTTTGTATCGTGGTGACCAAAACTGGGCGCAGTACTCTAAGTGTGGTCTTGCCAGTGCAGTATAAAGAACTAACACTTCATGTGATCTTGATACTATAACTCTGTTGATACAGCCTAGGACTGCATTTTAAGTTCAGTGTTCATGTGCAAATGTTGCGCCATGAGGAAGAAAGATTACATTCATTTTCTGATCTAAGCTCACCATCCGCCAGTTGCGCCCCTTTCTTGACCGGGATGCCTTATGCATGGTCACTCATGCTCTCGTCACTTCTCGCCTGGATTATTGCAATGCTCTCTACATGGAGCTACCCCTGAAGCGCACTCGGAGACTTCAGCTAGTCCAGAATGCAGCTGCGCGGGTGATTGAGGGAGCACCACGTTGCTCCCGGGTAACACCACTCCTGCGCAGTCTGCACTGGCTACCTGTGGTCTTCTGGGTGCGCTTCAAGGTTTTGGTTACCACCTTCAAAGCGCTCCATGGCTTAGGGCCCGGGTACTTACGGGACCGCCTGCTGTTTCCATATGCCTCCCACCGACCCGTACGCTCTCACAGAGAGGGTCTTCTCAGGGTGCCGTCCGCCAAACAATGTCGGCTGGCGGCCCCCAGGGGAAGGTCCTTCTCTGTGGGAGCACCTACCCTCTGGAACGAACTTCCCCCCGGTTTGCGCCAATTGCCTGACCTTCGGACCTTTCGCCGGGAACTGAAAACTTATTTATTTATCCAAGCAGGACTGGCCTGATTTTTAAACTCTAAATTTTAAATTTTAAATTTTAAATTGTAATTTTATTGGGTATTTTATAGGGTCAATTGGACGGTTTTAATTTCGGCCTTTTATTGAATAAGTTTTTTTAATTGTTATTTTAGTATGTATATTAATTGTTTTAAATGAAGACTGTACACCGCCCTGAGTCCTTCGGGAGAAGGGCGGTATAAAAGTTTAATTAAATAAATAAATAAATAAATCCTAACAGTTTTATAAGTCTCAATCACCCCTCCCACTATCTCACTTCACTATATAGCGTTGGTTTTTTTAAATGATGGCTTTGTGAGTTTTTTGAATAATTGTGCGACTGATTTAGTGTTCCAATTGAAGCCTCATTTGTATCAAGTGAAATGTTCATGTTCTAGGTCAAGACATTTTAAACAATCATTTCCCAAATCCATGTCATTGCTATGTACTCACTAATTATACTGTGCTCTGTTCTCCATTTCTTAATGATGATTTTTTTTTTTAACAAAAAGAATATTCAAAAAACAAAAATCTGGATGCTGTACATACCATTTCACAATGTCTTTGTGATTAATGAAACTTAATTAACCCTAGTATTTTAATTTCTTTAAATTAACTCCAACTCTCCCAAAGGTATATATGTTTGCATGTACCTTTTGCATGCAAGATTTCTACCTGTGCATCAACTTCACATAAGGATTCCCAATTGGAATTGAAAACGATTAAAAATATTACAGATTTATTGTACACAATCCCCAGGCACAAGACCACATCACTGTCCAATTTTTTTGCAGCTCCAATTCCTCGCCTCTTTTCACAAAGTGGAGAAGTATTTTCACAGGAGATAGGCAGCCGTAACATATGTAAGCATCCATTTTGTATGTCCAATTATGCTAAGAGCATAGATGTGTTCTTCAAATATCAATGCAATGCAACAATTATTTTAAATGTGTCTTTATTGTATCAGTCTCTATGAGCCCAGGATATTCTGATAGATATGTCATAAAAGAGGGACAACTGAAACACGTCTGTCACATCTGACACATTTCAATGGAACCTTTTACTAGATAATAAAGCTAGGCTAACATCTGCAGAGAGACTGCAGTGTTATGTTTAACAATACAATGTGGAAAAACAATGCAAGCAAAATTGCTAGAAACAGCTGTCTCCATCTCGGCATAATTTCATTTTCACACACTAAGGACTAACCAAAAAGATACAGATATTTTTTTTAAAAAAAAATCAAAATGGCAAACATTACCCAAAGATTGTTCTGCTTTCATTCAGTTTTTAATATCAAGGAAATGGGTATAAATAATATAAATGAGACTGTGTAATGTCCTAAGCTGAATCTATTAAACACAGGCAGTACATGTAAGATAAAGGCAAGGTGAAGGTTCCCCTCACACATATGTGCTAGACTCTAGGGGGCGGTGCTCATCTCCATTTTAAAGCCAAAAAGCCAGCGCTGTCCAAAGATGTCTCCGTGGTCATGTGGTTGGCATGACTCAACGCCAAAGGCGCACGGAACTCTGTTTCCTTCCCACCAAAGATGGTCCCTATTTTTCTACTTGCATTTTTTACGTGCTTTCGAACTGCTAATTTGGCAGAAGCTGGGACAAGTAACGGGAGCTCACCCTGTTACGCAGCACTAGGGATTCTAACCGCTGAACTGCTGACCTTTCAGTCAACAAGCTCAGCATCTTAGCCACTGAGCCACTGTGTCTCCCATTTAATTTCATTCAGTTTTTAATATCAAGAAAATAGGTATACATACTATAAATGAGACGGTGTAATGTTGTCCTAAGCTGAATCTATGAAACACAGGCAGTACATGTAGTAATGGATAAACCAGTCCTTATAATTTGTTGCTGTCCAAGATGTATTGTCACAACACTGTTCCAGTGTGACATTTAAGATAAACTCTGTAAAAATTCACTTTTCTTTTTGTGCACAAATTTTGTCATGCATTATTTCTTTAACCTACGGTTTTGGTCTAATGGGCACCGGCATATTATATTTTTGAACCAAGTCACAGGCTTACCTAACCATGTTATAAGATTTAGATTTGTGCGCTATCTGAGTGACACTAATGATCGGATCCAAACATTTGTTCATGAAATGTGAATCAGGTTAACCCAATTTTTCCTTCTTACTATTAGAATGAATGAAAGATGCCAGAACTATTCATCCATTTGTAATTTAAACATACACAAACACACACACACACATTTTCCACTGACAAGGAGCTCTGTCCATAATCAGAAGCAATTGATTTGTATTATCAGAAAAAAAAATTCTATATGATAAGAAATGTTAAGTCTAGCACTCTGAATTTGATTAGTTCCTATTCATTGTTTCTTGTCCTGCTTTAGGGGCTTTGGAGAATAGCTTGACTCCCTTTTCTTTGTGGAAACCCCTTAAATATTGGAACCCTGCTATCATGTCACCCCTAGTCCTTCTTTTCATGAAACTAGACATACCCAGTTCCTGCAACCGTTCTTCATATGTTTTAACCTTCAGTCCCCTAACCATCTTTGTGGCTCTTCTCTGCACTCTTTCTAGAGTCTCAACATGTTTTTTATATTGGGGCGACCAAAACTGGATGCAATATTCCAAGTGTGATCTTACCACTAGAGTTCTACCCTGAAACTTAGGAAAAAATGAAAGGAAGTTGCAATATCACTTTGATGGTACATAGTATTGGGTTCTTGATGTACTCTGAACTTTCTGCAGATGCTTCACTATCAGGCCCTCAGGTTTGAGGGAATCAGACTATTAAAAGAGGCTACAAATTGTACAGACCTTTATAATGATGGCCTTTTCCATCTTCCTTGGCCAGGGTGCCTGCAAAGGAGAATACACTCCTTTTACTCAAGGATCCTTGCTGCATTTGGACTGCAGGCCCGCTGAATTCCAACTATTAAGTGGCATGCAAATGCAACATAATTGAAAGAGGAGCGGTGTGCTAGGCACTATTATCTTGCAGGGTAACAAGAAAATTGATTTGTTACCCAGGCATATTACATCTAGTGATCCAATCGAAAGCATTTGCCTTCAGTGATTCAGTACATTTAGCATGTTGATTTAACCAAAAAGAAGAAGAAGAAGAAGAAGATGATGATGATGAATAAATGAATTCAGAGCAAGGGAATAAAGGCAGATAGGAGCCTGTTTCTCAAAATATCTGCCACAAAGGAATCACCTCTTTGCCTTTCCCCATTGCTTCCAGCAATTGTCAGACAAATGGAACTTAGAGGAACTGGGACAGATTGGTGCTTAGGAAGCTGATGGGCTCCATAGCTTTCCGTGGAAGCCCACTTCAGCTAGGTTGCCCCTCCTGCACGCAGCTTTAAGAAACTGCAGCAAGAGTAACAGAGCAACTCACAAATCACCAGGCAGCATTTAAAAGGGCAAAGCAAGCCACCCACACAAGATATAACGGGGGAGTGTGAAGCTTTCTACTGGCTGAGGTAATAATTCATAACACACCTTATATAATGTTCACAAGTAATTCCTTTTATAAACAACATCGCCAGAGACTAAAAGATTGATTGGTTCCTAGATATTAATTTAACTCCTGCCTTTGCAATTAAACTAAATCTCCCCTTTTATGACCCTGTAATACCTTAATTCAGGATAGAGTCCGGGCAACTGGATGGAACTGAGCGTTTACTGGATGGATGCCCTTCCTGACACCTATGGGGAGTTCACAGCAGGTATTTTTTCTTTGCACCCTAGAAAAGAGAAACATCTGCTGCTATTTAGGATTGAACTCTCAACCTTCCGAGTGGGAAGGGAGCGTCTTCACCAGTTTTGATCATCACATTATAAAAAAGATGTTGAGACTCTAGAGCAGGGGTGTCCAAACTTGGTCCCTTTAAGACTTGTGGACTTCAACTCCCAGAGTCCCTCAGCCAGCAAAGCTGGCTGAGGAACTCTGGGAGTTGAAGTCCACAAGTCTTAAAGGGACCAAGTTTGGACACCCCTGCTCTAGAGTATAGAGAAAAGCAACCAAGATGATTAGAGGACTGGAGGCTAAAACATAGTATGAACGGTTGCAGGAACTGGGCATGGCTAGTCTAGTGAAGAGAAGGACCAGGGAAGACAGGATAGCAATCTTCCAATATTTGAGGGGCTGCCACAGAGAGGAGGGGGTCAAGCTATTTTCCAAAGCACATGAAGACCAGACAAGAAATAATGGTTGGAAACTGAACAAGGAGAGAGATTCAACCTGGAAATAAGGAGAAATTTTCTGACAGTGAGAACAATCAACCCATGGAACAGAAGTTGCCTTCAGAAGTTGTGGGAGCTTCATCACTGGAAGCTTTCAAGAAGAGACTGGATAGCCAACTCTCAGAAATGGTGTAGGATCTATTTGGGCAGAGGGTTGGACTAGATGACCTACAAAGTCCCTTCCAACTCTGTTAATCTTTGTCTACCACTAGGCCACCACACTGCTTGCCTTTGCAATTAAACTATTGTTGAGAAATCTTTAATTCATGCACATTATCACACTCGCAGTTAAAGTGGTACAAAGTGATCCCTGTTCCTTAGAGATTTAACTTATTTCTTATGGCGTGAAATTTCATGGACTGCAATCCTTTTCTTCCAATGCATTAGTCACTAAATAAACGCATTAGTCACTAAAACGAAACAAGACTTATTAAAGGCACTGGGTGCCACAGATTAATTTCAATATTCTTCTGAACTTGAGTATGCAGGGTTCTGAAAGCTATTATCTCATGCTCACATAACAGGAAATCACCTCCATGAAATGCTTCTGATTAAATATTCATTAAATCATGATGCTATTCCAGTGCTGCATTTGTTTATTTAGAGTACTTAAGAGAAATAGAAGTCAACATAACCATAGCAGACCGTGATTAAAAGGCACCCCGTTGTGACACACCTTAGTAATTCAGCACATTTTTGTATCAGTATGGAACAAGATATTCACTTAAAGGAATTTTTGATTGAAGATCATTGTAGATTATCAGATTTAAAAAAATAATAATACTTGAGCTAAGGGAGCAAGTTTTACTCCCGTCTTAGTTGAAAAACTGAAGCGAGCACAGTGCCTTAAACAAAGCAATATGTTATAATAAGATTAGAGCTCGCGGCAGAGGTGAAATGTGAAATTTGTTACTACCGGTTCTGTGGGTGTGGCTTGATGGTGGTGGGTAATGTGACTGGGTGGGCGTGGCCAACTTTTTTCTTTTTTTTACTTTTAAAAGCATTTTTTCTGATCGTCAGAGGCTTTTGTTTTCTTTTAAAGGCATTTTTTTTTTGCCTTTAAAAGAAAAAAAAAGCCTCTGATGATCAGGCAACTCAGCTGGGATCACCAGAGGAACCTTTTAAAAGCATGTTTTACAACCTCTTCGGCCAAAGAGGTTGTAGGAAAAATGCTTTTAAAAGCCTTTGACGACCCCAGCTGAGCGACACGGATCATCAGAAGCTGTTCTTTTTACTTTTAAAAGCATTTTTTTGGCCAAAGGAAAAAAAATGCTTTTAAAAGTAAAAAAAAAAAAATCTGATGATCGCGCGGCTCAGCCGGGCATGGGGGGTGGGCAGGGATTTTTGCTACTGGTTCTCTGAACCACCACCCGCCATTGCCACCGGATCGGGAGATCCGGTCCGAACCGGGAGCATTTCACCTCCTATTGCTCACAGGAACAATAGCTAAATCTCCATCCTCAGAATCACACAGGTTCTATTTGGTCAGTCGGTCATTTGTACTCAAAGACCCCAAAGGTGCCAAGGACAGCTATAGATCTGAAGGGCCAGCAGTGGTGATCATTTAAGCAAAAGATGTTACTTGAAAGTAAAGGGATAATTTTGCTGAAGTCTAACCCTGACTGATGAGAAATTATTCACCCACTGTAAGAAATCTGGATGACAACGACGACGACGATGATGATGATGATGATGATGATGATGATGATGATGATTTTACCAGTTTGCAGCAAGGAAATAAACAGTGATTCAACTCTACTGCTGAATTATCTGAATTAGAAAACCTTTCTTAATCTTATCACTAAATTGGTGGGTCCAGGATGAAGCTGTAGATAGAAAGTTATTGAACACTTGGGAATTGTCTCAGGCCTTGAGATAGGGTGGGCTGCTGAGCTCCTGTGGGACTTTCTTATGGATGTATATGAACTGAGGTAGCAATAGCAATAGCACGTAGATTTATATACTGCTTCACAGTGCTTTACAGCCCTCTCTAAGCAGTTTACAGTCAGCCTATTGCTCCCAACAATCTGGGTCCTCATTTGACCCACCTCGGAAGGATGGAAAGCTGAGTCAACCTTGAGCCTGGTGAGATTCGATCTGCCAAACTGCTGGCAGCTGGTGATCAGCAGAAATAGCATGCAGTACTGCACTCTAACCACTGCGCCACATGGCTCAGTTGATGATAAATGATTGATAGATGATAGAAAGATGATAGACAGACAGGATAGACGGATGAGATAGAAGACATAGAGATAGATACATATATGAAGACAGACAGAGATAGGCAGAGGGGGAGGGGAGGGGGAGAGGGAGAGGGAGAGGGAGAGAGAGAAAGGTAGTATGCTATGTTGTAACTGTATGGATGGCGTCTTAGAAAAGAAAAGAAACCACAAAATTATAAGCCTCCCAGGGTCATTGACTGAGATGGACAGCTATAGAAGTAAATATTTATTAGATAGATAGATAGATAGATAGATAGATAGATAGATAGATAGATAGATAGATAGATAGATAGATAGATAGATAGATAGACAGATGGACGGACAGACAGACAGACAGGATAGATAGATGAGATAGAAGAGAGAGAGGGGGAGAGAGAAAGACAGAGATTTAGATTAGACTAGACTAAACTAGACCAGGATTCCAAACCAAAATGAGTTTTTTGTTCAAACCACAATAAACTAAACATGTTGCTATAGTATAGCCGATGACGTCCATGGGAATGTATGCATAGTATTTTATAAAGCCAGAACTAAAGTTTCCAGCCCCTCATTGTCCAGAAGAAGCCAACTTTAAGCTCCATTTTTCTTTTTCTACTAATCAAGATTGGCTTTTTTAAACCTTCCCAACCCCAGTACCCAAGGAGCCAATTATTGATTGGAGTCCCAATGCTGGATAGAACCACCCACAGCTGTTTCATGCTACTGTAAAATAACTGCATTGTTAAATGGTTGCAATGCAGAGCTGGAACGCTACACCCATCGTTCACAACCGATTTCCCCCACCGTGCCATTTAAACCCCACAGATACCGTAACTCTATTTAACGGACTCAGGCACGTTTTTAATTAACGCAACAAGGATAAACTCCAAGCTCTTCCTCACCGAAACTTGTAACATCTGTGCTGGCTGAAATTGTAGCTAAAAAGTCATTTAATGATATGCCTCATCAAAAAAAAGCTTGCTGCAATTGTTACCTTTTTGCAACAACTTCAGCATTAAAGGATCAAAAGAAAAGACACCAAGCCAGGCACTTCCTCCACCCCACCTCCCTTATAACAACTTGTTTATACTGGGTTTCCTCCTTGTGTTATAAACCTGACAGCTGAAATGCTTGTTTTACACAGGTTAATGTGGCCCATATGTTACTGCTTCTGCTGAGCTGGCTTCCCTTTTTCTCTCTTTTCAGATGCATTTTTCTTGGTGAAAGTCAAAAAAAAAAAAATCAGAGGTCTGCGCAGCTTAGGGACCAGGGAACAAGAGTAAAGGCTGTTGCAAAGAATAAATGAGCAGCACCTGGCAAATTCTGTCAGATCAAGATGGCTGCAGGCCATTTGTTCCAATCTGATGCTCCAAACCAGCAATCCCTTTTCAAACATTGCCTCAGTGTGAAATGCCAAAGAGAGCCCTTTTGCACACCGATGTGGAACAAATAGTAAATTAAGAGCAGTGCACGTTGGGACAAATAATCTGAACTCCCCATTCATGCTGCTGGGAGTTAGCATGCAGAAATCCAACCGACAGACTAAATTACCACTCGGCTGTTTCTAACGTGGCATGGATGCCATCCAAACCTTCCTGTAAGCCTATTTGTTTTGCCCCTGAGAAGCCAGTATGAGCTTTCCCCATTGGCTCTTTTCCCTTAATTTTGCAAGGTAGCAAAGAGAGGAAACATCCAATATTGCCAAAGGCAGTGCCTACGTTTAAGGGCAGCTGTATCTTCCAGCGTGGCTTTTCTGATTTGAAGAGAAGTTAGGGGAAGGACAGGATTAAGTGGTGGAGAAATTCAGCCATTATAGTGGAATATATTCTATGGCACACACGCACAAATCCTAATTCCAGGCTCAGCTATCTTCAGTTAACCACAGTTTTCTTCTTCTTCTTCTTCTTCTTCTTCTTCTTCTTCTTCTTCTTCTTCTTCTTCTTCTTCTTCTTCTTCTTCTTCTTCTTCTTCTTCTTCTTCTTCTTCTTCTTTTCTTCTTCTTCTCCTTCTCCTTCTCCTTCTCCTTCTCCTTCTTCTTCCTCCTCCCCTCCTCCTCCTCCTCCTTCTTCTTCTTCCTGTTCCTGTTCCTCTTCTGCTTCCTCTGCTTCCTCTGCTTCCTCCTCCTCCTCCTCCTCCTCCTCCTCCTCCTCTTCATCATCATCATCATCATCATCATCATTATATCTTTGTTCGATCATAGACCACCATGTAGAATACAGAGATCATAGTTAAATAGAATAGAATAGAATAGAATAGTCGGAAGGGACCTTAGAGGTCTTCTAGTCCAGCTCCCTGCTCAAGCAGGAGAACCTATACTATTTTAGATAACTGTCTAGTGTCTACACTTGTCTTCTTGTTCCAGAGATGGAGCGCCCACGATTCCTGGAGGCAAGCTGTTCCACTGGTTAATTGTCCTCACTTGTAGGAAGTTTCTGCTTAATTCCAGGTTGCTTCTCTCTTTGATTATTTTATTTATTTATTTATTTATTTTGTCACGCAGTATATATAAGCATAAGCATGAAATAACTATACAATATATAAGCATATATATAAGTACAAGCATGAAATAATTATACGAGTTGGATACAATCAAGGGGAACATTAGGACAGGAACGGTAGGCACGCTTGTGCTCTTATGCATGCCCCTTACAGACCTCTTAGAAATGGGGTGAGGTCAATAGTAGACAGTTGTTGGTTGAAGCTTTTGGGATTAGTTTCCAACCCTTCATGAACCAGTGATCGGTATTTTAAATGGAAGCAAAGCCCCCTGATTCAACAGCTACCTGTCAGCGAGGCTATTATCGAAAGACCCACCAGAAAAAAAGGGTTTTTAACCCTTTTCCTAAGAGCTATTAGGGAGAGGATCATCTTGACCTCAGGCAGGAGTGAGTTTCCTAGGACCCCCCCACCCCACCCCCAAAAGATTTGGCTCCATGCTGCTGAGCCCCGGGGCCTACTATGGAGACAGAATCAGCAGAATCCCATTGCAGATGGGATGGTAAGACTGTACTGAGAAATGACCATGGCACAGGGAAAGAGGCATTACTGCACGAGTCAAAAAGAGGGCTGTGAAAATGTTTACAGACTCCTCGCATCCTGGACATAAACTGTTTCAACTCCTACCCTCAAAACGATGCTATAAAGCACTGCACACCAAAACAACTAGACACAAGAACAGTTTTTTCCCAAAGGCCATCACTCTGCTAAACAAATAATTCCCTCAACACTGTCAAACTATTTACTAAGTCTGCACTACTATTACTATTGATCTTCTCATCCTTCCTATCACCCGTCTCCTCCCACTTATGACTGTAACTTGTTGCTATATCTCTACGATTTATATTGATTGTCTCCTAATATGATTCAATTGCTTATTTGTACCCCATGACTATCATTAAGTGTTGTACCTTATGATTCTTGATGAATGTATCTTGCCTTTTTATGTACACTGAGAGCATAAGCACCAAAGACAAATTCCTTGTGTGTCCAATCACACTTGGCCAATAAAGAATTCTATCTATCTATCTTATAAACATAATAAATATTTTGAATGCTACCTGGAAACCAACAGGCAACTCGTGCATTTTTCCTGCAGTCCCCAGAGCCCACTTCTCTGTGTCTTTTTAAGAAAGCCATAAATAAGTTGTGGCGGGTCTTGATGATGATGCAATATGGTATAGTAACTAGAAACACAAAAAAACTAATACCTTTGGTATGGAAGCAATAAAAAGTTAATAACCAGGCACTAAGAAGCTGTTGCTATGAGGAAAAAAAAAAGATTTTTGAAGGTAATATTTTCCTCCTATAAAAAGGACAGGAAATGTCTAGGGGACCTCCAAGGTCCCTTCCAACTCTGTTATACTATTACTATTACAATGATGGGATATCCCCTCCTCCCAAAAATGCAAGCAGAGCAGTGATGGGCTTCAAAAATTTTAGCAAGGGTAAAGTGACCAGAGCGGGACACCATTGACTGGGAGGGGGGGGCTGCGCATGCGCACTGAGTCTTGCCACCTGCCTGAAGGAGGAGGAGCGGCTGCTGCTTCTCCACTCTTCCAGGCAGGCTCGGCTCTCCTCGGCTCTCCTCTCGGCTCTTCTCTTCCTCTCGGGTGAAGTCAAGCGGCCTCTCTCCTCCCTCTCGCGCCCCCTTCTCCGCCACTCCCCCTTCTCTGCCTCCTCCTCTTGCGTTGCCACCTCCCATTTTCAGAATGGGAGTGAAACAAAAAAAAATCGGGACTTTTTGGAATTGCCGCGGGACGCGGGACAAATTATTAAAAAGCAGGACTGTCCCGCCAAAAGCGGGACGTCTGGTCACTATAAGCAAGGGGTTCTCTTCTCAGTTGCTGGATGGGCGTGGCCATGGTGGGCGTGGCCTAGTCAGCCTCCTGCACCACGGTGGTGGGGGGGTCTTTTTGCCCTCCCCAGGCTCCGGAGGCTTTCTTCAAGCCTCTGGGAGAGCGAAAATGGCCTCCCCAGGTTCGAGAGGCCCTCTAGAGGCCACAAAACAGGCCTACCGGAACTTCCTGAACTTCCGGTAGGCCCGTTTTTCACCCTCCCTGAGCCTTGGTCCGCACCCTGCACTTACCTGCATCCAAAACAGGCTGCATGGGAAGAGAGGGGTGGGCGGGGCGGGGCCAGCCAGGAGTGGGATTTGGGGGGTTCTCTGAACTGCACAGAATCTTAGTTAGAGGTTCTCCCGAACCTCTGCAAACCCCCAGGAGCCCACCCCTGAAGCAGAGAAAAAGAAAAACATCACACTAGATTTGAGCACATTTATTCATTTTAAATGATAATTTAAGGTCACTTTAAAAAAAAAAGATCTGCATTTCCCCCACCCCAGCTTGGTAATTATCAGCATAACCATGGAGTGTCATTGTGATTTGTCGAGGTAATAATCAAAAAGCATAACATTCATGTCACAGTTCACCCTGTACTTGCAAATCACTGCTTGTTTCCAGTTTTGGACAATTTATTTCAGAGAGAGATAATGCAGGAATTCGGGGACAGAGAAAGAAGATGGGGAAAGATGCCCACTCAGGTTGACAGAAATCCTAGAACTAAGGAGAATTATCCTGACAGTCAGAACAATTAATCAGTAGAACAGCTTGCCTGCAGAAGTTGTGAATGCTCCAACACTGGAAGTTTTTAAGAAGGGGCTGGATAACCATTTGTCTGAAGTGGTGTAGAGTTTTAGAAGACCTCCAAGACCTTTTTCTAAAATCCCATCTTCTAAAGATCTCCATGACTTTCACTAAAGAAATGCAAAATGTCAAGGCAAAAAACAGAGAGACTGTAGCCTACAGCTACCTAGATGGGCAAAGTATCTTTTGCTGCCAGAGATTCTTAATTGCAAGAAGTCTGGAGACTAAACTGTGCGATGAAGGGAACTTCATCTAACTTCATCTAAAAGGGAACTAGGTATGGTTAGCCTAACAAAGTGGAGGCTTAGGGGAGACATAATAGCAGCCTTCCAATACTTGAAGGGCTGTCACAGTGAAAAGGGGGCCAGTCTCTTCTCCAAAGCATCTGAGAGCAGGACAAAAAATAACGAGTGAAAGCTTGTCAAAGAGAAATTCAACCTAGAGCCAGGGGTCGGATTCTAACAGTTCGGACTGGTTCAGATGAACCGGTAGCTCCGATGATCAGCTGGAAGCAAACTGGTTTGCTCCGATGATCAGCTGGGCCCGCCCGCCGGCCCCTGCACTCTATTGACCTATATCTTCTCAGCTGATTCGCCTGGCAGAGCAGATTGCTGTGTGTTATTTGTGTTACTCCCCAGCAGTTAAGCAGTTAAGTTTTCGAGTGCGCGAAGTGCGCGATCACTGAACCGGTTGTTAAACTGGCAGCATCCCACCACTGCCTAGAGCTAAAGAGAAATTTAGTGGTAACAATTAGTCAGTGGAACAGTGGAACGGCTTGCATCCTGGAGTTGTGGGTGGAGGTTTCCATGAAAAGATTGGATAACCATTTGTCTGGGTTAGTATAAGGCCTCTTACGGTTGGACTAAAAGACTTCCAAGGCCCTTTCAAGTCCTATGGTTCTAAGAACTTTCTCAACTGAACACGCTCAAAACTGTAGAAATGGTGGTAGACTTTAGGAGAAACCCTTCCATACTTCCACCTCTCACAATACCAGACAACGCAGTATCAACAGGTGAAACCTTCAAATTTCTAGGCTCTACCATATCTCAAGATCTAAAATGAACAGCTAACATCAAAAATGTCATCAAAAAAGCACAACAAAGAATGTTCTTTCTGCGCCACTTCAGAAAGATCACACTGCCCGAGGAGTTGCTGATCCAGTTCTACAGAGGAATTATTGAGTCTGTCATCTGCACCTCTATAATTGTCTGGTTTGGTTCTGCAGCCCAACAAGACCGACACAGACTTCAGAGGATAATAAGAACAGCAGAAAAAACAATGGCTACCAACCTGCCTTCCACTGAGGACCTGTATACTGCACGAGTCAAAAAGAGGGTTCTGAAAATATCTACAGACCCCTCACATCCTGGACATAAACTGTTTCAACTCCTACCCTCAAAACGACGCTATAGAACACTGCACACCAGAACAACAACTAGACACAATAACAGTTTTTTCCCGAACGCCATCACTCTGCTAAACAAATAATTCCCTCAACACTGTCGAACTATTGACTAAATCTGAACTACTGTTAATCTTCTCGTCGTTCCCATCACCCATCTCCTCCCACTTATGACTGTATGACTTAACTTTTTGCTTGTATCCTTATGATTTATATTGATATTGATTGTTTCCTGATTGCTTATTTGTACCCTATGACTATCATTAAGTGTTGTACCTTGTCTTTCATGTACACTGAGAGCATATGCACCAAGACAAATTCCTTGTGTGTCCAGTCACACTTGGCCAATAAAAAATTCTATTCTATTCTATTCTATTCTATTCTATTCTATTCTATTCTATTCTATTCTAATTGTGTTTCCCTCTGGATTGGAAATAATACTCATAATACACCTATGCAATATGAATTCTGAACCTTTTGGGGTCTGTTTTCCTGGATCAACCAAGAGATGAAATAGCTTTCTTGAAATGACAAGGAGAAGCATCACAATCCTTCATCACGATATAACACTAAAGATGAATGTAAGATAAAGGTAAAGGTTCCCCTCGCACATACATGCTAGTCGTTCCCAACTCTAGGGGGCAGTGCTCATCTTGGTTTCAAAGCCAAAGTGCCAGCGCTGTCCGACGATGTCTCCATGGTCATGTGGCTAGCACGCCAAAGACTCACGGAATGCTGTTGCCTTCCCACCAAAGGTGATCCCTATTTTTCTACTTGCCTTTTTTATGTGCTTCCGAACTGCTATGTTGGCAGAAGCTGGGACAAGTAACGGGAGTTCATCCTGTTACGTGGCACTAGGGATTCGAACCGCTGAACGGCCGACCTTTCTGATTGACAAGCTCAGTGTCTTAGCCACTGAGCCACCATGTCTCCTAAAGGTTAATGTAGATTCACTTTTTACAACCTAGAATGAGAATTGCGACCGATTCCTGGAATCCCCATTCAAGATGTCTTAATTCCTGAATTATAGGCATTTCCCAAAGGGAATGGCTAAGAGAGTGCTTCAAGATTAAGAAAAATAACTGATCTTGAAGCAATGCAGGATAATTCATAACAGACCTTCCTGCTCTCAGAGAGGAAAGGGTAGCTTTAACCTATCCTATCCCTTTCACAGGTTACACTTGAATTATTTGGGGGGGGGGTTTTGAGTCATCATGTAGTTAAAATAAGAATAAGGCCGTATTGTAAATTCTCTAAATCCTGCATTATATACAGCTGCAATCATTTTGCAGGGAGACTAAGCAGGTAGCACTGTTCCTTCCTTCCCTCCTTTCTTTAGTACCACAAAAGGGATGAATTTGGATTTTTTTGCTCAGTTACAATCTCATTTGTTGAGGCTTTTCTGCAGTAAATCCCAACTCTTGGAGTGGAATTAGGCCTTTAAAATTCATAACCTCTGCAAAGCAGACGTGCAGGGATAACAAACATGGATAACATAGTCTCTATGCATGGGATAACAAACAGGTTTCAAAGTTAACTATTCCTCCCCACCTCACCCCATTCATTCCTTTATTTTTTTTATTTTCCCTCAAGACAGATGGCCTTCTCTCCCACCTCCTTCATTTCCTCTGACCTAAGGACAGCAGTCTTCAAACCTCACATTTTCATGATCCTTCTCTTAAATACGGAAAAGTCTTGATTCAATGCTCTCATTGCAAGCTGAGCTTTCGTCTTCTTCCGTTCCCTTCAGAGGTGGGTTTCAGCAGGTTCCAACCAGTTCTGAAGAACCGGTAGCAGAAATTTTGAGTAGTTCGGAGAACCAGTAGTAAAAATGATAACTGGCCCCGCCCACTTCTATTCTCTGCCCCCTAAGTCCCAGCTGATCAGGAGAGAATGGGGATTTTGCAGTAACCTTCCCCTGGATTGGGGAGGGAATGGAGATTTTACAGTATCCTTTTCCTGCCACGTCCACCAAGCCACGCCCATCAAGCCATGCCACACCCACCAAGTCACGCCCACAGAACCGGTAGTAGAAAAAATTGAAACTCACCACTGGTTTCCATGCCTTTCTTCCAATTCAGAGTTAGGGCAGGCTTAGTGGAGGCCCATGCCCTCACTGAAATCTACTCATGTCAGCATTGATAGAGTATAGAGTATAGAATATAGAATATAATATCCTTTATTGGCCAAATGTGATTGGACACACAAGAAATTTGTCTCTGATGCAGAAGCTCTCAGTGTACATACAAGCAATGATTTGATAAATCATAAATCATAAGATGCAATCATAAATCATAAGATATAACCAACAAAATGATAGTAATAGCAATAGCAATAGCACTTAAGACTTATATACCACGTCATAGTGCTTTACAGCCCTCTCTAAGCTGTTTACAGACTACAGCATATTGGGGGCAATATGCTGTCAGAATATTGCCCCCAACAATTTGGATCCTCATTTTACCCACCTCGGAAGGATGGAAGGCTAAGTCAACCTTGAGCCTGGTGAGATTCGATCTGCCAAACTCCTGGCAGCCAGTGATCAGCAGAAGTAGCCTGCAATACTACACTCTAACCACTGCACCACCCGGCTCAGTAAGATGCCAATAAGAGTAGGTAATAGGAAAGATGAAAAGGATAATAGTAACAGATATCCTTAGGCAGAATTTGTTAGATCAGAGGTCTTCAACCTTGGTCCCTTTAAGACTTGTGGACTTCAACTCCCAGAGTTCCTCAACCAGCTTTGCTGGCTGAGGAACTCTTGGAGTTAAAGGGACCAAGGTTGGAGATCCCTGTGTTAGATAACTTAGTAGTTTTTATATAACATCTTTTCTCCGGCTCTCACAGAACATTTGTGGGGCAGAGGGTCTGAGCAGAACCTGAAGAACTAACATCAATTAATTAATTTAGATTAATTTTTAATCTAAAAAAATTAAGAAAAAAACCCCATTTTTTAGATTAAAAATATATATAAAGATAAAAATATAACAAAAGGAGGAATCGAGATTAGGACAATTATTATCCTAGTCATGCTGCTTTTTTTTATTGATATGAATTCCTTGACTTGGGAGAAAGAAGAAGAAGAAAAATCTCCAAATGAAATTCTCCCCTTGTTGGAAACAGTTATTCTGGTAGTTTGCTTTTGGATATTACTGGGGGAGCCTTTACTTGGACCTTTCTATTGGATTCCTACGGAGGCACAGCTTCTAATGGTCAGTAAGCAACCATGAGTGGTTTCCTCCATGGAGCATGGCACTCACATAAATAAATAATGGGGAAAAATGGCTCCGTTTAGCTCCATTTAGCTATCCATAGAGAGATGGTGGCCCTCTTTTCCTTTCTTGCATTTAGTTCTATCCAAGACTTCCTCTAAGGCAAAAAGCTACTAAGAATGCATCCAATGGTCACACTGAGTAGACATCCATGTGCCAACAATTTGACCCTGCTCTGAAAATCCATCTGCAGATAAAACGAGCCAACATTCCCAACGTGGATGCCAAAATAAAAAGCCAAAACATGCCATAAATAACCCAAACAAAGACAGTTTGTTCTTCGGTCAGCAGAATTCGCAGGGGGACACTGCAATCTGGGCTAGTGAGACAAAGGGCTGGAAGGAAAAGAAACAGCCAGTGGCCCTTAACTCCTGGTTTATCAATTGTGGCCTTAAATTCCAAGCATTTCTCCAGTACAGAAGAGCATTAATAAGAACTGGAGCACCTTCCCCATGAGAAAGTAAATGACTTCGACGCTTTCTTTTAATTTAGAAAAAAGACATACTACACTTGAAAAAACATACAAGGAATTATTTGTAAGGCAATATGGTTTCATAGCACCATATGGGCTGGAAGGGACCTTGGAGGTCTTCTAGTCCCGGGATCTCCAACCTTGGTAACTTTAAGTCTGGAGGACTTCAACTCCCAGAACTCCCCAGCCAGTAAAGCTGGCTAGGGAATTCTGGGAGTTGAAGTCCACCAGGTTTAAAGTTGCCAAGGTTGGAGACCCCTGTTCTAGTCCCACCCCCTGCTCAAAGCAGGAGAATCTATGCTACATTGGAAGATGCACTTCTTCTCTGTATCATCTCAAATGTATTATAGTGAAGCATAAAATATTTTAAATTCCTAGCTCTTTCGGCAGATATAACTTTCTGTGTATTGGGCTAGATGACCTTCAAGGTTCCTTCCAACTCTGTTAATCTGTTAAATTTACTGTAAAATGTTTTACCTACCTTGGATTAAAAAGGACTTTCTGATAAATGATTTCAGCTAATGACAGAAAAATATGGGAAGAGTTAAGTGATGCAATAAAATTAAAATTATTTGATCAGTTGATGCCACCAAGAATTTCTATGGAATTTTTATAATCTGCCCGATCTTTCTCTGTCTCCTTTAAGAAAAACACAATAAAAACACATTTATTTCCAAGTATTCCCTTATTATGGTATTTAATTGATGACCAATGTCTCATATCTATTAAATGTTGTATAAGAGAATTAATCATTAACTTCTAACATTCCAGCAGGGAAAAAAATAAATAGAACTGCCAGGAAGTAGTTCCTCTGTGGTAGGAATTCTAGCAATGCACTTGGCATGTATTTGCTTTGTTTTTTTCCTTGATAAGCATCTCTCTTCTAAGCATTTTGCCATGTTCACTCATAAACATTCCTGTTAAAAATGCATCCTTAATATAGCACAAATATTTCTCTGCTTCTTTCCAAAATATAAGGAGCCTGCTAAGTATTACAGCTGAAACACAATAAATTAAAGTACTTTTTTTTTGAAGTTTGATAATATCTTCGCATTCTTCCAGCTTCACTCAAACATGGAACTGGTTATCGGCTTAGTATCTCATGCACCATTGCAATTTAGGGAATTGAATTTTAGATAGGAAATAGAAGGGGGAGAAAAAACTTAGATTCAAATCCAAGTTTAGCCAGAAAATTCAATAGGTTGGTGTAGACAAATAATAATTATTCGGTTTAGGATAGGAAAAGATGCTTACTCAAGTTTCGGAGGAGGAGGAGGAGGAGGAGGAGGAGGAGGAGGAGGGAGAAGAAGAAGAAGAAGAAGAAGAAGAAGAAGAAGAAGAAGGAGAAGGAGAAGGAGAAGGAGAAGGAGAAGGAGAAGGAGAAGGAGAAGGAGAAGGAGAAGGAGAAGGAGAAGGAGAAGGAGAAGGAGAAGGAGAAGAAGAAGAAGAAGAAGAAGATGATTGTTAATGCAGGAAATGGACCATAAACTCTATTTCCCCCAAAATAAGACATCCCCTAATAATCGGGCTTTTGAGCGCATGGCGAAAAGGCCAAGTGCTTATTTCAGGGTTCAAAAAAATATAAGAGAGGGTCTTATTTTCAGAGATACACGGTATGTGAATACCTAACTCTCTGGAGAAATCTATAATTCTGGGAATGGTGGTAGGAGAGAGAAGAAAAAGCAACTAGCAGCAAGATATGCTCAATTACAGTAGCAATGAGTACTAGTGGAAGAACTGATGGTTGGGGACAGATTATCTTGGGGAAAAAAATATATCCATGAGATCATGAAGAATTAACATCAACTTGAGAATACATAATTAACCATTTTTTAAAAAAAGATACTGCCTTATTTTAGAAATTCAAGCTGCAGTCACGAAGTTCTCTCACGCAACAATACTCCTAACATCTGAGATATGTTGGTGGTTAAGAGGATACTTGATTATATTAGGACTGAACAGCTGGAAGTTCTTATCTAACGGTACTGACTCTTCATTGCCTCATTACCTATTAGACATAAAGAGGAAGTAGGTTTAAGATACTATCTTATTATCATTCTGCCTTGTTTCCTCTAACCTGAAGTCACTTCCTTCCAAGGCACATAATCTTTGACTTCCCAGTTGATAAGAAATAGTTGCCTGACTTTGCCTATCATGATAATGTACTTCTTATAAATCAACCTCCTATCTGTTGTAGTTGCAAAACCTGTTTCACTAATCACTGTTCAGTTTCAATTTCTATCACACACCCGGTGTGTGTGCTTTAACCTCCAACAGCCTTCCTCATCTCAAATTCTTGGAGGAAAGCAAATGTTCTGAATTTTCTTCTAATGCCAACTAGTGCAAAAACATAGCCAGGAGCAGTTGAGGAATTTAGACCTTACTGCAAGGAGCTGAGCATTTTATTTTCTGTATGGTTGGATAAAAACAACATGTGCTTCCTGAGACACAGTTTGTTTTTATTTATTTATTTATTTATTTTATTTATTTTTTTGGTGGCATGCATAGATGAAGAAAGGGAGGGAGGGAGGGAGGGAGGGAAGGAAGGAAGGAAGGAAGGAAGGGTCAAGATTTCTAGAACTGTTGTATAACCCAACAAATGGTGCTTAGTTGTATCCATATCAATCATTTGCATTCAGGTGTAATCATATCACAAACCTTACACGACCTCACCATCTCAATTTGCCAACAAGTCAAAAAACTGTAATCCGGTTGACCATCATAGCAGGCACCTGGTTAAACCAAAATGCATGCCTATTTTTGTATCAGTCTTCTGGAATTACAAGGACAAGTCCCTGCAGTTTTCTTGGAAACATTTTTCACAGATGGTTTATCATTATCCTCCTCTTAGGATGGAGGACCAGAAAGACTGGTCTGAAGTCCATCCAGTTGGATTTGTACCATAGTCTCATGGCTTCTAGCACAGTGTCTTTAACCCCCTACATCAAACTGGTTGCCTTTTGCAAAAACTACAGATCCATAAATCCGGGTTTTGCACCTGAAAAACCAATTTGATTTCTTTGCCTGTAATTATAAGACATCGGGAGAAGGAAGGTGTTTTTCTGTCCTTTTGCAACAGAATTTGGGGTCACGGCTGAAGCAACTGAGATCTTCCAATATTTAGCAGAAATTTCAATAATAAATTAACTTTGTCACAGTCCCAAGCTCTGTAGAGGGCAAAGAGGACAGCCTTGGGGGACAAGGAGAGGTGTCACGGACCAAGGCAACGGTCAGATAAAAGTGGCCATGAGCCAGAGGTGGGTTTCATATAATTTTGCCACCGGTTCGCTGCACACAGAAAATGTGAGCGTGCGCACATGCGTGCAGCCTTCCATGCATATGGTTTGCTCATGCATGCAGCTTGCACACATGGGTGTGGCTTAGAAAATGTGGCTAAATAGGATGGCATAGCATCAGGGTGGGTGGGCTGCCCACCCGCAGATCATCATCAAAAATTTGGCAACTCCAAATCTCAACCAGCAAATGCTCTATCTTACACATTGGAAAAAAGAATCAGAACACTAAATACAAGCTTGATGGACATCACCTTGTAGATGACCCTCACCCTGTCAAAGACCTTGTAGTTTTCATATCAAACAATCTAAGTGCCAAAGCCCACTGCAACTACATCGCCGAAAAGGCTTTAAGAGTTGTAAACTTAATCTTGTGTAGCTTCTTCTCCAGAAACACTATACTACTAATCAGAGCATACAAAACATTTGCTAGACCAATTCTTGAATACAGCTCGCCTGTCTGGAACCCATACCGCATTTCAGACATCAATACAATTGAGCGTGTCCAGAAATATTTTACAAGAAGAGTTCTCCACTCCTCTGAATACAACAAAATACCTTATGCCACCAGATTTGAAATCCTGGGTTTAGAAAATTTAGAACTATGCCGCCTTCGACATGACCTGAGTATAGCTCATAAAATCATCTGCTACAATGTCCTTCCTGTCGAAGACTACTTCAGCTTCAGCCACAACAATACACGAGCACACAATAGATTTAAGCTTAATGTGAACCACTCCAATCTTGATTGCAGAAAATATGACTTCAGTAACAGAGTTGTTAATGCTTGGAATGCACTACCTGACTCTGTGGTCTCTTCCCAAAATCCCCAAAGCTTTAACCAAAGACTATCTACTATTGACCTCACCCCATTCCTAAAGGTCTGTATGGGGCGTGCATAAGAGCACCAGCGTGCCTACCATTCCTGTCCTAATGTTCCCTTTGATTGTGTCCAATTCGTATGGTTATTTCATGCTTATATTTATATATACTGTTGTGTTTGACAAATAAATAAATAAATGAAAAAAATAAAAATAAAAATAAATCACTACTGGTACGCCCCAACCGGTCCGGACCAGCTGAATATCACCACTGGCCTGAGCCCAGGAGAAGAAAGTGATTTTTAAAAAAAAAACTCACAGACAAGCCCACCCTTAGTTCATCCAAAGATAAAAGAAAAGAGGAAATACATTCAGATTTGCAAGATTCTATTCCTATAGCTGTTAACGATGAAGGCAATACAGCTAGTCCTCAACTTGCCCCCACAATTGAGCCCAAAATTTTGGCTAAGCAAGACAGCTTTGCCCATTTTACAACTTTTCTTGTCACCGTCGTTAAGCGAAATCACGGCAGTTGCCAAGTTAGCAACACCGTTGTTAAATGTAAATTTTTTTAAAAAACCGTTGTTAAGTGAATCTGGCTTCCCCCATTGACTTTATTTGTCAGGAGGTTGCAAAAGGGGATGCAGGGACACTTTATCTGTCATAAACATGAATCAGGTGTCAAGGGACTGAGTTTTGATCACATGACTATGGGGATGCTAAAATGGTCATAAGGGTGAAAAATGGTCATAAGTCACTTTTGCAGTGCTGTTGCAACTTTGAACGATCACTAAAGGAACTGTTGTAAATTGAGGGGCTTATCTGTCTAGTTTATGTATAGTTTAATGAAAAGAAGGACAAGGGGAGACGGGATAGCAGGGTTCCAATATCTCAGGGGCTGCCACAAAGAAGAGGGAGTCAAGCTGTTCTCCAAAGCACCTGAGAGCAGGACAAGAAGCAATGGATGGAAACTGATCAAGGAGAGAAGCAACCTGGAACTAAGGAGAAATTTCCTGACAGTGAGAACAATTAATCACGTGAACAACTTGCCTCCAGAGGTTGTGAATGCTCCAACACTGGAAGTTTTTAAGAAGATGTTGGATAACCATTTGTCTGAAGTGGTGTAGGGTTTCCTGCCTGGGCAGAGGGTTGGACTAGAAGACCTCTAAGGTCCCTTCCAGCTCTGTTATTCTATTCTATTCTATTCTATTCTACTCTACTTTATTCTATTCTACTTTATTCTACTCTAGTCTCTACTCTACTCCATTCCATTCCATTCCATTCCATTCCATTCCATTCCATTCCATTCCATTCTATTCTATTCTATTCTATTCTATTCTATTCTGTACTGAACTCTATGGCAAATGATTTCTAGGTCTGATCTCCCTCGGAGGGGTGGTCAAGCAACTTCCCCTCCCAACTTAAAGGGCATTTATTGACACGACTGACAAACTCTCCATGCTGTGTCCACGGTTGATCGCATGCTATCCTTGCCAGATACGATTGTCTGTTCTGCACATCAAAACTGTAGTTTGCAGCTCTTTCTCCTATTTCTCTTTGGGGGTTTCTGAAGTCGCCTGGATACTCGGCAAGGAAGTTGTGAGGTGAGAGAGAGAGAGAGGAGAGGCAAGGAGAGGAGAGGAGGCGAGGCGAGGAGAGGAGAGGCGAGGAGAGGAGAGGAGAGGAGAGGAGGAACCAGCAAGCCAAGAACGAAAGCTGGACAAGAGCAACCAATTGAGAAGAGCAGGAGCTGTGAAAAGCGCACAATAGCCGATGTTGCCTCAGAGCACAGGCCCTCGGTTGTTGGGATGCCTGATGATATCACTGAGCTAAAAGACACATCCAGAGTTGTCGTGGCAACAGCAGGGACCGCGAGAAACACAGCCAAGGCAGAGAAGAAAAGACTAGCCAATTCTAAAGCCACTGCCCTGCCCCTCCCCCCACAGTTCATTCAACTGCCAAACTTGCAAAGTCTGTTATTTTAAGAGGACGGAACAGAGACTGGGAACTGCCTGAGGAATTCAAAAAAATCAGGAGGGGAAAAAAAAAACACGGAGGAAGTTTATTCCATTAATGAAAGACGACACTGTTTCACACCTCGCTCGGAGGGTTGGTGCTCTCTAAGGCCCAGAGGGCAGCTTGCTCAGCTGCTTGCAATTGCCAGGAGCCAATCTTGCTCCCTTTGTGCCAGTTCGAGCATTTATGAGGCATTTCTCTTAATGCGGGGCAGCGTGCAATTCCAAGCTCAGACCCTCCATGGATTGGTGGAAAGGACTAGCCATCATTGCAGCCTACCAGCTGTGTTCAGCTGCAATGCAAATCTACATGAACCAAGAATTCTTTTTCGGATTTTCAAATTTTTAATCCCTGCATCTACTTTGGGGAATAAACTTGGAATGCCTGGATTCTGTTTCATTCAAAAAAAATAATAATCCAGAACTTGTTCCACTTACAAAATGTACACATTACATTGCTGGCTGCAATATCATTAAACAAGCTTCCAGGAAGCTAGGGAAGGGAAGGGAAGGGAAGGGAAGGGAGGGGAGGGGAAAGGGAAAGGGAAAGGGAAAGGGAAAGGGAAAGGGAAAGGGAAAGGGAAAGGGAAAGGGAAAGGGAAAGGGAAAGGGAAAGGGAAGAGAGTGGAGGGAGAAAAGGAAGGAAGGAAGGAAGGAAGAAAGGAAGGAAGGAAGGAGATAGATCTTAGTGATGAGGAAACCAACTTTGGTTGTTTTACAATGGTATTAAATAGCTATGCATTATCTATCCACTATGACTATGGAATTCCATCAATATTGTTTTAATGATTCCTTTGGTATTGCGGTTGGGAAAAGCTAAAATGGCAATTGGTAGCGGAAAAAAACACAGAGCCTCTCCTGGACAATTGAGCAGCTGGGAACTTCGCCTCCGGCTTTATAAATAGAACTTTTAATTTTTCTTTCACGTATAAAGTTTTCCATATGCGACATAGAAAGATGGCATACATTGTCATCCCTTTGATCTCCAGAACGTAGCCCTGTGGTCAGAGTGGAGGGAACCGGTAGGTGCTGTTGGACCTCAACCTGGATCTGTCCTTGCCCAGATGGTCAGAAACCAACAAGACTAGAAATGGTTATGGAAGGCAGGTTTGCGTTTGTCAACCATAGGTTCCAACAGTTTTAGAGCCTGATAGAGACTTCTCTACCTGGAGATGCTGGGATCTTTTGTATGCAAAGTGTTTGCTTTACCGCTGAGCCAAGTCTCTTTTCTGTAGCAGCAATAAACATCTGCAGCCTTTTGTCTTCGGCTGCATCTTCTGCATGCTGATGGGGAAGAATCTCTTGAGGGGAAAATGGGAAGCCAGCACTCGGTTGGTACCCTGTTAAAAGATTCCCACTGCAATTCAGATAGTGCCATGGATAACCTCTGCTTTTAGGCAGTAGCAACCCCTCCTCTATAGATACAATGGATTCGGGTGCCCGCGGGCTATCGTGCAGTGCCAGAATGATGGATGCATTTGTCTCTGAACAAGCTGCAGCGTTTAGCTCATTGCCCACACAAAGCATTCTGCAATATTTCGGGGCCCGAAATATGTCCCAGTATTTCAGCAGTTCTTATTTATTAAGCCTTCATAATGCCAGCTGCACCGTGTGGCATAGTGGGCAGGGGGGACAGGTGGGGTGGGGTGGGGTGAGATTGTATCTCGGAGGGGACCTTGGTGCTCTCTGAGCTTGGGCTGTTTTCTTGCAGATTTATTTATTTTATTTATTTATTTGTCAATCATAGAATAGAATAGAATAGAATTTTTATTGGCCAAGTGTGATTGGACACACAAGGAATTTGTCTTGGTGCATATGCTCTCAGTGTACATAAAAGAAAAGATACGTTCATCAAGGTACAACATTTACAACACAATTGATGGACAATATATCAATATAAATCATAAGGATTGGCAGCAACACGTTATAGTCATAAAGTCATATATAAGATAACAGGTAAAAGTATAAACTTTTATATATAAAGTATAAACTATATATATAGTATAAACTGAGTCCTTCGGGAGAAGGGCGGTATACAAATTAAAATATTATTATTATTATTATTATTATTATTATTATTATTATTATTATTATTATTATTATTATTATTATTATTATTATTATACATAATTTGGATACATGAAAAGAGTAAGTAAAAAAAGGAATATTAGGACAAGGACGGTAGGCACTCTGGTGCACTTATGCACACCCCTTACAGACCTCTTAGGAATGGGGTGAGGTCAACAGTAGACCGTCTTAGGTTAAACGTTTTGGGGGTTCAGGGAAGAAACTACAGAGTCAGGTAGTGCATTCAAGGCATTGACCATTCTATCGCTGGAATCGTATTTTCTGCAATCAAGTTTGGAGATAAACAAGCTTCATTATCCAAATTAAGTAACATCACCAATGACTAGCAGTGCTGATGTTACCTAGTTTGGGTAATGAAACATCTGCAAGAAAGCATCCAAGCTCAGAGAGCACCAAGAATCCCCTCATTTCAACCCTGAGCTACAAATATTCTCCTTTATTGATTATACCCTCTCCGGCAGGACCTTTGATAGCAAAACCAGCAATCCCTTGTTCCAATATGAGAATGAGAATACAGAATACAATGAGAATAGCACAGAACAACTCCAGATGGATTAGGTATCTGGATCTTTTCAGCCAGCCTATAATTTCAACCATAATTATTTAGATGGCTCCAGAATCAGGCAGCTCATAAGCAACCATGCATCTTATTATATTCATATTTATTACATTTTTTTCCTCCCACCCAGCCAAACACTTAGCCAGCTTCACGTGACATAATTATTATAATTATAAACCAGATTGATGTAGCATAATTATTGTATTCATATAATAGGATGGCTAGTTCATGCAACATGTTTCCACTATGCTATGAAAGACAAACTACCTAAGTCCGGTTTATCCACGTATTTCTTTTCTCCTTACTTTTGCTTCTTGATTAAGTTAGAATAATCCAATGAGTGTCCCACCGCAATGGATTCAAATAGCTTACCAATTTAAGTATCACATTCTAACTAATGTGTTCCCAAACTTGGGTTTCCAGGTGTGAATAAACAACAATTCTAATTATTTTCAAGCAGCTGGCAAATCATCTAGGCTCATAAAAACTGCATCACAATAAAACTCGGAATCCAAAGTTGAACATCACTTCTCTATCCCTGAAGACATTATTCTTCTCTGTTGCTTTTTCCTACTCATTTATCCTTCTCAGTACAGTGTTTCTGACACAGAGGCTCTAACAGGAATTAATAGATAAATCTTCACTCAGCAGAAATTCTGGGGCAAAGTTTTTTCTTCTTCTTACTTTTGCATGAACACAGTCTGAGAATAAATTCATCTAGTTATCCTATCCAATATTTGTATAAAAAATAATACAAATGGAGTTTAGAATATAGATATAGATGATGGTAGAGATTGAGGTAGAGAGAGACAGAGACAAAGACAAAGATGAGAAACAGACAGAGAGCGAGAGAGAGAAAGAGAGAGAGACAGAGAGAGAGAGAGAGACAGAGAGAGAGAGAGACAAAGAGACAGAGACAGACAGAGACAGACAGACAGAGACAAAGAGAGACAGAGACAGAGACAGAGACAGACAGAGAGAAAGAGGGAGAGACAGAGAGAGAGACAGAGACAGAGAGACAGAGAGAGAGAGAGAGAGAGAGAGAGAGACAAAGAGACAGAGACAGACAGAGACAGACAGACAGAGACAAAGAGAGACAGAGACAGAGACAGAGACAGAGAGACACACAGAGAGAGAGAGAGACAAAGAGACAGAGACAGACAGAGACAGACAGACAGAGACAAAGAGAGACAGAGACAGAAACAGACAGAGAGAGAGGGAGAGACAAAGAGACAAGAGAGACAGAGAGAAACAGAGGGAAGAGAGACAGACAGACACAGACAGAGACAGACAGAAGATAGAGATGATAGAGATAGGAGATGATAGAGTTGAAGATTGAGATAGAGAGGATGGAGATGATAGTTATAAAGACATTTAGAGATAAAAGCGATAGAGATTCGTGCATATTCTTCTGTATTATCTTAAAATAAAAATAATCACTGTCAAAATAGCAACAGTAGGACAAAATCAACAGTATTATAGGATTTAAAAGGAAACCTGGAAGCCATCTACTTCAACCTCCTGCTCAATGTAGCAACTTAAGTTAGGTTCCCCTCAGAGGTAACTCCCCCTCCCTAGAATTTACCTCAACATCTTCAAAGAAAGAGTACAACTACCATTTGCTAAGGAAGACAACTCTGTCTAAAGGCAAACAATAACGGTAGCGTTCTCTAAATTAGGTGTTCTGGAAGGATAATCTCAAGCACTTATGAAATCTTATAGCTGGAAACCGTCTTTTAAAAATCAGCTTAGACTAAGTCCATAGGCCCAGTAAAAGAAATTGGCAGAAAATGAGGACACTAGAAGAAAAGCTTGACGTTTTAAATTATTTATTATTTAATTTAGCGTATGGCATTTATGGAGGTCAAGCAATCACTGATGCAAGTTTTAAGTGGACAGAGTGAAATCAATAGCCCTCAAGAGCCCTCCTTTCTAATCGCATTAACCTTAACTTACATTTCATTTTTTGCCTCAGGCCCATTTACTTTGTGCCCCCAGTGTGCCACAGAACTACCCAGTTTATCATTCTGCCAAAAATATTGGCTAAAATATGGAGGTTAAAGTCAAGACTGGATTGGGTTGAGCTAGTTCTGCTGGCAACAGTAAATAAATGTTTTGTCATTACCTTCTTCTAGGACAGGGGTCCCCAAACTTGGCAGCTTTAAGACTTGTGGACTTCAACTCCCAGAATTCTCCAGCCAGCATAGATGGACCTCCTGAGTCTTGTCACATTCCCAGAACTCAGGACATTTCCAGGAATCCCATTACCACTACAGAAGGTCACATTCCCAGAACTCAGGATGTTTCTACACAGCCCATTAACCAGGTCGTTACAACACAAAAGACTAATGGGCACACAACTAGGACCACACCCACACAGGATGCTACGAAATAGCTGACTAATCTGCAAACACCCACTCCATCAACCAATCAAGATGCAATCACACAGCCAACCAATCCACTTACAGCAACACTCCCCACCTCCCCACCAGTATTTATAGAGAGACGGCAGCTCCGACCGCACTTTGCTGGCACAACTACGAAGCCAAAAGCACCAGCCTGAAGATACTGAGTGAGACCTCATCAAAATGTCGCCAAGATACTCTCAACCTTACACGGGAAAAGACCCGAATATGCCAAGACCTACCTACCTACCTACCTACCTACACACACACACACACACACACACACACACACACACACATATATATATATATGAAGGACTGGGCCAGCCTATCTACAAAACAAAAGACTCCAGAGTGATGGGATTAAGGCATGACCCTCCAAGACATAATAGGATTATCTAACAGCACTGCATTTCACAATCTTCTAAGGACATTGCATCACCCTTCAAACTTTAACCAAACCTGATTCAGACAAATATGACCCCCCTGGCCCCTTGGGAGTCTGATTACAGCCAATAGAATACATTTCTTGCACAGGAACAGGAAGCTCAATGGCAAGGCCCAAGAGAAGGTATAAATAACCCTCACTCTCCACTCCATGTGGTCAGCTACCCAGAACCATGTGCTTGGTGGTTCTGCTTCATCAATAAACCATCTTTCCAATCAGCCTCCATGTTTCCAGTGCTCTTCTCATAGCTTGGAACTGAACCAGATGGATATTTCTCCCAACACTCGTAATATCTAGATTGACAGGTAACTCAGTGCAACCGGTCCTCTACCGCTAAGCTATGTCTCCATCCCCACCCAACCATCTTCTACCTGTAGTATTTCTTCCTACCACTGTCTCCGGTTTGAGCAAGTGCTCTGTATTAAAACAAACAGCAGCTGCCGAATCAGTGTAGAATAGTTCCTCCTGCCAAAATCTGTCTGACATTTGCGAAGAAAATCTCTCAATAGTCCCATTTTCCTGGTATATCTTAGCAGCCCCTGCAAGTCATTTAGAAATTAAGCTCTACTTTCCACCCACCCTCCGATTCGTCACTCTAATCATCGGTATTTTGTGACAGCTCTTTCAGTCACCTTTTCACGAAACCTTGAGAACCTCAAAACATGCCATAGCAACATTCGTAGCAACGGGGACAGCAGAAAGTACAGGTATGTAAATTAGGGATTTTATATGCCTCATGCTACCAGGCATATTCGGAAGGGCTAAGTGCAGGCAAGAACATTATGCATACCACCATCATATCAACACTTGAATTGCTAAAGAGCGCATTATCTAGAAATGGCTAACAAGGCCCATCTTCTGCTGATTTTCAAGTGAAAGAATTCACATATTTCAAGAAATGTACCTTATTCCCATTCCAACTTTCGAGTTCTTTGTGGTGGGGAAAAAATGGAACAAGCCCACGGTTCATATCTTTTCTGCAATGAGATGAATTCCATAAAAACGCCATCATTATTATTATTATTTAATTTGCATGATGTATTCAGAATAATTCACTGAAATTCATTGCCTCCTTTAGGGGCAATGTTGAAACGTGCATTCTGAATAAACAATAAAAACTGTTCAAAGACTATATGGATTCATATTCCAATCAGAACGCCGCCCGCGTTTTAAAATTATATTTTAGGAATAGCGTTGCAGCCGCTGGACATCTCTTGGGCATATTAATCCCTTCTGGTTTGGTAAGCAAATGCATGCTGACCTCTGAGAACATGATGTAGGACATGACCAGGAGGAACCCGAAGGCAGGGTCAAACATGTCATCAGTTTGGAGTCGCTATTCTCTCACAAGAGACTTAAGTCCACCCCACTGTGACTCTTATTTAGCACCAATTTGCCTTGACTGATAGTAGATCAAATTTTTGTGTGTAGGTAGCATGGATTAAAATCACAGTGTTTATGGATTCCATCCTGGCTCCTGGATGCTTGCACCCGACACATGGGCCCGTAAGGAAAAGATTCCCCCGCATATGCATGCTAGTCGTTCCCGACTCTAGGGGGCAGTGCTCATCTCAATTTCAAAGCTGAAGACTGTCCTAAGACGTCTCTGTGGTCATGTGGCCGGCATGACTCAACGCCAAAGGTGCACAGAACGCTGTTACTCTCCCACCAAAAGTGGTCCCTGTTTTTCTACTTGCATTTTTTTTTAACATGCTTTCGAACTGCTAGGTTGGCAGAAGCTGGGACAAGTCACGGGAGCTCACCCCAGTGATGCGGTGCTAAGGATTCGAACCGCCGAACTGCCGACCTTTCGATCGACAAGCTCAGTGTTTTAGCCACTGAGCCACCAAGTCCCTTTACATGGCCCCGTACATCACTGCAAAAGCCTTGAAAGAGCAGGTAAAAAAAAAGAAAAGACTCCTCAATCCTCTGATGAATCATCTCCCAGAAAAACTAGGACAGGTACTGCACAGTGTGATTTTTTTTTCTTTAGCTGCTGAGGGTTAACTTAGGCAAACTTTCTAAATAGGTTGCAGCGCTTGGAACACCTTCTTTCGCAGAGAGGAACAATGGCTCGAGGCTTCAAGCAGATGCTTCACCTGATAAATGCTTCAGGTTCAACCCTTGATACTGCCAGACAAAAGAAGGCTGGGTGATTTGAAGATCCTGAACACCTACTAGAAAAACTATCAAACTGAAGTCTCTTATACAGCCTGTACAGGTGGTATACAGGTAGTCCTCGACTTACGGCCACAACTGAGCCCCGAATTTATATTGCTGAGTGAGACGTTTGTTAGGTGAGTTTTGACCCATTTATTTATTTATTTATTAATTTTGTCACAATGGCATATATAAGCATAAGCGTGAAATAACTATACGACATATAAGCATATATATAAGTATAAGCATGAAATAATTATACGACTTGGATACAATCAAGGGGAACATTAGAACAGGAACGATAGGCACGCTGGTGGTCTTATGCACGCCCCTTACAGATCTCTTAGGAATGGGGTGAGCTCAATAGTAGATAGTCTTTGGTTAAAGCTTTGAGGATTTTGGGAAGAGACCACAGTCCATTCCAGGCATTAACAACTCTGTTACTGAAGTCATATTTTCTGCAATCAAGATTGGAGCGGTTCACATTAAGCTTAAATCTATTGTGCCCTTGTGTATGGTTGCGATTTTATTTTATTTCTTTTTATGGCTTTTCTTGCCACATTTGTTAAGTGAGTCACTGCTGGTGTTAAATCAGTAGCTCGGTTGTTAAGTGAATCGGGCTTCCCCCGTTTTGACTTTGCGGGTCAGACGGTCGCAAAAGGGGATCACGTGACACCTGGGACACCGCGACCGTCATAAATGTGAGCCAGTTGCCAAGCATCCGAATGTAAATCACGTGACAGTGGGGATTGCTGCGGGGGTCATAAGTGTGAAAAATGGTCAGAAAAAAAATCACTTTTTTGAGTGCTGTTGTAACTTTGAAGGATCACTAAATGGACTGTTGTGAGTCAAGGACTACCTGTATAAATTTATTTAGTGAAATAAAATAAAATAGGTTAACAGATTAACAGCGTTGGAAGGGACCTTGTAGGTCATCTAGTCCAACCCCTCCACCCAAGCAGAAAACCCTATACCATTTCTGCTGCCAGTGCAATCTCTTCTTGAAAGCCTCAAGCCTGGAAAAAGAGACATGGCTGCTTTAATAAGAAGACAAGAAGACCTCCAAGATTCCTTTCCAACTCTGTTAATAATTCAAAAAGAGGTACCATATTTTTCGGAGTATGAGACACACTTTCCCCCCTTAAAAGTGGGTGAAAATTTGGGCGAGTCTTATACACCGAATGTAGCCCCGCCCACCCACCAGCCCCCATCCTTTGACCTCTATCTCCCAGCAATTTGCCTCCTTGCAGCAAACAGCCCATTTCAGTTTCAGCTTCAGCACACCCTGATTAGCACAAGCAACTGATGGTCAGTTGGATCGGCTTCCCAACCATCAGCTGTTTCAGGCTGCAGGGATTGCCATTGCCTATTGCCGCCTTCCGCGCGCCCCATTTTTGGCCTCCGCTGTTTGCTGCAAGGAGGTAAGTTGCTGGGAGGCAGAGGCAGATTTTTTTCCCCTTGTGCTAATCAGGCTGTGATGAAACTGAAACAGGCTGTTTGCTGCAAGGAGGCAAATTGCTGGGAGGCAGAGGTGGATTTTTTTTTCTTGTTTTCCTCCCAAAAAAAGATAGGTGTGTCTTATAGTCTGGAGTGTCTTATACTCTGAAAAGCACAGTAATTCATATGCCTTCCTCTTCATCGTGAAGCCCTTCTTTCAAAGAATTTGTACAGTTTGTACAGGGCCTCTGGTGGCTCCACAGACTAAGTCTGTCTGTCATTAACACAGCTGCTTGCCATTACTGCAAGTTAAAGTCCCACCAGGCCCAAGTTGACTCAGCCTTCCATCCTTTATAAGGTAGGTAAAATGAGGACCCAGATTGTTGGGGGCAATAAAAGTTTACTTTGTATATAATATACAAATGGATGAAGACTATTGCTTAACACAGTGTAAGCCGCCCTGAGTCTTCGGAGAAGGGCAGGATATAAATTCAAATAAAAAAAAAAGTTTCCCAATAAACACCTTATTCTCATTACCTACACTGTACTTTCAGATCTCTTATTTACCTGTTGTGTCTCGCCCGCTTTCACCGCAGCCGGGACCTTCTTATCTGCTTCCGAACGCTGAGGAATGTCCTAGTATACCTCCAGCCCCCAGCTCTGGCTCCATGCCCAGACAGGCTGAGGAGGAAGAAGTACCTCCAGCCCCCAGCTCTGGCTCCATGCCCAGGCAAACGGAGCAACTAGACCCCTCCCCCTCCCCCACAGCATGTGAGCCTGAGGAAGGTCAATTGCCAACAGCTGCAGACTGGAGTGACCCTCACTTCAGAAGAATTGATAGGCGGCGGCGACAGAAGGAAGGGAGGGGCAGGCCTGAATAAGTGCTGAGTCATGGAGCCACACCCCATGACCTATATAAAGGATCTGCTTTCTGGCATTCTCTGAGTCAGGCAAAGTCTAATATATCTTGCTGAAGTCACTTTCTGGTCTCCTGCCTGCCTTGAGAACTTTGCTAGGACTTTGGCAGAACTGCAGAGGCACGCCTGATTCGGATTTCCCTGACCCGGTCATCAGCGGAGGAGTGGGACACGACATTACCTTTCATCTGAACTTTCTCCAAAGAAAGAAAAATATTTTTTTTTCTCATTTAAGAACCGGGCTGCTTCATATTACATTTGCAATTAAGCCAACAGTCTCCTTCCCCATCATAATAACTAAAATAATTCACAATTGGTGATACATTAAAATGTTGAAAATAACTAATCCACAGGCAAAGGTCCAGATCAATGTAACCAGACAGAAATTAAAATCAATTAAGGTAGAAAAATCTCTATGTTCAGGTTCCTCTATTTTTAGACTCACCATAATTAGAACATAGATGAAAAGCATATTCTGAATAGTTTGAGTAAAAAAAAAACCTGCAAAAATACCGGTACTTCAATTTCTCATCAGGTCGCTGATCAATTGCACAGATAAAATGCAAGCAATAAGTAAAATAGATCAGTTTGCGTAGTCAAAAATAGAACTCATAAGAAAGAAAGAAAAAACCCTTTGAAAGCAGACATGAAGCCAATTAGCATTCTAAACATATACCGCTGTACTATGGTTTAATAGTAAGACCGCCAGCTAAAATAATCAAAAACAAATTAGCAGGCTGTTAATTGTAGGCAAATTCTCAAGCTATCATGGAAAGGTTGTCTACATCAAAGTCAACCAAATTTGAAGCCCTAATCAGAGGTAGGTTTCAGCAGGTTCTGACCAGTTCTGGAGAACCAGTAGTGGAAATTTTGAGTAGTTCAGAGAACCAGTGGTAAAAATTCTGACTGGCCCTGCCCCCATCTATTCTTCTGCATCCCGAGTCCCAGCTGATCAGGAGGAAATGGGGATCTTTGCAGTAACCTTCTCCTGGAGTGGGGAGGGAATGTGGATTTTACAGTATCCTTCCCCTGGAGTGGCATGAGAATGGAGATTTTGCAGTATCCTTCCCCTGCCATGCCCACCAAGCCCACAGAACCAGTAGTGAAAAATTTGAATCCCACCACTGGCCCTGATCAACAAAAGTACAGATTGTAAACGTCACCTGGTTGGCCAGTGAAATATATAAGAAATGTTAACAATCTACCAAGAGGGATATCAGTACAATCATTCTATAGCATGACATAAGCCAGTGATTCAATTGTTCCGGCTCCAAAAAAGAGACATTATATTAGCATAAGAAATCTTCATCCTTCAAACTGATGTCCTCCAGATATGTTAATTAGGGCTTCTGGGAATTATAGCCTTAATAGCTCTGGAGAACACCAATCTGGATAAACCTAAAATATAAAATCCCTAATTGGTAAGGCTTTCTAAATTTTATAAAAATATGCCAAGGCCAAACAAACCAGAGCAACAAATTATAAGGCTGTTCGCATGCATAAACATACTAACTTGAGGAGGTCAATACTCCCAGAATTATCCATAAAAATTCAGTGTTCTCACACAAAGACCTTTATTCCAGGGGTGAAATCCAGCAGGTTCTGACAGGTTCTGGAGAACCGGTAGCGGAGATGTTGAGTAGTTTGGAGAACCAGCAAATTCCACCTCTGGCTGGCCCCAGAGTGGGATGGGAATGGAGGTTTTGCAGTATCCTTCCCCCAGGAATGGGGTGGGAATGGAAATTTTGCAGTATCCTTCTCCTGGAGTGGGGTGGGATTGGAGATTTTGCAATATCCTTCCCCTGCCATGCCCACCAAGCCACACCATGCCCACCAAGCCATGCCCACAGAACTGATAGTAAAAAAATTTGGATTTCACAACTGCTTTATTCCCATTGTCATCATGACTTTCTACTCATACTCCATCTCTCCCAAAGGTGCTTTTTCTCAAGAAGCAACTGGACTTTCTTTGCTTTTCCTTGAAGACGTTTTGCTTCTCATCCAAGAAGCTTTTTCTGTTCTGACTGAATGGTAGAGAATGAAAGGATATATATCCCTGAATGGAATCTTTCCATTCTCCACCATTCAGTCAGAACCGAAGAAGCTTCTTGGATAAGAAGTGAAATGTTTTGGATGCCGCACTTGGAATACTGCATCCAGTTTTGGTTGCTGCAATGTAAAATAGATGTTGAGACTCTAGAAAGAGTGCAGAGAAGAGCAACCAAGATGATTTGGGGACTGGAGGCTAAAACATATAAAGAACGGTTGCTGGAACTGGATATCTCTAGTCTTATGAAAAAAAGGACTAGGGGAGACATGATAGCACTGTTTCAATATCTCAGGGGCTGCCACAAAGAAGTGGGAGTCAAGCTATTCTCCAAAGCACCTGAGGGAAGGACAAGAAGCAATGGGTGGAAACTAATCAAGGAGAGAAGCAACTTAGAACTAAGGAGAAATTTCCTGACAGTTAGAACAATTAATCAGTGGAACAACTTGCCTCTGGAAGTTGTAAATGCTCCAACACTGGAAGTTTTTAAGAAGAGATTGACAGCCATTTGTCTGAAAAGGTATATGGTTTCCTGCCTGAGCAGAATTGAATTTGAAGACCTCCAAGGTCCCTTCCAAGTTTGTTATTCTGTCTTCAAGGAAAAAAGCAACTTCGGAACACCATGACCTGGATGACTGGAAATCATCACTCCATCTTTTCTTAATTTCAGTACTACACTATTCCATTTTTTATATGCCCCAAAAGCAAAGTCAGAGAATGGGTTGTCTGAGATGGGCTCAGCGCTTGTGCAAAAGATGCTGTCGTAGCATAAAAAATACTGACGTTGAGAACTCCACGAAGCCAATATAGTGAATGAGATTGCAACAAATATAAACTAATGATACAGCTGTCAAGACAGATTAGACCGAACAGTAGGAAAAAATTGCAGGGCTGTTTAGTCACAACAATGTAAGATTAATCTATCAATACGGCTTATGTGACACTGAGAAGAACGAACGGAATGAGCCGGGCTTCCCAATATCTAGCATGGGATGACATCGTCTAACCTAAGGCAGGAAGGCCTGAAAGACAGCAAGAAACTGCACACCTCAACAGCCTGCGCTAATAATCCTTGGAAATAGAGCATATTAGAGCTTCATTGGTTGTGTTAACCTGCACAGAGCTACTTATACAATGTGCATGAAAGCATAGAAGTTTCTAAGCAAAAATGCAGCCTTAACGCTGCTTTGAAATTTGGAAATTACTTCCAAATACCCAGAATCACTTATTTTTCCATATAGAGCACAAAAAAGAATCTCAGATAGAATAGAATAGAGTAACAGAGTGGGAAGGGACATTGGAGGTCTTCTAGTCCAGCCCCCTGCTTAGGCAGGAAACCCTACACCACTTGAGACAAATGGTTTATCCAACATCTTCCTAAAAACTTCCAGTGTTGGAGCATTCACAACTTCTGGGGGCAATTTGTTCCACTGATTAATTGTTCTGACTGTCAGGAATTTTCTCTTTAGTACTAAGTTGCTTCTCTCCTTGATTAGTTTCCATCCATTGCTTCTTGTCCTGCCTTCTGGTGCTTTGGAGAATAGCTTGACTCCCTCTTCTTTGGGGCATCCCCTGAGATATTGGAACACTGCTATCATGTCTCTCCTAGTCCTTCTTTTCATCAAACTAGACATACCCAGTTCCTGCAACCGTTCTTCATATGTTTTAGCCTCCAGTCCCCTAATCATCTTGGTTGCTCTTCTCTGCACTCTTTCTAGAGTCTCCACATCTTTTTTATACTGTGGCGACTTAAACTAGACGCAGTATTCCAAGTGTGTCCTTACCAAGATGTTATAAAGTGGTATTAACACTTCATGTGATCTTGATTCTATCCCTCTGTTTATGCAACCTAGAATTTTGTTGGCTGCATAAAGGGTAAAGGTTAAAGGTTACATATGCTAAAACTATCCCCATCAGCTGTTATAACCTGGGTAGCAGACTGAGCAAGCACACAGGACACCAGCTCTGCTGAAATATCTTAGCCATCTATTTAAGCCTAAGTAATGAATATTGGGGCTGGCGACGCCCAGGGGAAGGGCCTTTTCTGTGGGGGCTCCCGCCCTCTGGAACGAACTTCCCCCAGGACTTCGTCAACTTCCTGACCTTCGAACCTTTCGCCGCGAGCTTAAGACACATCTTTTTATTTGCGCAGGACTGGACTAGGATTTTAAATTTTTAAATTTGGTTTTAATGGGGTTTTTATTATTCTATTGGGGTTTTAATATTTGGCCGTATTTAATAAGTTTTTTTAATTGGGGTTTTAACTTGTATTTATGTATATTTTATGTGGCTGTTAACCGCCCTGAGTCCCTTGGGAGATAAATAAAATAAAATAAATAAATAAATAAATAAATAAATAAATAAATAAATAAATAAATAAATAAATAAATAAATAAATAAATAAATAAATAAATAAATAAATAAGAATTTGTATTTTTTGTCTTTTCTTCATTGCAGAAAGGTCTTTTCTTTCTAGGTCAATGGATACCACTATGTGTTAAGACCCAAAACATTCTGCAAGTTTTCAAAACTTGGAACCTTGGAGGACAAAAAGGTTAGACACTATAATCTTTTCTGCCAAACACCAAGTTCCATATGGTTTAGAAGATCAGTAATGGGAATACTGACCAAGGAGAGATTCAACCTAGAAATAAGGAGAAATTTTCTGACAGTGAGAGCAACCAACCCATGGAACAGAAGTTGCCTTCGGAAGTTGTGGGAGCTTCATCCCAGGAAGCTTTCAAGAAGAGACTGGACTGCCGTCTGTCAGAAATGGTGTAGGGTCTCCTGCTTGGGCAGAGGGTTGGACTAGATGACCTACAAGGTCCCTTCCAACTCTGTTAATCTGTTAAATCTGTTAAACACAATGTGATTCGGCTGAGCATAGTTACAGAACACCACAAAATTCTTACTCTATTAAGAATTGCAATATTCTCAACAGAGAATTGTTTTAAATGTGATTTTATATTCTGTAACCCGCCTTGAGTCGCCAATGGTGAATAGGCAGCAATATAAAAGAAAAAAGGAAGGAAGGAAGGAAGGAAGGAAGGAAGGAAGGAAGGAAGGAAGGAAGGAAGGAAGGAAGAAAGAAAGAAAGAAAGAAAGAAAGAAAGAAAGAAAGAAAGAAAGAAAGAAAGAAAGAAAGAAAGCTGTGTTCAGACACAACTATGTTTTCACATCAAGCGATTTCTGTCTAGGGAAAGCCATCATTATTTGCCTCCTATCTTTGGAATTTTCAAATTGAAGAAAGCTAATAGATCATAAAGAATCTACCGAGATACCAGGAAGTTTCCACAAGATCTCGAAACCAAACCCCTTGGGATAAAAACTGTGGGCCATCCGTCAAAATGTAGAATCTCGAATGGATTCAACATTTTCAAATAAAGAGTGACACACGACAATTTGCCGTGCATTTGAACTGTGAAGGTGAGATAAGAGCTTGACATACTTGCCGGTTTCAAGGAGGAAGCATCAGTTCCTATAAATATTGAAGTGTGGCAATCATCATCATTATCGCAAGCCAAGTTATATTTGATACGCAAACTCCGACAAGGAAAAAAAAATGGCACTTCTTTGCTTCAATTATAGCATCTAAAAATACTTGCTTATACTATGCCAGTATTTTGACTCCATCAATATCCTTTCCCCATTCTTGTCCTTCACACTTATTTATGCAACGTAGCTTTCACTGAAAAGACGTGGCAGTAAGCAAAAATTATGGAGACATTTGATAGAGGGAGCCCCTCGTGGCTCCCATGTGACACCTCTCCTGCGCAGACTGCACTGGCTACCTGTGGTCTTCCGGGTGCGCTTCAAGGTTTTGGTGACTATCTTCAAAGCGCTACATGGCATAGGGCCGGGATACTTACGGGACCGTCTGCTGCTACCGAATACCTCTTACCGACCCGTGCGCTCTCACAGAGAGGGACTCCTCAGGGTGCCGTCAGCCAGACAGTGCCGGCTGGCGATACCCAGGGGAAGGGCCTTCTCTGTGGGGGCCCCCACCCTCTGGAACGAGCTTCCCCCAGGACTTCGCCAACTTCCTGACCTCCGAACCTTTCGCCGCGAGCTTAAGACATATTTATTCAATTGCGCAGGACTGGGCTAGGTTTTAAATTCGAATTGGTTTTAATGGGGATTTTATTATTTTTATTATCATTTTAATTATTTGGCCAATTATAATAAGTTTTTTAATGGATGTTTTATTTGTATTTATATGTATATTTTTATCTGGTTGTGAACCACCCTGAGTCCCTAGGGAGATAGGGCGGTATAAAAATATGAAAAATAAATAAATAAATAAATAAAATAAATAGGGCATTGCAGCCTGATAGGCTTCAAAATTTTCTGTTTCATATCCCACTATTCATAGAGAACCCCATCTGGTGCAGTGGTTAAGGCACCCAGCTAGAAGCCGGGAGCTGGTGAGTACTATATCCATCTTATATACAAAAGCACATGGGTGATCTTTGACCATTCGCTCTCTCTCAGCACTAGGACAGCAATAGCAATAGCACTTAGCATGTATATAACCCTTCACAGTATTTTGCAGCCCTCTCTAAGCGGGTTACATCCCCAACAATCTGGGTTCTCATTTTACTGACCTCAGAAGGAGGGAAGGCTGAGTCAACCTTGAGTCAGTCAGGATCGAACTCCCGGCTGTGGACAGAGTTAACCTGCAATGCTGCATTCTAACCGCAATACTGCATTCTAAGCATTCTAATCAATGCGGTCAAGGACAAACCTCTTCTGAACTCTGATCCAGGCAATCATCAGGAGTTACTGCCGACTCAAAGGACACAGGGCTATTAGTAGTGGACTCCCCACCCCCCAACTGTCAGAAAAATCAAAAATGGCCTCATGAAATTTTAAGATCTAATGTAGCCAGATCTAATGTGTAGTCTGAAGATAAGTAACTTGAGTTTCCAGAATCGTCTCAGAGATTCCCAGCTGGCCTTCCAATGAATTGTTTAGAGGTCTCCAGAATTAATCACCAAATTAGACATGATTTAGGATGATAGAAGGGAACATATTAATATATAACACGTCAACTTATGTCAAGCTAAGAAAGACACACAGACTTACTTCTATCTAAGTAGATTTCTTTACTGTTCCACACCTAAGGACAGAAATCCTGCCAAATTAAAGAAACTACTAGCATCATTTAATATATACTTTAAGCATCATTAAATATATGCTCTAAAAGCTTCTAGGAAGAAGATGTATTTGAGACGTTTTGTCGCAACCAAAATATCTAGACTTTCAAAGTATGCAGATCTTCTCTCCTTGGAATCTAGACTACATTTCACTACTTCTTAAATTTGATTGTAGTAAAACTTAAACTAATTCCAAATGTAATTTTTGCCACCAGTTTTTCTATACATTACTTTTTAGACTGTTTTTCTCCACCCTCATCTACTTAAAGGGCAAAGTTATTTCCTTACAGTAATCTGAAATTTACTACATATCTCAATTGCCCTGAACATATGGTAAAGAAACAGCATTCCTCTGTTCTTGGTTCACCATAAACTAGATTAACCTCCAAAGTTTAAAGGGAACAAACTTAACTGCAAACGACAATGTTCTTCAAAAATCTCCAGGCATTCCATACTCCTCCTATAATAATTAGTCTTGACTTATTTCCCTTTACTTTCAGTTTTATGGTGATAAGAGAGAGGAGAGGAGAGGAGAGGAGAGGAGAGGAGAGGAGAGGAGAGGAGAGGAGAGGAGAGGAGAGGAGAGGAGAGGAGAAGAGAGAAGGGAAGGGTAGGGAAGGGGAGAGGAGAGGAGAGGAGAGGAGGGAGGGACGGGAGGGAGGGAGGGAGGGACGGACGGACGGGAGAGGAAGGAAAGAGAAGAGAGGAGAGGAGGAGGAGGAGGAGGAGGAGATGAGAGGAGGCAAGGGAGGGAGAGGAGGAGAAGGGAGGGAGGGAAGAGAGGACGGGAAGAGAGGAGAGGAGAGGAGAGGAGAGAAGAGGAGAGGAGAGGAGAGGAGAGGAGAGGAGGAGAGGAGGAGGAGGGAGGGAGGGAGGGAGGGAGGAGGAGGAGAGAGAGGAGAGGAGAGGAGGAGGAGGGAGGGAGGAGGGAGGGAGGGAGGGAGGAGAGGAGAGGAGAGGAGAGGAGAGGAGAGGAGAGGAGAGGAGAGCTCTCACTTTATTTCTAGGGAAATGCAACATAAATAACAAATTACCTAACGTTACCTCTGAATCATTAGAACAGCGTTTTTTTAAAAAAAAATCTAGACATCTTTCTTTTAATCATGTCTACTTGTGATTGACTGGGAACATAATGCAAAGTGGCAGGTGGTTTGAGGAATGGCTTCAAGGCTTCAATTAGTGCTAGAGAGATTAAACCAAGACTGAGCAAACTTTTGGTGAACTACAGTTACATATGCTTGGAGGAATGACTAAGGGGACTAAGAGTGATGATGCAAAAAAAAAAAAAAAAGCAGAATTAAACCCAGGGTAAATCCAGGATTTAAAGTTTGAGAGATAGCATGGGAATTGCAACTTTTTTTTTTTGTAATTATAATACAAGAATTCAATGAAGAGGTAGTTAGAGATAAGTGATGTAAGAAAGAGTTCAAAATGTACTCAAGTCATAGGTCACAAACTAGCTCATTCCTGCCTTATTCCCAATACTTCTGGTATTGGATTTTGAAGAAAAGAGTAGAAGAGAGTAGGGGGGGGGGGAAATGCATTTTGCGTCTTGCTCTATTTTTGCCATTTTCAAGAAGTAGATGAAAGAAGCTCGGCTTTGCCACGTTCAACTACAAGAGCTCAGTCAGTCCAAGTCACTTGCCTTAAGCTGCCAGGAGGTACATCACAAAGATGCTAGCCACAACTGCTAGTGAAACAAAAGAAAAGACACTCAGACACTCAGCTTGAAAGATCCTCACTACTTCATTGAACCTAGATATACTTACACTAGGGCAATGGTGAAATCCAATTTTTTTACTACCAGTTCTGTGGGTGTGGCTTAGTGGGCGTGGCATGGTGGGCGTGGCAGGGGAAGGATACTGCAAAATCTCCATTCCCACCCCACTCCAGGGGAAGGATACTCCAGGGGAAGGATACCGGTTTAGCTCACGCTGGTAAAGCCTGTTATTAAGAACACAGTAGCCTGCAATTACTGCAGGTTCGAGCCCGGCCCAAGGTTGACTCAGCCTTCCATCCTTTATAAGGTAGGTAAAATGAGGACCCAGATTGTTGGGGGGGCAATAAGTTGACTTTGTAAAAATATACAAATAGAATGAGACTATTGCCTTATACACTGTAAGCCGCCCTGAGTCTTCGGAGAAGGGCGGGGTATAAATGTAAACAAAAAAAACAAAACAAAACAAAAAATCTCCATTCCCACCCCACTCCAGGGGAAGGATACTGCAAAATCTCCATTCCCACCCCACTCTGGGGCCAACCAGAGATGGTATTTGGTGGTTCTCCAAACTACTCAAAATTTCCGCTACCGGTTCTCCGAACTGCTCAAAGTTTTGGTACCGGTTCTCCAGAACTTGTCAGAACCTGCTGGATTTCAGCCCTGCACTAGGGAGGGGAGGAAAGGGATTGTGGAATTGCACACAGCTTACTTTCTGAGCTTCCATATGTTCAAAATACAGGAACGGAAATGTATTTCACAAAGTGGATCGAGCTCAACTCCTCAAACTCAGTCAGTGCTTCTAGGGAGATTAGACTTCTTCTTGTTGTTGTTTGTTTGTTGTGCCATATCCATCATCAGACATTGGTGATCATGTTGGCGATCCTATTTTTATCAATGGCTGCATGAAAAAGTGCTGTTGAGTTTTGTCCAAACCAGTCCCTTAGATTTTGAAGCCATAATGTTCTTCTTCTGCCTGGACCTTGTTTGCCTTCAATCTTCCCTTGGAGGATTAAATGAAGTATGGCACATTTTTCCGGGTTTCGCGTCACATGTCCAAAATATTCTAACTTTCACTTTTTTTATGGTTTTGATGATTTCCCTTGGCTTTCTCAGGCAGCTTTATTAGACTAGGAATTAAGACTAGGAGATTAGACTAGGAAACCAAAATCATGCTTGCCAATACAGTGCTACCTTAGTACACAACTGCTTTGAAACTCATTGAATTTGGTATTCAACACATTTGGACACAAAAAAAGTGTCCTGGTACTCATCGTTTGTTTCAGAGGTGGGTTTCAGCAGGTTCTGACCAGTTCTGGAGAACGGGTAGCAGAAATTTTGAGTAGTTTGGAGAACCGGTAAATACCACCTCTAACTGGCCCCGCCGCTATCTTTTCTCTGCCTCCCAAGTCCCAGCTGATCAGGAGGAAATGGGGATTTTGCAGTATCCTTCCCCTGGAATGGGGAGGGAATGGACATTTTATAGTATCCTTCCCCAGCCACATCCACCAAGCCATGCCACACCCACAGAACTGGTAGTAAAAAAAAATGAAACCCACCACTGGTTTGTTTGACACACGACGCATGAGCTAGAACTTGTCAGAGTCAGCTGTCTTGTGACTTACCCACATTCCTTATGGGACAACTTTCTTTGGTACTCATCGTTTTTGGTACTCATTGCACCTCCTGAAACCAATTAACAATGAGTACTGAGGTACTAGTTTACTTCTTTTATTACCGTATAAGTTTGTAGTAACAGAATCTTGCAAATCTGAATGTGCTTTTCCCCTCTCTTTATCTATTGTCTTGGTTGTGTGACTCTTCCTCCCTTTCCTCCTGTTCCTTCTACCAAGTACAAACTCATTCCTTGCGGTTCATTCTAGGTCTGGTCCGGACGAACTCTCATGCCATTCCCAATTAACATCAATCATTTTTTTTTATGGCAATAATAGACTAGCATCATCAGTTAACATCAACTTCTGCTATTAAGGGATTTGGATTTCTGGGGAAGGCGGCATCCTTTATGCAAAAAAGATGTGTGTCTTCTGAGAAAATGACACCACTCGGCGATCAAGTGTATGATTTCTCAGATAAAGATTGTCCTGCTTCTTCTAAAGTCTCTCCAATTTATAGGTTAGAACAGGGGTCACCAACCTTTCAGACCTCAGGGACCAAGGCACTAAATTTATAATTTTAAATTCCACGGACCACTAATACAATCTGCCTAATGACTGGCTGGGAGGGCGTGGCTAGGTGGTCATGTGACTGGATCGGTGTGGCTAAATCAATGCCACTCACATCGAGGGGTGCCTTGCAGGTCACTCCTCGCCCCTCCCCTCCCGGGCTCCTTAGGGCCCCCACAGGAAGCAGTTGTTGGAGCTAAGCAGCCACCACGAGAAAGAGTTGGCAAAACAGCTGGCTCAGTTCAAATTGGATCTGACTGCGAACGAGACTCAGCAGAAGCACCTCACTGAGGACTATGAGCATAGGCTTTCCAAGCAGAGGGAAGACCTGCAGGAGTGCAAGGCCAGGTACTGGCGCCTGGAGGCTCAGTGGGCTGAGATAGTCAGCCAGTTCTAGGCCATGATGCAGTCCCACTGGAACAAGACCCTCCAACTCTTCGCCACCAGCAGCACTTGCCTCCACCTTTTGTCCAAAGCCCCGCACCAGGAGGCTGAAGCAGACCCCAAGTCGGAATTTCTGCCCACCCTCCAACCCACACAAAAAGACACGGAAGGGGGAGACTCTCAACAGCAACACAAAACGTTCATTGCACATATCCGGCCCAAGGGCCGTAGTTTGAGAACCCCTGATTTAGTGGAATATAAAAAAACGTAAATAATTTTTCTGTGGACCACCAAAATTTTCTTGCGGACCACCAGTTGGTGACCACTGGGTTAGAAAATGCAGTTCCATGCAGGGTTGGAGGAGTAGCGCTTTTCCAGGAAAGTCCATTTATTTGATTATATGCAGTAGCTTCTTTTGGATAAGTTGTCCCAGGCCTCAGATAGGGATGACCTACTTTTCCAAAATTCAAGAAATGCAACTCCCACACCTCAAAAGTGCTTCAGCGAAAGGGATGACCCAATTTCTTGTACTTAAGAAAGGTGGCAAGGAAGAGGGTTTTAAAATAAAAGTACCGCTGTATAATTGTACGATGCAGCGATATATTTGCATCTACATGGGAATCTGGGACAAATTTAGTTCTACGTTTCGATAGTTCTCTTCTTTTGCTACTCATAGAACTATTATGAGTGTGGGAGTCGGCTTCAGAAAAATCCAGATCTATAAAGCTGCCGAGATTATTTGCAGACTCCAACATAAAATACCAAAGATGGTATAAGTTAAAAACAAGTCATATAGATAGCAGCTTTTGTCACATCTGAATTACATATTGACTTTCCTCTCCTTCTGCATTGCTCATCTGCATTTTTTTTTATCCTCAAATGAGCAGAAACCCATTCTTGTATAGCATTGTCTGTGTTAATAGAAAGGGAGCTAATAGAATAGAATAGAATAGAATAGAATAGAATAGAATAGAATAGAATAGAATAGAACAGAATAGAATAGAATAGAATAGAATAGAATAGAATAGAATAGAATAGAATAGAATAGAATAGAATTTTTTATTGGCCAAGTATATTGCATCCAGTTTTGGTCGCCATGATGTAAAAAAGATGTTGAGACTCTAGAAAGAGTGCAGAGAAGAGCAACAAAGATGATTAGGGGACTGGAGGATAAAACATATGAAGAACGGTTGCAGGAACTGGGTATGTCTAGTTTAACAAAAAGAAGGACTAGGGGAGACATGATAGCTGTGTTCCAATATCTCAGGGGCTGCCACAAAGAAGAGGGAGTCGGGCTGTTCTCCAAAGCACCTGAGGGTAGAACAAGAAGCAATGGGTGGAAACTGATCAAAGAAAGAAGCAACTTAGAACTAAGGAGAAATTTCCTGACAGTTAGAACAATTAATAAGTGGAACGACTTGCCTTCAAAAGTTGTGAATGCTCCAACACTGGAAATTTTTAAGAAAATGTTGGATAACCATTTGACTGAGATGGTGTAGGGTTTCCTGCCTGGGCAGGGGGTTGGACTAGAAGGCCTCCAAGATCCCTTCCAACTCTGTTGTTATGTTATGTTATGTTAAGTGTGATTGGACACACAAGGAATTTGTCTTGGTGCATATGCTCTCAGTGTACATAAAAGAAAAGATACGTTCATCAAGGTACAACATTTACATAATGAATACACAACAAGAAGAAATAAAGGTCATTGGATCATATCTAGCAGAATATTTTTGTTTTTTGTTCTGAGAGATTCAAAAGCTGAGGAGGGAAAGGATTGAGCAGCTTGTTAAAGTTGCAAAAATTCCTACAAGAAACTGTAAGGTACTGAGTGTGGGGGAGGAGTGGACAGATAATGCAGAACAGTTCTGTGCCCTGTTGATTTAATCTTAGTCTTAATCAGCCCTGTGGAGATAATGTAGTTTGCCTCATCAAAACCCTTCAAATGACCTTGAAGCAAAAATTCTACGTTTATTTATTTATTTATTTATTTTATTTGTCACAACATTATATATAAGCATAAGCATGAAGTAACTATACGATATATAGTTGTCAAGATTTTAACATAATTTACAAATTCTGTGACAACAATTTAGAGACTCTAATTATCAATTGCAAACCTTACTATTCGCCTCGTGAATTTTCCTCATTTCTTCTAATTGCTGTTTATGTCCCACCACAAGCCTGTGTAAACGAGGCATTACGAACTCTAGCTGACCAAATCATGGAGGCTGAAGCCAAACACCCTGATTCACTGGCCATTGTTTTGGGAGATCTAAACAAGGCAAACTTAAGGAAAGAACTACCAAAATACTTTCAGCATGTCAATTGTCCCACCAGAGGCAAGAATACTCTAGACCACTGCTACACAACACTAAAAGATGCCTATCGGTCTTTACCACGTGCAGCTGTAGGACACTCTGATCATTGCATGATTCACCTTGTACCTGCTTACAGGCAAAGACTTAAAGCCATAAAACCAATAATTAAATCAGTGAAAACCTGGACGGAGGAATCAGAATTAAAGCTACAGGCATGTTTTGACTGCACTGATTGGAATATTTTAAAGATACCTCTGCAGACCTGGATGAACTCACAGATACTGTAACATCATATGTCAGCTTCTGTGAAGACCTATGTGTACCTACAAGGAACTTGCGAATACACAGTAATAACAAACCTTGGTTTACACCTAAACTTAAGCAGCTATGACATTCCAAAGAGGAAGCCTACAGAAAAGGTGATAAAATGCTGTACAATCAGGCCAGAAATGCACTAACAAGGAGATAAGAGCAGCAAAAGAAGCTACTCTGAAAAGCTAAAGAATCAATTTTCAGCAAATGAACCAGCAAACATGTGGAAAACTCTTAAAAATATCACCGGCTATGGCAAACCTCCTTCCCAGGCTGAAGGTAATCAACAACTGGCAGATGACCTGAATGAGTTTTACTGCAGGTTTGAAAGGAAACTACAGCCACCTATCTCCACAACCCCCATCTCAGACACACCAACAACAGCCAAGCCTCCTACAACTGACCCCATTTCATTGGGTTCACAACCCCTAGTGATCACAGAAAAGGAAGTGCAGGACCTATTTCACAGACAAAAGCCAGGAAAAGCTCCAGGCCCAGACAAGATAACTCCTTCTTGCTTAAAAGTCTGTGCTGACCAATTGGCCCCCATCTTCACCCATATTTTCAATAAATCACTAGAGATGTGCTATGTTCCTTCTTGCTTCAAACGCTCTACCATCATCCCAGTGCCGAAGAAGCCCACCATCAAGGAACTGAATGACTACAGACCAGTTGCTCTAACATCTGTAGTCATGAAAACCTTTGAAAGGCTAGTGCTTTCCTACCTGAAAACCATCACGAATCCGCTCTTAGACCCCTTGCAATTTGCATACCGAGCAAATAGATCAACAGATGATGCTGTTAATATGGCTCTGCACTACATCCTACAACATCTTGAGTCTCCAAAGACCTATGCAAGGGTCCTTTTGTAGACTTTAGTTCAGCATTCAATACCATCATTCCAGACATTCTTCTAACTAAGCTAAACCAGCTACAGGTACGGAACAGACTTGTAAGTGGATCACAAGCTTCCTAACAAACAGGAAGCAGCAGGTGAAGCTAAGCAAGATCACATCAAATACCTGTACGATTAGCACAGGGGCCCCCCAAGGCTGTGTGCTCTCCCCACTTCTCTTCTCTCTGTATACCAATGACTGCATCTCCAATGATCCATTTGTTAAGCTACTGAAGTTCGCAGATGACACAACAGTGATTGGTCTCATTCGAGACAATGACGAATCCGCATATAGACGAGAGGTCGAACGACTAGCCTTGTGGTGCAACCAAAACAATCTGGAACTGAACACACTCAAAACCGTAGAAATGGTGGTAGACTTTAGGAAAAACCCTTCCATACTTCCACCTCTCACAATACTTGACAACACAGTATCAACAGTAGAAACCTTCAAATTTCTGGGTTCTATCATATCGCAAGATCTCAAATGGACAGCTAACATCAAAACATCATTAAAAAGGACAACAAAGAATGTTCTTTCTCGCCAACTCAGTAAGCTCAAACTGCCCAAGGAGCTGCTGATCCAATTCTACAGAGGAATTATTGAGTCTGTCATTTGCACCTCTATAACTGTCTGGTTCGGTTCTGCAACCCAACAAGAAAAACACAGACTTCAGAGGATAATTAGAACTGCAGAAAAATAATTGCTACCAACTTGCCTTCCATTGAGGACCTGTATACTGCACGAATCAAGAAGAGGGCCGTGAAAATATTTGCAGATCCCTCGCATCCTGGACATAAACTGTTTCAACTCCTACCCTCAAACGACGCTATAGAGCACTGCACACCAGAACAACTAGACACAAGAACAGTTTTTTCCCGAAGGCCATCACTCTGCTAAACAAATAATTCCCTCAACACTGTCAGACTATTTACTGAATCTGCACTACTATTAATCGTTTCATAGTTCCCATCACCAATCTCTTTCCACTTATGACTGTATGACTATAACTTGTTGCTGGCAATCCTTATGATTTATATTGATATATTGATCATCAATTGTGTTGTAAATGTTGTACCTTGATGAACGTATCTTTTCTTTTATGTACACTGAGAGCATATGCACCAAGAAAAATTCCTTGTGTGTCCAATCACACTTGGCCAATAAAATTCTATTCTATTCTATTCTATTCTATAAGCATATACATAATCATAAGTATGTAATAACTATATGAAATTGGACACAATCAAAGGGAACATTTGGACAGGAACGGTAGGCACATTGGTGCTCTTATGCATGCCCCATACAGACCTATTAGGAATGGGGTGAGGTCAATAATAGATAGTTTTTGGTTAAAGCTTTGGGGATTTTGGGAAGAGACCACAGAGTCTGGTAGTGTGTTCCAGGCATTAACAACTCTGTTTCTGAAGTCATATTTTCTGCAGTCAAGATTGGAGCGGTTCACATTAACTTAAATCTATTGTGTGCTAGTGTATTGTTGTGATTGAAGCTGAAGTAGTCTTCAATAGGAAGAATGTTGTAATAGATGATTCTATGAATTAAACTCAGGTCATGTCGAAGGTGGCAGAGTTCTAAATTTTCTAAACCCAGGATTTCAAGTGTGGTGCCATAAGGTATTTTGTTGTAATTACAGGAGTAGAGAACTCTTTTTGTTCTATCTTCTTCTTGTTCTATCTATCCTCTGCCAAACCAGAAAAAAAAAAGTTCTGCATAACCTCTTTGGACTTTGATGAGAACATGCAAGTGTGATTGGACACACAAGGAATTTGTCTTAATGCATATGCTCTCGGTATACATAAAAGAAAAGATACATTCGTCAAGAATCCTAAGGTACAGCCTTTAATGATAGTCGGAGGGTACAAATAATCAGGAAACAATCAATATCAATATAAATCGTAAGGATACAAGCAACAAACTTACAGTCATACAGTCGTAAGTGGGAGGAGATAGATGATGGGAACGATGAGAAGATTAATAGAATAGAATAGAATTTTATTGGCCAAGTGTGATTGGACACACAAGGAATTTGTCTTGGTGCATATGCTCTCAGTGTACATAAAAGAAAAGATACGTTCATCAAGGTACAACATTTACAACACAATTGATGATCAATATATCAATATAAATCATAAGGATTGCCAGCAACAAGTTATAGTCATACAGTCATAAGTGGAAAGAGATTGGTGATGGGAACTATGAAACGATTAATAGTAGTGCAGATTCAGTAAATAGTCTGACAGTGTTGAGGGAATTATTTGTTTAGCAGAGTGATGGCCTTCGGGAAAAAACTGTTCTTGTGTCTAGTTGTTCTGGTGTGCAGTGCTCTATAGCGTCGTTTTGAGGGTAGGAGTTGAAACAGTTTATGTCCAGGATGCGAGGGATCTGCAAATATTTTCACGGCTCTCTTCTTGATTCGTGCAGTATACAGGTCCTCAATGGAAGGCAAGTTGGTAGCAATTATTTTTTCTGCAGTTCTAATTATCCTCTGAAGTCTGTTTTTCTTGTTGGGTTGCAGAACCGAACCAGACAGTTATAGAGGTGCAAATGACAGACTCAATAATTCCTCTGTAGAACTGGATCAGCAGCTCCTTGGGCAGTTTGAGCTTACTGAGTTGGCGCAGAAAGAACATTCTTTGTTGTCCTTTTTTAATGACGTTTTGATGTTAGCTGTCCATTTGAGATCTTGCGATATGATAGAACCCAGAAATTTGAAGGTTTCTACTGTTGATACTGTGTTGTCAAGTATTGTGAGAGGTGGAAGTATGGAAGGGTTTTTCCTAAAATCTACCACCATTTCTACGGTTTTGAGTGTGTTCAGTTCCAGATTGTTTTGGTTGCACCACAAGGCTAGTCGTTCGACCTCTCGTCTATATGCGGATTCGTCATTGTCTCGAATGAGACCAATCACTGTTGTGTCATCTGCGAACTTCAGTAGCTTAACAAATGGATCATTGGAGATGCAGTCATTGGTATACAGAGAGAAGAGAAGTGGGGAGAGCACACAGCCTTGGGGGGCCCCTGTGCTAATTGTACAGGTATTTGATGTGATCTTGTGATCTAATGAGAAGATTAATAGTAGTAAAGACTTAGTAAATAGTGTGACAGTGTTGAGGGAATTATTTGTTTAGCAGAGTGATGGTGTTCAGGGGGGAAAACTGTTCTAAATACGGGCTACAAGAAGCACCAGCTAATCAGACCTATACCAAACAAATAGTAACTGTTCCCTGGGAGATGTTCTTCAGACATGTCATGGAAGTGGATGATGGACTATAAGATTATGCTTGACAAAATTCAAGAAACAGAAGAGGAATATTACACGGTGCTGGATAGAATGAAGAAATTCCTAATACATGGTTGAACGTCCTGTGAGCTATTTCTAAAGTCAAGTCAAGATTTATCCATACATTTACAAGGAGACAAACACAACAGTACTGAGGTAATTATATGAGACACATCTACCAAAGGAACATCTCTCCCTTTTTTTCATATCAGAAATGAGGCTACTGAAAAATCAGACAAACGCCTGGGAAAGCAAAATAAAACAAGTGATGCTTGATAGCCGATTACACATAAAAGCAGAGAGAGATCTTTAACCAGATTTATTGAAAGGGAAAAAGAAGTGAATTTCAAAGAGGCTATTCTTTTGACTGATAACAGATGAAGGTCCAGGATCCATAAAAGAAATCTCTCTCAGCCACTGAACGCATCATTGCAATCATCTTCTAACAACTTTTTTTTTTCATATTGTTGTCAGTTTCTTATATTTGACATGATTGCATTGGATTTGCACGATATTAGCCACTGACAGAAAGATGGAGACAAATAAGTGACGTCGATGATTGAATTCTTTTGTGATAATGCTGGATAGCTCCGGATGAACTGCAGAAGTATTCCTTCACACCGCCGACGAGTTAAATTACGCAATTCATTTATGTGAATACATTGATAATGGCTCCTAATTTGGGCACCCTTAGACAAATTCACAGGAAGTGAATGGCTGCTAGGTACAATTACTCTTCATCTGAGGCTATGTAAACTGGCTGCAATATCCTTTAATAAAGTGGCACTTTACCTGACACAGGTGAGGCGGAGCTGATTCTATTCCATTTATCATTTTGATTCCGTCGTGGGAGTTTCTGGGTATCCCATGGATCAAAAGCAAGGGGACTGCTTTTTAGTGATATTTGGAAGCACAGAACGACTTTTCTTCAAATAGGAGGGTTTTAATTGAAGTTCCAGTAAAGCAAAGTACCTCTTCAAAGCTCTGCACGGCTAGGTCCCTAAGGAATTGTCTCTTTAAAAAACGGATTGCTGGGAAACATGAGCAGAAGGGATATAACAGCACATTTGCTCTGTATTTGAGGTTCTCGAAAGATTCTCTGCAGGCCACTGCAGGGAGACAAGATGCTATCCTTTTTCTCTAGAGGAATAGAGAAGTTTGCAGTAAATATGGAAACAGATGCCCACCTTCCTGGGAATTCTGGAACTGGATGAAGTTTGCTACCTGCTATGGGAAGCAATAGGAATAGCACTTAGACCCATGATGGCGAACCTATGGCACATGTGCCCAAGGTGGCCTGTGGAGCCAATTTGCTTGGCACGCACCGCATCGCTTGTTCCTCTTGTTGGTTTCTGGTGCGCATGCGCACACGATGATCAGCTGGCCTTTTTGCATGCGGCAGCGCCAAAAACTAGAAAAGCTGGTCTTCCATTTTCCTGCGTGAGCATGCACGCCAGCCAGCTGATCGTCGTGTGCACATGCATGCCAGAAACCTGGAAGAGTAGCTGGCTGAAACCGGAAGTTCAGTAGCTGAAACTGGAAGTTGATTTTCAGGTGCACACATGCACCCTGGCAGCAACTCTTCCGGGTTACGGCCCAGATGTGTGCGTGCTCCCTTTTCGGCACTCGGTGCCAAAAAGGTTTGCCATCACTGACTTAGACCAAGGGTCTACAACCTTAAACAAGGGGTTACTGACTCATGAGCCACAAAGGTCCTAACCAGAAGCCCCCCTGGAATCAGCTGTTCCAGGCTGCAGGGATCGCCACTGCCTGTTGGCGCTGGCATCTATCGCCGCCTCCATGCACCCCATTTTTGGCCTCTGCGCATCTCATTTTTGGCCTCCACATGCCCCATTTTTGGCCCGTAGCAGGTGGAGGCGATTGCTGCCGTCTGGAAGGGCCGAAACTGGGCATGTGAGGCCGAAAATGGGATGTGCTGAGGCTAAAAATGGGGCACACAGAGGCAGTGATAGGCAGCAGAGGCGATGGGCAGTGACAGAGGCGATGGGTGGTGGTGATCTCTTCAGCCTGGAACAGCTGATAGGCGGTATTCCAGGTGGCCGATCCAACCGCCAATCAGCTGCTTGTGCTAAATCAGGTTGTGCTGAAGCTGATCAGGCTGTTTGCTGTAAGGAGGCAAATTGCTGGGAGGCAGAAACCAAAGGGCGGGGGCCGGCGGGTGGGTAGGGCTTCAGCAACATTCTCTCTATAAGATGCAAAGACATTTCCACCCACTTTGGGGGGGAATGCGTCTTATACACCGAAAAATTCTGTATATAAAAATCACCATTGTCCTTTATTTGAATATCACTATCAAGTGTTGACACTTAGACTGGAAATAATAGAATAACAGAAGAAGAGAGTTGGAATGGACCCTACCCCCCGGTCCCCAAAAAGCAGGGAACCCTATACCATTCCAGACAAGTGGGTAAAATGAGCAGTAGAGATTTGGATTCCTGACACTGATTGGTTCCAGTCAATACTATTTGACAAACATGACTTGCAGTTCCTAGACAAGAGAAATGAAGAGCAGCAAATACAAGAACTGTGCCCAATGCCAGATTATCCGAAGAGCTGCTTACACAGAAGTCTAAGGGCCCAAGTGTTATAAATTGGAACTGAGAGACTACATGAACAGGTGGCAATTCCTTAGTCCGATAATCACTGGAACACAAGCAATAGTAATCACAGTCCATACATCAGCAGTTGCCATAAGGAAGCCAGTATGTAGATGAGACTGCAAGTCCTTTGTGATTTGCAAATATACAGTTATCATGTGTATACGCAACCGGTAATGTTCTCACTCCATTTTTTGGACCGCTCAGCAATAATTTAAGGCTAAGTTTAGTGGCCTTCAGAAATTGATAAAGCAGAGAGAAGGGAGATGAAGGAATCAATATATCAATGGGAAGGAGTCAAAATCCATTGGGGATGGATGGGGTTTTATGCTGGCCGGGCCAGTTCTCGGACTTCCCTATCTACTTGCAGTTCTTAGCACATTGCAAAATGTGCAGCTTTGTCAATCAAAAAAAAAAAAAGGCCATATATTAAAGTCTAGGGAAAATTATGAGGGCAAGCACTCAATAATTCTGCATGTTTATAACTCGCCTTCCCTCCCTTGCTTAGAGCCATAGCCAGTGGTGGGATTCAGCCGGTTCAAGCGAACCTGCCCCGCCTCTTCCAGGAGTCCCCACATGCCCCATTTTGGCTGCCAGGTAAGTGCAGGGAGGCTTATTAGGCCCAAAATGGGGCACAGGAGGGATCCCTGTGGCCCATTTTTGCTCCTAGGGGGGTGCAGGAGGCCGAGTGCTGCCTGTCATACACTCTGGCCACGCCCACCATGGCCACACCCACCCAGCCAGTCATTAGGGCGGGGAACCAGTTGTTAAATTATTTGAATCCCACCACTGGGCCACAGCCAATTCGGTTCTTGCTGAATTGAATCGACTTTGCTTAGAGAGCTCATAGACAAGATTTAGGGGGGAAAATACTGGCTCTTGAATGAACCCAGGAAAGTAATAAAGGGGAGAAGAGAACTGAACAGAGATTGAGGTTCAGGAATCAGCCATGATATAAGCATGGCTGAGGAAGCCAGTTCCCAGAGGGGACTTGGCAAAAGTTATAGGGACAAGCAGTGCAAGTCTGGGAATTTGTTTCAGATGTTGTATCAGCAATCAGCAAGAAAGTTGTTGGGGTTTTTTTTTTAGCCTAAAGTCTCAATGTGGTTTCAGCTACAAATAGCACTTTAGAGACTCCAACTATCAAAGAGCACAGTTCCTGTTAATTAGTCTCTTTTATTCTTAAAGAAATCTCTTCAGACTCTTTAGCTGTTCCTGCAGGAGACCATTGTGAAGGTTACTCCAGAGATGGCTGGTGTGCAAACCATGAGTTAATTTAGCACACAACCTTTCTCGAGTCACCCTGGACAAGGAGAGTGATTGCATAAAATTAAAATAAAGGGGGAAACAGCTCCCTTCACTGCCAAACTGTGTTTTTTTTTTCCTGAAGCTTGGTTTTCTCAGCTAAACCAGTGGGCCCTTCAGGCTACAGTGTGACACACTCGCTGGTCAGTCAATTCCAGATAGCTGATCTAAAAGACAACCATTCTCCTGCTCAGACTAACCGCCCCATGATCATTTCTTCTCTGCAAAGAAGGCACGGCAGTGCATTCAAGCTAAAAATTCTTTTTTGGGGATGCTCCGTTCAAAGATCTCTGCATGCTTTGCCTTTGCCCACATGGAAATATTCAGAGGTGAGCTTCACGTAATTTAACAACCAGTTTGCCCAGAATCAAAAATGTGAGCATGCGTGTGCGCACGCTCACTTCACCTGCACGCTGTGTCAAAAACACAACAATTGTATAGGATGGGATAGCTTTGCTCTCTTGCGTGCCTTGTGCACATGCACACTGCATCAAAAACACAGCAATTTTATAAGATAGGATAGCGCCGGAGTGGGGTGAGCGGGCACAGCCACTGGCCATAACTACCAGTTCACCCGAATCTGTCTGAACCGGCTGAATCCAACCTCTGGAAATATTGTATCTGGTTTTGATGACATTGCCTAGTTTGGTAATGAAACATTTGCAAGAAAGGCGAGCTCAGAGAGCAACAAGGACCTCACGTATTTAAGAGTACAGAAAGTTTTTCTGTATGGTTCCATAGAATTATGAAAACAGAGTGAAGTCAGAAAAAAAAAACTTCCCATTTATGGATGGATCTTCCCATCCTGATATGTGAGACTCCTATGTATCAAACTGGGATACAGTAATTTGCCTGGATGTTGCCCAAAGAATCAAGCTGTTTATTATGATGATCATACTCGCGTATGCCTTCCTATTGTTACTAATGTGATTATAGTCAGACCAGGATTATAACCAATTATAGTAAAAAAAAAAAGAAATAGAAACAAAGGGAAACAATTTAAAAATAAAGGATTAGATCCAAAAGTGGATGTTGGAGGGGAATTATTAAAAAAAACAAAAACCGGAAGAAATGAAACCTCTTTGTGTAGATTCCATATAAAGAAGATGTTCAGAGTAACACAGGGAAGATTCAGAAGACACAAACACACACACACACACATCGCCACCTCCTTAGCCTTCCATAAGGTATTTAAAATCTGGTTATTGCCTTAAGGAGTTGGGCTAGGATATTACATGATCCCTGAGATTGGTTTTATTTCTGATTTTCTTTTTATAGTAAAGTGAGGAATACAGTTGTTATTTTTTTTAAAACCCCAGACCTTCACAAATCCATTTATAGGGATTGCTGGTGGTTTAATTTTATCACTGTTTGGCTTTTATGGCCTTGAATGCCACCTATGCTTATTGCTTTTGTTTAAATAAATCAATAAACAAATAAACATTGATATTGTTTTTTAACGTAGTGATAAAGTTGGAAGGGACCTTGGAGGATTTGTACTCCAGCCTCTTGCTCAAGCATACCAGTGGTAGGATTCTACTGGTACTACCCAGTTTGGGCGAACCGGTAGTGGCCGTTAGAGGCTCCGCCCACCCACCTGGATGCCATCACGGATGCTTTGTGCATGCGCTGAAGGCTCGGCGCATGCACAGAGGTGGCGCAAACGCACTCACATTTTTTTTTTGTTTACATTTATATCCCGCCCTTCTCCGAAGACTCAGGGCGGCTTACAGTGTGTAATAGTCTCATTCTATTTGTATATTTACAAAGTCAACTTATTGCCCCCCCAACAATCTGGGTCCTCATTTTACCTACCTTATAAAGGATGGAAGGCTGAGTCAACCTTGGACCTGGTGGGGCTTGAATCTGCAGTAATTGCAGGCAGCTGTGTTTAATAACAGGCTTCTTACAGCCTGAGCCACACCGTGGCCCTTTTTTGCGAACTGGTAGCGAAGATAAGTGAATACTAGTACTGCATGAAACCCTATACCAGTGATGGCTAACCTTTTCCGGACCAACTGCCCAAAGCACACGCCCAAACCCCCAAAATGCAATACGCGTATGGTCCCCTGCATGTGCCCAGCCCCCGCGCATGTGTGCATGGACTTCTGCATGCACCCGCCCCCACACATGCCCCACCCCTGCACTTATGCATGCACCCCCACATGTGCCCCACCCCCCATGCATGCATGGCAGAGACCCGAAGACTAGCTGGCCAATGGGAGGTGTGCGCGCATGCGCAGAGGGGCTGAACTGGAGCAATGGCTCATGTGCCATTAGGGAGGGTGTTGTGTGCCACCTCTGGCATGCGTGTCATAGGTTTCCCCTCACGGCTCTATACTATTTCAGGCAAATGACTGTGCAATCTCTTCCTAAAACTCTCTAGTGTTGGAGCACCCACAATTCCTGGAGACAAGTCATTCCACTCATTAATTGTTCTAATTGTCAGGGAAATTCTCCTTAGTTCCAAGGCTGGGCCTCTCTTTGATTAGTTTCCATCCATTGCATTATATTTCAGAGTGAAGGTAATTCCATCAAGAGAAACATCCCAGGTGGACAAAAAGAAAATATTAGTAATCAAACTAATCTGTAAAACCCAAGGAACTTATCAAGTACTCCTAACCTATTCCCCAAACATAAACATGCAAACATGCAATCTTTAGAAGATTAATGTAATCTTCTAAAACTCAATTTTCATCCAAACTTGCCCATCACTGATGGCGGCAGAGTTGATTAAATGCATTTGGTCCACATTTTTATGTCAATCCATGTAATTCATTTTTTTCCGGGTTAATATGCAAAGTGGAACATAGCCCCAAAGGGTGCCTTTTTCCCCCAAATTCTAAAGCTCTTACCTAGGCACATCTCAAATGTGACTTTATTAAAGAAAAGTTTGCATAATGAGACAATAATTGGATAGCACAGAATTGTGATGGGATACATGTTAAATTGACCCAGAAAAGATATGCGCCGATTTATACAACCCTAAAGAAGAGTATAAGTTAAGGTACGAATGCAATTGGGCTCTAACAAAACTCTACAAATGGAGCACCTACTGATAACTTCAAGAATAGCAGCCTCAGGAAACCAACAGCATGAATTATTGGAACAAGATATCAGAATTCGTTTTAGAGAACACCCAATTAACATTTGGTGCCCTGTTCCCAGAGCTGTATGAAGTTGCTCAGAATTAAGGAAAATTTTAAGTACATCTAGAACTCCATTTCCAAATTAACATGCAGGTACTACCTTGATCTTAAGATTCATTTAATTTAGCTTCTCATTTCCATTTGTTATTTTTATACCAAGACTGAATTTCTCACTTTGTTGTCAACGAATTAACTATAGCTAGTAACTGTTTTCATCTAAATAACTTTCTGCTATATTGTTTTTGTCATATATTATGCCCAGCTACAAGGAACATGGAGATGGAGGGAGGGAGGAATGGAGAGAGGGGGGGAGAGAGGGAGGGAGGGAGAGAGAGAGAGAGAGAGAGAGAGAGAGAGAGATGGATGGACGAACAGAGAGAGAGAGAGAGAGATGATAAATGATAGATAGATAGATAGATAGATAGATAGATAGATAGATAGATAGATAGATAGATAGATAGATAGGTAGATAGATAGACTTACGAACAGAGAGAGGGAGAGAGAGAGATGATAGATAGATGATACACAGACAGACAGACAGACAGACAGACAGACAGACAGATAGATAGATAGATAGATAGATAGATGAATGGACGAACAGAGAAAGAGAGAGAGAGATGATAGATAGATAGATAGATAGATAGATAGATAGATAGATAGATAGATAGATAGATAGATAGATAGATAGATAGACGGACGAACAGAGAGAGAGAGAGATGATAGATAGATAGATAGATAGATAGATAGATAGATAGATAGATAGATAGATAGATAGATAGATAGGTAGATAGATAGATAGATAGATAGATAGATGGATGATAGGCAGGCAAAATTCCCATTACCAATTTCCCCCTTAAACTATATATTTGGAATGTTTTGTAGATTGGGTTTGCAAAGCAATCCATAAACAATTCAAAATGCAAACATAAAAGAAGTGCCATGAAAACAAACAGCCAATATTTGAATTAAAAACAGAAAAGCTTTTACCACTGAAAGTTATTTAGAAAAACTGGTTGCCAAACTAGCCATTAAATGTGGATGATTGAGCAAGGCTAGTGTTACAAGTGATTCAGCATACAAGCCAACACAGGAGGAATAAACCGCCTATTCAGCGCTTGCAGTTAAAAAAAAGAGAGAGAGAGAGAGAAAGAAAGAAAATTATTTATTCTTCCACTGCCTGCCTACAGAACCCACATAGCAAACATCTCTGCAGAGTAATTGACATTTGTGGCTTGTTTATAAGACTGCTAGGAGCATTCAAAACCCCCAAGTTCCCACAGAGAAGTCCCTGTTCGGGACAAAAGATATTGTAGTTCAAATTTTCCAAAAACATTAGCTTGAAGGAAGTTTCTTTGGGAAGCCTTTCATAAGTAAGAGAGAAGAGGAATTTCTAGGTGCATAAGAAAGAGAAGAAAATTGTATAATTTTTATAATAAATTGTATAACTGGATAGAAATTAGAAATGGTAAATGAGTAAAAAGGGGAAAAGGTCACCCAAAAAAAGAGAGTGCATGAAAGAAAATGTATTGTTATAATGACAGGTATGATGGAATATATATAGAAATAAGGGATAATGGGACAAAAAGATAAGTATAATTAAAGAAAACTAGAAGGGGAAATGTAAATAAAAGAGGATTACCGATACGAAGCTGATATAAAGAAGGAGTATATGTTTTATGTTAGTGTTTGTTATTTCTTGTTGTTTTAAAAAATAAAAAGTTTTTTTTTTAAAAAAGAGAGATTGTGGGGGGGGGGGAAATAAAGAAAGAAAAGAAAAAAAACATTTCCTAAGTTATAAACGGTAAAGTTGTATAACATTAGGATGAAAACAAGTATGGAGACAAAAAATACTCCAATTCCATTTTAAGGCAAAGTCACCTAAAGGAGACAGGGTGATGCAGTGGTTAGAATGGTTAAAATGCAGCATTACAGGAAAACTCTGCCCACAGCCTGGAGTTTGATTCTGACCGGAGGTTGACACAGCCTTCCGTCCTTCCAAGGTCAGTAAAATGAGGACCTGGCTTTGTTGGTGACAATATGCTGACATTTATAAACCGCTAAGAGGGTGCTGTAAACTAAAGCACTATGAGGCAGTATATAAGTCTAGGTGCTCTTGCTATTGCTAAAGAAAACCAAGATATAGAAACCAAAACACAGCTTGCTTCTTTCCTTCTTTTGCAGAATGCGGCTGCGCGGGTTATTGAGGGAGCGGTTCGGAGCTCCCACGTAACACCTATCCTGCGCAGACTGCACTGGCTACCTGTTGTTTTCCGGGTGCGCTTCAAGGTATTGGTTACCACCTTTAAAGCGCTCCATGGCTTAGGACCGGGCTACTTACGGGACCGTCTACTGCCGGCCTCTATCTCCCAGCGTCCGGTGCGTTCCCACAGAGAGGGACTCCTCAGGGTGTCGTCAGCCAAACAGTGTCGACTGGCGGCCCCCAGGGGGAGGGCCTTCTCTGTGGGGGCTCCTACCCTGTGGAACGAGCTTCCCCTTCGACAACTACCTGACCTTAGGACCTTTCGCCGCGAATTTAAAACCTATTTATTTCGTATGGCTGGACTGGCCTGATTTTAAATTCTAAATTTTAAATTTTAATTGAATTTTGATGGGTTTTAAATTTCTGTAAATTTCAATAATAATAATAATAATAATAATAATAATAATAATAATAATAATAATAATAATAATAATAATAATGTTTTAATTTGTATACCGCCCTTCTCCCGAAGGACTCAGGGTCTTCGGGATAATTTTAATTGAATTTTGATGGGTTTTAAATTTCTGTACTTTTATGGGGTGTAATGTTATTTTAAATTTTCTGGCAAATTTGAATCAGTTTTTTAAGGGTTGTTTTAATTATTGTGTATGTTTCTGTTTGTATTTTATTTGCCTGTTCACCGCCCTGAGTCCTTCGGGAGAAGGGCGGTATACAAATTAAAACATTATTATTATTATTGTTATTGTTGTTGTTGTTGTTGTTATTATTATTGTTGAATTTTTATGGCTGGCCATCTTAAATATGTAATCTGGGGAATAGCAATAGCACTTAGGCTTGGATTCTGCCAACAGTCTGGGTCCTCATTTTACTGACTTCGAAAGGGCTAACGGCTGAGTCAACTGCTGGCAGTGAGCAGTGCATTAGCCTGCAATACTGCATTCCAGCCACTATGCCACTAATAACAATCTCCTATGTAGAGACATACACACAAACATACTTCCATAAAACTAAAACTTCAAAACCCAAATACAAATAAAGTTTTAAAAATTACTTTATTCAATTCTCCAATTCCCCCCAAAGTGAGAGAAAATGTGCGTGAGAGAGACATGGGAAATCAGCATACCCAAAGATGTTCTACTTGTAAAGACAAGGTCAATGTAAGATTTTTCAGCAAAACACTCAAACTGATGAGGAAATGGACATGGGGTGAAACCAATTTAAGCATGCCATGTAGAGAGAGCAAAGGCTAAGAAAGAGATGGAGACGGTAAAAGAACTGGAACTTATAGTAGAAGCTAAACCCAGAGCAAATATTTCTGATTCCTTAATAGAATAGAATAGAATAGAATAGAATAGAATAGAATAGAATAGAATAGAATAGAATAGAATAGAATAGAATTTTTTTATTGGCCAAGTATGATTGGACACACAAAGAATTTGTCTTGGTGCATATGCTCTCAGTGTACATAAAAGAAAAGATACGTTCATCAAGGTACACAACGAAGAAAAAAAGCACCAGAGGATCAAGGAAGCCAATGAAAAAAAACAACAACCAGGACCTTAAATATATATATATGTATATATCTTGCTAGAAGAGCTAATTTCTTCTTTTCTGTTTAGAACAGAAATGCAGAATTGGCCGCTTTACGAAACCAGAAATCCTAATATAGCAGCATAACGATCAATACTGTAACTCAGTATACCCATTTTGTTTAACTAGAAGATCATTTCAAGCAGGGGATTCAGGAAGAACTCCAAGACAAAACAGATCATGACCCCAAGCAAACAAAAGTGTTCAGTGAGCAGCTGGAGACAAACTTCATCCTAAATCATATTTGTTGTATCTTTTCTACTGATCAGCAAACAATCCCAAAGTCTGGAGCACATTTTTATGTTTGCTTGCTTCCCTTAAACCTCTGGGAGGAATAACTACATTGACTTTGCCAGAATTACAAAATATACAAACAACAATACCAAATCAGGCACACTTAATCAGCTAATAGTAATAACAACTCAATCCACTAGATCCGGTTTGCCAAGATACAAATGTGCATATTTATAAAACCAGATGCTATTGTGGCCTTCTTATGAGAATAGGTTAATATCTATCACCAGAAACAGACACAGCACATACAATGATACTAGAGGCTGGAGTAACTATCAGAGGTGTATCTACTGCAACTGGTAGTAATTCAGGAATTACAGTTGAGTCTCCAGCCATACCAATCAAAATTTATTTTGTTGTTCTCTTCAGCTGGCCAATGCATTGTGCTTCAGTTAGAAATCTGCATTTGCAATGCTCTAAAATTGTTCTATTATGGGAAGCAGTAATTACACATATTAATTTGACCTTGGGACTAGCTTTAATACTTTAGGATGCTCCCGTTATTTTCAACTGCATGTCTAATATGTGGAAATTGATAGCAGGAGAATGGAAATGATTATTTGCACAGTGCTTGTTGCTAAGAGACATGACCTTCAGGTTTAAAAACATGTATGTATGATCCCAATTATTGAGTCAATTAAGGACCTGGTATTACTTGCAATTTAGGAACAAGTTGTTTATAGATGTGGATAAAGTATAGATTGCAATGAAATACAGTAATCTTTTAGCAAAACTGTTTTTATTATTACTGTAATTGTGTGCCTTCCACTCTGGGTTGAACCCTAGAGACTGCCTGGACTGCAAGTTTTCTTGGCAAGATTTCAGAAGTGCTTTGCCATTGCCTACTTCCAGGGGCTGAGAGAGAGTGGCTGGCCCAAGGTTACCCAGCTGGCATCAAACTTTATATACATTTATGAGAAGACCTCAAATACACAACTGTGTCTTATTTCCTTTTTCCTCTCTAATTAGTTCAAGTTTTAAAAAAAATGCTTCAGCGTTAGATGATTACTCAACTTGTTTGCGTTGTTAGTTCTGAACACTTCTCAAATTAAGAAAATCCACTCTTCAGTGTAAACTAAAAACTAAGAATAACATTGACAGGTGACGTTTTGTTTTCATTGCTGCACGCACTGTATCACAATAGGCAAACAAAGTGTGTGCAAGCTTGTAATGAAAGCATTCATCAAACTTTAAATACAATTTTCAGCCAGTACAGTGGTGGCCAAAATTGTGGAAAACTTTTGGGAAAAGCGTATTTTCTAAAACTAGCTAATAACACCACTTTCTTTTTTTTGAAATCGTGCCATAAAATTATATATCAATGGAAAGATAATTTAATCAAGAACGTAATGCAATAACAAAAAGAAGGACTAGGGGAGACATGATAGCTGTGTTCCAATATCTCAGGGGCTGCCACAAAGAAGAGGGAGTCGGGCTGTTCTCCAAAGCACCTGAGGGTAGAACAAGAAGCAATGGGTGGAAACTGATCAAAGAAAGAAGCAACTTAGAACTAAGGAGAAATTTCCTGACAGTTAGAACAATTAATAAGTGGAACGACTTGCCTTCAGAAGTTGTGAATGCTCCAACACTGGAAATTTTTAAGAAAATGTTGGATAACCATCTGACTGAGATGGTGTAGGGTTTCCTGCCTGGGCAGGGGGTTGGACTAGAAGGCCTCCAAGGTCCCTTCCAACTCTGATGTTATGTTATGTTATGTTAAACTTGTATGAAGGATTTGCTGTTAGAATAGCAGTTACAATATAAAGAAGAAAAGTGAAACAAGTAGAAAAAAACAAGATATGCAAAAATCATCTCCACTGTAACGAGAAGGCCCTCCATCTCTATGAGATAAAACAGGTCTTGTAGCTTTTTCAAACTGTTTACACGCTACAGGTAAATCAGACAATCTAGGTCTACCTTTGCTTGATTTGTGTAAGTTTTGCATTTTACTTTATATCTGTGCCACTGAAGGAACATGTCGTGTCCCACTCCTCCGCTGACGGCTGGGTCCGGGAAATCCGAATCAGGCTTGCCTCTGCAGCTCTGCCCAAAGTCCTAGCAAAGTCCTCAGAGCAGGCAGGAGACCAGTAAGTGACTTCAGCAAGATAAGTTTGACTTTTGCCTGACTCAGAGACTGCCAGAAAGTAGCTCCTTTATATAGGCCATGGGGTGTGGCTCCATGACTCAGCACTCATTAAGGCCTGCCCCTCCCTTCCCTCTGTTGCCTCCGCCTCTCCAATCTTCTGATGCGAGGGTCACTCCAATCAGCTGTTCTTGGGAGTAAACCCTCCTCAGGCTCACCTGCTGTGGATGAGGGGGAGGGGTCTAGCTGCTCCGTTTGCCTGGGCATGGAGTCAGGGCTGGGGCAGGGAGATGCTCCTTCTTCTGCAGTTTGTGGGGGCATGGAGCCAGGACTTGGGCCGGAAGGCATACATTCCTCAGTGTTGGGGAGCAGGTAAGAAGGCCCCGGCTGCTCTGAGGGCAGGCAAGACACAACAGAACAAAATCCGATGCTATATTCAAACAGAACGCATATTGTGGACTGAAGATTGATAGTAGTGGCTGGTAGTCCTTGACATACGGCCACAATTGAGCCCAACGTTTTTTGTTGCTAAATGAGACATTTGTTAAGTGAGTTTTGCCCCATTTTATGACGTTTCTTGTCCCACTGGTTAAGCAAATCACTCCAGTTCTTAAACTAGTAACACGGTTGTTAAGTGAAGCTGGCTTTCCCAATGACTTTGCTTGTCAGAAGGTCGCAAAAGGAGATCACATGACTCCAGGACACTGCAAATGTGAGTCGGTTGCCAAGCGTCTGAATTTTGATCACGTGACCATGGCGATGCTGCAAAGGTCATAAGTGGGAAAAACAGTCATAACTCATTTTCTTCAGTGCCGTTGTAACTTCAAACGGTCACTAAATGAACTGTCGTAAATAGAGGGCCACCTGTAGTGAGGAGAATAAAGTCTCTTCTATAGAACAGATTTTCTTTTCTTTTCTTTTACTTTTTCAGGCCATGAGGCTCTTAAACTGGGCCTCTGGTGGCTCAGACTGCTAAGACAGTCTGTTATTAACACAGCTGCTTGCAATTACTGCAGGTTCAAGTCCCACCAGGCCCAAGGTTGACTCAGCCTTCCATCCTTTATAAGGTAGGTAAAATGAGGACCCAGATTGTTGGGGGCAATAAAAGTTGACTTTGTATATAATATACAAATGGATGAAGACTATTGCTAACATAGTGTAAGCCGCCTTGAGTCTTCGGAGAAGGGCGGGATATAAATTCAAATAAAAAAAAAAGAAAAAGATTTTTTTTTTAAGGAACACTTTCCAGAAGACCTGATTAAGAGGCAAAGTTCTACTTTGTTCATCTGGAAAATTAGTAACAACTTATGTTAAGAGAAATATTGGTCAAGTGTATGATTTAGCATTATAGCGTAATTTCCAGGCCCCCAGCCATTAATGCTTTTGAAAAACGAGGGGAAAATGTTCACAAAATATGATTAAGCAACAAAGATGATAAAGGGACTGGAGCCTATATTGTCTGGAGAACAGTTGAGGGAGCTTCAGTTCCAGTCTATTGAAGAGAAGGATTGGGGTGGGGCAGTGGTGAAATCCTCCTCTGATCGGCACCGGTTCGCAAGCACAATGCACACCAAAAGCACGCTGCACGCACATGTGCAGCGCATGCCAAACATGCACTTTGCATGGAAAAAGACGACTTCCCTAGATAAGTAGAACGGCGAGGGGGGGAACAGATGTGCCATGTAATTTAGCTTCGCTAGAAAGCAGGATTTCCTGCTTTCTACCGAAGTTAAACGTGCAGTACAGCTGAACATTGGAAATACCAGTTTGGATAAACCGGTAGGTTTTTTTTAACTACCAGTTTGCCGCCCGAACTGATAGCTAACTACCGGTTCATCTGAACCGGTAGCTTTTTTAACTACCGGTTCACCCGAACTGGTTGCTTTTTTTTTTTTTACTACTAGTTTGCCTGAACTGGTAGTTTTTATCACTACCGGTTCTCCCAAACTGGAGTGAACCGGTAGCATTTCACCCCTGGGGTGGAGGGAACATGATAACTCTCCTCTAGTACTTGAGGGAGTGTCACGGAGAATCGAGGACTGACTTATTCTCCAAGGCATCTGACAGCAGGACAAGAAATAATGGATGGAAGCTGGTAAAAGAGAGATCCAAGCTAGAAGTAAGGAGAAATGTTCTGATAATGAGAGCAATTAATCAGTGGAAAAGTTTGCCTCCTAGAGTCATGGGTGATCCATCAATGGAGGTTTTCAAAAATAGAGTGGACAACCATTCAACTGGGATGGCTTAAAGTCTCCTGCCTTTAGCAGGGGGTTGGACTAGAAGACCTCCGAGGTCCTTTCCAGCCCTACGATAGCAAAACCAAGGACAAAAAAAATCTGCTCTGTGTCCTATTACAGTCGGAAATGAAAGAATATATATATAAAAAAACCAGGCTTTGTTAAGTTCTGCCACCAAGACAGGAACACAATCATAATGCTAGAGCCATTGGTTGCCCGTTTGAAAGAACTGTCGGGTCTAAATCCAATTTAAAGATAAGCGTTTATAAAGCAGAGAAGGGATTTTAAGTGTCTTATCAAACACCTGGCACTTGGACAGCCAACTGAATCATCATAGGTGTCACCTGCTCCCAGTCACCTCTATTTTGATGACCTGCATCACATTTTTATGTAGATTAGTACAATTCCATATAAAATTGCCTTTGGAGAGATACATTAGCACTGTAAAACTCTAGCCAAAACTGTGCTGCCCTTCATCTACCTTTTGTGTGTGTGTATGTGTAATGTAATGTAATTAATGTCCACCTTCAGACTGACATAGCAACATCTCTGGGCCAACAGGCAGATAATAAACATATGAAAGAATGAAATTAGTGAAAGAAAAAGATCTGGAATGAGCAAAGTTAAAGCTGTCAACTGCCTGGATAAAGCAGAAGCCTGCTTGCCTGCCTGCCTGCCTTCTCTCTCCTTCCTTCCTTCCTTCCTTCTTTCCTTCCTTCCTTCCTTCCTTGCTCCCTCCCTTCATCTCCCTTCCTCCTTCTTTTCTCTCCTTCTTCCTTCCTTCCTTTCTTCCTTCCTTCCTTCCTTCCTTCTCTCTCCTTCTTCCTTTCTTCTTTCATTCATTCCTTTTCTCCCTCTCCTAATTTTCCTTCCTCTTTCCTTCTCTCTCCTTCTTCCTTCCTTCCTTCCTCCTTCCCTCCCTCCTTCCTTTTCTCCCTTTCTTTCTTTCTTTCTTCCTCCCTCCCTTCCTCCCTCCCTCCATCTTCCTTCCTTCTCTCTCCTCCTTCCTTCCTTCCCCTTCCTTCCTTCCTCCCTCCCTTCATCTCCCTCCCTCCCTCCCTCCCTCCCTCCCTTCCTTCCTTCCCTCCTACAACAGGGCTGAAAGGCTGTAAGACATACAGCAAACATGGATTATAAGATATATTGAAGAATAACTCTTGATGGTGTAATATCGGAAGTTGGAATACTGCTTATTGTTGAAGAATGGACAGTAAAATTTATGGACTTAGATGGCAACGTGGAAATATCATATTTGAAAGACTGCTTATGGAAGATATATACAGGAAAGGAGAAGATAGACTGATACTTAAAAATTGGACTGAAAGACTAAAAAGTCAAATAGTTTATGAATGGAAAGACTGTAAATCGTATTGCTACAATCTTTTCTTCGTTTTTATGGAAAAGGGGAGTTAAGGGCTTAGAGAGAAGTGGGAGCTTTTGGATGATTAGTATATTTTAGTTTGTGATTGTTGATATTATACCCTGTATTTGCTCTGGGAAGTCCGGGGTGGGGGGAATGGGGGAAGGAGGGAAAGGGGAGGGAAGAGGGTTAGGGTGGGAGGGATGGGTGGGTGGGATGTATGTGGGGGAAATTTTGTAAAACTTTTTTAATTAAAAAAAAAAGATTGTAAAACATACCAAGTAACACCCTAATCTGCGATGGTTACTGTTTTGAGAAATATGAGAGGAAACATCATCGATTACCAGTCCCAGCACAGCGGTGACACAAGGCCCAGCTGTGGTGGCTGCAATTAAGGCTAAAAACGTACATATGGAAGAGAGGCACCAGGACATTCCTGATTTTGGAGAAATGTATAATATGTAATGTATAATATGTAAAACCCCAGAAATCCTGTTAATTTTCAGCAGGACTTTGGAACTGGATAAGGATACAGCAGGGGTCTCCAACCTTGGTCCCTTTAAGACTTGTGGACTTCAACTCCCAGAAAAGCTGGCTGAGGAACTCTGGGAGTTGAAGTCCACAAGTCTTAAAAGGACCAAGGTTGGAGAGCCCTGCTATAGAAAACAGCAACGGATGCTTGCCGTTTCATTTTAGAATCCCCAGAATGTATAAAAAGAGTAGACGGAGATTATTCATTTTTTTTTCTTCCAGTAATCAAGGACATTACGTGAGGTTTGGGACTGAAAGGGGGTGGGGTTGTTTGTTCAGCAGCTAAAACTGAAAAGGGAGCAAACAACTAACTTGGAAAGAATTCAGTTGGCTTTGCTACAGGAAATCTTATGGAACAATCAGCTTCTCTACAACACTCAATTAACATAACATAATAACAGAGTTGGAAGGGACCTTGGAGGCAGTGGTGGGATTCAGCCAGTTCGCTCCACTTCGGGAGAACCGGTTGTTAACTTTCTGAGCAGTTTGGCAAACTGGTTGTTGGAAGAATTCATTAGGGCAGAGAACCGGTTATTAAATTACTTGAATCCCATCACTGCTTGGAGGTCTTCTAGTCCAACCCCCTGCCCAGGCAGGAAACTCTACACCATTTCAGACAAAGGGCTATCCAACATTTTCTTAAAAATTTCCAGTGTTGGAGCATTCACAACTTCTGCAGGCAAGTTGTTCCACTTATTGATTGTTCTGTCAGGAAATTTCTCCTTAGTTCTAAGTTGCTTCTCTCCTTGATTAGTTTCCACCCATCACTTCTTGTCCTGCCCTCAGGTGCTTTGGAGAATAGTTTGACTCCCTCTTCTTTGTGACAACCCCTAAGATATTGGAACACTGCTATCATGTCTCCCCTAGTCCTTCTTTTCATTATTATGCTCAGCTCGGCATGTGGGTACACACACACACACACACACACACAAACATATCACAGAAATGTTTTAAGTTTGTAAGTGACCTGTTTTCAAGGACACTAATACTATAAACTTCTGTTCTTCTGAAAAAGTACAAAGCAACATCAAGATTAAGTTGAATTGTATGACATTGATCGTCAGTGTATGCCTTCCTTCTCTTTCCTTTCTCAACACCCGCTGTCCCCAACACAATTGATGGAGAAGGACTAGTGATTTCAAAGTACTAGAATGAAAGGAAACATTTTCTACTTTGTAAATGTTTTGCTCTAAGCCCTATATTTGCTTTCTTCCATTCTCACCCTGTGAGAATTTGAATCGTTTGAATCATAAGAGTTTTTGAATCTTCATGCTATAATGGGAGAGATGAAGAGGGGGGGGGGGAAACCCCACCAAGACTCAAGCATAACATTCTCCAACTTGGAATTTTCTAGAGGTCCTGGGACTACACAGCTCAGAATACACAGCCAAGGATCAACTCAGGCTGGGGAAGGGTACCATCACCCAGCTAACCTACCCAGAGCTTAACCGTCCCTATGCAGAATGTTTGTCACCATAATTTTGAAGACAATAAAAGCTGTTCTCCCTTTTTTCCTTATTTTCTTCCCAAGGATAGCTTACTGATTATTAGAAAGAAAGGGAATCAATATTAATCAAAACAGTGAAACTGAATGATTGTGGGTTGTGCTTCATTTTTGTAAGTTTCAGCGAACCTCACCCAAATTTTCACTAAAGCTCAGCCATGCTTTGCAGTTGCTCATTCATTGGCTTCCTTGTGGTGCTAAGGCTCAGAAAAGGAAAGGTCTATTGAGTTCACGAAGTTAATGGGGCAAAGAGAATCTAGTTCAGAAAAAGAAAAACTCAACCAACTCCCTCAGACCATTTCCTTCTTGAATTAAAGTCTGAATAAATAGCATCAGCTATCAGGAGCATACTAAAAAGCAGAGACATCACCCTGCCAGCAAAAGTGCGTATAGTCAAGGCTACGGTTTTCCCAGTTGCAATGGATGGCTGTGAAAGTTGGACCATAAGAAAGGCTGAGCGCCAAAGAGTGGAGGCCTTTGAACTCTGGTGCTGGAGAAGACTCCTGCGAGTCCCTTGGACTGCAAGGTGATCAAACCGATCAGTCCTAGAGGAGATCAACCCTGACTGCTCTTTAGAAGGCCAGATCCTGAAGACGAAACTCAAATACTTTGATACCTAATACCTAATGAGAAGAAAGGACTCACTGGAGAAGAGCCTCATGCTGGGAAAGATTGAGGGCAAAAGAAGAAAGGGACGGAGTCACTGAAGCAGTCAGTGTAAGCTTAAATGGACTCCAGAGGATGATAGAGGACAGGAAGGCCTGGAGGAACATTGTTTGTGGGGTCAAAATGGGTCGGACATGACTCCACAACTAACAACAACAATCAGGGACCAGAATGAAAGGATTAAGAATAAGCACAAGAAAGCTCTCCCCAACTTTTATGTGTGGTCGAACCAAACAGTTCTTCCCAACAATATGTGGGTCATCTAATACAAAGCAATCTTAATTCTTAAAAAGGAATCTGTTCCATTTTCTTTCAAGCTTTGCATCAGCTGAACCATAAAACTAAAGGTCTCTTATACATGAATAGCAGAACGCATTCTCTGGAAATAGATTTACTGCAGCCCAAATGTCCAGGGCAACAGCTACGCGAAAATGAAGTGAAATAAGATAGCTACTTCAGATAGCTGAGAGTTTAACTTAATTTATCCTTGGATCCAGCAAAAGGAGAACTAGCTTCAACTTACTGTCTAGAAAGATCACATCAACTGGTGTAGACGACACATCTGGGCTCAAAGAATTAGGCTGTGGCTGTTTAATTCAACCTTTGCGCAAAGAAAGCTATTCTACCAAATGCTCTTTCAAAACCATCTGTTCTTTTAAGGGCCACTAGCATTGGCCAGGCAACTTGGGAAAGACTGGAGATATTTGTCAGTTTTGGGCCTCTAGATTTCCGTTCTGTTGTTTCTGGCTTAATAACATAATGGTTTATTATGGTAGGAGAGAGCATCCAGGATGCCCTTACTTTATAGTTTAAGTAAAGGTAAAGGTTCCCCTCGCACATACATGCTAGTCGTTGCTGACTCTAGGGGAGTCAAACCGAAGAGCCAACGCTGTCCAAAGACGTCTCCGTGATCATGTGGCCGGCATGACTCAATGCTAAAGGCGCACGGAACCTGTTACCTTCCCACCAAAGGTGGTCCCTATTTTTTCTACTTGCATTTTTACGTGCTTTCGAAACTGCTAGGTTGGCAGAAGTTGGGACAAGTAACGGGAGCTCACCCCGTTACACGACAGCACTAGGGATTCGAACCACTGAGCTGCCGACCTTTTGATCGACAAGCCTCAATGTCCTAGCCCCTGAGCCACCACTTATAGCTTAAGCCCCTCCTATATCATGAAGCTCCAGTTCTTGGCTTCAACAATGTATAGGCCAGTTCTATAGCTGTCTCTAATCATCTACCGTGTTTTCCTGAAAATAAGAACCTGTCTTATATTTTTTTGAATCCTGAAATAAGCGCTTGGCCTTATTTTCAAGGGGGGGGGAGTGTCTTAGTGTTTTGGGGCATGTGGAGCAAGATGGGGCTCTTCTTGCCGTCTTACCTGATTTCCTAACCCTAACCAGAGGAAATGGCAGAGAGCGGCTGCGCATGCGTTTAAATATTTTTGGAGAGGGCTTATTTTTTGGGGAGGGCTTATTTTCAGGGAAGGGATTATTTTGGGGAGAGGGATTATTTTTGGGGGGAGGGATTATTTTCAGGAGAGGGATTATTTTCAGGAAAACATGGTACCATTTTTAAGTGAAAAACAAAATAAGTAAGACTAAGTACTGTAGAACCGCTTCACAGAATACACGAACCAAGCAGAATGATGACATTGATAAATGCTCAATTTATTTTGAGAGAAAGGTGTTTTTTTTTCTTTTTATTGTGAATGAGCCAACCTTTTTCTCTCCTTTCCTGGCCTCCTCTTGAATGAATGTTACTAGACATATCTCGCAGAAAGGAATTTAACAGAATAACAGAGTTGGAGGGACCTTGGAGGCCTTTTAGTCCAAGCCCCTGCTCAGGCAGGAAACCCTACACCATTTGAGACAAATGGTTTAGACCATCTTCATCATACTCTAAGACCGGTTCACTCATTGCAGTAAGCTATGCTTTAATTTACAATTATTTATTGCATAAATAATTATGTTGTTTATAAAGTTGCAATGTATGGCTGTGAAGGTTGGACCATAAGAAAGGCTGAGCGCCAAAGAATGGAGGCCTTTGAACTCTGGTTCTGGAAAAGACTCCTGCGAGTCCCTTGGACTGCAAGGCGATCAAACCGATCAGTTCTGGAGGAGATCAACCCTGACTGCTATTTAGAAGGCCAGATCCTGAAGATGAAACTCAAATACTTTGGCCACCTAATGAGAAAGAAGGACTCACTGGAGAAGAGCCTAATGCTGGGAAAGATTGAGGGCAAAAGAAGAAGGGGACGACAGAGAACGAGGTGGCTGGATGGAGTCACTGAAGCAGTCGGCATGAGCTTCAATGGACTCCAGAGGATGGTAGAGGACAGGAAGACCTGGACAAACGTCCATGGGTCGCGATGGGTCGGACATGACTTCGCAACTAACAACAACAATTGCATAATACTATAGTTGGTTGGAATCACTTAGTACAGAGAACCACCAATCATAGTTTTCAAACTACAATAGCTGAAATATGCAATGGAAGTCAAACCAAAGAAATCACAAACGACTTGGTATTTTTGTATGAATTAGGCCAAGTTTACAGATGATTACACAACACAACCTGTGTGGAGCAGAGATGGGAGTTTGCAACACACACACCCCTGAAGTTTTTGCACTAGAGTTCCCAACACTCCTCCCCATCAATCAGAGTGAGTAGGAAAGTATAGCTCAAGCAACATCTGGCGAGACTGCCAATTTCCTACCCCTTTCATTGCAGAGCTCAAGTTTCTAGTTTAAAACTCGTCAGAATTAGCGATGCCATTAAAAACTCACAATGAGCCGTTCAAAACCAGGACACTGGAAAATTACAAACTATTCTGAGCTCTGTTTTAAATCCAGTATACTTTTCTTCTAAAGATACAAGAGACACAGTATGTTGGGCCATGTCAATCTAAGGGAACTGAAGGAGAAGACCTGCCCCTAAAAAATTCTCTTCTGAGAGGTGAAAGGCGACAATTTGGGAGGAGGACACAAAGGAAGAACGAAAGTAGCACCACTGTGCTAAGTATGTCTTTAGAATTCTCTATACAGGCGGTATATACCCATCCGTGCAGGAATCAATACAAAAGCAGAATATTCATTTTCAAACAGATACAGGGAAGGGAAGGGTTATGCAATGTAACTACATTGCCAAAAAGGCATTAAGAGTTATTAACCTAATCTTGCATAGCTTCTTCTCTGGTGATATTGTACTACTAACTAGAGCATACAAAACATTTGCTAGACCAATTCTCGAATACAGTTCATCTGTCTGGAGTCTGCACCACATATCGGACATTAATACACTCGACAGAGTCCAGAGATATTTCACGAGAAGAGTCCTCCACTCCTCTGTTTGCAACAAAATACCTTACGCCACCAGACTTGAAATTTTGGGCTTAGACAATTTAGAACTTCACCATCTTTGATCTGACCTAAGCGTAGTACATAAAATCATCTGCTACAATGTCCTACCTGTCAATGACTACTTCAGCTTCAACCACAACAACACACAAGCACACAATAGATACAAACTGAAGGTAAACTCCTTCAAACTCAACTGCAGAAAATACAACTTCAGCAACAGAATGGCCAATGCCTGGAATGCACTACCTGACTCTGTGGTTTCATCCCCAAACCCCCAAAACTTTAACCTTAGACTGTCTACTGTTGACCTCACCCCATTCCTAAGATGTCTGTCTGTAAGGGGTGTGCATAAGCGCACCAACATGCCTACCATCCCTGTCCTACTGTCCCCATTTATTCACAGCTATCTCATGTATTCATAATCATGTTTATACATTTCATGTATTCTCAATCATGTTTATATTTTATCAGTAATTTTATATACGCTTGACAAAATAAATAAATAAATAAATAAAGGGAAGGGAAGGAAGAGGGAGAGAATCTGTCATACAATCGGAACAAGGAAAGTAAAATGAGAAGAGGGCGGGGGAAGAGAAAAATAGGCTGCAGTACTTAAGGAAATCACACCTCCCACACACCAAACTTGCAATTGTTGCCTAACTCCAAACTATCAGATATAGCAGTCCATAAGGAGAGGTGCCAACTTGAAGAGAGGATAGTATTTGGATAATTTATTCTGGCAGAGGTTCACACACAACATGGCAACTTAAAGAAACAAATGAGACCAGCAGTACAGCTTATACCTGAAACGAATAGCAAAATACTATTCAGCTGGATAGTGCTATTATGAGTTTTTCATTGGGAATCAGGGCAGCAGGGCATCTCTTAAACGAAAGCAAAATACAGTTAATAAGACAGAGAAGGTCGAACTCAGTGGAATAATATCTGTAATGTAAGATACAACAACTAGCAAGGTGTTTTGGCCCACAGGTTGGGAAAACAAACGGATCCCCATTATTTTTTTTAAATTGCATTTATATCCCGCCCTTCTCCGAAGACTCAGGGCGGCTTACACTATGTCAAGCAATAGTCTTCATCCATTTGTATATTATATACAAAGTCAACTTATTGCCCCCCAACAATCTGGGTCCTCATTTTACCCACCTTATAAAGGATGGAAGGCTGAGTCAACCTTGGGCCTGGTGGGGCTTGAACCTGCAGTAATTGCAAGCAGCTGCTGTTAATAACAGACTGTCTTAGCAGTCTGAGCCACCAGAGGCCCCCTTTTTTTTTTTGAGTTATGACTGATTAAGGAAGCTACTGTTATACCCAAGATGCTTTTACAGGAGGCAACTGGACTTGGTTTTTTCTTTAAAGATGTTTCGCTTCTCATCCAAGAAGCTTCTTCAGCTCTGACAGGATAGTAGGGAATGGAAGGATTTATATTCCTTTCAGACAGCTGGTCATTTGCATCCTTTTAGAGCAGGGGTCTCCAACCTTGGTCCCTTTAAGACTTGTGGACTTCAACTCCCAGAGTTCCTCAGCCAACTTTGCTGGCTGAGGGACTCTGGGAGTTGAAGTCCACAAGTCTTAAAGGGATCAAGGTTGGAGACCCCCGTTTTAGAGAGTCATTGAAGCACTTGGAGGTTTATCTGTGTCCTCGGGGTCACCTAAGTAGTGTTCCTGGTTCCTGTAGGCTGCAATTTTTCCTCTGGAAATCCATTCTTATTCCCACACCATTCAAAGGGTGTTCATCTCAAATAATATAGCTAAACGTCTGTAGAGATTCTCAGTCATCCAGATCATGGTTGGCCCAAAGGTGCTTTTTTTTCAAGAGGCAACTGGACTTTCTTTTTTTCTTTGAAGACTATCCCGTCAGAGCTGAAGAAGCTTCTTGGATGAGAAGTGAAACATCTTCAAGAAAAAAAAACCAAGAAAGTCCAGTTGCCTCCTGAAAAAGTACCTTTGGGACAACCATGACTGAGAATCTCTACGGACTTGAAGCGACTGTTAGATTACAGTTCCACCAGCAGCCTATGTGCTGTATTCCTTTCATGGAGACCACTGAGAATCAGCTAAAATTATACTGAATTACGTTGTAACCACGTTCAAAGGCGGCACTGGAACAATCAAGCACATGAAAGCTAAAACATTGTCACAGAAAAAAGAAGCCGCATTCATGTCTCACAAACCACATCCAGTTCATGGAAAACCAGAGAACTTGGACTGAATGAAAGCTAAGGGAATTATTTCAAATGTTACCATTAAGTCACTAGATCAAGCAATACTCTTTACTTAGAATTAAGGGCATCTTGCTAATCTCATTAGTGGACAACCAATTTCAGCAGGATAGGCCTGCTATAGGTTTATTTACAGATGGGAATTAATGAAGGTTCCACGATGTTTCTTAGCATAAATACAAATAATCAGTAATACCAACAGCACTTATATACTGCTTTGCAGCACTTTACAGCCCTCTCTAAGCGGTTTACAGAGTCAGCCTATTGCCCCCAACTATCTGGCTCCTCATTTTACCCACCTGGGAAGGATGGAAAGCTGAGTCAACCTTGAGCCTGGTGAAATTTAAACTGCCAAATTGCAGGCAGCCGGCAGCTAGCAGAAGTAGCCTGCAGTACTGCACTCTAACCACTGTGCCACCGTGGCTCAATAGCATTGTTTTTTTATTATTATTATTAATTTATTTATTTATTAATTTATTAATTTATTTTGTCACAACAATATATGTAGGTATCATACAAAAAGATTATATAGTATATAAACACATATATGAGTAAATATAAGGAGGTATAAGCATATATATATATATATATATATATATATATATATATATATATATATATAGGTCTTTGGTTGTTCGGGTTTTCTCCCGTGTAAAATTGGAAGTGTCTTGGCGACGTTTCGACGAAGTCTCATTCGTCATCTTCAGGCTTCTTCAGAAAAACCCCCATCCAATCAGAGCACAGCCAAGCTCCCACCCAATCAGTTCAAACCCCCACTAGCAGTTAAAAGGAAGAAACAGCTGCGATCACACATTGCTCCCAGAAGCACGAAGCTGAAGCCTGAAGATGACGAATGAGACTTCGTCGAAACGTCGCCAAGACACTTCCAATTTTACACGGGAGAAAACCCGAACAACCAAAGACCTATATACAAACACCCGTGAAAACCTCAGAAAACAAATATATAGAAGAAAAAGAAAAAGAAAAACAATAGGACAGGACAAATATATAGAAGAAAAAGAAAAAGAAAAACAATAGGACAGGAACGGTAGGCACGTTTGTGCGCTTATACACGCCCCTTATGGTCCTCTTAGGAATGGGGTGAGGTCAATAGTAGAAAGTTTTTGGTTAAAGCTTTTAGGATTATGGGAAGAGACCACAGAGTCAGGTAAAGTATTCCAAGCACTGATGATTCCTTTACAGAAGTCATATTTTCTGCAATCTAGATTAAAGCGGTTGACATTAAGTTTAAATCTATTGGTTTCTCTAGTATTATTGCAATTAAAGCTGAAGTAGTCTTTGACAGGAAGGGCATTACAATAGATGATTCTGTGAGTTAAACTTAGGTCTTGTCGAAGGCGACGGAGTTCCACGTTTTCTAAGCCTAGGATTTCAAGTCTGGTGGGATAAGATATTTTGTTGTTTTCAGAGGAATGGAGAACTCTTCTTGTAAAATATTTCTGGACACGTTCAATTGTATTAATGTCAGAGATGTGGTGAGGGAAATCTACACAGAAATCTACACAGGTAGGAGCCGGTGTAGATTTCTGGGGAATATGATTACAAAGGAGATCCTGTTGATTGACTTGGTTATATTATACATCATCAAATAGGATGAATCAGTCATGTAACTTTTGTCTCATGCTCACTCATAACTATAGAGAAGAATTATGCATAAACTGAGTAGTGATGGACATGATTTAAAGGGTGAACTGCTTCAGCCTATACGTACAAGGGATTTTGACCTTCACCATAAGCTGCTACTGTCAATCTTCAGTCTTCAAAAAGAGATTCTACTTGAAAGATGCTTGAAAAAAGCACAGAGGCTTTATTCCTGGAAGTTGCAGATGCAGTTATATCCCAAAGGATATCTAACCACTTCCCATTGTACAAACTATACTACCAAGATACTACAAAGGGGAAGGCAGCTAAACAACTGGAATGATCACAAAGAAATGGACCTCTTTCTTGTAGACATTGCTTCAGATAACATTTGTAGCTGACATACTGATGAAAGCAGTGGTGGGTTTCAAATTTGTTTACTATCAATTCTGTGGGTGTGGCTTGGTGGGTGTGGCATGGCTTGGTGGGCATGGCAGGGGAAGGATACTGTAAAATCTCCATTCCCTCCACACTCCAGGGGAAAGTTACTACAAAATCCCCATTCTCACCCCACTCTGGGGCCAGCCAGAGCTGGTATTTGCTGGTTCTCCAAACTATTCAAAATTTCCGCTACCGGTTCTCCAGAACTGGTCAGAACCTGCTGAAACCCACCTCTGGATGAAAGAGAACAGAAATACAAAATTGCAATTGAGAAAGTTAGCAGTTCAGAGTAATTCCAGAATTACCCACCAATTGCACCTACCCATAAAGTATGTGTGCAACTAATAGTTGCTCCATGGTCTCCTGTTCTATTTGTTTCTATTTGTGGTGATAATTATAATCCCATCTTCATTGCTACAGTTGTATTTTTGTTTCCTTACTGGATCAAACAAACAACTCTGGATTCAAAAGTAACTTTTTCCGTTGCTTATTTTACTGATACTTCTGGAAAAACTAACTAGTGAGTAGGCTAGGATGCTAACATATACAAGCAGGCCAAGGTAACTAAATTACAAGATTATAAGCATGTTTCAGTACAACAATACATAAATGCTTTAAAATATAAACGTATGAGTATTATGCCCATTTTTTAAAAAATAGGATATTACAACAAAACTTTCTCTGTCACCTATGGTTTAAAAAAAAATTCCAATACAAACGGAAAACTTCATTTTCTTCATGTTTTCTGATCAGAAACTCGGATTTACCTTGCCAAGCCTTTATATGTATCACCTGAAAATGCTAAATGTCAGTTTGGCTTTCTTTATCAATACCTTCCTCTGAATTTTATTTTCACAATGCGGTGGAGAGAGACAAAGATGGCAATTGTATTAAAGCCAAAAAATAAAGGAGAAATGTTCCCTTTCAAACCTCCTGAACTTTACTTTCTGTGTTAAAAAAACTCCCATTTTTTAAAAAATTGTTGACATTTCTAATATATTTCCTACACCTCTGTTTCGCACTCCAAATATTTCACATCTGCAGCGTCGCCCTAACAGAGACCCAGGTCCTTTGGTATTGTTCTCTCACGTATATTTCTTATGTAGATATATAGAATTACATAAATGACACTGAAACATTTCACAGCCTTGTGGCGGCACCAGTTTCCATTTGGTAAGATTAACAAAAACAAGCCCACCTTATGCGTATTTTCACAATCTATTCTATACTCTGCCCCCATGGTTGAAGACCTTTAGGGTAAAACAGTCCTCAGTGGCTCCTTGTCAAAAGCCATTTTTAACTCTCCAATCACATCCACCCAGCATCTCATTTACATTTCAAACTGCTTAAGAGAAATGAAAGACTCAGCCTGACAAATTGGGATGCTTACGGGAGAGAAACCGCTGCCTCTTAACACAGTGTGCAAAGCAATAGATACATGATTGAATGTTAAGAGTGCGGCTTATTCTGATGTTTGCGACTCTTTATATAACAAAAGAGTATTTGGCAGCTGCTTCTGTTTGCTTTGTTCACCAACCTCTCTGATATGTTTTTTTTTTACCAATTTCTGTTGAGAATTAGCATCAGCGCATCATGATTCATAAAAAAAAAAAACACCCCAAAAAACTGCCTGTAGGGCATATTTCAGTTTAAGAATCCTGGATGGGAATTGTTGTATTTGAAGTTTGTGTTGTTATCAGTGGATCTCTTGTGGGGTGAAATAATCAAAATACCTGGTCTTTACAAATAACAAACCTGAGAAAAGCAACTTTATACGTTTTGGGGTGACTACCAGGTTCTGATGTCCAATGTAGACACTTTTAAAAAATGCATAGCATTGTGCACATGTTCAATCATTAATATGTATCATTACTATTTATTATTAATAATAATGGTGGTCACTTTGGTGTAGAAGTTAAGGTGCTGGATTAGAAACCAGGAGATTACGAGTTTTAGTCCCATTTTAGGCGTGAAAGCCGGCTGGGTGACTTTGAGACAATCACCAGGAGACCGTGAGTTCTAGTCCCTTTTAGCCAATCCAGAGGTGGGTTTCAGCAGGGTCTGACCAGTTCTGGAGAACCGGTAGAGGAAATTTTGAATAGTTCAGAGAACCGGTAAATAACCCTCTGACTGGCCCCGCCACCATTTATTCTCTGCCTCCCGAATCCCAGATGATTGGGAGGAAATGGGGATTTTGCAGTAACCTTCCCCTGGAGTGGGGAGGGAATGGAGATTTTACAGTATCCTTCCCCTGCCATGCCCACCAAGCCACGCCCACCAAGCCATGCCACAGCCACCAAGCCACACCCACAGAACCGGTAGTAAAAAAACTTGAAACCCACCACTGGGCCAATCAGTAGGAGACTGTGAGTTCTAGTCCTGCCTTAGGCATGAAAGCTGGCTGGGTGGCTCTGGCCTAGTCATTCTCTCTCAGGCCAACCCACCTCACAGGGTGATTGTTGTTAGGAAAATCAAAAGGAGTATTATATACCTTAGCCAGTTACTTATAAACTAATAAAGGTGGGATCAAAAATCTAATAAATAAATTCAAAGTGATTTAGACCCAATTCAGTGATTCAACTGCCTTTTGCGCATAGAGTATTCAAAAACACATTTTCCAAGGCAATTTGAAAGTTCCAAACAAATTTATTTTCCAATTCGATTTGATTTTTTTAAAAAAATTGGATCTAATGCTTGCCAACACCCCTGTTAGTTAACTCCAGCACCATCTGGAAAGCCACTACACTTTGACAGAGGAAAACTGTAAAGCTGTACAACGTGTACAAACCAACCCGCTCTTCTGTAATAAACACATTATGTTGCGGAATGTTAGCACACCGATATCAAGCATTCACCATAATCAATGTTACAGAGTTCCATGTAGCCTTTTGCTATGTTACATACATGTTGCAATCGTGCTTCTTCTTTTCTTTTCTTTTTTAGGTAATCTACAAATTAGGATTCTTCACTGACCAACTGCCAGAATTAGTAGGGGCCTGGTTATTGGCAAGATCCCTTTCTGAAAGCAAAAGCAGAGAAGGGTAAAACCAAAAAGTACCATATTTTTTGAACTATAAGAAGCACCAAGATTTCGAAGAGGAAAACAAGAAAAAAAATAGTTTTTGGCCTCTGCACCAGTGGTGGGATTCAGCCAGTTCGCACCACTTTGGGAGAACCGGTTGTTAACTATCTGAGCAGTTTGGTAAACCGGTTGTTGGAAGAAATCATTAGGACAGAGAAGTGGTTGTTAAATTACTTGAATCCCACCACTGCTCTGCGCATCCAGTATTTGACCTCCCCGGCCCCCAGGAGCACTCTGCAGGCCTCCCAAACCCTCTGCACATCCCATTTTTGCAAAAAATGGGCTCATTTTCATGAAAAACAGGGATGTTTTTGGCCTCCCAAACCCCCTACGGATCCTGTTTTTGACCTCCCCAGCCCCCAGGAACACTCTGCAGCAGGGGTGAAATCCAAAATGTTTCCCTACCGGTTCGGTGGGCATGGCTTGGTGGGTGTGGCAGGGGAAGGATACTGCAAAATCTCCATTCCCATCCCACTCCAGGGAAAGTGGTGCAAATGAAGTGCAAAATCTTCATTCCCTCCCCTCCTGGGGGAAGGATATTGCAAAATCCCCATTCCCTCTCCACTCTGGGGCCAGCCAGAGATGGTATTTTCCGTTTCTCCAAACTGCTCAAAATTTCCACTACCGGTTCTCCGAACTGCTCAAAATTTCTGCTACCGGTTCTCCAGAACCTGTTAGAACCTGCTGGATTTTACCCCTGCTCTGCAGGCCTTCCAAACCCTCTGCACATCCCATTTTTGTGAAAAATGGGTTCGTTTTTGGCAAAAACGGAACGCGCAGGGTGGGGTTTTGGGAGGCCAAAAACGGCTGTATTCGGAGTATAAGAGGCACCAACATTTCCACTCTCTTTTGGGGGGGGGAAGTGTTTCTTATACTCTGAAAAAATACAGTATTGGAGACGACTTCCGGTGTCCGGTGGCAACGGACGTCTGGAAGGCTTCTCCTGCCTCCAGTGTCCGAATCCGGCCGCCGAGATAGGGGCCAGGTGTTCCGAAAGGACACCTGCCGCACGGACGGCTCGCCAGGGGTCTCCCAGCCGATATACAGGACTGGGGACCGATGCTGGCTGCCTAGGCTCGGCGGGTTCGAGAGGCTACAGGCCCCATTACTTTGTCGCCTGGGCGCTGTGCCCGTGACACCGGGCTTTGGATTTATAATTGCAGCAGCCTGGTGGTGAACAGGAACGGAGAAGAATTGAGGAATGAAGAAGGAAGGGAATATTGGCACGTGAGTGGAGTATTCCGGTGGGGTTTTCTCCCTGCGACTGGAAGTATGAATCACTTTGGAGAGAGGAGAACTTAAAATAACAAGATTACGGTTTTGTGGAGCTCTGGAAAGAAGAGGTGATGGAGAAATTTAGGAGGGAGGGTTTGAGGCCCCCCCTCCCTCTGGGGAACAATGGTGGCGTCCAGCTTCCGCCTTCACTATGGGAATCTTGATGGCATCACTTCGGCTTCCTGGTTGATTAACTGTACTCTGGACTCGTTGCTCCTGTGAGTGCCCCCTGGTGGATCCGGAGGAAATTATAAGGATACTGTGCTTGCCTGAGGATTTTGAAAATTTTTTTTTAAATGGCAAAAGGTCAGAGACCAACTGCTGGAGAAATGGAGAGAATTCTGGAAAAGTTATCTAATATGGACAAGAAACTGATGAAATAAGAGCAGAAATTGTGACTATCCAAAAGGATTTAAAGGATACTCAACAAGTCTCAGCAGAAAATAAGCAGAAAGTGGAAGGTCTGGAGGGTGAGATGCGGGCAGTGCAGAAAAGAGGGGAGACGACAAGCAATGCTGTGCTTGGACTACAGATGGATAAAATGTCTTATTTCCTTAGGTTTCAAAATTTGGAAGAAGTGGACCAAGAAGACTTGAGAGATGTTGTGACTAAACTGTTGGGAGAATTTCTTGGGAGAGGTGTTGATTTTATGAATTGGGATGTGGATCGAGTTTATAGAGTTAATTCACAATATGCACGCACGCATGCAGTTCCTAGAGAGGTTCATGTCAAATTTGTGAAAAGAGAGACGAGATGAAATTTTAGAAAACATAGGAGTGGGGCACTGACTTATAGGGGCAGGGAGATAGCCATTCTGAGGCAGATTCCCAGACAGGTACGTGAAATGAGAAAGAAATATTACTTTTATCAAGCAAATTGTACCAGAAGGAGTGGGCTCCAGATGGCTAATGCCAGAGGGATTGATGATTTTCGGGGAGGGCATTACGAAAAAAATTAGTACAATTGCGGAGGCTGCGGCCTCGTGGAGGAACACAAAGCCTCCTGGATTTAGATGACCCAGGAATTGAAGAAGGGAGGTTATAGACCATGGGCGGAGGCGGCTGCCGCTGTTGCGGCCCTGGAGTTGGGTCAGGCTGAACCCAGAGTTCTGAGATCCAAAACTAGGAAGTGACAAAGATATTTGGTATTGTGTTGGTTTTCCTTATTCTCTTCGTATGATATTCTGATTATTCTTGACCCTTCCTTATTGTGTATGTAAGATTGAAACTTAGCTACTCAGATCACCTGCTTGCCATATGGCTGTTGTATGTGTTTAAAATTTTGAGTAAAATTCTTATCATGTATAAGAAAAATGAAAATTTACCATACCTGATATGTATTTGCATAAATCTTTTTTGACCAATAAAAACTTTTTATATATAAAAAAAAAAAAAATACAGTATTTATGATTCTAACTTCAAATGTCAGGAGGTTTCGTAGATCATACGAGCCCCAAATTTAGCTTTCTCCAGGACATTTTATTCTTGGAGGAATGTTATAGCTTGAGTGAGATCTATCCAATAAATGTCACAACATTTCACTGCCATAATCATCCTGATTCTGTATCATTATAACACCACTGTTTCCCCCCCCCCTTGTTTATAAAAAAAAAGTGATAAGAATAATGCTTGTGACTTTAAAAAACCCTACAGCAATACTGTTGAAAATGTGGATCCTGACACAAATCTTTGGAAATGAGGCCATAAATGAGGCTACATTTTTAAAAGGTAGGTTTTTTTTTTTACATTTGTGTTACTTAATCCAAGGAATGCGGTGGTTCAGTGCCTAAGACCCTGAGCTTGTTGATCTGAAAGGTCGGCAGTTCAGCGGTTCGAATCCCTAGTGCCGCATAATGGCGTGAGCTCCCGTTACCTGTTCCAACTTCTGCCAACCTAGCAGTTCGAAAGCACATAAAAAATGCAAGTAGAAAAATAGGGACCACCTTTGGTGGGAAGGTAACAGCATTCTGTGCGCCTTCGGCATTTAGTCATGCCGGCCACATGACCATGGAGTCGTCTTCAGACAGCGCTGGCTCTCTGGCTTTGAAACAGAGATGAGCACCACCCCCTAGAGTCAGGAAGGACTAGCACATATGTGCGAGGGGAACCTTTACCTTTACCTACTTAATCCAAATTCAGGGACTGGCCCTTTCTTCTACCAGCACATACATTTTCTGCCTCACTGGGGGAAAAAAACCCTGAACCTACTGTCACTATTAAGTTGGAGTTTTTTTCTCCATCTACCTACTGTATCCAGTGAACTACAAACCAACTTCTTTTTTTTTTTACATCAAAGCTGCACACAGAACAGCTCAGTCACTTCCCTGGTTGAATCATTCTTCACTTGGAAATGGGGTTGGGGGGAGCATGGATGAATCAGGTTCTGCACTTAACAAGCTTCTTAGTCACAGTTGCACATTGCTTCTGACCCCAAATATCTGCATCATTCGGAATAGCCAGCAGGTGGGTGTGAAGAGGAGAAGCAACTGCTGTTTGGAATGCAAAGGGAGAGGTTTGCTTTCTGAATAATTTCCCGCTGAAATCCTTGCAAAATATTGTAAATAAATAAACACTGCACCGATAGAGAACCCCCAGTGAGGTGGGGTGGAAAAGATAAGATTAAAGCTAGCGGTGGTTTGACAAGAAAAGAACCTTGGGATTATATGACATTGATGAAAGATTATTCACTGTGGTCATATTCTATAAGTACAATGTTTCTATTGGGGATAAAAGTGTAGTGTGATTTCTATCCTTGAAATACTCTACATGCTTGGGGGTGTAAGACATACAAAGAGCAGAAATGGGAGCTGAAAATCAGGAGTTGGTTGGTTTGTCGTGCCTTCGAATTCGTCTCAACTCCTATCGACTGCCTGGCAAAGTTCATTGAGTTTTCCTGGAAAGATTTGGGAAAAGATTTGCCCTTACCTCTTTCCTACAGTAGTGGCCAAAATTGTGGAAACCTTTCAGGAAAAGTGTATTTTTGAGGTTTGATGACTAATAAGTTTCAAGATAATCCTATTCCGCTGCTGGAATGGCCTGGGAATAGCCCAGACCTTCACCCAATTGAAAATCTATGGAGCCAACTAAAGAAACTTGTTAGTCAGAAGTGACCCAGCAATAAAACCCAGTTAATAGAAGCAATCGTTCAATCTTGGTTTCACATTATAACAGCTGCAGAACTCAAAGACTTGGTTCACTCCATGGGAAGATGTTGTAAGGCTGTAATTCATGCTAAAGGTTACTCAACTAAGTATTAACTGACATGGTGATAATTTTTGTATATCTCATTTTTTTCTGCGTTTCACTTTTCTTCTTTATATTGTAACTGCTCTTCTAATAGTAAATCCTTCATAAATGTTATTGCATTACATTCTTGATTAAATTATCTTTCCATTGAGATATAATTTTAGGGTACTACTCCAAAAAAAGGGGTGCTATTAGCTAGTTTTAGAAAATATACTTTTCTCAAAAGGTTTCCACAATTTTGGCCACTACTGTAGGGCTGAGAGAGAGAGGGGCTGGCCCAAGGTCAGTCTGGCTTTGTGCCTAAGGCGGGACTAGAAGTTACAGTCTTCCCTTTTTTAGTGCCTTAAGCCATTAAACCAAACTTAAATTAATTTAAACCACACTTTAAAGTGATAAAGTTCTATCATATAGCAAGATCTAAAATGGACAGCTAACATCAAAAACATCATTAAAAAAGGACAACAAAGAATGTTCTTTCTGTGCCAACTCAGTAAGCTCAAACTGCCCAAGGAGCTGCTCATTCAGTTCTATAGAGGAATTATTGAGTCTGTCATTTGCACCTCTATAACTGTCTGGTTCGGTTCTGCAACCCAACAAGTTGCTTCAGTAGTAGAATCCCCTTCCTGTCTTTGAAGTCGTTCCTCCATCTCCTTACGCCTAATAGCTCCCCTTGTCACTCTTTGTTCTTGAGATTGTTCTTGAGGTACTGATATCACAGGTGCAGTTTCAGCTTCCCCACTCTGTTTCTCTTGAAGACTTTTATCCACTGTTTCTACATCCACTTTCAATACATTAAAAAGAAAATCTTTTGCTTTCAGTTCAGTATCAATTCGATATCTCCTGCCTTGAAAAAATACTGTTAAACCAATTGGGACCTCCCATCTATATTGAATCTGATGCTTCTTAAGCTCTTGTGTAAAAAACCTAAAATCCCTTCTATCCTTTAACATTTTAGCAGGGATCTCTTTCAAAACCAACACCTCCTGTTCTGCTATTTGCAATTTCTTTTGGTATGTAGCTTGCAAAATCTGATTTCTTATTGTAGAAGTTAAAAAGTAAATTACAATATCTCTTGGGAGCTTTTTCTGCCTCGCTACCCAAGAATTAACCCTATATGCCTTATCAATTTGAAAATCAACTTCTCGAGGGTCCATGCCTAACATTTCAGCTAAGGCTTCTGATATAACTTTTTTAAGATCTTCTTCCTTCCGGTCTTGAAGACCCCTAATTCTCAAAGCCTTCTCCAACGCCTATATTGCAATACCACCACATGATCCTCATTTTTATCCACTTTATTTTGAAGCTCTCCAACTTTATTATCCAAATACTGATTTGCTTGACTAATTACTTCCACTTTATCCTCCATTACTTCCAAATTTTTGCCAAACCTTGAAAACCATCAATAAATCTTCTCTAATTTTTTATTAGTCTCTTTAATTTCTTCCCTAAGTTGATCCTTCACACCATGAATATTATTCATAATTTCTTTAAATCGCTCTTCAGAAACTCTATTCTGTTCCTTTAATATATCTTCTAAATTAGTTTCAGACCCCTTCTCGTCATGGGAACTTTTGGTGGCTTAGAAGCCATTTTAATTTAAGTAAAGTCTCTAATTAGAATTATAAAATCTCAAAGTCTCAAAAGTCTCCAATTAAAGTTGTAAAATAAAACTTTCACCTTGCCTCCTCTGGAAAGCTTCTATTCAGCTAAAATCCACAAAGACGAACTTCACTTTCTCTCACAAGCAGCCTCCAATCCACTTCCTCTCAGACGCCATTTCTTCCTTCACTAAGTTCAAGTGAGAAAAGTTTTCCCTTTAAAAAGGAGTAGAAGTCAGCTCTCTTCTTGCTTCCCCAGTAATCGATCACTTGTATTTGCCCCGTCTGCTTTAAGTTATTCAAAACGGAATCAATTGAGCAGAGGTGGGCGTTTTCCTCTTGTCCTGCTTAATTAACAGGATCGAGCCGAGTCTGGAGTGGGGCTGGGTTATGCAGGCAGCCCTCCGAGACTCTGCATAAGAAAGCAGAGCCCCTGGGGCAATCTTCTGCTATCCAGCCACTCTTCGCTATTCTCTTTCACCCAGAGAAAAGCTTTGAAGCTGGCTAACAGCCGTTCTCCCACTGTTTCACCAGCTTTTACAGAATCTCAGTTCGGGACGCCATTCCAGGCGTCCTCCTCGGGGAAAACGAAACCACCGGAAGCCACCAATCTCTTTCCATTTATGACTGTATGACTATAACTTGTTGCTGGCAATCCTTATGATTTATATTGATATACTGACCATCAATTGTGTTGTAAATGTTGTACCTTGATGAACGTATCTTTTCTTTTATGTACACTGAGAGCATATGCCCCAAGACAAATTCCTTGTGTGTCCAATCACACTTGGCCAATAAAAATTCTATTCTATTCTATTCTATTCTATTCTATTCTATTCTATAGAAAAGAGCAAATGATGGTCAGGCGGGAGCAACTTCTGTAGGGAAACCTCCTTATCTAATCGTTGTAGGAGAAGAGATAAGGAACTTGGGGCTGGAGTCAAGATAGGAATCAGCCTAGAGTTGTTACATTCTTACATAGAGTCTAAGTCCAACCCCCTTGAATTCGGTTGACTCTTATTTAGCACCAATTTAATGCTGACCATTAGTTGACTAAATTCTTGTGTATAGGCATGAGCAATAAATCATCTTAACTGGAACTTAACATGCGGTCTGGAGTCTTCACGCCTAACATAACACTTATTCCCTATAGTGATAATGTTAAGCTACCCTTTCAAGGGGAAAAAAAGGGGGGGGATGTTGTTTTATGAACAAAGAAGGATAAACAGAATGGTTACAATCACCCTTGTTTAGTTAAAATGATGGTCAGGTACTGCATTTATTCAAATGGGCATAAAGTAGCCAAGAAGTAGGGCCTCTGGTGGCTCAACAGACTAAGACAGTCTGTTATTAACACAGCTGCTTGCAGTTACTGCAAGTTCAAGTCCCACCAGGCCCAAGGTTGACTCAGCCTTCCATCCTTTATAAGGTAGGTAAAATGAGGACCCAGATTGTTGCGGGCAATTAAGTTGACTTTGTATATAATATACAAATGGATGAAGACTATTGCTTAACACAGTGTAAGCCGCCCTGAGTCTTCGGAGAAGGGCGGGATATAAATTCAAATTAAAAAAAAAGATGAGACTTCAGAATATGTCCTTCTTTTTTTCCTTATTCCAGTGGCTAGGATAGAATAGGAATAGGAATAGGAATAGGAATAGGAATAGGAATAGGAATAGGAATAGAATAGAATAGAATAGAATAGAATAGAATAGAATAGAATAGAATAGAATAGAATAGAATAGGAATAGGAATAGGAATAGGAATAGGAATAGAATAGAATAGAATAGAATAGAATAGAATAGAATAGAATAGAACAGAACAGAACAGAACAGAACAGAACAGAACAGAACAGAATAGAATAGAATAGAATAGAATAGAATAGAATAGAATAAGAGTTGGAAGGGACCTTGGGGGTCTTCTAGTCCAACCCCTTGCTTAGGCAGGAAACCCTACACCATTTCAGACAAATGGTTATCCAATCTCTTCTTAAAAACTTCCAGTGTTGGAGCATTCACCATTTCTGGAGGCAAGTTATTCCACTGATTAATTGTTATCACTGTCAGGAAATTTCTCCTTAGTTCTAAGTTGCTTCTCTCCTTGATTAGTTTCCATCCGTTGCTTCTTGTTCTACCCTCAGATGCTTTGGAGAATAGCTTGATTCCCTCTTCTTCGTGGCAGCCCCTGAGACATTGGAACACTGCTATCCTGTCTCCCCTCGTCCTTCTTTTCATTAAACCAGGCATACCCAGTTCCTGCAACCGTTCTTCATAGGTTTTAGCCTCCAGTCCCCTAAGAAGCTGCTCTTTATCTGGTGTGAATGGATTCATCACACCCAGCGAGTTGCTCCATGCTGATTTTCTCCCCTTCCTCAAAGTGTGTGGCCAGATATACAAGCCTACAAATAACTGCTTCTCCACCCCCACCCCACCATATATAACAAGCATGGAAGCTCGATTTATCCCAGGTCTCTTAGATAAATCGGGCTCCCGAAACCTCCTCTTCTTTGCTCTTAAGTGGAAAGCTTCTCTGTGCTGGGATCCAATCGATTCTCAGCCCCTGCTCCACCTGCAGAGAGAAAAAGATGCAACCCCCCCCCCACTTGGCTTCAGTTCCAATACTTTATTTGCCTCCCCCCCCCACAATATTTTATTCTCCAGATGGTTCAGAGTGATTCATCCAATCATTCTCCCCAATATGTGCATTTACTTGTGCACTGTGCTGACCTCTTGTGGTTCAAACTGTGCTTTGCCCAAAAATACCCCCACTATTTTCATCTTTCTCCATCCAAAGAAAAGCAAGGCAGACTTTCCCAGTTCAGCCTGAAGCTGTATCCCTCTGACTTAATAAGAGAATAACAGTGCGGTTCCTTGGTGGACAACTACCAAGGAGTCCGTTGTTTAGCATCCTCTGCTTCTCTATCAATCTAGGGGGTTCACTGTGTTGAAGAGGACTTGATGGCACATGGCTCAATCAATTCTTCCAACACTAGACAGAATAAGATAAATAAACATTTCTGTCTGCGTGTATCTAAGATTCAAGATCGGCTGACTGCTTCTTCTTTTATTTTGGTTTCTTAAAATAGAAAACCATCCTGCCTGCTCCACAGGCTGGAAAAATAAATCCTGTGTCCCCTTCATGGGCAACATGGTCTAATGAAGAAAAAGCAAAAGTAGACATATAAACTGGGTGAAACTAGGCTTAATAGCAGTGACTGTGAGAGGGATCTTGGAGTCCTAGTGAACAACCAGCTAAATATGAGCCAGCAGTGTGCAGCGGCAGCCAAAAAAGCCAAGGCAGTCTTAAATTGCATTAACAATCAAGATCAAGTGAGGTACTAATACCACTCTATAAAGCCCTGGTAAGACCGCACCTAGAGTACTGCATCCAGTTATGGTCAACAAACTATAAAAAAGATGTTGAGAGTCTTAAAAACATGCAGAGAAGAGCAACCAGGATGATTAGGGGACTGGAGACTAAAACATATGAAGAACGATTGCAGGAACTGGTCATGGCTAGTCTAGTGAAGAGAAGGACCAGGGGAGACATGATAGCAGTCTTCCAATAATTGAGGGGCTGCCACAGAGAGGAGGGGATCAGCCTATTTTCCAAAGCACCCGAAGGCCAGACAAGGAATAATGGATGGAAACCAATTAAGGAGAGATTCAACCTAGAAATGAAGAGGAACTTTCTGACAGTGAGAACAATCAACCAGTGGAACAGACGTTGCCTTTGGAAGTGGTGGGAGCTTCATCACTTGAGACTTTCAAGAAAAGCTTGGACTGCCATTTGTCAGAAATGGTGTAGGGTCTCCTGCTTGCATGGGGGGGGGTTGGACTAGATGACCTATAAGGTCCCTTCCAACTCTGTTAATCTGAACTCTGAACTAATGGATAAGACACCAGGCTAAAAACCAGGAGACAGTGAGTTCTAGTCCCACTTTAGGCATGAAAGGTAGCTGGGAGACCTCTCTCTCTCTCTCAGACCAACCCATGTCACAGGGTGGTTGTTGTGCAGAAAATAGGAGAAAGGTATATTAGTTATGTTGGCCACCTTATTTTTTTAAAAAAATATTTATAAAAATTTATTAAAAAAAATATAAAGGTGGACTAATAAATAAAATGTTTAATGAAACGTTGAAAATCATGTTTTTCCTGCTCTAATCTTCAATCAGTAATTCTTCAGCTAACATGTTCTACAACAGGACTGTCATCTGCACTATCGCATATCGTAAACTCTTCCTTTGTGGATTACCTACATTGACCAACAATAAAGATACTTGATCAAAGCATGTTAAAGAAATGTTAAAGATGTTAGCAGTGCTTTCCCAAGCTCAAGGTCCTAGCCACCAGGGAATTTCTGATGTTGGAGGTTATTCCATTTTAAGCAAAGACTGGTATTTATCTACAAACTTAACACTTTCTAAAACATGCTAGCTTTTCAATATGCGATACTTTTCCTAATGCATAGTCTTTGATAGACTGATATTTCATTCTTTCTAGGGTAGCATACAGTGGTGGGATGCTGCTGGTTTAACAACCAGTTCGAGGAGCACCTACGGCGCTTGCACGCAGCATTGAAAATGGAACAGTGGGTTTCAGTAGGTTCTGACCAGTTCGAGAGAACTGGTAGCGGAAATTTTGAGTAATTCGGAGAACCGGTAGTAAAAATTCTGACTGGCTCCGCCCCCATCTATTCTCTGCCTCCCAAGTCCCAGCTGATCGGGAGGAAATGGGGATTTTGCAATAACCTTCCCCTGGATTGGGGAGGGAATGGAGATTTTACAGTATCCTTCCTGTCACGCCCACCAAGCCACAACCACCAAGCCATGCCACGCCCACCAAGCCACACCCAGAGGTAGTAAAAATTTTTGAAACCCGCTACTGATTTAGAAGCTCAGCTGCTTACCTTCCAAGTCATCAATGGTAAATAGTACAGCGAGGGGAGGAATCAGCTGTGTCACGCGATGGAGATGAGCTACAAAGCAGGAAATAAAGGACAGGATAGAGCGGGAGTGGGTGGGCGGGGCCAACTGATCGTCGGCACTACCGGTTCGCCCAAACCGGTCCAAACTGGCTGAATACCACCTCTGGTAGCATACATAGTATTACTTCTGCCATTTTTCCTCACAAGAAATCAGTGGAAGTTAGGCTGAGAGAAAGTACTTGGCGGAAAGTCAGCCAATGACTGTGGCTGAAGGTAAATTTGAAAATGGCTCTTCTCAAAGGCAGCCCAACACTTTGACCCTAGCTCCTTTTTAATCCTTTTAATTACATGCTACGTACAAATCCACCTGCTCCCACCTTTACATTATCTGTGTTTGCACAACAAGCTTAACCAGCTAAAGACATTTCACCGAATGTACAAAGCTTCCTTGATTTTAGTGGCGGGTGGCTTGTTTGTTTGCTTTGTGGCTTAGAATGCACATATGACAAAGCTGGCCATTTACAATCCAGTGTTTGAAGCAAACCTGGGAAATGGGCTAATTTAACAACCAAGTTAATGTGCTGTGCGTCTCTGCTGTCTTCTTTCATTAATTAGAAGTATTATACAGAGCACAAACAGCTTCTTGCCATGATACAAGAACATGTTATTTTCATGAGAAGATGACATCTGCAGGATGGAGTGGTGCGGTGGCCTAGAGGTGGAGCTCTCACCTCACAATCACAAGGCTATGAGTTCAATCCTAAGTAGAGGCAGCTATTTCTCTCTCTGGGCACACTTGGAATATATCTGCTAAACAAAACTCCGCATTGGCAACAGGAAGGGCATCCAGCCATTATCACTAAGTGCTAAATTTGTGCTAAAGTGCTATCATTAAGTGCTAAATTTGTATCTTATGGCTATAATTAAGTGTTGTAAGTGTTGTGCCTTGATGAACGTATCTTTTCTTTTATGTACACTGAGAGTATATGCACCAAGGCAAATTCCTTGTGTGTCCAATCACACTTGGCCAATAAAGAATTCTATTCTATTCTATTCTATTCTATTCTATTCTATTCTATTCTATTCTATTCTATTCTATTCTATTCTATTATTACTGATTGTTTCCTGATTGCTTATTTGTACCCTATGACTATCATTAAGTGTTGTACCTTATGATTCTTGATAAACGTATCTTTTCTTTTATGTACACTGAGAGCATATGCACCAAGGCAAATTCCTTGTGTGTCCAATCACACTTGGCCAATAAAAAATTCTATTCTATTCTATTCTATTCTATTCTATTCTATTCTATTCTATTCTATTCTATTCTATTCTATTCTATTCTATTCTATCCGGCCATTAAAACACTCTGCTAGCTCCATTCAATTGCCCAGACTCCACCCTGCAATGGATTATGGGGTCATTAAATGATGATGATGATGATGATGATGATGATGATGATGATGATGATGATGACATCTTCAGGATGATCACTTTAAGCACATGGCATTGATATTTCCAGAAAGGGCAAAATCCAATCCACATCTTCCAAGATTCTACCTTTCTTCCTCTTATTCTTAACCCTAACCTTATTTTTCCTCCTGTGCCATCTGTAAGCTTCACTGGAATCCTGCCTGACATCTGGTGGTCAGAGAGAGAGAAAGAGAGGGGTGGGGAAAAAATAAAAGAAAATAGAAGAGCAGCAGTTCTTGCTTATTTTAAACATCAAACTGCTAGCTTTCTATATATCAATTCTTCCCAACCCAGGCGGACACCTATGTAATTTTCAGATGCCCAACAAATGCGTGCAAGGTTTTGGTGAGAAGCCATTAAAGCCAAGCCAACAAAACTGAATGATGGCAATGAAACAAATCATTGCTTGGAATTCTTTAGACTTCAAAAGTCAACACTCAGTCCCATCCAGACTGGATAAAATTGGTCCCCCAGGAAATCTGGGAAATATATCCTTCTCAGATGTCACTCTGGGTTCTTTCTGCTTGAAATCTCCGAAGAATTGCACTTGGAACATCCCATGTGAGCAACCAAGCACAGTATTGAAATTTAAGTTCCAGTAAGCAAGGTTTATTCTATTCTACGGTAACTTGAAAAATCATATCTACAGAACCACCAGCAGTCCTATGGTTCACACCAGGGGTGCTATTCAGTGGGTTCTGAAAGGTTCTGGAGAACCGGTAGCGTAAATTTTGAATAGTTCAGAGAACCGGCAAATACCACCTCTGGCTGGCCACCGAGTGGGGTGGGAATGAAGATTTTGCAACATCCTTCCCCCAGGAGAGGAGAGGGAATGGGGATTTTGCAGTATCCTTCCCCTGGAGCAGGGAGTAAATGGGGATTTTGCAGTATCCTTCCCCTGGAGTGGGATGGGAATGGGGATTTTGCAATATCCTTCCACTAGAGTGGGGTGGGAATGGGGATTTTGCAGTATCCTTCCCCTGCCACGCCCACCAAGCCACGCCACACCCACCAAGCCACAGCCACAGAACCAGTAGTAAAAAAAATTGAATTCCACCACTGGTTCACACCCATTGCAAGCCTGGACTAAGACTGTTTTGCAGATGGGTGGGATGCGATCTCTCTGCAAGGTTACAGATGAAGAGAGAAAACAATGATTTCCCTTCAATCTTGCACTGCTCATTTTCAGATTTGTGCAGGTTGTTGCATCAAAAATCTTAAGAGAACCCCTGCTTTTCTTTCCCTCCCTTCCTTTCTCTCATTTTCTCTGCACCGTTCTCAATCGCGCCAGGCTAAGGCTAGATCGAACCACCTGCAAAAAGTCAAGAGCCCAACCCATGCCACATGGCTGCCAAGACCACGCCCACTTCTAGAGGCTGGGCAGATGGTGTGAGATGGGGGGATGTCATACGTCAGACCTCTCTCCACGTGAAACAGCAGTGCCAGCAACAGGAGGCTTGGAGGAGTTGCATGCTGCAGCAACTCTTATGCCTTGCAGCCAACAGCTGAAAAGACCTTTAAGGATGTGCCAAGATGGGTAGGAGTGTAAGCCCACTTCTCACCAGGACTCTGCTTGCCACAATAATTCGATTAGCCCACTCTCTTAGTGCCGTGTGTCCATGGATACCTCTCCTGGCACCTCTCATACTCTTTACCTTAATTATTTTTAGATATTTTTTTTTTTTTTAAATATAGCAAACTAGAAAGCTAAGCACTAGCCTCAGTGTTATCTTTAATGACAGAAATGCCTCTGGATCCCACATGAGCAGACTTTAAAAATTAAAATGGCAAGGAACTACAGACAGGGCTCTGTTTAGAAGGGGCCATATTGGCAGAAACAAAACAAAACAAAAAAACATAAAGTAGGGAGTTAGTAGTGAACATTCCAGGAATCTAGAGAAAGTGGCAGAGAACAATCTCGTAACTTCCAGAAGCGCACCCTGTTTTATGACTGTTCTCAGCATTCCAAGCGTGCCCACCAGCACCAATAGGAGTTTCCACATAAGACTGACTCACAATTACAGTTAGTCCTCGACTTATGACCACAGTTGAACCCAACATTTCTGTTGCTAGAGCCCAACATTTCTGGCGCAGTGGTTAGAATGCAGTATTGCAGGCTGACTCTGCCCACTGCCAGCAGTTCAATCCTGACCAGCTCAAGGTTGACTCAGCCTTCCATCCTTCCGAGGTGCGCTCCCACAGAGTGGGCCTCCTCAGGGTGCCGTCGACCAAACAATGTAGGTTGGCGACCCCCAGGGGGAGGGCCTTCTCTGTGGCGGCACCAGCCCTGTGGAACGAGCTTCCTCCGGGATTACGACAACTCCCCGACCTCCGGACCTTCAGACGTGAACTGAAGACTCTATTATTTCAGCGTGCGGGACTAGCCTAAGAATAAAATGTTTTAGCTAAATTTTAATGGGGGTTTTACCGGTTTTTACTGTTTTAGTGATCAGGCCATGATAATATTTAGTTTTAACTGGGTTTTACTGTTTATTTATTATATTGTTTTTAATATGTCTGTGAACCGCCCTGAGTCCTACGGGAGATGGTGCGGTATATAAGTTTGATAAATAAATAAATAATAAATAAATGAGGAGCCAGATTGTGGGGGGCAATAGGCTGACTCTGTAAGCCACTTAGAGAGGGCTGTAAGGTACTGTGAAGCGGTATATAAGTCTAAATGCTCTTCCTTCCTTCCTTCCTTCCTTCCTCCCCTCCCTCCCAGTGGTTACAATGCAGTATTGCAGGCTAACTTTGCTCACATTGCCAGGAGTTTGATTCTTGACTGGCTCAAGGGTGACTCAGCCTTCCATCTTTCCGAGGCAGGTAAAATGAGGACCCAGATTGTTGGGGGCCGTAGGCTGACTCTGTAAACCGCTTAGAGAAGGCTGTAAAGCACAGTGAAGCAGTATATAAGTCTAAGTGCTACTGCTACTGTTATTGCTAAGTGAAACATTTCTTAAGTGAATTTTGCCCCATTTTATGACCTTTCTTGCCACAGTTGTTAAGTGAATCTGGCTCCCCAAACTTATTTTGCTCGACAGAAAGTCACAAAAGGAGATCACATGACCCCAGGACACTGCGACCGTCATAAATATGAGTCAGTTGCCAAGCATCTGAATTTTGATCACATGACCGTGAAGATGCTGCAGTGGTCATAACTGTAAAAAAAAAAAATAGTCGTAAATTACTTTTTTCAGTGTTGTTGTAACTTTGAACCGTCACTAAAGAAACTGCTGTAAGTTGAGGACTGCCTGCACTTAGTGATGGTTTACCAAATCAGCACACTTGGCTAAGGTTGCACAACCCAAAGAAATATAAACTAGGCTCAGAAGACACACTGAACCACAAGCTACGCAACTACGTGTTTGAATTTATTGCACAAACGGTCTTCCGCTGATCATAGACTTCCCCCTCCCCTCATCTTAAGCATTCTGCAACATACTTTGCCTCCTCTCTTGCACCCCCTCCCCAAAAGAGCTGTCCCTTCCACCTAAATAACTCTAAATTATATCCACGTCAAGTCTAAAGTATTCTACTTGTTTTGGACTTGAATTTACAATGGCTTCAGAGGTGGTATTCAGCCGGTTCGAGCAAACTGGTAGTGGAAATTGTGGGTGAGCTCGCTCACCCATCCCAGCTCTATGCTGTCTCATTTAGACACATTTTTGAGGCCGGGCACATGCGTGGAAGGTGCATGCACGAGCAAAGCACATACACGGAAGGCCGGGTGCATGCACAGAAGGCGCGCAGGGCAAACCTGTAGTAACAAAATGTGAAACCCACCACTGAGTGGCTTGACGGGTAAGGGAAGTTCCTCCAGTTAATGCTACCCTGCTTTGCAAAATCAGTAACTCCTACTTTCTCCCCAAACAATCCCACCTAATACAAACTGAAATAACATCGCCTTAGCTTATTCTAGGATTTGCAGAGGAGAAGAACAGCATCAGCCAGAATTGAATGCAATTCTTCTGAATTTCTCCAGAGGAAAGACAAATTCTCAAAATATTTTCTCCTGGGCAGGCCTCTTTATTAGCAGCGACCACTATTTAAAATGAGGCCCGAATAAACTTCTTTCCTAACATCTTCCCCAAGGATTGGATTGAAGTGTGGGAATCTAGCTAGAGAGATGATCGTCTCATAAAAGGCAAGACCTTCACAAACCCCTCCCAGCAACTCCGTAACTCCGTAAGTACAAAAAAATGCCCTACTCGGCTTTACAAGAGTTTCGCCAAAATCCTCTATTAAAAAGAAGAAGTCCAAAAGTAAATTCATAGATTGAAATAACAACCAGAAAAAGCAAGAAAAAAGAAACTGTCTTCCTGCATGAATCAAGAAGAGGTCCGTGAAAATATTTACAGACCCCTCGCATCCTGGACATAAACTGTTTCAACCCCTACCCTCAAAACGACGCTATAGAGCACTGCACACCAGAACAACTAGACACAAGAACAGTTTTTTCCCGAAGGCCATCACTCTGCTAAACAAATAATTCCCTCAACACTGTCAGACTATTTACTGAATCTGCACTACTATTAATCGTTTCATAGTTCCCATCACCAATCTCTTTCCACTTATGACTGTATGACTATAACTTGTTGCTGGCAATCCTTATGATGTATATTGATATATTGACCATCAATTATGTTGTAAATGTTGTACCTTGATGAACGTATCTTTTCTTTTATGTACACTGAGAGCATATGCACCAAGACAAATTCCTTGTGTGTCCAATCACACTTGGCCAATAAAATTCTATTCTATTCTATTCTATTCTATTCTATTCTATTCTATTCTATTCTATTCTATTCTATTCTATTCTTTAGCTGCTCTTGCCTTCTGGCAGCTCTTTGCATGTGTGCACTAGGAACAGGGTCCTCCTGTTTCTCTGCCTCTCTGCTGTCCACCTCTGGAGGCTGTGGAGTCCATGCATTGCTCCCAGATGGCCCTGGCCCCATCTCTGCCTCTGATGCAGAGCCCTCGTCTGGGCTTTCCCCTGGCTCCAGGACTGGCCCATTGTGCTCCTCAGCCTCCTCACTGTCCAACTCTGCTGCCAGGTCTGCAGGCTGCTGGTGGACCACAACACTCTCTGAGCTTGCAGATGCTTCATTACCCAGACTAGGTAACATCACTAGTGCTAATGATGTTACCTAGTTTGGGTAATGAAATGTCTGCAAGAAAACCACAAGCTCAGAGACCACCAAGGACCCCTCATGTAAACCCTGAGCTACAAATATTCTCCTTTATTGGAAAATATTCCTCTGTCTGCTGGGTTGCCTCCATGTCAATGCAGAATCAAGAAAGAGAACCCTTTCTCCTTGGTTGTGGTTGTTCAGTTGCTAAGTCATGGCCAAGTCCTTTCAACCCCATGAACCACACCACACCAGGGGCTCCTGTCCTCTAGTGTCTCCTGGAGTTTGCCTAAATTCATGTCCAATGTGTTGATGACACTATCTAACCATCTCCATCCTCTGCCATCCTCTTCTCCCTTGGCCTTCCATCTTTCCCAACACTGTGATTTTTTCCAATGAGTCCTTTCTTCTCATTTTGGTGGCCAAAGTATTTGACCTTCAGCTTCAGTACTAGCACTGATGATGTTACCTAGTTTGGGTAACAAAACGTCTGCAAGAAAACCGCCAAGTTTGGAGAACACCAAGGGATCCCCACATTCCAACCCTGAGCTACAAATATTCTCCCTTGTATCTCTGAAAAGGAGTTGACGCCTGGGTCATTTGCAAAAGAGAATCAGGTATCTCTGAGCTGTTCCTCAATTCTTGGCACATACTCCTTTCTTGGAAGTAGTTATTTACATAAACCTTCCCCTTGCAAGTTTTATTTTTAGACACAGGAAAGAGAGTTGGCGGGAATGTCCTTGTTACTTAAGATGCAGAGAGGGAAGCAACCTTCAGTTATGGTTCACTAAAAGCCTTCCAACTGTTACCCTCCCCTCTTCTAAAATTAGACCCGACTCCTCTGGTTTTCCTTAGAGACAGATCTTTTATAAACAGGTATTGTAGAGAAAAGGATTTCACTCTTGATTGCACCCAACTTTATTTCTAGGAGTAGGGAAAGGGTAAATCGAAATCTTCATCCAAATCTCTGGGCAATTTGAAATGGATTGGCGAGAATTTCTGTCTTCCAATTACTTCGCGCCGTAAAGCACTTTTTCTGCCTGACACTAAGATGCTGAAGAAAAGATGAATTATGTGAAACCTGGAGGAGGATTTCAGTATCAGTCAGACAACCATGTGACCCATTCGGTCCTCCTTTAAGAGAGAGATAATACAGCCTGATGTGACCAGAATGTGCATTAAATTCTAAGCTGATTGTATTTTTCCCCTGAATTCCTGATGAAGCTGTGATCATCTAAATGTACAACATAAATAGAAAAAAAAATTTTTTTTAGCAGCAAATGGACCTGTTTTCCTGAAAATAAGACCCAACCAGAAAATAAGTCCTAGCCTGATTTTTCAGGATGATCCCTACCCCCAAAATAAGCCCCAGTTAAGATTGTCAGCCAGATGGATGCGTTTAGTACCGTATTTTCCCCAAAATAAGACCTAATCAGAAAATAAGTCCTAGCATGATTTTTCAGGATGTTCATAATATAAGACCTACACCCCCCCCAAAAAAAATCCCCAGTTAAGATTGTCAGCCAGATGGATGCGTTTAGTACCGTATTTCCCCAAAAATAAGGCCTAACCAGAAAATAAGCCCTAATGTGTCTTTTGGAGCAAAAATTAATATAAGACCCGGTCCTATTTTTGGGGAAACACAGTAATCAGCCAATATTTACTTACCTAAAACAGAGAAACAGAATAGCCATGGGAGGACAAAAAAAACAACTGGTTGAACTGGCAGTGATTTCTGACTTCCTGCTGGCTATTTATTTTGCTTATGGGAAGGTGGCAGGGAGTTTCAGAAATCATGATCATTTGACCACAGGGACCTTGTAACAGATATTGCAAATAAAACTGGTTTGAGCTTTGCGGAAATTTCAAATCCATAGCAGTCAAGGGTCCTGGAATTTTTTAATTCATCCTTTAAGTAGTTTTGAGGAAGCTTGGTTCAAAAAATGGTTGCGGTATAATGCCCTATTTGGGCTCACTTGAGAATACAAGCAGACAAACAGATGAACACAATGAGAATTTTTAGTAGTATGTAAATGGATTAGGATCTCAACACGCCTCTGAGACTAAGGGGAGATTTTTCATGCTCAGAATCTTGCTGCTTTTTGAACAGAAAGTCTGTTCCCTTTTGTGCCAGATTCTAGGTGGTGAATATTAGACTCAACGGTGGGTTTTACATAATTTTACCACTGGTTCGCCGCACACCAAAAATGTGAGCAAGCGCATGTATACAGCCTTCTGCGCATGCGCTTTGCTTGCATGCGCGGCTTGCACACATGCACATGGCTTAGAAAACATGGCTAAATAGGATGGCATTACGCCGGGGTGGGGGTGGGGGCAGGCGGGGAGGTAGGGCAGGCCCACCCCACCCACAGGTCGCAAATACCGGTTCACTGAATACCAACACTGATTAGAATCCTTAAAAAAATTAAAAGAAAAAGTATAACTGGCAAAGCAGAATTTTCTTCTACTGGCTTTGTAAGACTCTTCGTGATCTCAGAGTTTATTCAGAACATCACTGGGTTCGGAAATAGGGAAAGTTTCCAGAAAAGAGGAACGGATTCAAAGGCCAAAAGGAAATAATAGACATTCTCCTCCTATCTCCCCACCCTAAAATATAACTTTTTATTCATCATGCCAATGTTCTGTCATAATAAACTAAGCTGTTGCATAGCTTGGACACGAAGTTGTTTTCTGTGAAATGAAATTATATTATTCAGTCCCTTCGAAAAGTGGAAATCCTTTTCGTTTGGCCTGGTTGCTAGAAATTTGCAACAATATCTAAAAGGCATCAGATATGGGATAGTTATCTTTAAAACTAAGTATAGAGGCATTAGTCATTCTCTGGGAACGATGCATGAGATTAAATATTGTAGCCAGGCACAAACTTAACAACTGAAGCTAGCATAAACAAGCTATTCCTAACTATATTGCTGTATCGTGAGAACAATTAACCCATGGAACAACTTCCCTTCTGACGTTGTGGATGCTCCATCACGGGAGGCTTTTAAGAAGACACTGGACAGCCACTTGTCTGAAATGCTGTAAGGATTCCTGCAGAAGCAGGGGGTGGACTAGAAGACCTCCAAGGCACCTTCCAACTCTCTTATTCTGTTATTCTGTTCTATTATTGCTTTGCCGGCCTTAAATTTCTCAAGCAGTCCATGTGATTGAAGATTATTTTTCTCATGCTTTAAGAAACCACTTGGTAGAAATGATTGGATCTAAATGTTGAGTTACCAATTAAAAATAGATGTACTAGAGACGATTAACAAGGCTAGCTTTGGCTTATTCCAAAGACCTGCCCTTTTTAATTACGGATAAAAGGAAAACGGCCTTCCAAAGTTCACCCAATAAATCTGTCTCATGGGAACTGGATCTGTGCCAAGGTACAATTTACTAATTTATTTATTTATTTAACACAGCCGCGCAACTTCCAGGGCAGTAAGTAAATAAATAAATGTAAATAATGGCAATGTCCCCAGCTCTTCAGGTATAACTTTAAGAACTTCTACTCGTTTAAAAAACAACAACCAAATAGCACCTCCCCTTCAGGTTCAGCTATTCCAAAGCTGCACAACAATTCACAAAGCTGCATTGGAGATACCCATCACACCTCTGCTCGCCATTTATCAAGCACTGGAGAAATCAGGAGATTCAAAGAGTTCAAATGAGTTTATTGCGGGGTGGATAAAAATCGATAATTTTTTTTAAAAAAAAATCAGAGTTTTTTATTTAAATCGGATTTATTTATTTATTTATTAAATTTATTTTAATAAATTGCTTTTGGAGTAAAAAAAGAAAATCTACTTAAAATACTTTTCTATTTAAGATACATTAATAATTTAGTTTATTCAGCATGAAACGGAGCTTAGTTATGCAGCATGAGGCTGGATATTCTGCAATATTGGGACTGTCGGTGAGTCAACAGCAGGTCAGAGAAGGAGCCGCCGCGGGACAGAGAAGACAGTTCCCCTTTAAAAAATTATGATTTAAATCGAGTTGATTTAAATCAAGCCTTTTACTAGTGATTTAAATAATGATTTATATCGTGATTTAAATCGACTTGATTTAGATCAAATCCACCCCGGTTTATTGCACGCTGAAAGCTCTCCTCAAGAATCTGAACTACTGATGGCCAAAGCAAATTGGCGGCAGAGAAGAGTCAGAGGGATTCAAGATGGGCCAAACTTAGATCTTTTGTGGGCATGCAGGGACTCATGACTTATGACCTCTTTGACTCCTCCTTCGGGTTCAGCTTGGTCATCTCCTACAACATTCACCTACTAACTAATTGACATGGATAGCAAGCCACTGGCACTGCGTTGCTTCCTCCTCATTTCTTCCACTGGACATCCCTTTCCTCCATAATATCTTCAAGTTCAAGATCCCTATCAGGATCTTCTGGGATGAAACCCTTGACATCATCCCTTGGAATGGCACAAGAGTAGACCAAAGTCATCTTCTATTTCTCTGTTCCAGAGGGACAGAAAGCTCACACGGGTGGAGGTGAAGCAAATTAGAAACCAGCCGAAGGAAATAGTTAAAGGGAGAATTGATTAGCTGGCATTCTTACAGTTCAGCTATTGGTTACTTTTTGAGTTAAGCAATGATTTGTGAAGGCAATCCCTACAAGCTGGCCAATATGCCACAGGTATTTTGGATGCCTGAACAGAAGTACAGAAAATGGGAAAGTCATGAGTTGGGTTTAAGAGGAATTGGGAATTATTTACAAATGGAAAAGTTAAGAAGTGGAGCTGCTCAGGGTGTCAAATGTTGGTTGTTATTATTACTATGAACGGCGGTGGCACAGTGGTTATAATGCAGTACTGCAGGCTACTTCTGCTGACTGTCGGCTGCCTGAAATTTCGTAGTTCAAATCTCACCAACCTCAAGGTTGACTTGGCCTCCATCCTTCCAAGGTTGGTAAAATGAGGACCCTAATTGTTGGGGGCAATTATGCTGACTCTATAAACCACTTAGAGAGGGCTATAAAGCATTGTAAAGTGGTATATAAGTCTAAGTCAGGAGTCGGTAACCTGTGGCTCTGGAGCCACATGCAGCTCTTCCATCCTATGCTATTGCTAAGTGCTATTAATCTAGAGACACTGTGGTTCAGTGGCTAAGATGCTGAGCTTGTCGATCGAAAGGTCGGCAGTTCAGCGGTTTGAATCCCTAGTGCCGCATAATGGGGTGAGCTCGTGTTACTTGTCCCAGCTTCTGCCAACCTAGCAGTTTGAAAGCACATAAAAACTGCAAGTAGAAAAATAGGGATCCTCTTTGGTGGGAAGGTAACAATGTTCCATGCACCTTTGGCATCTAATCATGCTGGTCACATGACCACGGAGACGTCTTCGGACAGCGCTGGTTCTTTGGCTTTGAAATGGAGATGAGCACTGCCCCTCTAGAGTCAGGAACGACTAGGACATATCTGCGAAGGGAACCTTTACCTTTACCTTTTATTAATCTAGTAGAGGGATACAAAGAAGGCAGCTCGGGGGCTATATATGTCGAGCAACTTTCTGAGGCCTGTCATAGCCTCTCCAATAGGTAGGCCAACAATGCTGGGTTTTGTTTTTGTTTTTTTATAGTTCTTTCCATTTGGAGATGGAGAAAACAGACAGATGATATCTTAAATGATATCTCCAGAGGTTTAAAACAAGCTTTTTCTCCCCTTAAACCCTCCCTAAATGGGTCCTGTCAGCACCTATTTTTGGAGTGAAATTCTTACCTTACTAAGAAAAGCCTGGTGCTCTTCCAGCTTGTAATATTCCTAGGGTCAGAAAGCTAGGCAAAGAGGTAGGACCTTCAATTTACAGAACTACTAAATTCAGCATCCCATAAATCTTTTTGAGCAAAAAAAAAAAAAAGATATCAGCAGAAGGCTTATTCTGCTCTCCTCCCAATTCTCTAGAGAGAGACAAAATGTTAGGCGGGATGGCAGTTTCTGTCTTAGAAGATACAATGTCATTGATGAAAATATGCCAGTACTAGTTAAGGTGATAGGAAAAGAAAGAACGGATAATCCATTGCTGGAGAAGGAGGTAGAGAGAGAAAAGGAGATTCTAAAGAAGGGGAAATGGAATGAATCTTGAATAAAGATTCCTTGCTTAGGGATCAGTGGTGGGATTCAGCCGGTTCTGTCCGGTTCGGGTGAACCGGTAGTGGCGATTGCGAGAGGCTCCGTCACCTGCCCGGATGTAATGCACGAGCATTGTGCTCACATTTGCAAACCGGTAGGGAAGATAGTGAATGCCACCTCTGCTAGGAATGCATGTGGGTCCCCTAGAGCATGGGTCTCCAACCTTAAGACCTGTGAACTTCAACTCCTAGAATTAAGTATTGAAGTCTTAAAGTTGCCAAGGTTGGAGATCCCTGCCTTAGAGAACATCTTGCCAAACCTGGCGGTATGTCAGATGGGATGACAGATGTCAAAAAGGAGAGGCAGCAGTGTGCTCACATACACACACCCACCATGGATGACACACGGTGACATTCATCAGATTCCTGACACTTGTTTGAGAGGTAAAGCTGAGAACAGGAGATGAGCAGATGGTTGGTCTCCATACAAGCTTACTTTCCCCCATACACTCTGCTGTGTGTGGCATTAGCCGAGGTCAAGGAATGTGTGAATTGCCCTAATTATGTCAAACTTTACCACCGTCGCAATGCACGCAACCTCTTCCCTTTTCTCAAGGAGAATAGCGTGACTTCTAAATGGAGACAAAGGATTCTTAGCATTAAAGAAAGTTCAAAACCATTTTTTAAAATCTAATCGACTGAAACGCAAGCAAAGGACCCTTCAGTTAAAGTGTTCTGACCCAGCTCCCCAAACACGACAAACCCTCTTTAGTTGAAGCAATGATTCCTTTATTAGGAGCGCCGGCAGCCCAGGGCAGTTTCTCTCTTATAGCAGGCTAACAAGTCTGTCTGACAGGGAGATGAATAGTTGTCTGCCACATCTATTCATCTCCGCCCCCTGCCTTTTATCCCCAGAGCTAGGGTGGGGCAGTGGCAGCTCCTCATCCCAAGGATCGGCCAACAGATTTCCACTGCTCTCCTCTCCTCTGCCTTCTGCACATCTGTGTGTCAGGCACTGGACCCAGCTGTTCCTCCTCCTCCTCATCAGCCACCTCCAGACCTGAGGGCTGTTGACTCTCCATCTGACGGCTGATAGATAGCCCAGACTCCACCTCTGTCTCTCTTTCTGCCAACTCCATTCCCTCTTCCCCCTCGGAGCTCTTAGGTTGCCTTGATGCTGACCCTGACTCCCACGCCTCTTCCTCCTCTGATTCAGCTGCTGGAGGGGCTGTCGGCTGACAGGCCACAACATACAGCTTCTAATACCAAGAACCGTAGAAGCTTTGTCCGTAGTATGTCATCTGCTACAGTCCCATTTGTTGTTATTTTCAGCAGGAGTGACAAGATGAGTGGAATATCAGAACTCTTTCAAACCTTCGTGGTCAGTATTATTTTCAGCCATTGACTGAGTAAGTTACATTCATCATGGGGGTGTGTTTGTGTGAATACATTCTGTCTTCCAAGTTATTCCTGAACGATTTTTCAGGCTTGAAAGACCAAGTCCACGCATGAAGGTTCAATTAAGCGGATGTATTGCTAAAAGCCGATGCGCTGGAATCTTCTCAACTAACAGTTGGCACCTGCTAAGAGTTAGATAAGAATCAATGGAATTCAAGGGATGTTGACTTAGTTTGCTTGTGGCTATGCAGAGATTCTAGGCTGATTCCCCTTTTCACTCTGCCTTCAGGTTCTGCCATCCTTCTACATAACTCTCAGCAATGCCCAGCATTGGCTATGATGGAATTGCTGGTGTTGGTGGTTAGAATCTGGAATACTACATCTTCCACTATCCCTGAGTTAGATGCTAATCTAAAGCTTGTTAGTAAATGTTTCTTCTAATGCTCCATCATTGGAGGCTTTTAAGAAGAGACTGGACAGCCACTTGTCTGGAATGGTATAGGGCCATGATGGTGACCCTATGGCACACATGCCAGAGGTGGCACACTCTGCTGGAACGTGCGCCGTCACCCCAGGTCAGATCTCTGTGGTGTTTGTTTCATGAGTTTCTGTTTTTCTGCAAACGATGAAACAGAAGCTCACGGAAGAAAAAGATCTTACCACTTGCCATGCTGACAGTGTCGGGATGCCCCTCCTCCCACCAGCCAGCTGGTCTTCAGGTCTCTGCTGCGCATGAGTGCATGTCTGCGCATGCACATGTTTGTGCATGTCTGCACATATGTGTGTGCATGCATGCATTTCAATGCACATGCACACCTTTCAGTTTGGGCATGTGCATGCGCAGTTTGGGCACTCGGTGTCTAAAAGGTTCATCATCACTGATATAGGATCTCCTGTTTGAGCCGGAGGTTGGACTAGAAAACCTCCAAGGTCCCTTCCATCTCTGTTAATTCAATAATTCATCTGTTATACTTGTATCTTATCATATCTGGCTCAAGGAAATCTTATTCATGCCAAAGCAGCTTTTTCTGCAGAACATGTTTTACTTTATACATAAATTAAGTTTAGTTCTACAAATTTAGTCTCTACATTGCGTGTTTTTTTTAAAAAAATCTTTTTTTATTTGATAGCTCTAATCACCCCAGACAAGCATATTATTAAGTTCTCCAGAACTAATAAATGAGCCACTGAAGACTACGATATTATACACAAGTACAGTCCATCAGATATCAAAAAATAAACACTGTGTTATGATAATATGATCCTGCGGCCATTCTTTTTCAAAGAACAGAGTGCATTAAATTGGGAGTTTTTTGTTTGGGAATTTGGGGATGTTAAGGGGGGGCTGGGGCCACTTGTAATCCACAGATCATTCACTTGTGAGATAATTCTGGCACAAAAGTTTATGCTACACAGCCTTCCATTGATTCGTGCTGCTATTGGCAGATGTAGCAAAACAGATTTCTCCAAATTCAGTGTTGCTACAGCATCAGAATAAGACAATAAAACTAATCGGCTCTATCAAGTTCTTTAAAGCTTGCTGCACGTAAGAAGGAAGGCTGTTGCTTTATATGACAAAGGGTTCCCACATTCTTAAGCAAAAGCTAAAAAAAAAACCCCAAAACAAATAGCAAGTATCAAAAAGAGTCCACTTTGACTAGAGGATTTGGTTTTTGTTTTTTTGAATCAGGTCTCTTTGACTGGATTAGAATCGATTGAGGGAATGATCTGATTAGGCTATCCAAACCGATTTAAGCTGAATCTTCAAATCGCACCTCATTTAAATCAATCTGATTAATTCTGTTAAGATGCCTTGTGCAGAAACTGTTGAATATTCACACAGGCTATAAACGGGATTTCTTCGTAATGTCTGCAACACTTCCTTGGAAATCTGTTAAAACCCAATGATATTTGTGAATCTCATTTGCGTGGGTTGTCTTTTGTTTTTGTTTTTTTTAATTACTGCTGAGACAGGGAGAAAACTAAGTTTTGGCTAGGATTAACCTAAGTAAGAGATTTTCTAAATGACAAACAGATGCCACAGCTAAAATGCCACATCTGAAAGGGCTCTCTGGACCAATGGTGGGTTTCAAATTTTTTTACTAATGGTTTTGTGGGTGTGGCTTGGTGGGCGTGGCATGGCTTGGTGGGTGTGGCTTGGTGGGTGTGGCAAGGGAAGGATACTGTAAAATCCAGGGGAAGGTTACTGCAAAATCCCCGTTCCCTCCCCCACTCCAGGGGAAGGATACTATAAAATCTCCATTCCCTCCCCACTCCAGGGGAAGGTTATTGCAAAATCCCCATTTCCTCCCAATCAGTTGGGACTTAGGAGGCAGAGAATAGATGGGGGCGGGGCCAGTCAGAATTTTTACTACCGGTTCTCCAAACCACTCAAAATTTCTGCTACCAGTTCTCCAGAACTGGTCAGAACCTGCTGAAACCCACCTCTGCTCTGGACGTATTGTCACCTATTTAATTTGGGATGGGAAGGAAAAGCAGAAGAAAACGGGTATTGCCCATTTTAAATTACAGGGCACTTTTGAATGGTGAAGGGGGAAAAAAATGCCAGCATCTTCGTAATTATCAGCAGAGTAAACAGGCAACGGGGGGAGCATTTTCAGTGAACAATACTCTTCTCTTATCAGGGTGTTTTATTCCAGGGACATCATACCTGAAGATGCTATGTATTTTGAAATCTAATATATGAAGGAGAAGAACAAACTATACTGGCTCAGATTGCCTAGATAGACTTTCACGATTTCAGACTATTATTTTTTTCTAGCCCTCCTTGAGTATGCTAGCCTAAGGATTTCTGTAAACAAATAATTCTGTGACTGAAATAAGCCTCTTCGCATTTACTATGGTTATATAGGCCTGATTTCTGCCAGGTTTCAATTAAAGGATAACATCTTTCTTGGCAATATTTCAAAAGTGTTCTGGCATCCAATTAATGGATAACAGCTCCCTACGGTTCTCCAAATCCAACTAAATTCAGGCCAGGAATCCGTACCTGTGGTGTTCATAATTTTGCTCTATTGCTCTGTAGCAGGGGTGTCAAACTCAAGGCCCCAGGGCCAAATGCGGCCCGCGGGGGTGCTTAGAACTGGCATGTGGAGCCACCCTTTAAACAGCGAAGGATCAGCCCAGGATGCCTCTGCCAGCAAAAATGGAGCTCCAAAGGGCCACAGGAAGCCCTCCCGAACTCCATTTTCGCTGGCAGGGAGTGGCAGGAGGCCCTCACGGCTGAAAAAAGAGCTTGGAGGCCCGTTTACACGGGCAAAGCGCTCGGGTCACCACAGGCACCCCTGACACGAGTGATGTTGACCTGGCCACTCCCACCTTGGCCACACCCACCACCAACCCCCCCCCAAGATCAAATACAACCCTGATGTGGCCCTCAATGAAATCGAACTTGACACCCATACTCTGTAGGATTTTGGTGTACACAACAATAAGAGATAATCCTTGACTTACAGCTGGTCTCTTAGTAAATATTCAAAGTTATGATGCACCCCTCCCCCAAAAAGGGACTTACAATCCAGTTCCAAAGTTCCAATGGCCAGGCCCCCCCCCCACCTTATCAGTCACGTGACTACATTGTTAGTGCTTGACAACCAGCCGGTGTTGATGGCTTGTCTGTAGCTGTTGTGACCCAGGCCCAAGTAGGTAGTAGTAAACTCAATCAGTTCAAAAACAGACTTTATTAGAACAGCTGAGAATTAACTCATTCTCAGCGTCGTCCAAACTAAATCAAAGCAAATTCTTCATAACACAATTCTTCGGTTTTATCACCAACCTTGGTCTAATTAGGCAAAATGCCAAAGGCTTTTCTTGGCAAAAGTTTAAAAGCAGAAGACGCGGACAAGAAATAAATGCAGCAAGACAAGGAGCAAGGCTATTAACGTTGTTTTCCAACAAAGAGTCCAAACGCCATTGCTGGTCTTTTAAGCCTTATAGGAGTGGCCAATCATCTCTTGGCCCTACTCCCAATTTGTCCTCTTTGCTTGAGCTGCTCTTGCCTTCTGGAAGCTCTTCTCATGCATGCATTAGGAACAGGCTCCTCCTGTTCCTCTGCCTCACTACTATCAGTCTCTGAAGGCTCTGGAGTCCACACATTACTCCCTGATGGCCCTGGCCCCACCTCTGCCTCTGACGCAAAGCCCTTATCTGGGCCTTCCCCAGCCTCCAGGATTGGCTCATGTTCTTCCTCACCTCATCGCTGTCCGACTCCGTTGCCAGCTCCGCAGGCTGCTGGCAGACCACAACAGTAGTGTCCCGTGATCACATGATTACCATTTACAATGTTTTTGCTGAAAACCAGTGTTTATTCCTAGTTTTTGGCAAAAAGTGCCCCATTGCAAACAACAGGTTTTGTTTAATGACTGTTGCAAAAAATTTTTAAAAATCCAAGATAAAATTGGATCTGTCACATGATGGCTCCCTTTGTGATTCTCACAACCTACAACTCTGATTGGCAAACTCCATTATGAAGAAAATTTGGTGTGACAACCAGCTGTCTTTCAACAGACATGTCCAACATTTTTAGGCAACTCCTGGAAAAGAACCTTATGATCCCAAAGGATTTAGAGCCTTCTGTATTATTTATTATTTATTTATTAATCGAACTTATATACCGCACCATCTCCCGTAGGACTCAGGGCAGTTCACAGGCATATTAAAACAGTACAATAAATAAACATTAAAACCCGATTAAAACTAGATAATATCATGGCCTGATCACTAAAAAATAAAAAACCTATAAAAACCCCATTAAAATATGCTAAAACCTTTTATCTTAGGCTAGGTATATTGTAAAACCCACCAGACATCCAAGACAGAGCCACAGCTAAATTATTACAACGTTCCATATTCACGAACATATAATCAGAAAGCAATGCAAGATAGAAGCCAAGATCAACCCAGTATCTAAGCCAAGGATTAAGAAACAAGCTAGTGTGACTTGATGACCGCAAAAATCCAAGATCTGTCTAATGAACAGAGCCATAAATCTCTACTTGTCACATTCTAAAATGTAATCCTGAAATCTCATGCCAAATACCTTGCAAAGTTTTGCATGAGGTTTTTAAGATGGGAATAAATTTGACAAATAAACCAACCAACAAACAGATAAAAAAAAGTTGGTTTGAGTCCAAAATGATTGGAATCAAAGGATTATTGCATTAAGCTCTTAATGGGACTTTGTGTAACTTCAGCAGAAGATTCTCAAGCAACCCAGAGTCACAAGATCCCCTTCCATTCTCTGGGACTTGCACACACATGCAACAATGCTTTCCAGGATACATTGGCACCTGAGTCTCTTGCCTTAACTCCATTGCGAGGCTCACTGCTGAAAATGGCTCAGATCCAAAGCCTCCAACTTCAGGGTCTACACCTGACAGGCTCCTCTCGTCCTATCTTCTTGTCCTACAATAAGGAGTGAATCCAAAGATTCTTGAAAGCTTCTGTTTTATGTCTTATGACTCTAGAAATGCAGTGGTGGAATTCAAATATTTTTACTATCGGTTCTGTGGAGTGGCTTGATGGGCATGGCAGGGGAAGGATACTGCAAAATCTCCATTCCCTCCCCACTGCTGGGAGAAGGATATTGCAAAATCTCCATTCCTACCCCACTCCAGGGTAAGAATACTGCAAAATCTCCATTCCCTCCTCACTCCAGGGAAGAATACTGCAAAATCCCCATTCCCTCCCCACTCCTGGGAGAAGGATATTGCAAAATGTCCATTCCCACCCCACTCTGGGGCCAGGCAGAGGTGGTATTTGCCAGTTCTCCGAACTACTCAAAATTTCCGCTACCGGTTCTCTAGAACCTGTCAGAACCTGCTGGATTTCACTCCTGCTCTTATGACAGCTTCTGTCTTATGACTCTAGAAAGAGCGCAGAGAAGAGCAACAAAGATGATTAGGGGACTGGAGGCTAAAACATATGAAGAATGGTTGCTGGAATTGGGTATGTCTAATTTGATGAAAAGAAGGACTAAGGGAGACATGATAGCAGTGTTCCATTATCTCAGGGGCTGCCACAAAGAAGAGGGAGTCAAGGACAAGAAGCAATGGGTGGAAATTAATCAAGGAGAGAAGCAACGTACAACTAAGAAGAAATTTCCTGACAGTAAGAACAATTAACCAGTGGAACAATTTGTCTCCAGAAGTTGTGAATGCTACAACATTGGAAGTTTTTAAGAAGAGATTGAGTAACCATTTGTCTGAAGTGGTGTAGGGTTTCCTGCCTAAGCAGGGGGCTGGACTAGAAGACCTTCAAGGTCCCTTCCAACTCTGTTATTTTATTTTATTCTCTTTCCCATGTGCATAAGACAAGTCAGATTAAAACACAGTTTTTGTGTCTGACACAGTCTAACCCAATGAATGAGAAACATAGGAGATGACCAGGCTGAGAGTAAAATGGATCATCAGTCTTGAGTCCTTTTGGTACCCACAAGAAATCTAAGTTCAGCCCTCCTTGAATTCTGTTGACTCTTATCTATGGCCTATTTCCTTTGATCGTTAATAGTTTGGATTCTTATAGAGAGCATCAGCATACAGTAAATTTAAATTTTTTTGAACTGCCTGGACTACTGATTTCCTGTGCTTGAAAAGAATAGCAAATAAACGAAGCTGTAATTTGTGGCCATGGTTCACAACTCTGTGATCAACAGGCATCTTCTAACAAATCAGAAAGGTGATACTGGGAAGGACTAGGACTTTTTTAAAACTTTACCAAGCATTTTAGCTAGGGGGAGGGAGGGAAGGAGGGAGGGAGAGGGAGATTTATTTATTTAGTGTATGGCAAATACATGGACTTACAGTAGTTCAAATGTTAATGTCCAGTACACCCAGCCATTCAAGGACAGGGTGGTCTGTGTTGAAATAAATCAGACACTGGGGCCTGTGGAAACTCTTGATGGACATTCAGACACAATGTGATGGATATTTTGTCAAGGAGCACCACAGAGAGGGAGACAGAGGGGGGAGAGAGGGGAGAGAGAGGGAGGGAGGGAGAGAGAGGACGGGAGGGAAGGAGGGAGGGAGAGGAAGGAAGGGAGATAGATGGAGGGAAGAAGGGAGGGAGGGAGGGAGGGAGGAGAGGGGAGAGGAAAGAGAAGAGAGGGAATGTGTGAGATAGATGGAGGGAGGGAGAGGGAGGGAGGGAAGGAGAGACAGAGGGGGAGAGGGAGGGAGATAGATGGGGAGGGAGAGAGAGAGAGAGAGAGAGAGAAGGAGGGGGAGAGAGAGAAGGGAGGGAAGGAGATAGATGCAGGGAAGGAGGGAGAGAGAGGGAGGGAGGGAGAGGGAGGAGAGAGAGAACAAAGAGAGGAAGGGAGGGAGATAGATGGAAAGAGGGGAGAGAGAGAGAGAGATGGAGGGAAGGAGCGAGGGAGGGAGAGAGAGAGAGGGAGAGAAGAAAGAGGAGTGAGTGAGTGAATGAGTGAGATGGAGGGAGGGAGGGACAGAGAGAGAGAGAGGGATGGAGGGAGGGAGGAGATAGACGGCGAGAGGGAGAGAGAGGGAGAGAGGAGAGAGAGAAAATATATATCAAACGTCTGCAAGAATTTAGTTAGCTATTCCTTCAAGCAGCTGTTCAGACAGGGATGGTGCCTAACTACGTGATAACGGATAATGTCTCTACTCTACTCTAGAGATTCCAAAAAAAGGGGAAAGAGCATAGCAGACAAAGCTTAATGGCTCCTAGTTCAGGGCCTCATCCCTTGAGACGTAAAGGCAGTTGTGTTTGCAGCGTTCTGGGACTAAGCTAACATTTCTAGACACTTAACAGAATAGCAGCTTCGAGATCAGCCAACTGCTTAACCTCCTCTTATCCCACCGCTAGTAAGGAATCGCTGGCTGTGATTTTCTAAGAAGTACAGGTTGTCCATCAACTAACGACCACGGTTGAGCCCAAAATTTAGGTCGCTGGGTGAGAAATTTGTTAAGTGAGTTTTGCCCCATCGTACGACCTTTCTCGCCACATTTCCTAAGCGAATCACTGCCATTGTTAAATTAGTCACATGGTTGTTAAGTGAACCTAGCGTCCGTCCGCATTGACTTTGCTTGCCAGAAGGTCGCCAAAGGGGATCACATGACCCCCCCCCGGGACACTGCAACCGTCATAAATGTGAATCGGTTGTCAAGCATCTGAATGTAAAATCACATGAGCATGGGGATGCTGCAGCGGTCGTAAGTGTGAAAAAAATGTAACTTTGAACGGTCACTAAACAAATTGTTGTAAATCGAGGACCACCTGTACAGCTAACATTTAAAAGGGCATCTGTCCAAACTTCTTGGGGGGGGGGGAAATTCCTTCAAGAACTGAAAGCCCATTCCAAAACCCAAAACGTTTGATTTTAGGTGGTTAAAAAAAGGTAGCACTTTTAAATCTTCCAAGACCAAATTACTTAACTAGTACACAATGCACTCTTGATTTATTATTTTATTTATTTATTTTTTATTTATTTACATTTATACCCCGCCCTTCTCCGAAGACTCAGGGCGGCTTACAGTGTATAAGGCAATAGTCTCATTCTATTTGTATATTTACAAAGTCAACTTATTGCCCCCCCAACAATCTGGGTCCTCATTTTACCTACCTTATAAAGGATGGAAGGCTGAGTCAACCTCGGGCCGGGCTTGAACCTGCAGTAATTGCAGGCTGCTGTGTTCTAATAACAGGCTTCTAACAGCCTGAGCTATCCCGGCCCTTGGCGGGGATACCACTCCTTGATGGTTCAGAGTGGCTACTTGCACAAGAAAGTCCCATCAAAGCAACCAAATCAATCCACCCCTAAAATAAATAGAATATCCAATGATCTCAAAATAGTGCAATTTTTTTTTTAAAAAAATAGCATTACAACATAACTGTTACACTAATCACTTCTAAACACGTTAAGGAGAGAGACAGTTCGATATAGTCAGTAAGGCACTAGGCTAGAAAGTGTGAAACCTTGAGTTCTAATCCTGTCTTAGTCACAAAGCCAGTTGGCTGGCCTTGGACTAGTTGTCTTTCCTAGCCCTAAGGAACAAGCAATGGCAAATTATTTCTGAAAATGGTGCCTAGCAAACTACAGGGATTGGTCTAGGAAGGCACCAAGAGTCAAGACTGAAGGCATCAATAATATGATGATGGAGGAGGAGGAGGAGGAGGAGGAGGAGGAGAGAAGGAGAAGGAGAAGGAGGAGGAGGAGGAGGAGGAGGAGGAGGAGGAGGAGGAGGAGGAGGAGGAGGAGGAGGAGGAGGAGGAGAAGAAGCAACAAATATCATTAACCAATGAAATTTCCCACCCAAAGAAAAGATGGCCCTTATGTATAGCCAGATATACTCTTTTCTAGAAAGCAGCATCCGCCAATTATGTGTGATTACTCTGCTGGGATAGAAGTGACTACTAAGTCAAGCAATCATATAATCTAAACAGTGATGGGTTTCAAATGTTTTTACTACCAGTTCTGTGGGTGTGGCTTGGTGGGCGTGGCATGGCTTGGTGGGCGTGGCTTGGTGGGCATGCCAGGGGAAGGATACTGTAAAATCTCCATTCCCACCTCACTCCACGGGAAGGATACTGCAAAATCCCCATTTCCTCCCGATCAACTGGGGGACTCGGGAGGCAGAGAATAGATAGGGGTGGGGTCAGTCAGAATTTTTACTACTGGTTCTCCGAACTACTCAAAATTTCCACTACCGGTTCTTCAGAACTGGTCAGAACCTGCTGAAACCCACCTCTGAATCTAAAGCAGGGATCTCCAAACTCGGCAACTTTTAAGACTTGTGGACTTCAACTCCCATAATTCCCCAGCCAGCATGGATAGCTAAGGATTTCTGGGAGCTGAAGTCCACAAGTCTTAAAGTTGTCAAATCTAGAGAGCCCTGTTCTAAAGCAACACAGGAGAAGTACCAACACTATAACGGCTACAGCTGCCCTCTAGAGAAGATTCATATCAGGATTAGTCTATTACAGTAACTGCAAAAAAGGATTTTTTAACAACAGCTTCAAGCAATAAGAAAAAAAAAGCTGGGAAGGGGAGTATTGGATTGAAGGGGACCCCAAGATTTAGGCTATGTGGGTCATCAAATAAGAATAGAATAGAATAGAATATTTTTATTTATAGACCGCCCTTCTCCCGAAGGACTCAGGGCGGTGTACAGCCAAGAATAAAATACAGAAAGAAAACAATACAAAACTAAAAACAACCCTTTAAAAACCTATTCGATATGGCTACTTATAGATAAAATATTACCCTCTAAAATTTACAAAAAATTTAAAACCCATAAAATCAATTTGATAATTTAAAATTTAAGCGAGTCCAGCAAGACGAAATAAGGGGATACCCACATGCCTCTGTGCCTGGGTTGGACTAGAAGGCCTCCAAGGTCCCTTCCAACTCTGTTGTTATGTTATGTTAAAATTGAGACAGAAGGAAAATAGCCACATTTTGCCAGATAAGCAAAAGTCAGATGGTGAGCAAGCTTCATCCTTGCATGCATGTTTTTGGCTTCGCAGAAGCTTTAATTCTTTTATTGTGCATTAGTAGAGCTCATAATGCTCAGATAATTTGGAAACAGCCATCCATGTAATGTGTAGAAATTGGCATTGTTGTCTATTCACCATTAAAACACAAGGTAGAAAATACAGAAAACGACTCGTTTATTATTTGCCCTTCGCTATCTCAGTTCAGCATAGGATGTTCACTCCCCAAAGCTGCTGGGTTGGAAGCAGTGGTGAAATCCAATTTTTTTTACTACCAAGTCTGTGGCCGTGGCTTGGTGGACATGGCAGGGGAAGGATATTGCAAAATCCCCATTCCCACCCCATTCCTGGGGAAGGATATTGCAAAATCCCCATTGTTGTGTCTCGTCCAATCTCATCTCAGCCGGGGCCTTCTTATCTGCTTCCGAACACGGAAGAAGAAATACCTCCAGCCCCCAGCCCTGGCTCCATGCCCAGACAGGCTGAAGAAGAAGAAATACCTCCAGCCCCCAGCTCTGGCTCCATGCCCAGGCAAACGGAGCAACTAGACCCCTCCCCCTCCTCCACAGCATGTGAGCCTGAGGAAGGTTTATTACCAACAGCTACCAACTGGAGTGACCCTCACGTCAGAAGACTTGATAGGCGGAGGCAACAGAAGGAAGGGAGGGGCAGGCCTGGATAAGTGCTGAGTCATGTAGCCACACCCCATGGCCTATATAAAGGATCTGCTTTCTGGCATTCTCTGAGTCAGGCAAAGTCTAAATATATCTTGCTGAAGTCACTTTCTGGTCTCCTGCCTGCCTTGAGGACTTTGCTAGGACTTTGGCAGAGCTGCAGAGGCACACCTGATTCGGATTTCCCTGACCCGGCCGTCAGCGGAGGAGTGGGACACGACACCCATTCCCTCCCCACTCCTGGGGGAAAGATATTGCAAAATCCCCATTCCCACCCCACTCTGGGGCCAGCCAGAGCTGGTATTTACTGGTTCTACGAACTATTCAAAATTTCCACCAGCGGTTCTCCAGAACCTGCTGAATGGTACCCCTGGTCAGAAATGATCTTCATTCCAACTCACATCTTCGCCCTCTGACTCAAATTCTTCCAACTTTTTTAAACAGTGTGTATATGTGTGTGTGTTTGTGCATGCAGATTTAGAACAGACAGTAGCATTGGTTTCTCCCCTACATAAACAAAACAACACAACAGCTCTGACTGCTTTGTGATGGCCAACCGGAAGGGGAGAGCGTGCCGAAAGGGAAGAGAGAACAAGAAGAGCTGCCCAAATCAAGAGCATTAATTAATTGAGGCTTTTGTTCAATTCCTCCACAAGCATTTAAGAAGTGCGCCGGGTTACAACGAAGTCTGAGATCGCACTGACACAGCAGTTTGGCGCAAGGCAGCCCCCAGCCTTCAGAGAAGGAGTTACTTGCTTCACGAGGCAGCGTCTAGATTGTGTTACAATATCGGCAGCTCTGCAGCAGCTGCTGCCAGCCAAAACAGCACACTATCCAGATGCACAAGTCTATAAAGATCCATCAATTGCTCTATCAAGAGATGGGGAAGAAAAAGAGAAGATATTCCACTGGGACACTAAGGCCATCTGAAGCACCAACATCTGACTAATGTCCATTCCATATAATATGCAAAATGTATGAGGCCCCTGCAGTAGTCCAAAGCTGCTGCTGCTGCTGCTCCTCTTTATTTTTATTATTATTATTATTATTATTATTATTATTATTATTATTATTATTATTATTATTATTATTATCTGTTTATTTGAATTGATTAGCTGCCCAGTCCCATTGGACTCTAGGGAGGCTCTGAATTCTGCATAGGAGAAATGCTGATATCATGGGGAACAGGGAACATTTGAAAAAAAAAATACTAAGTTCTTTCACTTGCCTAATATGTTAAGCTGGGAGATATCACAGTTATGGATCAGTGGTACAGCAAGTAATATCTGTGCAAAATATTCTAGGATTAGTTCTTCAGGTAAGCCCAGGAAAGATTCTTGGACTGGAAATTAAATTCAAACCACTGCCAGTTACTGTACCAATAGCACTTAGACTTATAGACCACTTCATACTGCTTTACAGCCCTCTCTAAGTGGTTTACAGAGTCAGGTTATTGCCCGCAACAGTCTAGGTCTGCATTTTACTGGCCTCAGAAAGAAGGAAGGCTGAGTCACCCTTGAGCCTGTCCAGTGGTAGGATTCAAATAATTTAACAACCGGTTCTCTGCCCTAATGATTTCTTCCCACAACCAGTTTACCAAACTGCTCAGAAAGTTAACAACCGGTTCTCCCGAAGTGGTGCGAACTGGCTGAATCCCACCACTGAGCCTGTCAGGATCGAACTCCTGGCACTGAGCAGAGTTAGCCTGCAATACTGCATGCTAACCACTGCACCACTGTGGTGTAGACCATGCCAGAAGGAAAGAGCTGCTCATTGAAATGCAATTCATCTCGTTCATCACTCAACATTCCTTACTTGGGACCATTGGTTCATGTTATCTACAGGTTATCTCAGAACCCGTGTCTTCACTTTGTCCACTGTGCAATAATCCATGTGAGTGACGATCTACAGCATAGAAATATATGCAAGTGCTGCTGTCATCAACAAATAGAGAATCAACAGGTTATAAAAAGAGAAGGATTTTCATGCTGGTTATAAAGCTACATAAAGTTCAAAGGACACAGTGGCTCAGTGGCTGAGCTCGTCGATCAAAAGGTCGGCAATTCAGCGGTTTGAATCCCTAATGGGGTGAGCTCCCGTTACTTGTCCCAGCTTCTGCCAACCTAGCAGTTCGAAAGCACGTAAAAAATGCAAGTAGAAAAATAGGGACCACCTTTGGTGGGAAAGGAACTGAGTTCCGTGCGCCTTTGGCATTTAGTCATACTGGCCCCAGGACCACAGAGACAACTTTGGACAGCGCTGGCTCTTTGACTTTGAAAACGGAGACGAGCACCGCCCCCTAGAGTTGGGAACAACTAACACATATGTGTGAGGGGAACCTTTACCTTTACTATAAAGCTATACCTTCTTGGCAAAAATTAAGCTCCAAGGAAGTCCAAGGTCAACCAGAAGTCCAACAGCATAAGAGAGAGCTGGTTAAGCCAAGCCAACAGAGTGCGGTTGACAGATATTGTTTTCAACAACTAGGCAATCAGTGTTCAGTTTTGTAGGCTTAAGATTTCAGCATCCTATTGAACACTGAATTTTAGGCCACAACATATTTCATGGCTCTTCCAAAGTTTGTATTCACTGGGGCCTTACTTATAAGTAATTCCTGTTAATAAAGAGTTGGCTTGGAGGATGACCTTCAATCATATAGAAAATCTGGGCAGTGGTTGAACCAGCATGATTAGACCATTAAGTGTCATCAAACTGAAAAAAATAGAATGGAAAGGAGATCTTACCTAAGCTTTCTCTGAATGTTTACAGGCAACATGCAACTCGTAGTCTGTTACTATTGCTGTTCTACCACTAGAACAATGCACAAAACAAACAAAATGCACAGGTACAGCATATGTGGTACCTTGCTCAATAGTAGTAACTGTGAGAGGGATCTTGGAGTCCTAGTGGAAATCATTTAAATATGAGCCAGCAGTGTGTTCTTTTACTAGCATAAGTAACTGGCACATCTGGAGATCCGGGTTTTTCCTCAGTAATACAAAACCCCAGACTACCACCACCCTTGACTCCTCTGCCGATCAGGTGCTCAAATCACCAACCGTCCCATCTCGAGGCATCACTCCGACCACTCCTTCTCCAGATGCAGTCCTGGCCTGACCTTGACTGGCAGGAAGAATGTTATTATGTCTAATGGCCCCTTGTACCAACCCCCACCTTCTCCTACTATCTCACACAGGAGAAAGTGGCAGCGTGGAAGCCTTCAGCCTAGTATGGCTTCCAAAGCTGACAGAATCTAGATCACGTGAAGTGTTAATACCACTTTATAATGCTTTGGTAAGGCCACACTTGGAATACTGCATTCAGTTTTGGTTGCCATGATGTAAAAAAGATGTTGAGACTCTAAAGGCAGGACAAGAAGCAATGGGTGGAAACTAATCAAGGAGAGAAGCAACTTAGAACTAAGAAGAAATTTCCCGACTGTTAGAACAATTAATCAGTGGAACAACTTGCCTCCAGAAGTTGTGAATGCTCCAACACTAGAAGTTTTTAAGAAGAGGTTGGATAACCATTTGTCTGAAGTGGTGTAGGGTTTCCTGTCTAAGCAGGGGATTGGACTAGAAGACCTCCAAGGTCTCTTCCAACTCTTTTATTCCAATAACAGAGTTATTAGTAATATTAATATAGTAATATAGGTAATATTGTACTAAACATTTGCTAGACCAATCCTCGAATACAGCTCATCTGCCTGGAACTGCATATCCGACATAAATACAATTGAGAGAGTCCAGAGATATTTTACAAGACGAGTCCTCCACTCCTCTGTTTGCAACAGAATACCTTATGCCACCAGACTTCAAATTTTGGGCTTAGACAACTTAGAACTACGCCGACTTCAGTCTGACCTAAGCGTAGTACATAAAATTATCTGCCACAATGTCCTATCTGTCAATGACTACTTCATCTTCAACCACAACAATACACGAGCAAATAATAGATACAAACTCAAGGTAAACCGCTCCAAACTCGATTGCAGAAAATATGACTTCAGCAACAGAGTGGTCAATGCCTAGAATGCACTACCTGACTCTGTAGTTTCTTCCCCAAACCCCCAAAACTTTAACCTTAGAGTGTCTACTGTTGACCTCATCCCATTCCTAAGAGGTCTGTAAGGAGTGTGCATAAGCACACCAGCGTGCCTACCGTCCCTGTCCTAATATTCCTTTTTACTCTTACTCTTTTCATGTATTCTAATAACGTTTATACTTTTACCTGTTATCTTACATATGCTTGACAAACAAACAAATAAATAAATAAATAAATACTTCCTTCTAGTAATCAAAGCCACATTTAATATTGTTTTGAAGGCTGTAATAGGGCCACTTCACTCATGAAACTGGAACAGTGTTTGGCCATATTTGGGGGTATCCTTTTTTAATGGTGACGTGTTTCAGGATTCAAAATATAGTCCTCATGAGTTTCACTTTCCAGGGAATAGGAAAGTAGCATTTTTCTCCCAGCAATTACAATCTGAAGGCTTTCATAAGGTCACAAAATAAGGCATAGAGGCTTGTGCATCCTGGAGTTGCAATGTGCCCACTTCCAAAGTGTTCTTTGAATGGCTTTGCAGCACCACTACAAACAATCTCCCACATTGGTGAGCAAAGGTTCAACTTTTCTCCCAGAATATCAAATTGGCATGCATCTTCAGAAGAGTCCTGAAAGTTGCTTGAGATGAGGAAAAATAAGATGCCTGTCACCTAAAGTAACTTCACGGCTGAGTGGAGATCTAGCACAGCCTTTAACCACTATGCCACAAAAATTACAAAAAGGAGACAGAGCTTGGAGAACATTAATTCAACTTTCATGTTTGTCATTAACTCTTTAAAGTAGCCCGAGGCTACATTTTTTTAGCCCTAGTCACCCATCCCTTCCATTTCTGTAACAAGAGATTGATGTAAGGATCACAAGATAACACTTGGTCTGTTACTTGATCTCTTTTAATAGCTATATAAATTAAATGCCTTTGTTATATCTAATGTGCTGATACAGCACTGTCAGCCACTGCAAAAGCCCTTTGCTTGGAAAACCTTAATCTATCACTCAGTGTCAAAAGGAACAGGGTTTTGAATGTAAATAGCAACAGCACTTAGATTTATATACCGCTTCACAGCGCTTTTACAGCCCTCTCTAAGCAGTTTACAGAGTCAGCCTATTGCCCCCAACAATCTGGCTCCTCATTTTACCCACCTTGGAAGGATGGAAGGCTGAGTCAACCTTGAGCCTGGTGAGATTCGAACTGCCAAATTGCAGGCAGCCAGCAGTCAGCAGAAGTAGCCTGCAGTACTGCACTCTAACCACTGCGTCACCACGGCTCTTAATCAAAATAGAGGGATAGGATTAAAGGGCAAATGAAGGTATTTCTGGAACCCTCACTAGAGCAGTTTATTCATGTATTTTAAAATGTTGGGTTTGGAGGTGAATTTTGGAAAGCAGCTGCAAGTTGACATAAGTCGTCCTTCCTGACATGGTTATTTCCAAAAGTGGTAGACAACATTCCCAGAAATATCAGGCAGCAATGTTGAAGAGTGGAAGATGAATGATACAAAATATATTTTTCCCCATTTCTAGGAAGATGAAGTAGAAAAGACAAAGCTATCCAAGATTACGATCCAACCAAATGACAATATGGAAAGATGCCTTACAATGTAACTTAATCTACTACATAGTAACACAAACATTCAATGTCACGCAAACACTAGGTAGACTGAACATACATAGGTATTCATCCATTCCCCAACTATGCCCAATCTACTCCCAGTCGCGTCTTCCTTTTTATAGCTGTTTCATCTGGAATCTGCTACTTCACTTTAAAAATCGCCCCCCAAATTACAGAATAGCACATATAGTACAAGACCGTCATTTCAAGGATGAGTTTTTGGCCTTCATACTCACTTGGAATGAGGAACACCAAAGGCTCACCCTTACAATTCTGGGTATTCCAAGGCCAATATTGGCCAAATAAAAAAATGGACACCTTTATGCTGTGTTTTACTTTGTTTTTCCCCTGACCCATGTTCTCTGAAATTGCAAAAACCTCACAGTTAATATCATGAGATCATCTCAGAAGATTGCTACATTTGCCTGCAGGATTCTGACTTTTTTCTTTTTAATCCTTTTTCCCAAAGTGGGGAAGTCTTTGGCATCACCAGCTGCTATCTGGGGATGTTGTGTTTAATGTTTGATCAGCAGTACGTGGCAGGTTTCCCCATGTTCTGCAGTTTACCATTGGGATAAGGAGACCTTATCTTCTTAACTAGCATCCATCACAGTTTGTGGACATCATTCTGTGGATTGATGCGATCCAAGGACTGCCCTTTATTTATTCAGTCTTCACCATGAAACTTTGGAATCCATCCTTCGGTTGGGAGGTTGCTCAGCCTCCATCTCCAGAGTCTTGCAAAATATTTCTTTTTTTAAAGCATCAGAGTCCAAATAGATGCTTTAAAGAGCAATGATCCTATCGTGTTTTTCTCCCCCCCCCTCCTTTTTTTTCTTCTTTTCTTGCTTGGAGACATCCAAGACTCTCAGATATTTTTGTTTTTTTCTCTCAGAGGGGACCGATTGCTTCAAAGAGACACAGTTAATGAAATTAAAAGCCCCCCCCCCCCCGATGGTGGTTAAACAGACACTCTGTTGTCTCACAATAAACCAGCTTAGTATAACTCCCATCTTTATCTGACAAGGTAAGCTTCTCGGGCCATTTCAGAAGGGAAAGCCCAGAGAAGGACACCCTCTGGCTACGGTCCAGCCTTTCAGCCTGTCCTCTGGACTGTATCAACTCACTGGGCTTCAATATAACACCGATGAAAAGGGCATTCTCTGATCGTCTGCCTATCAACCAGCCAAGATATTTTTTGACAGCAGCTGTGTTCTACCAGTTCAGTTTGGCAAAAGAGGATTGGCTTCTCGGATATCTCTACCAAAGGAGGAAAAAAATGCTCTTCTCTCTCACCCATGAAATACTCAGGGGTGTAGTGTCCTGTTGTATGGAAGGAGAGGGACAAGGAGAGGGAGAGGGAGAGAGAGAGGGGAGGGGGGACAATGTTCTGCCTCTTTTTGTCCAATCACTCTCCAGCAGGCTACAGCCAACCTGGCTTCCCATCCTTCAATGAAATCCCAAGCAAAGTCACCCAGAAGGGATTTTTCTCATGAATCTTTCACCCCCACCCCCACCCCCAAAAAATCAGAGAATATGGACAGCCAGGGAGGCTACAGAGAGATGCCACAATCCGTCAACCTATCAAGGAAGTCAGCTCAAAAGCCTCATCAAGAGAAACTCCACAGGCATCTTCAAGCAGAACAGAAGAAGAGAATAAAACAGGAACTTTCCTTCTTTTGCAAGGAAAGACGGGTGAGAAATTAAAACCAGGTAGATTTTGGCCACGGGCATTAAGTACAATCTGGGGAGAGGAACGGTCCCCCTGCACACCAGCAGGTTGCTTTGAAGGCTAAAGCAGCCGCCGAAATAAAATGGTCTGGTCACACACACACACACACACACACACACCAACCAACTCAGAGAGTGAAAGGTGATTCCACTTGGTAGATCTGCTTCAATGTGGGATGGTGGGGTTTATGGAATTGTCCCATCAGAGCTTTCTCTAAGGCTAGTAGAAGCTGGCATGATCAGCAGGGATAGGAGGTGTTGTTTTGGGTTCGCTGGCACATGGTGTCTCATGTGTAGCCTCTTGCTTATTAAACAGTCCCCATTAAGCATTTTACAATCTTCGCAGAACAGGATAGAAACGTGTTTGATTCCATGCTTGCACATGCTAGGAAAAGAGCCCTTGTTATATATATTACAATAGAACAAATGTCTAGAGAATAACAAGTTTCTATCTATTTATTGCAATTCTATCTATATTATTACTACTCCATCTATATTATTACTATTCCCTTCAAAGCAAAGAAATTGTTTCGTCAGCACCCTGCTTCCAATGGCAGATCGGACAAAAAGTACCTTGAAAATTTTAAAGCAGTAACAAAACACCCGTGGATTTGACAGTTGACAGAATACTGCCCTTGAAGATGGAAGCTCCATTTAGCTGTCATAGTGGGAATAGCCTAGCCCCAGAGGTTGTGGCTATCAGAATCCTTCCTAGATTCTAACCGGAATTGGTTAATCCCCTTTCAAGAAAAGCCAGCTCCTTTTCTGCTTTGTTTCTTAGCCCCTCTCCCCAAATGCAAAAGTGTATTTCTGCAGCATCATACTAAGCCAGAAAAATATCCAATGTATCTTTTTTTTTTTCCTTAGCTATTTCAAAAGGCCAGGGTGAAGATCACAAGCAGAATCAGATTTCCAGCTAGCCCAACAACAACCTCTAATCTTTTCCGGGGGTGGGGGAAGGAAAGAAATAATAATTAAAACATGTTCTTTTGAAGGAGGTATACAAAACATCTTTGCTTATTTTGAAGTTTGGAGCAGGTCCTCCACCTATTCAACGAACAGCTTGATCAGCATTTTCAAAGCAATCAAGTTATTTCCCGGATACAAAAGATTCACATAATCATATCTCCCCCAGCAGTTCAGATTATGATATAGACACACAAAATACTAAGAAGACATCGCTTCGTTTATAAATGGTGGTGAATTACAGGAGAACGAGAAGGGGTGGGGGGGGGAGAAGTGAAAATTTGCAAAGATGCCTCTGAAAGATGAGAAGGCCAGAATCATCCATGCCCTTATTTTTCCTGATGTTATCTAGAAACCATCCTGTGCTGTAAAAAAAAAAAAAAGGGATACGTCTGGGAACCGAAGGCAGGACTATTTCCAAAGTTGGCTTCTCCAATTCCTTGGGGCAATGAAAGAGGGAGGGGTGAAATTGTGGGAATCAAAATAGCAATAAAACGAAAAAGTTACTAAGGGCAGGATGGATTTAAAACTCACTCAATCACCTCTAGCAACTTAGCATTGTCTCTAACCAACCATGAAGGGAAATATTTGGAAACAGAAATATTCTTCCCTCTCATCACATACACACACACACACATACACACACACACACACACACACACTTCCCATGCTATCCACCTCCCTAGGATCTTAGTAACTTTTGCAGAAGTTATTTGCAAGGCCACGGGCCAGCCTTTAGGATCTACCCAGCCCAGGAGAAACACAGAGAGCCCGTATTAAAAGAGTATTTTAAAATGCCACCTTCTCCACTTCTGTGTACCACGAAGGTCACTCTTTGCCAAACAAGCACAAAAAATATCACATACATATTTGGGCAATTATTTCCGAGCTCTGCTAAGAGCTGAAAAGCACCTCCCTGTTTCAAGGATGGAAAAACAGCAACCTAAAGTCATCCATCTGTTATTTTTCCCCCCTCCCCCACTCCTTCTATGTAGTGTCTTGTGCCACTGGGATATTTAATTAATAAGAATACCCACCCTCCCCTTTCTCATTAGTGATGCCTATCTTTTCCTGCACTTCACTGCCTAATAATAATAATAATAACAACAATAATAATAATGAGCATCACACATTCCTCATCCTGCAACCCACGTCCCTATGGGAGTCCCATGGGTAACTTACACAGGAGGTCTCCCCCCACCCCCCCAACAAGCCTACTTGGGTCTGTGTCAATGAATGAAGGGGGGGGGGAGGCGATGGGTTGTCCACCCACTCCTTGTCTATAAACAAGCCTCTGTGTGTGTGTGTGTGTGTGTGTGTATTAGCACAATGCAGAAAGCCAAGCCTGGAGGTGTTTGTGTGATTCATATTTGCAATCTAGGTTGATAAAACTTGCGAAGAGAGGAAGGGGCATTATAGCTCATTTCCCTTCTACCCCCATCACTCCCCCACCACTCACTGATGGGATTTTATATGGTGTTTCATCCATTGGGGGTTTCCTAACCAGGAGAAAGAAGGAACTTGGGAGTTGATTTTTCCAGATAAAGCAAGCAAAGCACCCCCACTAAAAATATGTGTGCTTTCAACAGCCCCCCACCCCACCCCCACCCTCAGGCCAACTACTCCAAAATATGCACTGTTTAAAGTGGGGAGGAGGGGGGGAAAAGAGATGGGGGGCTAGGAGAGAAAGGACTGGTTCTGGAATCAGACACACTGGCCTTTAAAATACGTGTGTGTTGGCTTCTGTGTGTCCATGGGCCTGTGTGTGTGTGTGTGTGTGTGTGTGTGTGTGTGTAACAACTTGAATGTGGATGACTTTATGTAGGACAATTATTTCCAAAAGGTCATTTTCGGCACGCACAGGCATGAATTTGTATGTGTATGTCCCTCTTTCTCTCTCTCTCTCTGGGCATATATATCTGCAGTGTTAATAGGGTTGTGGTTTGTTTGTTTGTTTGTTTGTTTTTAAAAAAAAAGCATGAACAAGGGCAGGGAGACTTCAGTATAAAAGGAAGAGGAGGGGGAAAGAATGAGGAAAAAGTCCTGTTATGGTGGGGAGGGAAGGAGAGAGAGAGAGACCATATCTTCTTTGCACACTGTTTAAAGCAAGCTAGAGATTATAGTTAACTGAAAGATCGGTTGGCCAGATATACAACCTCTCTTCTGCCACGCAAATGCGTGTACACACACACACACACGGAGTGCCCCTCTTCCAACTGCCCTTAAGGTTGCTGGCAAACCCCTTCCCGACTCCACTGGCCCTTTCTAGCTTTTTTTTTTTTTTTTTGCAAACTGTTGCTTTTTTTTTTTCCCCGTGGAAGGAAGCTCCCAGAATTGGCGGGGGCGGAAAGGGATGCTCAATCTGCATTCAGCGAAACGCAGTTCAGTCCCATCCTAACCTCCTTCGGGCAAGCAGGCAAGTCACAGGATAAAAGCGGCGATGGCCAAGAGGGCATCGTCGGAGACGTCGCCAGAAGCAGAAGCCAAATCTTCGCCTCTCTTCTTCCCCCGCTCCAACCCCACCCCGGCATTCTCCTTTACAGTCGCCACACATTCGTATTTGAGCACACGGGGGAGAGGTGGGGAGGGGAGTGAGGAAGGGAGAGGGAGAGGGAGAGAGAGAAGAAGAAGAAGAAGATCTCGAGCCGAGGGAGAAGAAGAGGGACTTACATCGAAGTGATATTCCTAGAGATATCCGTAATGTTGATGCTGGCATTTCCATTGGTGGATCCCGAATCTTGCCCCTCGAGCAGAGGGAAGAGGTTGCCATCATCCGGTTTTTTGCAATTGATCTCGGTTTTGTTGCAAAGGCAGTTGGCAGGGCAACCCAAAACGGAAACCAAGTAGTCTCCCCAAATGCTCCAGAGCCAGAAAACCTTCCAAAAACTACATTTGGTCGGACAAAACGAGACATCCATCTTCGACTGGTGCGGCTTTATTTTTCACCAAAAAAAAAGGAAAAAGAGAGAGAGAGAGGAAGGAAAGATTGCGAAGGGGAGGAAGAAGAAGAAGGGGGCAGGAAGGGAGGGAGGGAGGGAGGGAGGAAGCAGCGTAGAAGGAGAGGGGAAAGAGAAGGTTTTAAGGGAGGGGGAGGAAAAAAAGAGCGGGGGGGGGGGGGTTAAACCTGAACCAAAAAAAAAAAAAAAAGGAAAAAACTGGAAGGAGAAAAAAAAAAAAAAGACCAAACCACCCTCAAGCGATCAGAGCAAGAAAAAATCCTCGCGACGTTGAAACCATGTTGGCCAAGCGGAGAGGCTGTAAATTCCCTCTTACGAGAGCTGTGCGCGAGGCATAGCGGCTGGTGGAGAGATGCGCGCGCGTGTGTGTGCGGTGTGTGTGCGTGTGGGGGGGCGGGGTGGAGAGCGGGCGGGTGGGGGAAGGATGTTGCGCGCGTGTCCCGGTGCCTTGTTGATCCACCGTAGGCTCGCTCTCTCGCTGGGCTGGCTCGCTGGCTGCTCTTCCCGAGACTTGTGAAGATTGCAACAGAAGATTCGCAGCGGCACGGAGGAGGAGGAGGAGGAGGAGGAGGAGGAGGAGGGAGGGCGGGCGAGGGGGGGGGCTCCTATACTGATGCTCCAAGTCCCCAAGTCCCACCTACTGGGCAAAATGAAAACTGAAACACCTGCAGGGGAATATATATATATATATATATATATCGCCGGGCAGTGGGAAGAGAGAGCGTTAGCGAGTCACGAAGACAGTCCTGCTCGCCCTTCCTTGGCTTCCCACGCCCAGCGGTGCTGCAGAAGTGAAGCGGCACAGAACCGACGAGGTGTTGGCGACAGTCGGCGATTGAATAACAGCCACGGTCCCCGCCGTTTGCACTCGTGACTCCGCTCGGCGCGTTTTTGTTTTTTGCTTTTTGCAAGGCTTTTGGGCAGCCGGGATGCAGCTTCCGAGCTCTCTCTCTCTCTCTCTCTCTCTCTCTCTCTCTGTGCGCGGCGGCGGAGATGGGAAGGGAAGGTGAGGGAGGGGGGTGGAATCCACGCGTGGTTGTGATGTCTGAAGTTCGGGTAAGGCTTCTCCCGGGCCGACTCGGTGGGCTCAGACCGAGCGAAGGCGGCGATCCGCGAAACCTTGGCGGCGCCGTCCTTCTCTTCCGCGGAAAACGCGCGTGGGGCTTAAGGACGCGCGGCTGGTGCGGGGCCCCTGAGAGATTCCTCCCTTACAGAAACCGCAGGAACCCGAAAGGCTCCCTTGACGTGGGAACGAGCCCGCCTCGTTGTGTGTGTGCGGGGGGAGGGCTGGTTACATTTACTTCCAAGAAAATGTCAGAAAAGGACCGGCCAGATGCACGTGGGGGGGAGGGGGGGAGGAAGGATCCCCGTGGGAATCGCCACCCGCGAGAAGAAAGCCAAGCTCGGCTGTTGCTAGACCGAATGCTTCTCCAGAACGCTCCTTCCTTGTCACACACACACACACACACACACCCTTTCTTTTGGTTGCTTTCTCGTCTTTTATTTTAATTTCTGCCATTTTAAGAGAAAACAACCCCCCGGTACATAATCCAGGAAGAACTGGCGAATAGAGCACAAAAAGTCGCGAGTGTAAAAAAACCAACAACAACCCACCATCACCAGCCGGTGGGTGTTATTTTTACCGCGATCGTCCGGCTTCCGAACAGAAGAAATCAATCGGTTGAAAAACATCGAGGGAAGAAATATTGGGGGGGGCGGGGGGGGAGGGGAGGTGGGGAGAGAAAACTATCGCCCGGGAGAAGTTGAAAAATAAAAACTCGGGTGGGACCAGGTTGCCAGGTGGAGGGGTGGGGGAATCTGTCCCTGTATCTTTAAATTGGCAGGTTTCTACAAACAACGATTGGATGTAAAAAAAAACAGATGGGGGGTATGGAAAGAGGGGAGTGTGTGTGTGTGTACTGGAAAGGGCTGATCTCAGAGAGAAAGAGAGAGAGATCAGGAAGGGTGTGTGTGTGTGAGAGAGAGAGAATGTGTGTGAGTGAGAGAGAGAGTGTGTGTGAGAGAGAGTTGTGTGTGTGTGTGTGTGAGAGAGAGAGTGTGAGAGAATGTGTGTGTGAGAGTGTGTGTGTGTGTGTGTGAGAGAGAGAGAGAGAGAGAGCAAAAGCTGGCTTGAATTCAGGGTACATTTTGGGGGGCAGGCAAAAACCCAAGCAGATCAGACACCCATCCACATACACACACACCCCATCTAATTTGCTTTGCCTCTCTATCCTTTCTGTGTGTGTGTTGTGTGTGTGTTCCACCCTGCTTTTTTCTCCCACCCCTCCTCCTCCTCCTCCTCCATCTCTTTTAATAGTCTCTTGTTTCTGCTCCTTTGCCCACAAGACAAGCAAGACTGATTCAACGATCAGTCTCGTACTCTTCAGCTGCAGGACAAGGGACTTTACAGGTGTATCCTCCCTTTCTTAAAAAATTTCAGATCTTTTAAGAAAGATTTGGGAGTCCTGGGAAAGAATCCTTACATCCCCAGAGGAGAAATGTAAGATGTGGGGGGTGGGGTGGGAGATGGAACTACACTGGGAAGTATAGCTAAAAAACCCTGGTCTTTTAATAAGGTTTCTACAACCCTGTTCCTAAATTATAACCAGTGGCGTATTTCATTCTTACATCAGAAAAAAAAATAGTTCTATAAAATTAAGTCCTGCTTTGCAAGGAAATCCATACCTTCAATTCTTCTACTAGTGATCTTTCAGAGTCATGCAAAGTCGTGTCCAACCCATCACGACCCCATGGACAACATTCCTCCAGGCCTTCCTGTCCTCTACCATCCTCCGGAGTCCATTTAAGCTCACTCCGACTGCTTCAGTGACTCCATCCAGCCACCTCGTTCTCTGTTGTCCCCTTCTTCTTTTGCCCTCAATCTTTCCAGCATTAAGCTCTTCTCCAGTGAGTCCTTCCTTCTCATTAGGTGGCCAAAGTATTTGAGTTTCATCTTCAGGATCTGGCCTTCTAAAGAGCAGTCAGGGTTGATCTCCTCTAGGACTGACCAGTTGGATCGCCTTGCAGTCCAAGGGACTCGCAGGAGTCTTCCCCAGCACCAGAATTCAAAGGCCTCAGTTCTTTGGCGCTCAACCTTCCTCATGGTCCAGCTTTCAGAACATAACCATACTTAAATAAAAATGCTGAGTTCACACATACAATTAAACTATGGTTGTTTATCCACATAGACTGATTAACAGATTACTGTTGCCCAGGTTGGCATGGTGGGAGTATGTGAATCTGGAGAAATCCCATTTAGATCAGACCTGTGATTTGACAGAAGCTTCCATGTCAATTCAGGAAAACGATCCTACTTGGGTCAGATAGCCAAATCAAACGCTTGAATTGATTTGAGCTTCCAGATCAATTAAAAAAAATTATGACAGATGCAGACATGATCTGAATCCATTTGGAGGCAAATCAATTTGCCTTGCCAATACCATTCATAAATCTGATTGGGAGGCTCAATTAAATTACCTTAGAATTGCATCTCTGAACTGAATAATTGAATGGTTCATTCGAAACGGGCACGAAAACTATGGTTACCAAATCCAGTTCATCCAGGAAACTAACCAAATAATCCTTATTGTTGCTCGCCAGACAGTATTTTTTCATGTAGAATCTTCCACATTTGATTCTTGTCACTTCCAAGTAAGGCTAAGAAAGAAAAGAGGAAGAAAAAAAACCCTGCCAGAAGCCCTGTGAGACTAATAATACTGCAGTGCATGGATCTGGCCTAGGAAACTCGCAATATATCTGCCAACTACTTGACAGTCACAATAGATATAAAATAAAACCAAGGAAAAATGAAACAGAGAAAGCCTTGGTGTTTGGTTATTATTATGGTTGGTTGCACTGTCAGCCAGATGTTTAGGCTGGATTTGGCATGATCCAGCTGTTCAGTCCTTCCCCAGAACCTGGGGTAGGCAGATGTTGTTTGATAGTGTTAAAGATATCATTACAGGATGTAAGCTATTGCAAGTGAAACCTTTTGCAATTGACTGATAATGATTTTATCAATGCCGATCATGTTCAGCTGGTGCTCCGGAAGTTTGGGGATTGAGCCAAGGCGCCTATTGCTACAGATAATATCTTTGCTTTATTTTGCCACAATTATTCTATTTTTTATTATTATTATTTGTAGGTCTTTGCATTTTGTAGGTTTTCTCCAGTTCTTTCTCTTCTATTTTGCTGTCTTCAGGTGTTGCAATCTTCACTGTGCAGAATTTTTATTGGTCTTTCTTATCAACGGTTGTTTAAGTCTCGGGTGTTATGTGGCAACTGCTTGCCTATTTGAATTCTACAAGTCCCATGATCACTTGTAACTTCTTCATTTTCTAATACTGTTTTGTAACCCCAACAGTTTTTCTTGCAGATATTCCGATATTGTTGCTACTTTGTCATGCCGTTGTTTGTGGGTCAGTCTGTGTGATGTTCTTGCAGCAGTTCACCAAATGATCCACAATTTCTTCAGTTTCTTTGAAGAGGCAGCACTTGTGATCTGTTGCTATCTTCTCACTTCTGGTTTTCTATGCATTTGTTCTTAAGGCTTGGTCTTGTGCAACCAGAATTAGCCCTGCTGTCTCTTTCTTCAACTCTTAGTCATCACCAGGTTTTTGTTATCTGCTTTTCCTGCTAGGTTTTTTTTTTTAATGGCCATATAATACTTCGCCTTGCCATGTCTCGTTTCTATTTTTCATTTGGTCATTCTTCTAGGCAAGTTTGGTCTCTTTGATATTCAGTAAGCCTTTATGGTGTACAAGCTTCAGTGCATCTTCTTCACTGTCCTTCAGATACTCTTCCAATGCATCTTCTTCACTGTCTTTCAGATATTCTTCTAAAAAGATATTCTTCTTTTTTTCTTCTTCAACTGTCTGGCCTCCTTGCAACGTTCCATACCCAACTATGCTCCTTGGCAAGTAGAGTCAATGTTGCTTAATGGTTGAAGGACATGATTCATTTACATTATTTTTCTTGTGCTGCTATCTGGGACTTCTAGTTCTGCTTAAGTCTAGCTCCTATTCCAGCTGTGTCTCAAACGACTTAAGTTGCCAAATTGTTAATTGCCTTGATGGTATTTTCTCAAACCTGAGTTTGGATTTTAAGATCTTCTCATTCATGTTATATTCACTAATAACTTTCTTCTTCATGTCAGTGTGATATTATTTCTTTACTTGCCAGCTTCTGGATGTGAGGAGCCTCAAATTCCTACCCCATAATCCTTAGTCAAGTAACTTCACTTGGTAGGAATTATAGGATTTGAAGTTAAAATATATCTGGAAGTTGCCAGTTTGGGGTATAATGATTTTAGCAAAAAGCTGAAAGTTAGAATAATTGATAAATTATAGAAGAAGGATAAAAATGACAGGAAGCTATTCTTTTCTCAACATGGTGCATTCTGGGTAGAATAGAAAAGCAAGTCTCAGAACTCCTAGCTAGAATCACTAATAAGAAATTCCGGGAACTGTCATCTTATCATACTTCGGAGGTACCAGATTGGGGTTGCAGTTATAGGAAATGGTTGCCAACTAACAGAGAATGGAGAGAGAAACACAGCTGGATTGTCACTTGGTAGTTTTCTAGGAATACATCCAGTCTAGGCTGTGAGAAACAATATTTAGTATCGTGGCCCAAACCACAGTGTTATTCGGTGCTGAAGGTATTGCAGTGCCATTAAAAAGAGCAAAAGCAAGCGTAACTGGTGAGTTGCAATCACCATCAGTAACCAAAATGGAGGGGGAGAAAATTCTTGAGTAATGGTTAAAATGCTTTAAAAAGACCCACGGGTGATTCTGGCAATTTCATTTTCATTTGAATCCTTCGAAGTCCGTGAACCAGTTGCTGCAGATGGAGGCCAGCTTTCCAGAGTGGCCTCTGTCAGCTGGAGTCTTTAACAGCGGCTTGATTGGCAGGCATTAGTGGATGATCGGCCTTAATATTGCCATCCTATAAAAGCTTTTGCTTGCTGTAATGGTCACATAAACAGGCTTACTTACTTTGTTTTTTTTTGGAAAGGAGGGGTAAAAGTGGATTAGATAAATGCATGATGGATTGGTCTATCTGCAGCTTTTAATTGTTAATTGTCTTTGGGGTTCATTTTATGTTCTCAATCTCTTTTTGTTACATTGTTCGGTTTTGCTCACTATCTCAAATGTTCACTTCAGCAGGAAGTGGGATACCGTATATACTCGAATATAAGCCGATCCGAGTATAAGCCGAGGTCCCCAATTTTACCCCAAAAACTGGGGTAAACTGGGGACTCGAGTATAAGCCGAGGGTGGGAAATGAGGCACCTACCGGTTGGGGAAACCCTCCCTCCCTCAGCTGAGAAGGCTGGCTCCCCGCCCGCCCTCTCACTGCACCGCAGGGCTTCACCGTCCGGTAAAATGTGAAAAAGAAAAAAAACTCGAGTATAAGCCGTATATACTCGAGTATAAGCCGAGGGGCTTAAAAAAAAAAAAAAAACTCTAGTATAAGCCGTATAGACCCGAGTATAAGCCGAGGGGACGTTTTTCAGCACAAAAAATGTGCTGAAAAACTCGGCTTATACTCGAGTATATACGGTATATATATATTAAATAACGGGGTTAATTATGACCGCTATTGAAAGCCTTCGGAGCGTTCGGGTTTAAAACAAGCACTGGGTAGATCCCGTCTGTTTTAGACAGCAGGCTGGCCAATGGTGTGGGATGATGGAAGTTGTAGTCCAACTATATGAGGAAATAGAAATCCTGATAACTCGCAAAGCAGATTTTGTCAGTGTTCAACTGCTCTGCATTATATCCTGTAGAATTATGCTCTCTTTGCAAACTAAGATTATAGGTAGTGATATTATTCACTTTTGGGTATCTTGAGATTCTTCCTAATTATGTATAGATGATGTCAGTTTGGAATATAAGGAATGGCACTCATTACCTCCAAATTATTAAATACTAGTGCTCTCTGTTTTATTAATGTTAATAAATGAAATTTCATTTATTTCTCTACTTCCTTCCAGTCCCTTCCAATATAAAGTGTTAAGAGCATTTATGTATTATGGGAATTCACATCTATTCTTCTCATATAAATACTATGATCAAATACTTATAGACCTAAGTGAAAAGTGTAAGAGGAAAACCTTTGTCTCTACTATATTGAGCTCAATACAGTAAAAGTGAAATGAATCGACTACACATAGAAATTTTTGACATCGGTAAATTGAAATAGACTGGTCTGAACACTTTTCAATCAGAAGATCATACCACTTATTACTCAGAACACACAGACATACACACAAACCCAGAAAAAAAATAATGTTGATTTCACAGTCTGGAATGATATAGCAAAATTGTACTTGGGTACAATGCAGTCAATGACTGAATAATATCGATTAGATTTTGCAGACAACCTTTTAATAGGTCAATTATCCAAGTTTATGTTCCAACCATCCATGTAAAAGAAGAGGAGTTGATGAGTTTTATAGTCAAATTCTATCTGAGATTGGCAGAACATCCAAACCAAAAAAAAAAATAGCTGCTTGTGGTTGGAGATAGGAAAACCAAAGTTGGAAATAGTAAGGGGAAAAATGCAATTGGACTGCATGGCCTGGGACACAGAAATGAAGCAGTAGAGTAGAGTAGAGTAGAGTAGAGTAGAGTAGAGTAGAGTAGAGTAGATTAGAGTAGAGTAGAGTAGAGTAGAGTAGAGTAGAGTAGAGTAGAGTAGAATAGAATAGAATAGAATAGAATAGAATCTGGAAGGGACCTTGGAGGTCTTCTAGTCCAGCTCAGTGGTGAAATCCAAATTTTTTACTGCCAGTTCTGTGGGCGTGGCTTGTTGGGCATGGCAGGGGAAGGATACTTCAAAATCTCCATTCCCATCCCACTCCAGGGGAAGGATACTGCAAAATCCCCCTTTCCTCCCCACTCCTGGGGGAAGGATATTGCAAAATCTCCATTCCCACCCCACTCTGGGGCTAGCCAGAGGTGGCATTTGCCAGTTCTCTGAACTACTCAAAATTTCTGCTACCAGTTCTCCAAACTGTTCAACATTTCCACTACCTGTTTTCCAGAACCTGTCAGAACCTGCTGGATTTCATCCCTGGTCCAGCCCCCTACTCAAGAAGGAGAACCTATTTCAGATAAGTAACTGTCTAGTGTCTTCTTAAAAACCTCAGGTGATGGTGCCTACGATTTCTGAAGCTTATCGTTATTTCTGAATGATTTATCAGTTTCAGCCAATCCAATGATTTCATTGCTAGCACCAGCCTTCAAACCACCAAAGCAACACCCGTATGCATTGATAACATCAGAAAGAGTATACACTGAAATAAAACCGAGTGTTCTTGTATACTGTTGCATTATTCATACAAGGACATGGAAGAGCTCAATTATAGCAGCAATGATGTGACCAGCAGCTGATTGTAGGACAGCTCACAAACTGCTCGTGGGCAAGTCCCAAATCAAGCTAAAGCAGAACAAAGCCAACCAGTTTCCACAATACAATCTTCCTTTTCAAGGGAAGCATCAGGAAATGCTCTACCGACCTGAACCTCATGGATAGGTTCATTACACAAAGGCCCTGTGTAATGAAATCAAAGAAGAACAAAAGTGACAGCAGACTGCCAAAGACCAAGAAACAGAAGAAAGTTAACTGGATGTCAGAACGAGTTGTAAAAAATTTTTTTCCAAGAAGTCAAGAGAAGACAATGATCTCAGGAAGGAATTCAGTAAAGGAAGTCCAGAGATTGTATCAAATTATATCAAATTAATATATTTATATATTAATTATATATTTATATATATTATTATATTATATAATAATAATATATATAATATTATATAATAATGTTATATTAATAATATTAATAACAATAATATTATATAATACTATATAATACTATATATTATATATAATAATTATATATATAGTTATATAAATTAATTATATCAAATTAATATAGTTGATGCATATTTTTTTACATACATATATATATATATATATATATTCTTCTAGATAAATACTTATATATATATATATATTTTCTAAGTGCTATTGATATATTTTCTTCTAGATTGATTTATCTATGACAATGTTTGTGTATACTGTTGTGACAAAATGAAATTAAAAAAAAGATATTTTTATGTTTAGAAGAGGCAAGAAGCAGTATTACAACATCTGTAAAGACACTGAAGATGGAAATGAATAAGAGCCATATTGGTGCAGTGGTTAGAATGCAGTTCTGCAGGTTAACTCTGCCCACTGCCAGCAGTTCCATCCTCACCAGTTTGCGGTTGACTCAGCCTTCCATCCTTCCGAGGTTGGTAAAATGAGAAGCCAGATTGTTGGGGGCAATAGGCTGACTCTAAACTGCTTAAAGAGGGCTGTAAAGCTCTGTGAAGCGGTATAGAAGATTAAGTGCTATTGCTAATATAAAGAAAAACCAAGTTATATGCCACAGAACCATTTGTGAACTCAGAAGGACTTTCCAACCGCAGCTTGTTTGGTAAAGGATGTTGTGGGATCCTTTACCAATCAGGTTGTTAAATATTTTTTTATTGTTTTATATCACATATTCCATTTCTATGTTGAACAGTGTGTTTTCTAGGTGTCCAAAGTGTTAACATATAAACATCATCATTATCATCATTATCATCATATATACATAATCATATAACTGATAACATCAATTGTTATTGAAAAATATACTATCTTCCATTATAGTATCGATTATACAACCATCGAAATATTTACACATCATTACTAAACAAGTAAATAATCAGAATATCAATTGATCAACTGATCAGAGTAACTTATTAGAAGATTTTAATAAATTGAAAATGAAACCAACATTCTGTACTGTAGAATTGTCAATATCCAAGATGCCTGAGAAAATATTCCCCATTTACAAAAACCTCTGGTACTAGAATATAGTAGATCAGCCCTCTAGCCATTACCAGGTCAGAAGCAGTGGTGGGTTTCAAAAATTTTTACTACCGGTTCTGTGGGCATAGCTTGGTGGACGTGGCAGGGGAAGGATACTTTAAAATCCCCATTTCCTCCCGATCAGCTGGGACTTGGGAGGCAGAGAATAGATGGCTGCAGGGCCAGTCAGAATTTTTACTACCGGTTCTCTGAACTACTCAAAATTTCTGCTGCTAGTTCTCCAGAACTGGTCAGAACCTGCTGAAACCCACCTCCGGTCAGAAGGCTGCAAAAATTGGTGGCATATCTACAGAAATATGGCAATCAACAGATGAATCAATCCAAGTTTTAACCATCCAATCTGGAGACTAACAAACACAATGTCCAATAGATTGGAAGAGATCATTCTACATACCAATAACGAAGAAAGGAGACTATAAAACTGTTGAGCGACATCTTCAATTTTATATACTAGCAAAATAATGCCTAGGTGACACCAATGCAAATTAGAAGCCTACATGGAAAGGGAGATTCATGCTGGATAATCTTCCTCCTCCTCCTCCTCCTCCTGCTACCCCTCCCCCCTCCCCTGTTAGACTGCATACTTTGTGCTTATTTATTCAACCTAATAACACTGATCATATATTAAGGGAGTCTTGTTTGGGGGGGAAATGAACATAGTTTTAAAAATGGAGGAAGAAATATCAATAAACTGCACTACACTGATAATACTACTTCAGCTGAAAATGCAAATGATCTGGAAGCGCTAGGAATGAAAATCAAGGAGGGCAGTGAAAAAAAAAATGGGACTAAAATTAAATGTAAAGAAAACTAGTGATGGCAAGTACAGAAACCAGCCTTCGAATTTAGAAGAAAGAAAATGAAATGGTGAGTCATTTCTGCCTTTTAGAACTGACTTTTTTTTAAAAAAAATTGAATTTATATCCCGCCCTTCTCCGAAGACTCAGGGCAGCTTACACTGTGTTAAGCAATAGTCTTCATCCATTTGTATATTATATACAAAGTCAACTTTTATTGCCCCCAACAATCTGGGTCCTCATTTTACCTACCTTATAAAGGATGAAAGGCTGAGTCAACCTTGGGCCTGGTGGGACTTGAACTTGCAGTAATTGCAAGCAGCTGTGTTAATAACAGACTGCATTAGTCTGTTGAGCCACCAGAATCCCGAAATACTAACTTAACAGCAATAATTCACCTAACGACTATGGCAAGAAAGGTTGCAAAATGGGACAAAAGCTGACTTAACAACTGTCTTGTTCAGCCACAGAAACGTTGGGCTCACTTGTGGTCGCAAGTCGAGGACTACCTGTAGTGGGGAAAGACAGAAATCCTTCTCTTCTCTAGTAACTCCCTTCTTCTGCCTCCAGTGTAATTTGGGTAGTCCGTAAATACTTTCCTTGTTGGGTTCTCAGTTCACTGCCTTTGTTAACATGCACTGTAGTTCCGAGATTTCCAATTTTTAATATTTTTCGCTGCAAGATGATGTGTGAGAATAACCTCAAATGTGCACGCATGCCTACCTTCGTATTAAAATGTCCCTTCCTGTATTTTATTTATTTCACATATTAATAGGATGTGTGGTTTGAAGGCCATTTTTTGAAATACCTACGCTACCCTTGCATAAATAACAGTGATATGAATTGATGCTTAAGAAGTAAAATTTAATCATCCCTGCATCTCTAAGCTTTGGAAGACTGCATTCCAATTTTGTCTCTAATAAGATTGCCAATTATCTAGAAAGGATGCCCTGCACCTATTTTTACGCTTTAGCAAGATTCAGAATACATCCGCAGGTGGCAACTCACAACAAGGGGCTGCATCTGAAGAGCCGTGGTGGCGCAGTGGTTAGAATGCAGCATTGCAGGCTAATTCTGCTCACTGCCAGCAGTTCGATTCTGACTGGTTCAAGGTTGACTCAGCCTTCCATCCTTCTGAGGTTGGTAAAATGAGTACCCAGATTGTTGGGGGATGATATGCTGATTCTGTAAACTGCTTAAAGAGGACTGCAAAACATAAAATAAAAACAACCAAAACCAAAACCAGACTCTATGGTTTGACACAAGTGTCTTGGCAACAGTAGTCCCAAACAGGATCCTCAATTCACAAATAAACAAATTACAAATTATTCCATTACTCTCAGAATATGCCCAAATTACTCTCTTAGGGCAGGGTTGCTATTCAGTAGGTTCTAACAGGTTCTGGAGAACCAGTAGCAGAAATTTTGAGTAGTTCGGAGAAACGGCAAATGCCACCTCAGGCTGGTCTTAGAGTAGGGTGGGAATGGAGATTTTGCAGTATCATTTCCACTGCCACACCCACGAAGCCATGCCCACAGAACCGGTAGTAAAAAAGTGTGATTTCCACCACTGTCTTAGGGTAATTACCCTAGTTGGAGAACCATTGGTTTAGAATAACAAATACATTCAGTTTATCTTAATGTGGTATGGTGAACTTTGGAATAGAATAGAATAGAATTTTTCATTGGCCAAGTGTGATTGGACACATAAGGAATTTGTCTTGGTGCATATGCTCTCAATGTACATAAAAGGATATTATTGCAAGTCATAGTTTAATTGGTTATCATGCATTGTTTAAACATTGGATGGAATAGCAGAACATACTAAACACGGTCAGCGCTATGGTTGACTAAGTTAACGGAAGCAATCCATCTTGACTTTTGTTAACCAATAATGTACATATAGAGTGGCATTTTAAGTTCACGCAGTGTGTTTCATTAACTAATTGATTCATTAACTTCCTAGGTTTTACACAGTACATCGAATCTGTCAGTAAGAAAGCTGGATTTGCCAAGCCCCACAAAACCATAAAAGAATAAATTCCATTTAAAATTAATCTAGCTCAAGATATGGTGTTAGCACATCTGCTACAACATGAACTGGCCTGGTTAAGTGTTTTGTCTGAAAAATGTCTGAACCCAAGATTGAATCCCAGCTAGCAGCGTGACAAGGTGACCCTACATGTGCTTATGCTTAGGGCTCCCAGTTCTGAGCTTCAAAAATCTGGGCAACCAGCAAACATTTCTAACCCTGTTCTCTTCTCTGTCAGTTGTCTGGATTTTTGCAGCCTGGTATGATGGCTCTACTCTTGTCGCTTAAGATCAATATGAGAAACCATACCTGACACAGTTTGCTTAGCTGTAGTTTAGTCTATTGTGCAAACCCAGCCATTTGGGTTTTGTTTATTCATTTGTTAAATTTATTTATACTTATCTCGTCGTAAGGCTACTCTTAGGGGGCTTACAAAAATGGCAAGGAATTTTTAGCTAGCCAAAATGTACAAAAATTTATCACCTAAATGCTGGAATGTGACCAAATACTGGGCACCTAGTACCACTGGGCACCTAGTACCACATAAATGGCTTAGGACCAAATACTGGGCACCAAATACTGGGCACTTAGTACCACATAAATGGCTTAGGACTGGGTTACTTATGGGACCGCCTACTGCTACCGATTGCCTCCCCCCGACCCGTGCGCTCTCACAGAGAGGGACTCCTCAGGGTGCCGTCCGCCAAACAATGTCGGCTGGCGGCCCCCAGGGGAAGGGCCTTCTCTGTGGGGGCTCCCACCCTCTGGAATGAACTTCCCCCAGGACTCCATCAACTACCTGACCTTTGGACCTTTCGCCGCGAGTTGAAGACTTACCTAATTATTCACGCAGGACTGGCATAGAAATTTTTAGCAGTTTTTAATATTCTGATGTAAATTATTTGGAGTTTTTATGTTTTAAATAGTTTTAATCTGGCCTGATATTTAATAAGATTTTTAATAATTGTTTTTATTATGTATATTAGTACTGTTTTATTTTGGCTGTGAACCGCCCTGAGTCCTTCGGGAGAAGGGCGGTATAAAAATCTAATAAATAAATAAATAAATAAATAAATAAATAAATAAATAAATAAATAAATAAATAAATAAATAAATAAATAAATAAATAAATAAATAAATAAATAAATAAATAAATAAATAAATAAATAAATAAATAAATAAATAAATGTAGAAGAGTGAAAGAATACTGGCAAAAGATGACTGGACAGAGATTGGAACTCAAACCAGAATTATCCCTATTAGGAATTATAGAAGATGATCTAAGTAAAGGGTTAACATATTTAGTATTGCATATCATAACAGTGGTGAGAATAGTTTATGCCCAACAATGGAAGAGTGAAAACATACCTAAAGAAATGGAAATAATAAAGAAAATAGAAAGAATGTGATAGACTGATGCTACAACTGAAAAATAAAGGAGAGACAGAATACTACGAGATTTGGAATAGATTTTATCAATGGTTAGACTTAAGGAATAGAAGTTGGAACGAGTAACAAGGAGGCATAGATTGAAACAAAAGGCAATATATGTAATATAGTATGTAAGTGTAAGCGTGTATAAGAGGTTAAGTATGTGTATATAATTACTAAGTAGTAACGTATATTGAATACATAAGAGACTTGTGTTATACTTTATATGGCGGAGATATTGCCAAGACGGCTGCACCATATACATTTTTAAAAAAATAATAAAGATTTTAAAAAAAAACAATGACAAGGAAGAAAAATGAAAAGTATGTGAACAGAAGTAAAACAATGATAAACAGAATGAGAATAAATACATGAATATGATAACCAACAAGACAGAAGGGTGAAGAGGTTGTAGAAAAAATGCTTTTAAAAGTAAAAAAAAAAAAAGTTGGCCACGCCCACCCAGTCACATTACCCCCCCCCACCAAGCCACGCCCACAGAACCAGTAGTCACAAATTTTACATTTCACCCCTGCATGGGACTTATTGTGCAAATGGTTAGACAACTGGTGCAGAGGTTAGTAACTTAATAACAAAAGATTAACAAAATAGAAATAAATGCATATATAGAGATATATATAAGCATATATACTGTAAGTAACATTACCATTGGACTGTACTCAACTATAGATTAAAGTGTATAGAGTGACAAGTGTACAGAGTGTTATGGTATAACTATGAGAATAACAGTTATAACTAGGACGTACAAGATTATGTATGTTTAGAAGAGACTACATTGTATAATTATGAGAACAATGGTTATAAACAGGCAGCTTCCACGCTGCCATGATGTACACTTAAAAGAGACTTGATACAGACAGTTCGCCATCATTGCAGAAATGGAAATGCGGTGTATAGTAAAGGAAAATGTATAATAAAAAATAATATTTTTTTTAAAAAAAAGGAAAAAAGAAAAGTAAATGGAATTGTTCATCCAAAGGTTGGGGTTGAACCAAGATCCTTGGTCACCATAGTCAAGGATGATTGATGTTGAATGTCATTGTTGAGACCTACTAGAAAAGCCAGGGTCCCTGCTTCCTTACTATGACCGACTGCAATTCCAAGGATGGAAGCCTCAACAACTGGGCCTCTGGTGGCTCAGACTGCTAAGACAGTCTGTTATTAACACAGCTGCTTGCAATTATTGCAGGTTCAAGTCCCACCAGGCCCAAGGTTGACTCAGCCTTCCATCCTTTATAAGGTAGGTAAAATGAGGACCCAGATTGTTGGGGGCAATAAGTTGACTTTGTATATAATATACAAATGGATGAAGACTATTGCTTAACATAGTGTAAGCCGCCCTGAGTCTTCGGAGAAGGGCGGGATATAAATGCAAAGAAAAAAAGAAAAAAAAAACAACTAAGGAGAACCGAAGCAATTATATTTCTCTCCACAAGAGCTTTGTTCCCTTGCTGTTGCCCAAGCAGAAAGAAAGAAAGAAAGAAAGAAAGAAAGAAAGAAAGAAAGAAAGAAAGAAAGAAGGAAGGAAGGAAGGAAGGAAGGAAGGAAGGAAGGAAGGAAGGAAGGAAGGAAGGAAGGAAGGGATTGAAAGCAAAGATTCATATCCCATTTTCTCTTCACCTTTCCCCCCTCCTCCCTTTCTTGAAAGTCTTAGGAAAAACACAAAGGCAGCTTTTGATGTGATATGAGCCACAGTGGCACAGTGATTGGAGTTCAGTACTGCAGGCTACTTCTGCTGCCTGCTGGCTGCCTGTAATTTGGCAGTTCAAATCTCACCAGGCTCAAGGTGAGATTCAGCCTTCCATCCTTCCGAGGTCAGTCAAATGAGGACACAGATTTTTGGGAGACTCTGTACTCTTTCCAAAATCTCTACCTTAGGGGTGAAATCCAATTTTTTTTCCCTACTGGTTCTGTGGGCATGACTTGGTGGGCATGGCAGGGGAAGGATATTGCAAAATCTCCATTCCCGCCCCACTCCTGGGGGAAGGATATTGCACAATCCCCATTCCCACCCCACTCCTGGGGGAAGGATATTGCAAAATCTTCATTCCCTTCCCACTCCTGGGGGAAGGATATTGCAAAATTTCCTTTCCCACCCCACTCTGGAGCCAGCCAGAGTGTTGTGTCTCGTCCGATCTCACCACCACAGCTGGGGTCTGCTTATCTGCTTCCGAATGCTGAAGAATGTCCTAGCATGCCTCCCGGCCCCAGCCCTGGCTCCATGCCCAGACAGGCTGAGGAGGGGGCATCTCCCAGCCCCAGCCCTGGCTCCATGCCCAGACAGGCTGAAGAAGAGCAAATATCTCCAGCCCCCAGCCCTGGCTCCATGCCCAGGCAAACGGAGCAACTAGACCCCTCCCCCTCCTCCACAGCATGTGAGCCTGAGGAAGGTCAATTACCAACAGCTGCCGACTGGAGTGACCCTCGCTTCAGAAGAATTGATAGGCGGCGGCATCAGAAGGAAGGGAGGGGCAGGCCTGGATAAGTGCTGAGTCATGGAGCCACACCCCATGGCCTATATAAAGGATCTGCTTTCTGGCAGTCTGTGAGTCAGGCAAAGTCTAAACATATCTTGCTGAAGTCACTTTCTGGTCTCCTGCCTGCCTTGAGGACTTTGCTAGGACTTTGGCAGAGCTGCAGAGGCACGCCTGATTCGGATTTCCCTGACCCGGCCGTCAGCGGAGGAGTGGGACACGACACAGAGGTGGTATTTGCCCGTTCTTCAAACTACTCAAAATTTCCGCTATCGCTTCTCCAGAACCTGTCAGAATCTGCTGGATTTCACCCTTGCTCTGCCTTCATCCTAAGGAGCTGTGCTGACAAAGATGACGCCTGGGCTACGGAGGGTTAATTCCAGAGCAGCAGGAGAAAGCAGGCAAACAGAAGGAGCTGTTCCTGGCTTTCGCTCAGTTCCCAACAGATGCTCAGTGTGACTTTAGCAGATAGGGTAATGCAAGAGTGGGAGAAATCAATTCCGTGCTGGGGAGAAGGAAAAAAAAATCACCCTGTTTTGTTTTTCTAGCCGTTTTTCATTCAATCTGATTTTTTTTAAAAAAGAGTTCGCTTTGAAATCTCTTTCAAAAGAGAGGAGAATTTCAGAGAGATCCCAAGGACAGAATTGTTGCATTTATTTAGGGATATAACGACCCAGTGGCATGCGTGAATATCCTGTCTTTCATTCCACAACCCTCTCGCCATAAATCCAGAGCGTTCCTGTCTTCCCAGGTGTCAGCTAAACCTCAAGAGACGTCAGAAGGGAACTCCTGTTAGGCTTTTTCACACACAAGCAATAGTACATTCTGCCACCTTCCCAGAAGAAAGCGATTTTAAAAAAAAAAAAAAAAGAAAAGAAAATCAAAAGGAATGCTTAAACTACCTGCGAATTAAATGAAGCCTCTTTCATGAGGTGGGAGCCTACTCTTTAGAACGTGAAAAAGAGACCTCAACACAGCATTAGGAAAACAATGGTACCGAGTGTTGTTTTCTTTGCCAGCAGTGAAAAAGTTGAAAAACAGAATGCTTTAAACGGATTTAACACTTGTTTTATCCCAGGGCTGCTAATTTCTGTTAGTGGGCCTAGGAGCTTTTGGGGGAAAGATTGATAAGTCCCGACAGGGGAGAATATTTGTAGCTTGGGGTTGAAAAAGATGTCTCTGAGTTTGGTCTTTTTCTTGCAGGTTATTTCATGACCCAACTAAGTAATATCATCAGCACTGGAAGGGACTGGGGTTGGAGGAGGAGGAGGAGGGGAGGTTGTGGGGTCCTTGGTGTTCTCTGAGCTTGGTTGTTTTCTTGCTGATGTTTCATTACCAACTAGGTAATATCATCATTGTAGAAGGGAGTGGGGTTCATGGAGATGATGATGATGATGATGAGGAGGAGGAGGAGGAGGAGGAGGAGGAGGATTGTGGGGTCCTTGGTGTTCTCTGAGCTTGGTTGTTTTCTTGCTGATGTTTCATTACCAACTAGGTAATATCATCATTGTAGAAGGGAGTGGGGTTCATGGAGATGATGATGATGATGATGATGATGAGGAAGAGGAGGAGGAGGAGGAGGAGGAGGAGGAGGAGGAGGAGGAGGAGGAGGAGGAGGATTGTGGGGTCCTTGGTGCTCTCTGAGCTTGCTTGTTTTCTTGCTGATGTTTCATTACCAACTAGGTAATATCATCATTGTAGAAGGGAGTGGGGTTCGTGGAGATGATGATGATGATGATGAGGAGGAGGAGGAGGAGGAGGAGGAGGAGGAGGATTGTGGGGTCCTTGGTGTTCTCTGAGCTTGGTTGTTTTCTTGCTGATGTTTCATTACCAACTAGGTAATATCATCATTGTAGAAGGGAGTGGGGTTCGTGGAGATGAGGAGGAGGAGGAGAGGAGGAGGAGGAGGAGGAGGAGGAGGATTATTGTGGGGTCCTTGGTGTTCTCTGAGTTTGGTTGTTTTCTTGAGATGTTTCATTACCAACTAGGTAATATCATCAGTGCTAGAAGGGAGTGGAGTTCATGGAGATGATGATGATGATGATGATGATGGAGAGGCGGAGGAGGATTGTGGGGTCCTTGGTGTTCTCTGAGTTTGGTTGTTTTCTTGCAGATGTTTCATTACCAACTAGGTAATATCATCAGTGCTAGAAGGGAGTGGAGTTCATGGAGATGATGATGATGATGATGATGATGATGATGATGATGATGATGATGATGATGATGATGGAGAGGAGGAGGAGGAGGAGGAGGAGGAGGAGGATTGTGGGGTCCTTGGTGTTCTCTGAGTTTGGTAGTTTTCTTGAGATGTTTCATTACCAACTAGGGAACATCATCATGATGGGAAATGAGGCCAGCATAAAATGTCTAGACAGCAACCAGCCACTGGATGGGAGGGCGTATGCTAGACAATGCAGTCAGCTGCATCTGGAAAAACGCCACCAAGGAACTGAACGCTGGAGACCATGTACTCCAAAGGCTTAAATCTGCCATAAAGCAACAGTTCTGCATGGAAGCTGGAAAACATGAGTGAAGGTGCCATTTGAAATAGATTAAAGGTGGGAAACGTGGCACCAGACTTTAAAAGATGATTTATGGACAGTAGGCAACAAATAGGAAGATGCCACAGGCACTACTGCAAATAGGATTCACTAGACAAAATTTTGCTGCCCTACGCACTTGACGCAAAAGGAACCGATGATAATGATGATGAAGGTTGGGAACAGGACATCATCCTGTTCTTCATTCAGGAAGCAATAGGTGGCCCGTACTGGCAATGGGCCAAATAAAAAAATGCAGATCTGCTCAGACAAGTAGGAGAGCAACCCTTGCTGATCTACTACAAATCACACAGTGACTTACCAATAGATTTAGATTTGCTTCTCCTGCCTTAAGGGTCATCCTGCAATTATCTTCGAATTGTCGCTGTCCATGGTGCATTTGCGCATGGCTATCCCTTACTTGTCAAGCCAAGTTTGGCAAGGGGTAAAAGATTGAAGTCTGATCCATATGAAACTTGGTTGATTATCTTGGGGGGGGGGGGAAGAGAGAGAGAGAGAGAGAGAGGGAGGGAGAGAGGACACAATTCTACGTGGAAACAATCATTGACAAATTAGGATACCTCCTGGAAGACATTAAGGATGCATTTCATCTGTTAAAACTTCCAAGTTGCACCTTGGCCCTACTCATTTTGGAGTATACTGTTGAACGTATCTCACAGTCCTGATGCTTGAATGGAGAGAAATGCAGTCACTCCAGAAGGCCGATGACGATAGGACAATTTGCAAAAAGGGCAGTGGGATCAGAACTAGTGGTAGGTGAGACTAGAACCCATGGACTGGAATCTCTTGTTTTTTTCTCTCCCTGAGCAATATTTTGCAGCCCATACAAACTGAAGAGTGGGGTCAATGCACACACTCTTTTTAAAAAAACATATTTAGGCAAGATCTTTGATCCCAAATGATGGCACTCAAACAAGATACTGAAGCAGCTTCAAAAAACAACCCCAAAACAAAACAAAAACTCCTAACAGATTTGTACAGCTTGCTAAACTTGTTTTTTTTTTAAAAAAAATTGTTTATTTTGTTGAGTACATATTAGATAATATATATAAGTATAAGCATGAATTGAATACATAAAATGAATACAATTAAAGAGAACATTAGGACAGGGATGGTAGGCATACTGGTGCTCTTATGCACGCCCCTTACAGTCCTCTTAGGAATGGGGTGAGGTCAACAGTAGACAGTCTTAGGTTAAAGTTTTGGGGGTTTTGGGAAGAGACCACAGAGTCTGGTAGTGCATTCCAGGCATTGACCACTCTGTTACTGAAGTCATATTTTCTGCAGTTGAGTTTGGTGCGGTTTACCTTCAGTTTGTATCTATTGTGTGCTCGTGTATTGTTGTGGTTGAAGCTGAAATAGTCATTGACAGGAAGGACATTGTAGCAGATGCTTTTATGAGCTATGCTCAGGTCATACTGAAGGCGGCGCAGTTCTAAATTTTCTAAACTCAGAATTTCAAGTCTGGTGCCATAAGGTATTTTGTTGCGAGCGGAGGAGTTGGAGGACTCTTCTCGTGAAATATCTCTGGACTCTCTCAATTGTATTAATGCTAACCCCTTTTAATTTTTGCTGTTCAAGCGGCTGCTGCTGCTAACGCACTTGCTGTAGGACTAAAATGTGCATTTGTTTATGTATTTTGTGAACTTCACCATTTGGTTGGTTCAGCAGCCAGGTTAAGCAAACGGCGGTGTGTCTCGCTGAATACTCTTACCATCCTCTTCCAGACCTTCACATCAAGCATTCGAAAAGCTTTGAAAGCAGCCAGGAGTTGAAACAGAGCCTGCATTCATACATTTATATCTTTCACCCTGAATCGGCCACTTATATGAATAGACAGGGACATGCCTGCATTGGTTTTCTCTTCCTTCCTTCCTTCCTTCTTCCTGTCTCTCCTTTATCCTGTTCTCTCACTTTCCCTTTGGCTCCGCCCTTTTCCCACCCAATGTGCTACTAAGAAAGGGAATGTCTCCCTCTTGCCAAAAGTTTGAATTTATTTATTTATTTATTTAAATTTTTATACCGCCCTTCTCCCGAAGGACTCAGGGCGGTGTACAGCCAAGGTTAAAATAATTAAATATACAAAATTAAAATATCAATTAAAATACATATTCAATAATGGCCAAATTAAAACTGTCAAATTGACCCAGACTAAAATACCCCATATAAAATTACTAAAAATTAAAAATTTGAAAATTTAAAAATCAAGCCAGTCCCGCTTGGATAAATAAATAAGTTTTTAATTCACGGCGAAAGGTCCGAAGGTCAGATAGTTGGCGCAAACTGGGGGGAAGTTCGTTCCAGAGGGTAGGTGTTCCAACAGAAAAGGCCCTTCCCCTGGGGGCCGCCAGCCGACATTGCTTGGCGGACGGCACCCTGAGAAGACCCTCTCTGTGAGAGCGTACGGGTCGGTGGGAGGCATAAGGTAACAGCAGGTGGTCCCGTAAGTACCCGGGCCCTAAGCCATGGAGCGATTTAAAGGTTGGTAACCAGAACCTTGAAGCGCACCCGAAAGACCACAGGTAGCCAGTGCAGACTGCGCAGGAGTGATGTTACCTGGGAGCAACGTGGAGCTCCCTCAATCACCCGCGCAGCTGCATTCTGGACTAACTGGAGTCTGAGTGCACTTCAGGGGTAGCCCCATGTAGAGAGCATTGCAATAATCCAGACGAGAAGTGACGAGAGCATGAGTGACCGTGCATAAGGCATCCCGGTCCAGAAAGGGGCGCAACTGGAGAACCAGGCGAACCTGGTAAAAGGCTCTCCTGGAGACTGCCGCCAGGTGATCTTCAAACGACAGCCGTCCATCCAGAAGAACGCCCAAGTTGCGTACCTTCTTTGTTGGGGCCAGTGACTCGCCCCCAACAGACAGCCGCGGTTGCAGCTGACTGTACCGGGGTGCCGGCATCCACAGCCACTCCGTCTTGGATGGATTGAGTCTGAGTCTGTTTGATTGGTTGCGGTCACTTTTCTAAATAGGTCAATGGCGCATATGGCCCAAGGGCTGCAGGTTGTCCACCCCCTGCATTAAGGCATAATAAGCTTTCCTGAAGGATCTTGAGCGATTGCTATTCATTGCTTTTGTGGGGCCAGTAAAGGTGGGGTATAAATAATGACTTTATAATATCATCTATACTTCCAGGGCGTGGCTTTCATTAATGGGGGAGTGGAGAAGAATAAGCTCCATTTCTCCTGGCAGAGCAGAAGGTATTCTCCACTGGTTTCACTCTGGGTTGGAACGATCATTTTAATGTAAGGATTTCAACTAGAAGCAAAGGCATTATGTGGTCAGTTTGTTTTTGAGTTAATAGGATGTCTGACCCCCACATGTTAATGGACTTGCCTTAGCATTCAATAAACCAGAAAAACAGATCTTGAAATAGCGGAGAATATAAGGAGGCCAGAGTTGAGTGGTTGGGTTTTCTTCTTGCGATTCTGAGATTAGAAGGATTTTCTCAAGGTTCCTTGCATAAGCCCTGATGGCAATTTGAGGTCTGCTCCTTTAAAAGATGGTGATGACCAAAGATGAAGGGAAGAGCTGCTAGATTACTAAACATATGTAGATTATGGAGACAGGATGGTTCAGTCTATCGAGGATTGCAGTAGTGGCCAAAATAGTGGAAACCTTTTGGGAAAAGATTATCAAAATAATCCTATTCTACTGCTGGAATGGCCTGGGAATAGCCCAGATCTTCACCTAAGTGAAAATCTATGGAGCTGACTAAAGACACTTGTTAATCAGAAGCGACCCAGCAATAAAACCCAGTTAATAGAAGCAATCATTCAATCTTGGTTTCACATTATAACAGCTGCAGAACTCAAAGACTTGCTTCACTCCATGGGAAGAGGTTGTAAGGCCGTAATTCATGCTAAAGGTTACCCAACTAAGTATTGAGATGGTGATCATTTTTGTATATCTCTTTTTTTCTACGTGCTTCACTTTTCTTCTTTATACTGTAAGTGCTATTCCAATAGTGCCTCCTTCATAAAAGCTATTGTATTACATTCCTGATTCAATTATCTTTCATTTATATATAATTTGATGGTACTACTCCCCCCAAAAAGTGGCATTATTAGCTACTTTTAGAAAATACGCTTTTTCCAAAAGATTTCCTCAATTTTGGCCACTACGGCACATAGGAAACTACATTTTAGCAGGTTAGGGTTTTGTTTGTTCCGGTCATTGCGTTAAACTATAATGCGATTCACTTTGTTTTGGCTTAACATGTTAGATGAATCAAGGGACTTGTGATATGCACTGAATAAAACATAAAGAAGGAAATCATGGCTTAGTGCAAAGTATGATGCCGGTTTATTTATCCAGTGTTATCTAAACCTATTGGTTGTACAACACCAGATTTTAGCCCATAGAGAGGGATTGTTCCCTGCAAAGTAACTGACCTAACACTTTGAACTGGCCATGCCAGGGATTGCCCATGAGACATTTTTTCATGCCATTCATGAGCTTTGGCCTTTAGCTATAGTTTTTCTCCTACAAAGCCCTAATAAGTCGGAGGTCAGGAGGGAGCGAGCCAGCAGCCAGAAGCAAGTGACAAAGACTAGAAGAGGCCAAAGGTCAGGCTACCAAATCAGTAGCTAATGAGCATACAGGTCAAAGAATATTAGAGCCATCAGAGGGTCGGGTGGTGAAATCGGCACTCAGCCTGACCAACCTCAGCAAAAGCAAACGATTGCTCAGATCGAGAGCTGGTCAAAGCGAGGATGATGGGGTTGAAGATCAAACTCGTCTGGAAAACATCAGGTTAGAAAAGGCTTGGCCAATATGTCTGAATGTCTCAGGTCAGCCTCCTCTCATAAACATAACGTCTTTGTGCTTGGGAAAATATAGAATAGAATAGAATAGAATAGAATAGAATAGAATAGAATAGAATAGAATAGAATAGAATAGAATAGAATAGAATAGAATAGAATAGAATATTGGCCAAGTGCGATTGGACACACAAAGAATTTGTCTTTGGTGCATATGCTCTCAATGTACATAAAAGAAAAGATATGTTCATCAAGAATTATAAGGTACAACACTTAATGATAGTCATAGGATACAAATAAGCAATCAGGAAACAATATCAATATAAACCGTAAGGATATAAGCAACACGATTACAGTCATACAGTCATAACAGTGTTGAGGGAATTATTTGTTTAGCAGAGTGATGGCGTTCAGGAAAAAACTGTTATTGTGTCTAGTTGTTCTGGTGTGCAGTGCCCTATAGTGTCGTTTTGGGGGTAGGAGTTGAAACAGTTTATGTCCAGGATGCGAGGGGTCTGTAGATATTTTCACAGCCCTCTTTTTGACTTGTGCAGTATACAGGTCCTCAGTGGAAGGCAGGTTGGTAGCCATTGTTTTTTCTGCAGTTCTAATTATGCTCTGAAGTCCGTGACTGTCTTGTTGGGTTGCAGCACCAAACCCGACAGTTATAGAGGTGCAGATATATTCCTATAAGTAGAGAATACCCAGGGTTCCTCTGTGTTGTGCCTCGCTCGCTCCCCCCGCCACAGCCGGGCCCCTCTTATCTCCTGCCGGATGCTGATAGTGCGGAAGAATGTCCTGGCATGCCTCCAGCCCCCAGCCCTGGCACCATGCCCGGACAGGCCGAGCAAGACGAATGGCCTGACGTGCCTCCAGCCCCCAGTCCTGGCACCATGCCCAGACAAACGGAGCAACTAAACCCCTCCCCCACAGCATGTGAGCCTGAAGAATGTGAAGCCAGTCATGAGCTAAGATTACCAACAGCTGGAGGCTGGAGAGATCCTCGCTTCCGGAGAATAGAGAGGTGACGTCAACAAAAGGAAGGGAGGGGCAGGCCTGGATAAGTGCTGAGTCATGGAGCCACACCCCATGGCCTATATAAAGGATCTGCTTTCTGGCATTCTCTGAGTCAGGCAAAGTCTAACTTGGATTGCTGCAGTCACATCCTGGTCTCCTGCCTGCCCTGAGAACTCTGACAGAACTTTGGCAAAGCTGCAGAGGCTTTGCAGCCACGCTTGATACGGACTTCCCTGACCCGGCTGTCAGAGGAGGAGTGGGACACGACACTCTGTGGGGTCTTGGTGCCCCTAAGTTTGGTTGCTTTCTCGCACCATGATATCTAGTTGGCTAAAGTTGGGCAATGAAATGTTTGTAGAGAAACAACCAAGTTCAGAAAACACCAAGAATTCCACAAATACATCCCTGCGGTGGGTCCTGATCTATTTATTCCAGGAGGGAGAAACCAAAAGGCCAAGGACTCCAACCAACCTACAGCTGGTGTTACTACTACATGCATGGGGATTTAACAAGAAGAATCAGAAGAATCTTCTTCTGGGGCCTCTGGTGGCTCATCAGGCTAATGCAGCCTGTTATTAACAGCAACTGCCTGCAATATTGCAGGTTCAAGTCCCACCAGGCCCAAGGTTGACTCAGCCTCCCATCCTTTATAAGGTAGGTAAAATGAGGACCCAGATTGTTGGGGGGCAATAAGTTGACTTTGTATATAGTATACAATTGGATGAAGACTATTGCCTGACATAGTGTAAGCCGCCCTGAGTCTTCGGAGAAGGGCGGGATATAAATGCAAATTAAAAAAAAAAAAAAAAGAATAGGTGACTGCCACCACTGCAGAAAATGTCATGATTTGCCATGGTAGAGTTGATTTGCTCTACACCCTAAAGAGGGGGGGGGAACCCATCCATAAAATATAGGAAATGAAGCACCATGGACAGAATGAATCATTATTGCTCTGTTAATATGTGCATATATCCTCCCTCTGAATTTTGCAAAGCCCAAAATTGGGGAGATTATGTTATAGGTTGATTATCACCCCCAGAAACAACAGAAGGAGCTCTCCAAGCCAAAAGCATGCCTCTGTGTGTGTGTGTGTGTGTGTGTGGTTTTCCCCAACAGCAGCTTTTTAAAATCATTAACCATCACACTAATGTGTAGGATCTAATCTCTCCCTGTGCGAAAATGACAACAGCTTCAGCATTCGATCGCATAATTGTGTTTTGATCAGGCGTGCCAAGTTCCCAAAGCCTCCGCTTGATGCATTAAGAAGTGATGTTGTTAAAGAGAAACAGCCCGTGTGGGGAGAGAGAAACCCCTTTCGGGTCCAGAGAACACCTCCCCATGGCACATGGGGTCATCTTTAACTTTTTGGAGAGGACCAGAGGAAGAGATCGGCAAATTCATCTGTGGGCTTCCCTGGTCACAAAGGTGCCCGAGCCAAAGAGCTGCGGCGGGACCTTGGAGCTGTTCATGCTTGCTCCAGTGCCAAAAATTGGAGACCTCTCCAACCCCTTGTGTGGTTGCAGGCAAGAATCTGGCAGGCAAGAGGCGACTCTCATTCTGCCAATGGGTCTGCAATAAACAAATCAATAATTAAGAGAAGAGGCATTTTAGCCTGGAAACTGTATCCAGATGGGGCGGGGTTATGAAAGGGTAGAATTTGGAAACCCTGAATGTATTTGGGGGAACTCTTGGATTCAAGGGCATTGTTAGGTCAGAAAAAAGCAATGGAACAGAAAAAGGACTGACAAAGACAAGTTATTTTAACTGTTGAATGCTTAGATGAAAATCTTATCACATTCAATTGTACAGTTTATGTCTGTCTGTCTGTCTGTCTATTTATCTATTGTCTATCTATCTATCTATCTATCTATCTATCTATCTATCTATCTATCGTTTATCTATCATCTATCTATCTATCTAACTAGGTATCTAGCCATCCATCCATCCATCCATCCATCCATCCATCCATCCATCCATCCATCCATCTATCTATCTATCTATCTATCTATCTATCTATCTATCTATCTATCTATCTATCTAATCTTTCAATCTACCAAATTTATACAGCCACCCATCTCCCAGAAAACTAATCGGGGTAGTATGCAACAACCCAGAGATATCCTCTAATCCATATTTAGTTTATTTGATGCCTTCCTTCTATTAATGCCCAGAGAAATAGCTTTTGATTAGGTTGATTGGGTATTATGGGAAGAGAAGTCCAGAAATCATCCAACTGGGGAAGGATAACTTGGAAGAAAGCTCTGCAAAGCTTCAGAAGGAGTGGCTTTGCTGATATGTTTCAGTGAACCATCCTTTCTTATGTGAAATGGCATTGACATCACACTCTCCTCCACCTGATTCTAAAAGTGGAGGAAAGTGGGGTCTCTATTGTTTCATTTAGTATCCCTCCAAGACTTTGTGTTGCAGTTCTTGGTGCCAGAAGTCTCACCTCCATGTCTCCAGAAAGAAAATGGTGACTGGGTTCAATTCTTTTAGCATATAATTAGGAACTCCAACAAGGACCTAGGAGTACTTATCTCAAATGATCTAAGCCCCAGAGCTCACTGTAACAGCATTGCCAAAAAGGCCTTAAGAGTTGTTAACCTTATTTTGCGAAGCTTCTTCTCTGGTAACCTTGAATTGGTAACTAGGGCATACAAAACCTTTGCCAGACCAATTCTCGAATACAGCTCATATGCCTGGAATCCATACTGTATATCGGACATTAATACGATTGAGTGGGTCCAGAGATATTTCACGAGAAAAGTACTCTACTCCTCTATTCACAATAGAATATCTTAGGCCACCAGGCTTGAAATTCTGGGCCTGGACAACCTAGCACTACACCCCCTACAGTCTGACCTAAGCATAGTACATAAGTTTGTCTGCTACTGTCAATGACTACCTCAGCTTCAACCACAATAATACACGAGCACACAACAGATACAAACTCAAGGTAAACCGCTCCAGTTGCAGAAAATACAACTTCAGCAACAGAGTGATCAACACCTGGAATGCTCTACCCGACTCAGTTGTTACATCCTCAAATCCCCACAGCTTCAACCTCAAACTGTCTACTATGGACCTCACCGCATTCCTAAGAGCTCTGTAAAGAGGGCATGCATAAGCGCACCAGCGTGCCTACCATCCCTATCTTACTGTCCCCATTTATCTGTATTTACTTCCTTTGTTCATGTTTATGTTCATACTTATACTTGCAACCTTGTACGTTTGACAAATAATAAATAAAAAAATCCTGCTGCCTAAATCTTAACAAGAGTGTTTAAAATGGGATGGTGTCTATCCTCTGAGCTGGAAGATCCAAGCATTTTAGATTTACATTATATTATATATATATTATAGTTTAGATTAGATTATCAGAAGACTGCTATTCTACACTTTAAAAACCCAGCTGCAATGCTTAAAGTCCATTCCAAGTAGCTTATGCATAAATTAAAAGTCATTAAAATCCACAGTAACAATTACGACCAGCTAGAAATGAAAGTGACTTCAGTTCACCCACAGTAATATCCCTTGGTGCCCAACTTCAGCAGAAAAAAAAGATATAGAGTCTGAAAGAACTAATTTTACAGCAAAGGCAATGAACAAGGAAAATTTCGATATTAATTTAATTAGAAACTCTAGAGTTTGCAAAATGTTGAATGTGTTGAAGAGGGTTAAGGAATTCCGTAGAAGATCTTTAAAACTTCTGCTTATGTAGGGCAAGGAGACTGAATTGGAGGATGTCAGCTACATAGCATATGATTTGTGTGCTGCAGAATCAATGTTCTGTTTTCACCAGCTTTTGGAAAAGTAAGATTTGCAAAGGCCACTGTCTGAAAGACAGGAGATTTTTATTTTTATTTTTTTTGTTTACATTTATACCCCGCCCTTCTCCGAAGACTCAGGGCGGCTTACAGTGTATAAGGCAATAGTCTCATTCTATTTGTATATTTTTTACAAAGTCAACTTATTGCCCCCCCAACAATCTGGGTCGTCATTTTACCTACCTTATAAAGGATGGAAGGCTGAGTCAACCTTGGGCCGGGCTTGAACCTGCAGTAATTGCAGGCTACTGTGTTCTTAATAACAGGCTTTACCAGTCTGAGCTATTCTGGCCCGGTTACTCAGCTGAACAGTGAAACAAACTTCTTTTCTAACCAGGGATGAGCTTCAGAACTCTTTGCTTTACAACGTCCACCCATAAAAATCAACATGAAAAGAGGAGATAGAGCTCAGTGTTAGAGCAACTGCCACGGCACGCCATGTCTCGGGTTTAATTCTTGGCCTCTCTAGGTAGAGTTGGGAAAAAAAAAAAACATTTCAGCCTGAAACCTGGTTAGCAAACCAGTATTTTCCAAACTTGATAATTTCCAGGTGGGTTTGGCATCAACCACCAGAATTTCTCAACCGGTTGTTGAGAATTATGGGAGGTGACACTCAAGGAACTGAGAGTGGTCAAAATTGAGAATAAACTGATACAAACTGCAATAATATGAATGGTTCTAATTTGGTTAAAGGCTCTTCCTATGCTCCTTGAGGTACTGCAGTCTCTGTGTGTGTGTCTCTCTCTCTCTGTCTCTCTCTCTCCAGTAGTGGGTTTCAAAAATCGTCGCTACTGGTTTGCTCGTGGGCGTGCATGACATGGGTGCACATCACATCCCACATGGGTGGGTGGAGCTTCCTGCCACCGCTGCTACAGATTTGCCTGATGCAGGGCAAACCGATAGCAACCCACAACTGTCTCTCTCTTTCTCTGTCTATCTGTCTGTCTCTGTCTCTGTCTTTCTCTCTGTGTCTCTCTCTGTCTCTGTCTTTCTCTGTGTGTCTCTGTCTCTCTGTGTGTGTCTCTCTCTGTCTCTCTCTGTCTTTCTCTCTCTGTCTCTCTCTCTGTCTCTCTTTTAAGTTAAAAGGAAGAAACAGCTGCGATCACACATTTCTCTTAGAAGCACGAAGCTGAAGCCTGAAGATGACGAATGAGACTTCGTCAAAATGTCGCCAAGACATTTCTAATTTTACGTGTGGTGGGGCAGGCGGTGCATGGGATTTCATATACTCCTTGATTTTCTAACTCAATTTTGTCTTTGGGGTTTCTTAGGATGGTGGATATTTTTTGGTTTGTGCAGAATGCTGTCTTGATGTTATGTTTGTGGAGGATCTTGCTGATTCTGTCTGTGGTGCCTTTTATATATAGGAGGAGGGCTGTGCCGTTTTCTTGTTCTCTGTCTTGGATTTTAGTGGGGGGTTCTTTTTGGATTAGTTTGGTAATCTTATTTCTCTGGAATCCATTGGATGTTAGTACGTTAGTACATTGGACGTTAGTGAGCAAACTAATGTGCACGGACTAGCCAGATGAATACCTGGTAGGCAGAATTCCCACCCACCCCATTCATTTTCCTCTCCCAAAACAAAGGTGCATCTTATACTTTGAAAAATATGGTAATACAAAGTGCAGCCATCCTTTCTTCTCTGGTGACTGCTATAAATATTGATTCATTTATTCTGTTCTTAATTATTGGGCTTTTCTTAGGCTTGACTGTGAAATAAAAAAAATGCCATTTAATCATTTAAGGGGCTAGATGAATATGACTAAGTTGGTAGACCATTAAATATGTTGAATTCTAGTGCGTATACCAAGAAATGTGGCCAGATCAATAAAAACCTATGCAAATCGTTATCTTTAATTACACACATTTCTATTCTTACCCTCAATTTCTTTTAATACAAGTTACTAACTGCTAATAGAATGTTTGTTGAAAGGAGCTAACCTTAGGATTAAAAATAATAATAACTGGCTCCATTACAACCTCCGCTGATAATTATATTTATATTTCTTTCTTTCTTTTTGACTTAATTGAGGTCTTTATGGTCAGCCATTCACTTTATTTGCCATAATTCTTTCTAATTATAGTTTAATTGTACAAAATAATTTTGATACTTTATTTTAATTGTAATCGTCATTTTTATAACATCTTAGTTAAGAAAGCATTAAAAGCTTCTAACTACTCTGATTTGTGGCTAGAAGCATTTTGAGTAGCACTAACAACAGCGGGATGGGGATAGGCATATGTTTTTAAACTGAAGCACGAGGAATGATTAAAATAGAGCTGTTCTCTTATGAGTGACTTATAGCCAACCTTATGAATACAATGAAAACTTATTTGTCCATGAAAACCTACATAAAACTTAATTAGTTGTGTAATAATAATAGTAATAATACATCATGTGTCACAGAACATTGCATGTACCTCCTAGTTAGCAAAACATGGATAATGGTATATTGGTGTATAAGATCAAAGTAACAGAATTACAGAGTGGGGGAAGAGACCTTGTAGATCTTCTAGTCCAACTCCCTTGTTCAAACCCTACATCATTCCAGACAAATGGCTTCTCCTATCTCTTCTTAAAAACCTCCAGTTTTGAAGCACCCACAACTTCTGAAGGCAAGCCCTTCCACTGATTAATTGTTCTGCTTGCCAGGAAATTTCTCCTTAGTTCTAGGTTGGATCTAGGTTGACCTAAGCCAGGATGGGCATTGGAGGTCAATACCTAAGGGGTCTAAGGGGTGAAGACTATGGCATCAGCAACATTGCAACGTAAGATAGTAAAAGAAATAAACGGCAAAGCACTTGATTTAGTAAATTCCCCAACGCCATCACTCTGCTAAACAAATAATTCCCTCAACATTGTCAAACTATTCACTAAGTCTGCATTACTATTACTATTAGTCCTCTCATCGTTCCTATCACCCATCTCCTCCCACTTATGACTGCATGACTGTAACTTTGTTGCTTGTATCCTTATGATTTTTTATTGATCTTGATTGTTTCCTAGTATGATTTGATTGCTTATTTGTACCCTAGGACTATCATTAAGTGTTGTACCTTATGATTCTTGACGAATGTATCTTGTCTTTTTTATGTATACTGAGACCATATGCACCAAAGACAAATTCCTTGTGTGTCCAATCACACTTGGCCAATAAAGAATTCTATTCTATTCTATTCTATTCTATTCTATTCTATTCTATTCTATTCTATTCTATTCTATTCTACTCTACTCTACTCTACTCTACTCTACTCTATTCTATTCTATTCTATTCTATTCTATTCTATTCTAAATGAATTGGGGTTCTGTGAAACTAAAAGAAAAAAGAAGGATGAAACAGATCTGAATGAAGGTAGTTTGATCTTATGGAGCTTATGAATACTTATAGGAAAATGAAGGTTTATTGTGATTATATATCAGCAAGTATGAACAGGCATTATTTAGATTGCTCTGGGTGCATATGAAAGCAAGAATCTGTAGGTTGATAATATTATTATCGCCATGGAATTGAATTTGAGGGGAAAGTATGTAATGTTCTGAATGAATAGGATCCGAAGAGAAAAAATAAACCATGAAATAATATGAATGGATGGGTGGGACAAGAGAAGAAGAGTACAGAAAAAGTGATTAGGCCTTTTGGAGATCCAAGGGTAAATGAGAATGGTAACTGGTAAATATTGTCTTAGAAATTTTGATTCTTTGTTTCAAATTCATGATTTAATGATAAGTTCATTCAAATATGCAGAGGAATGCATCAAAAACCATTTGTTAGCTCATTGTTTATGATGAAAGTAGATGGCAGCTGTATAAATCCAAGAAACAAAAAAATGAGCGAAAGAGAATTAGTGAATGATGCTAGGATGTTGAGAGGCTCTGAAGGTGGAATGGAACACTATTTTGGTAGGGTCAGGAGTGGATGGTAGAGGGAAAAGCATTGAAAAGAAAAGAAAGAAACTGAAATAAAAATAGAATGGTTCTAGGAAGACAAAATGCAAGTCCTATATCAAAAGCAAAGAAGGCAGATTAATCTCCCTGAAGTATGATGAAGTGATGAAGTCTGTGGATAAGAAAAAAAAATGTAAGAAAATGCTTGCAAAATAATAATAACAACAACAATAAATAAATAAATAAATAAATAAATAAATAAATAAATAAATAAATAAATAAATAAATAAATAATCGCACAAACTGATTATAAAGCTAGACACGACCGAGTTGCTAAATTAATCCACTGGTCATTATGTAAATGTTGATATATTACCTTTATCCAAAAAGTCATGGGAACATAAAGTGGAAAAAGTTATAGAAAATGAGAAGGTGAAGATCTTGTGGGACTTTCAAATACAAACGGATCGTCACTTGGAACACAACACACGAGATACCACAGTTGTCGAAAACCGAAACGTAAAATTTATTGACATTGCGGTACCAGGAGACGCCAGAGTCAAAGAAAAAGAAGTGGAAGAAAACACGAAATATCGCGACCTGGACATTGAAATTACACGGCTATGGATGAAACATGCAACAGTGATACCCATTGTCATCGGGGCACTTGGTACCATGTCCAAGAATTTTATAAGATACATCAACAAATTGCAGCTTCCTGCAATAACACCAGCGGAACTGCAAATAACTGCGCTACTTGGAACATCGTACATCTTAAGAAGGTACTTAGTTGATACCTAGAACACTGGCAACATCCCGTATCAACCATTAGCACCAGTCAATGGTATTTGTGTTGCCTTTTTGAATGTTCAGTTGACTGAGTTTCATGTTTAATGAATAAAGTAAATAACAATAACAATAATAATAGTGGTGAAAGGTCCTATAAAATGTGCATAAAGAGAAAACAGCAGTTGCAAAGAATGAAGTCAATAAAAGCAAGGAACAGTTAAGATTAAAAGAGAGAGAGAAGATTAAGAGCAATATCTATGAAGGTAAAACAATGTTTTGGAAATAAACAAAGAAAGCAAAATAAGGACCTTGCAACAGAATCACTGAATTCTCCCCCACCTCACCCCCAAAAGAGTTCAAGGCAAGGAGTTCAAAAGCTCTCTCTTCTAATTTTTTTGTCAACAATTTTGAGGACTAGTTCAGGCTGAGAGATAATGACCAACCATGGATAAACATACATTGAACTGGGCTATTAGAATATTACATTTTTCTCTGCCTTCATATCTCCAGGTTATGCACTCCGTATCATTTCAATTACAGGTTACAATTACAGAATCAGGACACTGTTCATTTAATTAGCTACATTCCCCCCACCCTTGCAAGAGACTCAAGGCAAAAGCCTTGTCCGAGCTTTGTGTTATTAAATGCAGCTGATTATTCTGTCATGCAAGGGAGGAAAATACATTCATGCAGATTTTGCTTACAGCATCCTCAAGCAACACAGATAAGTTTCAGTGTGAAGGATATCCTGCTGTTGGATTGCTTCTCAGAAGGATTCTGTTTGAACTCTATTTTGTCGTGTCTATAGAATTGAGCCTATGTGTAATTATTTGGAAATAAATCCAAATGATTTCAGTAAGGTTCACTTCCATTTGAACATTTATTGTATTTGACGGCATAGATCTACTGGCTGTTTAGAGTTTGCTCCAACATGGCTTCATGGAGCTATGTTTTATAGAACAAGCCGTAGCGGGCTGCGTTCAGGTGTGCTATTCAGCAGGTTTTGACAGGTTCTAGCGAACCAGTAGCGGAAATTTTGAGCAGTTCAGAGAACTGTCAAATGCCACCTCTGGCTGGCCCCAGAGTGGGGAGGGAATGGGGAGTTTGCAGTATCCTTCCCCCAGAAGTGGGGAGGGAATGGGGATTTTGCAGTATCCTTCCCCTGGAGTGGGGTGGGAGTGAAGATTTTGCAATATCCTTCCCCCAGAAGTGGGGTGGGAATGGAGATTTTGCAGTATCCTTCCCCTGCCACGCCCACCAAGCAACGCCCACCAAGCTACACCATGCCCACCAAGCCATGCCCACAGAACCGGTAGTAAAAAAACTTGAATTCCACCACTGGCTGGGTTCATACATAAGGACGAACTATGGTTTACACACTATTTATGTATTTAATGTATATGCCTGCCCAACGCACAAATGAACTTTAAGTGGTTAACCTCAAGAAAAAAAAACAACAGAAAAGAATATGAAAGCAAGAGTCTAAAAAACACATCATATCACATATCTCATCCAACACATATCTATCAAACAACCTCTGTAAAAAGCGGCTCAGCTACCACCTAGCCAGTGTATGAGGGATAATACCAGATCTTCAACGTCTAATGAAAGACTGGCAGAGTTCATCTCGATATCTATATACTCAGAGAAAAATGGCAGAGCTGTAAACAGAATAGCAGAATAACAGAATAACAGAGCTGGAAGGGACCTTAGAGGTCTTCTAGCTCAGCCTCCTGCTCAAGCAGGAGACCCAATACCATTTCAGACAAATGGTTGTCCAATCTCTTCTTAAAAGCTTCCAGTGTTGGAACATTCTTAACTTCTGGTGGCAAGGAGTTCCACTGATTAATTGTTCTAACTGTCAGGAAATTTCTCCTTAGTTTTAGGTTGGTTTTCTCCTTCCACATCACATTGCAAGACCACAAAGAATACCTTAAGAAGTTGGGAGGAAAGACGGGAAGCAGCCTCAACATTTGAAAATGGGGCCTTTATAACTGGCCACACCCACTTTATCAGCCCATCTCTGCAAGGAAGACGAGTAGTTTCTAAACATGATAAGTAAATATAAAATAGAAAATTGCCCAACATCTTCCAGATGTTAGCCATTTTGTGACAACCCCTACAATAAAAACTCAGAACTCCAAGCAAGCCAGCTGGACAACAAAATTTGCTGCTTGGAATGTGTCCCCCCCCTCCCCATAGGCAAATATCAATCAGATATTCCCTTGTTCCTCACAGGACAGATCTGAAATGTAATACTCTTAGTCCATGTTGCATAAATTGATGGTGAAGTATTATTTATTCTCTAAATTATTATTATTCTCCAAAGAATAATATTCTCCCAAAAATTGTTGTTGTTGTTGTGCAAAGTCATGTCCGACCCATCACGACCCCATGGACAATGTTCCTCCAGGCCTTCCTGTCCTCTACCATCCCCTGGAGTCCATTGAAGCTCACGCCGACTGCTTCAGTGACTCCATCCAGCCACCTCGTTCTCTGTCGTCCCCTTCTTCTTTTGCCCTCAATCTTTCCCAGCATTAGGCTCTTCTCCAGTGAGTCCTACCTCCAGTGATTCTCCAAAGAATAATATTCTCCAAGTATAAATTATTCTCCAAAGCACCAGAGAAACAATGGTTGGAAACTAATCAAAGAGACCAGCAACCTGGAATTAAGGAGAAACTTTCTAACAGCAAGGACAATTAACCAGTGGAACAGCTTGCCTCCAGATGTTATGGGCGCTCCATCTCTGGAGGTTTTTAAGAAGAGACTGGACAGCCACTTGTCTGGAATAGTAGAGGTTCTCCTGGTTGAGCAGGAGGCTGGACTAGAAGTCTTCCAAGGTCCCTTCCAGCTCTTCTCTTCTCTTCTCTTCTCTTCTCTTCTCTTCTCTTCTCTTCTCTTCTCTTCTCTTCTCTTCTCTTCTCTTCCCTTCCCTTCCCTTCTCTTCTCGTTATTTGGAATAATTTCTCATTCCCTCAAACAATTCCTTCTTTGTGATGATGCAGTTGATAGAATGCAGTATCGCAGGCTAATTCTGCCCACAGCCATCAGTTCAATCCTGACCGGCTCCAGACTGACCCATCCTTCCATCCTTCCGAGGTGGGTAAAATGTGGACCCAAATTGTTCGGTGCAAGAAGCTGACTCTGTAAACCACTTAGAGAGGGCTGTAAAGCACTGTGAAGTGGTATATAAATCTAAGTATTATTGCTATTGCTATGTGGATCCAGGAGATGGCTGAAGACTAAGCTTTTTTCATCTTATTCATTATCAAAAACTATTATCCTCCTGCTAGTAAACAAAGAGTTGACGTAGTGAGGGAAAATTTGTTGAGGAACAAAGGCATAGTTTTATGCAAAGGAACCTGCTGGCTGTCGCAAATTGTTTCATCTCAGAGAACAATCGGGGTTTTGTCAAATTGCTGATTATTTTTCTTTTTCCTAGACTCATCACATCGATAGCCCAGATGCCAATTTGTTGTCTTCACTCATATGTTATTTTTTGTATACTTCAGAGAGTTCAGAAATACATTTTGCTACATATAGAATCTTCAGTAAACTCTTTTCTGATGTTCAGAAGACTTGTGTGGAATTTTTTTTTTAAAAAATGTAGTTTTGGTCTACATAAAACTGTTGAAAGGTCATTCCCATATGGCTTTAAATATCAAATCTCTCTCTCTCCCTCCCTCTCATATCTCTCTCTCCCTCCCTCCCTTCCTTTCCCACTCCCTTTCCCTCTCTCTCTCTACCTCCCTCCCTCCCCTCCATTTCCCTCTCCCTCTCTCATCTCTCTCTATCCCTCTCTCCCTCCCCTCCATTTCCCTCTCCCTCTCTCATCTCTCTCTCTCCCTCTCTCCCTCTCTCATCTCTCTCCCTCCCTCCTTCTCCCTCCCTCCCTCTCTCTCTCTCTCATTAAAACATTTTACAATTTAAATCCTTTGCAGGTTTGATTTGCAGTTTAAAAACCCACTTTTAATTGCAGCGTGTTTCTTTTTTGTGCTAAGAATCGTTTCTTGAAATTCATAATCCTCACCTTCATCCAAAGGCATGAATAATATCAAAGCCTTCCAGAATTACCTTCACAGGTATCCTTAGCAAGGTAGAGTTATGAACATGGAACGTGGAAGGCTGACAAATTCCATTCAGCACTCAGCATCAGCCGGCCTAACCAGAAAGGATCCCTGCTAGAATGTGAAATGAGTCTGGTGTGGGAGAGAACGAGGAGAAGCAAAATCAACCCTGCATTGGGAAAAACATATCAGAAAAACCAAGTGAGAAATCAATAAACCTATTTGCTTAAAGAATGAAGCCTATTTGTCCAGCATATATAACTACACCCTTCCCCAAAGGCAGAGATGGGCTTCCCCTAAGTATGTGAAATCTGGTTTAGAAGATAACAGGATAGGTAATCCTCAATTTATAGCCATTTGTTTAGGAATCATTTGAAGTCACAGCGGCACTGAAAATAGTGACTTATGAGCGATACATAGGACTGTCACACATCCTCAAGGTCACATAATCAAAATGTGTACACTTGGTGACTGTCATGTACAGTAGTGGCCAGAATTGTGGAGTTAATGCCTTGACGTTGACACAACATCTGTAATTTAAATGTCTCAGAGGACTGAGATATTCTAGCTACACTTGCATCTCTAGATCATTATTATTATTATTTTAAAAAAAGATCTTTTAGTCCTCTGGCGGCCCCCAGGGAGAGGGCCTTCTCTGTGGGGGCTCCTGCCCTTTGGAATGAGCTGCCTCCGGGGTTGCGTCAACTCCCCGACCTCCGGACCTTCAAACGCGAGCTCAAGACCTTTTTATTCCACCGTGCGGGGCTAGCCTAACGAAATTTTAATGGGATTTTTATGAAGGTTTACGATAGTTTTAATTTTATTTGGCCAATTTTAGAATCAGTTTTTTAATACGTTTTTAAAATTTTGTTTATGTCTATGTTGTTTTATCTTGGCTGTTAACCACCCTGAGTCCTTCGGGAGAAGGGTGGTATAAAAATAGAATAAAAAAATAAAATAAAATAAATAAATAAATAAATAAATAAATAAATAAATAAATAAATAAATAAATAAATAAATAAAAAATAAGATATCCACAATTTTGTCTCACGATATTGTCTCTGGATTATTTTCAGTTGATGAATAAGATGCTCAGCTAAGGCAAATGTCCTTGTTATAAATTAGATTAGATTAGATTAGATTAGATTAGATTAGATTAGATTAGATTAGATTAGATTAGATTAGATTAGATTAGATTAGATTAGATTAGATTAACAGAGTTGGAAGGGATTTTGTAGGCCACCCAGTCCAACTCCCCCGCCTAAGCAGGAAACTCTGGCCTAGACCATTTCCTAATTCTAATTCTAAAAGATTGCTGAACAAAATGAAGAAACAATATTTCAGTTCCAATTTTACAAGATTTCCAAACTGGACATTTCTAGCAATTTGACTACTTCGGGGAGCTCTGGCAGAGAAGGAGTTTGAGCTGAAGTAAAGTATGTCATAAACAGTCACTACAATATGCCTCCTACATGCAATAGGTTTAGTCCATCATATGCAGAAATATGTACATTATGAGAGGGGGGGGGAGAGAGAGAGAGAGGGAGAGAGAGAGAGAGTTAGTTTTTCCCTATCCCAAGATAATGAAATCTTGAGTTAAATAAAAACAACCTTCCAATGAATACCAGCTCTCTTAAGGGACATAAAATACTTTCCATTGTATAATCCTATTAATTTTTTTACCTATTCATTCCCGTTTGTTTCGTTATTTCAGTCAGTGTTGCTTGAGTTCACGTTATTTCAAATTTACATTTATTTCCAATGGTTTTCCATTGGTTCTTATTTGTGACGGCTTGGTTAAAGTTGTGCTTTTCCTCTAATATTTTTTCGTTTCTTTGTTCCTCTTTGTGATGGCTTTATTAAATTCTTCTAGTTAGTTGTTATCTTTCCAGATGTCACGCTGTTTTGAAGCATTTAAGGGAATTCTGGCTGCGAAAGTTTGGAGGTGGTGACAAAAATATTTCCCCTTTCCTGTTGCACATTTGGTTATTGACGTTCCTACATCAATCTGAGATTGTTTGTGAACAAGAAAATACATGTTTTGTATCTACTTGCTGTAATCCAGTGGTGGGTTTCAAAACTTTTTACTACCGGTTCTGTGGGTGTGGCTTGGTGGGCATGGCTTGGCTTGGTGGGCATGGCAGAGGAAGGATACTGTAAAATCTCCATTCCCATCCCACTCCAGAGGAAAGTTACTGCAAAATCCCCATTTGCTCCCGATCAGCTGGGACTCGGAAGACAGAGAATAGATGGGGGTGGGGCCAGTCAGAATTTTTACTACCGGTTCTCCAAACTACTCAAAATTTCCGCTACCGGCTCTCCAAAACTGGTCAGAACCTGCTGAAACCCACCTCTCTTGTAATCCTTGTCTGCAGCTTGGCATAACCTATGTGTTTTGGAGCTTCACCTAACGTAGTTCCTTTTTATGGTTCACATGAATGTCCATGTTTACTCCTACACTTCCCTCTGATATTTCCATTGTTGTTCCATGGATACCATGGATGTTCTTGGATTGGGAAGCTACACTGCAAAATTTGGAAAAAGGGGATTTACGGTCTGTGCGTTGGCCTGAGAGCATAAAACCAAAATAAATGATATTAAAAAGAACCTGAAAGACTTCCTTCTTTCACCTCAGAATTCAGGGGAAATTATTTTAAAAAACAAAACTGGTACCCCTGGAAAAAGGTACTCCCACCCAATTCCCAAGTGAGTGACAAATGGGTATGAATGAGCTAATTAGAATGGGCCCATCTGCACCCGTTTGTAACTCATCACATTTGTACGTAATGAATGGAAGCCGAAGCAAATGGACCCCAATCTGTTCGGTTTTTCAGTCATTATGAAAGGAACGCAGATCCCTGTGCTTTCACGTTGCTGAGTCTCAGTTTCGTTTAGCACTCAGGGTGTCCTACATAAGCCCATTTGAGCAATGCCCTTTATTTAAAACCAATCAGAGCAACATAAAAGGGTTGGGCGTGTTTTAGGTTTTCCCCAAATGATCGAAAGACAAAGATGGGAAAACTGTCCAAAAGGGAATTTCAGCAGCATTTTCAGCTATGAGGTCTGCAAAAACGGTTTCGTGTCAGAGAGATTGGAAATGCATTAATCTGGAGGAGATCTTGTTGACACCTGCTTCTATCTAGCATTCACAAAGAATGGTGGTTGCCATTCCACACACACACACACAGTCACACTCCTGAACACGAAGATGGCTAGTCCCACTTGTGCCTCCTGCGATGGGCTCAGCAGACAGATTAACAGATTAACAGAGTTGAAAGGGACCTTGTAGGTCATCTAGTCCAGGGGTCACCAACCTTTCAGACCTCAGGGACCACTAAATTCATAATTTTAAATTCCACGGACCACCAATAATATTTTTTAAAAAGATAAATAGTATTTAGTGCAGCATAAAAAAATACAAATAATTTTTCTGCAGACCACCAAAATTTTCTTGCAGATCACCAGTGGTCCATGGACCACCGGTTGGTGACCGCCGATCTAGTCCAACCCCCCACCCAAGCAGGAGACCCTACACCATTTCTGACAGATGGCAATCCAGTCTCTTCTTGAAAGTTTCCAGAGATGAAGCTCCCACAACTTCCGAAGGCAACTCCTGGTCCATGAGCTGATTGCTCTCACTGTCAGAAAATTTCTCACTGTCAGAAAACCTCCCAGAACCACGTTTAACCAGATGAGAAAGGAAAAACTGCATCACGTAGACATTTCTACTGTTTTCTTAAAACTGCAAAGACACCAGGGATCCATCATTTATTGCATGTAATTTTGCACATAATTATCCAGTTTAGGTTATTAGTTAGTTTCATATCCCATGTTTCCTCCTGGAACTGATAACTCAGCAAAAAAAGAAAAAAAAAACCTTGCAAAAAAGACATTGAGTTGAGACTTGGTGATTAATTCAAAATCATTCACAGAGATTTCTGGGTGGTAACCTGAAGTATTGAATCAGGGTAATGCAATCCTACCAACAACATACCACTTCCCACACTGTCCTACATTTGCTCCTCTATTTTTTTTAAGAGAAGATTACAGATTACCGATTAACAGAGTTGGAAGGGAGTTTGTAGGTCATCTAGTCCAACCCCTCACCCAAGCAGGAGACCCTACACTATTTCTGACAGATGGCAGTCCAATCTCTTCTTGAAAGCCTCCAATAATGAAGCTCCCACAACTTCCAAAGGCAGCTTCTGCTCCATTGGTTGATTGCTCTCGCTGTCAGAAAATTTCTCTTTAATTCCAGATTGCTTCTCTCCTTGTTCAGTTTCCATCCATTATTCCTTGCCTGGCCTTCGGGTGCTTTAGAAAATAGCTTGACTCCCTCCTCTCTGTGGCAGCCCCTCAATTATTGGAAGACTGCTATCCTGTCTCCCCTGTTCCTTCTCTTCATTAGACTAGCCATGCCCAGTTCCTGCAACCGTTCATCGTATGTTTTAGCCTCCAGTCCCCTAATCATCCTGGTTGCTCTCCCCTGCACTTTTTCCAGACATCATTTTTATAGTGTGGTGACCAAAACTGGATGCGGTATTCTAGATGTGGTCTTACTAAGGCTTTATAGAGTGATGTTAGTCCCTCACTAAGAAAAGAGACAAGTCACAGAAGAGGTAATCATTGCTATTCTCCAAAGCATCTGAGGGCAGGACAAGAAGTAACCAATGCAAACTTACCAATGATAGATCTAACATAGAACTAAGGAGAAATTTTCTGAGAATGAAAACAATCAATCAGTGGAATGGCTTGACCCCTAGAAGTTATGGATGCTCCATCACTGGAGGTTTTCAAGAAGAGATTGGATAACTATTTTTCCAAAATGGTATGGGGTCTGAGCAGCGGATTGGACTGGAAGATCTCCAGGGTCCCTTCCAATTCTGTTATTCTGCTATTCTGCATTTCAGGCAAATTCAGAATACTTTGATATATTAGATACAATCATGACCTGCAGCAAAACGAGGCAACATAAAGGATTTCCATTTTAAAAAATCTGATGCACACACCCCATTTTTGATCCTTTTATCCCATTTTGTGCTGCTGAATGCGCACGACTCTTGCTGGGTTTTAGAATGACTCTTTTTTTCTTTTCTTTTTTAACATTTCCCTTCTATCCACAACGTTTATGGTACCCATGCAAACCTGATGAGATCTCTTAATCTTAGTATTATTTTCAAATAGCTAGAACAGAAATAGGGACCTCAAGTTTGAATGGAGTTTTAGGATTATATGGAGGGGGGGGAGGATTAGTGAGTCTTAATTGTGCCACCAAAACTGAAATGCATGTATGGGACGTAAAATGTAAATACTACTCTTGTGCTTTTGTCTTTGTATTTTGTTGTGTTTTTTTTCTTGGTGTGGTTATGATAGCAGTTTAAGTGGGGAATTTTAAATCAATATATTGACACAAAGGAAAAGAAAACTGACTGCAATTTTAGTGCCCCTTCTTCAATGAAAATTGAAGCTCCCTCCCTGGAGACAGTTTTAAAGGTTTTGAGGTGTGTGTGTGTGTGTGTGTTTGTGTGTGTGTGTGTGTGTGTGTGTGTGTGTGTGTGTGTGTGTTTTAATGCCTAGAGAATCCAATTATTTGAGCAGGGGGTTTTGAGTGGATAATTTAGGTTGGTAGACTAGCAGGGAGGGGAACATCCCTTCCCTAGGGCACCACTGCTCTAATTAAAGTCAGAGTGTTTGCAACAGCTTTAAATTTTTTAAAAAGTCGAACAGTCTCAACTCTGAAAGTCCTGCCACGTCTCTTTCAGACCTGCCGAATTTAATTTCAGCAATCTCGCAGCGGTCCTGGCAAGCTTAAAATGAAAGTGCCGCCACCTGCTGCCATAAATGGCAAAGGACACATTTCAAGTCGTTTCGAGTTTGTCTATGTCTTTTCAGCCAGATATGTGACACATTCTCTTTCCTGCACATGCCTTGCGTCCTTCTTTTGGGGCTTCCTTTCTATTGGGGGAATTGCACCAAGTTCATGAACAATGGTAACATAGAAAAAGAGATGGGGAGGTGAGATCCTGGGCTTTCCTGCCAGAAGACATTCTGGAGGTTTGACCAGGGAACTTTTTCCTCTCTCTCTCTCTGACATTTTCTGGGGGAAAGTGGTTGCAGAGGTTAGGAAGGACAAGAAGCGGATACGACCTCATAGACGACCCTCACTCTGTCAAGGACCTTGGAGTACTCATCTCTAATGATCTAAGTGCCAGAGCTCACTGTAACAGCATTGCCAAAAAGGCATTAAGAGTAGTTAACCTTATCTCCGGTAACATTGTACTGCAAACTAGGGCATACAAAACTTTTGCTAGACCAGTTCTCAAATACAGCTCATCTGCCTGGAACCCACACTTCATATCGAACATTAATACAATTGAGCGAATCCAGAGGTATTTCACGAGAAGAGTCCTCCATCCTCTGCTCACAACAGAATCCCTTATGCCACCAGGATTGAAATTTTGGGCTTAGACAACCTAGAACTAAGCTGCTTTCAGTCTGACCTAAGTGTTGTACATAAAATCATCTGCTACAATGTCCTACTTGTCAATGACTACTTCAGCTTCAATCACAATAACACACGAGCACACAATAGATACAAACTCAAGGTAAACCACTCCAAACTTGATTGCAGAAAATACGACTTCAGCAACAGAGTGGTCAATGCCTGGAATGCACTACTTGACTCCAGTGGTAGGATTCAAATAATTTAACAACCAGGTTCTCTGCCCTAATGATTTCTTCCAACAACCAGTTCCCCAAACTGCTCAGAAAGTTAACAACCGGTTCTCCCGAAGTGGTGCGAACTGGCTGAATCCCACCACTGCTTGACTCCATTTTACATCCTCAAACTCTGTGGTCTCATCCTAAAACCCCCAAAACTTTAACCTTAGGGTGTCTACTGTTGACCTCACCCCATTCCTAAGAGGTCTGAAAGGGGCATGCACAGTGGTGGGATTCAAATAATTTAACAACCGGTTCTCTGCTCTAATGATTTCTTCCAACAACCAGTTCACCAAACTGCTCAGAAAGTTAACAACCGGTTCTCCCGAAGTGGTGCAAACTGGCTGAATCCCATCACTGGGCGTGCATAAGCGCACCAGCATGCCTACCATCCTTGTCCTATTGTCCCCATTTATTAATATCCTTTATTCATAATCATGTTTATACTTAGATCTGTTATCTTATACGTGTTTAACAAAATAAATAAATAAAATAAAAAATAATAAAGAGGGATTGCCAAGTCAAAATAGAAAATATTCGGAGAAAGCAGGAGAAGGTAGAAGAGCTGTCAATGAACTATTCCACGTTCTGGTTTAACAGCTCTGGTTATCACAGGACAGTTGACATCTCAAACTCCCACAGTGTGGATGAAATGATAAGTTCCTTACATGCAGTAGTGGTATTCAAATAAATTAACAACCAGATCTCTGCCCTAATGACCAGTTGGGTAGGTGTGGCTCAGTGGTCATGTGACCGGGTGGGTGTGGCCAACTCAATGTCGCTCACGTCGCTGGGCGCTTCGCCTTAGCTGTTACAATGTAATAAGGGTTAACCAGAGAGGCAGTTTCTGTAAGCAGGGCAATAAAGATTAGGCTAGAAACACCACCAGAAGGTTTCCTTCCTGCCTTCCTTACAGGATTAGCCCTGTAAAATGGAGAAGAAGAAAAAAGATTTCTTCCAACAACCGGTTCTCCGAACTGCTTAGAAAGTTAACAACCGGTTCTCTCGAATAGGTGCGAACTGGTTGAATCCCACCACTATTTACATCGCTTGGCACCCAGATATGCATAAGACTGTCTATTTTAAATAAATACTATCCTTGCAGTGGATGCCTCTCAGGCAGGGAGATCTCTGACTCTACTTAATGGTAGGGACAGTTCTTCTGTACATTTTCCCCCCTTGTAAATGATAGATAATAAAAACTGGGATTCGGAGAAATATTGCATCTGAAATGTTTCAAGGTGCATTTGATAGGCTTAAATATCTTCCTTTCCAGATGATGTACTGTAATAAAATACTGTCCATCCTTTCACAGATGCAAACAAGATTTGAGTACAAAGTACCTATAGTGGCGCACTTAAAAATGTTCCAAGGAGGTGATGTTTACCAATTATAGCTTAAGTAGAAACAATCTTTATATAGGGAGCAATCTTCTCTAAAGGGTATAATGTGGTCCTCTCCCTCTCTCAGTAAGTAATTATGGAGGGGATGAATGGGATTCACAAACACATACACCTAAGAAAGGCACAGCTTTTTCAGAGAAAGGTGTTGGCCGCTTTTAAGTTTTATTTTTTGAGGTAGAAGAAGAAAAAAACAAGGAGCTAAGGGAGAAAAAGAAATAAAAAATCTGACATAGCTTTGCCACTTATTGTTTTAGAACAATTGCATTGCATTGTTTTTACATGCATGGAATAAGAAAAACAAAATAATGACGAAACGTTCATTCCTTCCCACCTTCCAATGTCAACACCTCCCAAATATTTCCAACTGGCAACCTATAATTCAAGTAATACCTATTTTCTCCACAAACAGGTTTCAATAATTCTATTATCTCTGATACCCAGTTGGGCGTGGTGAAGGTACTAAACCAAGGCAGTGCAAGATCTGGGCTCTGAAATCGACTGAACAATGTGTGGAAATAGGAGTTATAGTGTGAACTTTCATAAAAATATAGTTCTAATAGCCCAATGCAAAATATACATTTCACACATAGTTCTAGAAGGAACTGTTTCCCGTCAGGGGTGTTTAGCTTCCAAACCTAAAGATTTTAGTTTATTTCAGATAAAATTTTGTCTTGGGTGGTCATTAGTTGATCATATCTCCACATACATGAGCTACTACATGCCAGGGGGCTGACCTCAGCTAGGTTGAGTTCAGTGAACATCGGTGGAGTCAGCAACAAATAGTCTCGTCTATCAATGTGCATCTGATGGCTGAAGAGCTGAGGTTGACCAAGAAGTGTAGATGTTGCTGAATTGAAATTATCAGTATAATTCAACACTGATAGGATAGACTGCTGGGAAAACCACAAGCTTCTTATAGATTTTTTCATATTTGAAAACTAGTGGCACCTGTAACAAAGTACTTACAATAGCAGAATAGAACAGAATAACAGAATTGGGACCTTGGAGGTCTTCTAGTCCAACCCACTGCTTAGGCAGGAAACCCTATACCATTTCAGACAAATAGTTGTCCAATTTCTTCTTAAAATCTTCCAGTATTGGAGCATTCACAACTTCTGGAGGAAAGTTGTTCCACTGATTAATTGTTTTAACTGTCAGGAAATTTCTCTTTAATTCCAGGTTGCTTCTCTCCTTGATTAGTTTTCATTCATTGCTTCCCATCCTGCCTTCAGGTGCTTTGGAGAATAGCTTGACTCCTTCTTTGTGGCAGCCCCTGAGATATTGGAACACTGCTATCATGTCACCCCTACTCCTTCTTTTCATCAGACTAGGCATACCCAGTTCCAGCAACCGTTCTTTGTATGTTTTAGCCTCCAGTCCCCTAATCATCTTTGTTGCTCTTCTCTGCACTCTTTCTAGAGTATCAACATCTTTTTTTTACATCATGCGACCAAAACTTGCCAATCATTTTGTCCTATTATTTTTAACTTTTTTCATTTTCCTGTCCAGACAATCAATCAATATCCCATGACCATTTGAATAGGTTCAATCATAATAGGGCAGAAGTTTCCTTTACCTTAAAACTTAATTCCTCCTCCCCGAATATTTTTTCTACTTGTGTACAGTTTGAACTTCTGAGTTTTCCCCCCAAGTGTGCTAGCGCATTCTTGTTACACATCAATGGTGTCGTTTGGCAATCTCTGCATTAATACTCATGGCTTAACGTGGCAAGTAGAGAAAGAGGGGCTTCTACCTTTACTCCAAAAATAGAAACAAATCTGGTTTTAATCAAAAGACAGTTTGGTAAGGGAGGCAAATACCCGTGTTGTGTCTTGTCCGCTCTCACCGCAGCCGGGGTCTGCTTATCTGCTCCCAAACACAGAGGAATGTATGCCTTCCGGCCCCAGTCCTGGCTCCATGCCCAGACAAGCTGCAGAGGAGGGGGCACCTCCCGGTCCCAGCCCTGGCTCCATGCCCAAGCAGGCTGCAGGGGAGGGAGCATCCCCCGGCCCCAGCCCTGGCTCCATGCCCAGGCAAACGGAGCAGCTAGACCCCTCCCCCTCCTCCACAGCATGTGAGCCTGAGGAAAGTTTATTTCCAACAGCTGCTGATTGAAGTGACCCTAGCATCAGAAGACTGGATAGGCGGAGGCAACAGAGGGAAGGGAGGGGCAGGCCTTAATGAGTGCTGAGTCATGGAGCCACACCCCATGGCCTATATAAAGGATCTACTTTCTGGCAGTCTCTGAGTCAGGCAAAAGTCGAACTTATCTTGCTGAAGTCACTTACTGGTCTCCTGCCTGCTCTGAGGACTTTGCTAGGACTTTGGGCAGAGCTGCAGAGGCAAGCCTGATTCGGATTTCCCTGACCCGGCCGTCAGCGGAGGAGTGGGACACGACAACCCGGCTTCCACACAAATGGGGTGGGGAGGCTTTAAAAAAAACCTTGCCTGAAACAGCAACTCTCTCTCCCTGCCTTCCCCGCCTCTACACACACAAACACACACACACACACACACACACACAAACACCAATTTGGCAATTCTTTTAACAATGAAAGTTTTATCAGTGGTCTGAAGCAATGTCTGCACTCATCTTTCATTTATGCGTTGTTCTCATCTTCTCTTCTAAAAGCAAAACATATCCTAATGCTTAAGGATGTTTATTCAGCTAATAGATGAACAGCATCTAAGGTGATGGAGAAGCCCAGGGTTGGAAAAAAAAAATGTTATCAAACCGCCCTGTAACGGACCAAAACATGTGTGAATGGAGAGCAAGGTGTATTTAATATTAGACTTCAAACCAAGGGTGAAATGTAAAATTTGTTACTACCAGTTCTGTGGGCGTGGCTTGGTGGGGGGGTAATGTGACTGGGTGGGCGTGGCCAACTCCTTTTTTTTTTTCTTTTAAAAACATTTTTTCTACAATCTCTTCGGCTGAAGAGGTTGTTTAAAAATGCTTTTAAAAGCCTCTGATGATCAGGCAACTCAGCTGGGATCGCCAGAGGAGCCTTTTAAAAGCTTTTAAAGGGCTCTGACAATCCCAGCTGAGTTGCCTGATTGCCAGAACCCTTTAAAAGCATTTTTTACAACCTCTTCAGCCAAAGAGGTTGTAGTAAAAATGCTTTTAAAGGGTTCTGATGATCCCAGCTGAGTTGCCTGATCGCTAAAACCTTTTAAAAGCATTCTGACGATCCCAGCTAAGCCGTGCGATCATCAGAGGCTTTTTTCTTTTTACTTTTAAAAGCATTTTTTCCGCTGGAAAAAAAAATGCTTTTAAAAGTAAAAAAAACCCCACCTCTGATGATCACGTGGATGAGCTTGGCATGGGTGGGGGCAGGGATTTTTGCTACCGGTTCTCCAAACCACCCGCCACCATCGCTACTGGATCAGGGGATCCGGTCCGAACTGGGAGCATTTCACCCCTGCTTCAAACTCTTTCCCTGTCTCCTGAAAGTTGTTTTTTCCTTCTGAATGGCGCTTCTCTTCATGTAATCAAAAGATAGCTAGTGGAAAGAAATCTAAACATTGAAAGAAGAATAGCGGAGACTTTAAATAAGTCCATACAAATCAGCCGTGCAAATGGCTAGAGAGGCACGGTGAATGTGTATATATTATTAAATAGTTCTAAATGAGTTTCCTGTAATGTTTTGATAGATGGGGTTGACAGCGCTTTTATACAGAATTAAAATCTCGCACCAAAACTCCTGGGCTGTATATGCATTAGGTGTTTGTTTGTTTGGGTTGTTTTTTTTTTTTTTTTGGAGAGTAAAGGAATTAGATCTATAGCAGTGATGGCAAACCTTTTCAGCACCAAGTGGCCAAACCGAAATGTGCGTGCATGTGCGCAGGCTGGAGAACCCAAAACCCGAAGATCAGCTGGCTGGCATGCATGCACGTGCCAGCCAGCTGGTATTTGGGTTTCTAGCATGCACATGCACACCAGCCAGCTGGTTTTCGCACACGGCGGAGCACCGGAAACCTGAAGAGCAGCTGGCTGGCACGTGCATGCCTGTTTTTTGGCCATTTTCCGGGCCGTTTTCAGGCCAGGTTTTGGGCTATTTTCCAGCATTCCGGCATCTGCAAACACCAGCTGGCTGGCACACATGTGCACGCTGGAAACCTGAAGAGCGGCTGGTGACAGTGCGTGTGCCCACAGAGAGGGCTCTGCGTGCCACCTCTGGCACGCGTGCCATAGGTTCGCCATCACAGATCTATTAGGTTCTATTTCAGAAAGGAGGTGGTAGAGAGGCCATCTAATCAGAGTGAATTTGCTTCCTAGTGCCCTAAGATGCTTCCCTAAAAACTTGGATATTTTATACTGGTATCACAATGAAAAGGGCTCCGTTAAATTTGCTCTGAATAAAGGAAAGGATAATAAGGATAAAAGAAATGGATTCTCAGATTCTCAGTGAAGAATGCAAGAAGATAAAGATCACCTAGCAAGAACAATAGCACTTAGATTTATATACCGCTTCATAGTGCTTTACAGCTCTCCCTAAGAGGTTTACAGTGTCAGCATGTTGCCTCCAAATAATTTGGGTCCTGCTTTTACCAACCTTGGAAGGATGGAAGGCTGAGTCAACCTTGAGCCGGTCAGAATTGAACTCCTGGCAGTGAGCAGATACCGCCAGTGGGCAGATACCGCCAGGCTGTAATGCTGCATTCCAACCTCAGCTCTATAGAAGCTATATTCCTGCTAAAGTAAATGGCACTTTAAAAGGTAATAAACGAATGCAGTCTGTTATTAACAGCAGCTGCTTGCAATTACTGCAGGTTCAAGTCCCACCAGGCCCAAGGTTGACTCAGCCTTCCATCCTTTATAAGGTAGGTAAAATGAGGACCCAGATTGTTGGGGGGGGCAATAAGTTGACTTTGTATATAATATACAAATGGATGAAGACTATTGCTTGACATAGTGTAAGCCGCCCTGAGTCTTCGGAGAAGGGCTGGACATAAATGCAAATTTAAAAAAAAAGAATTTGAAAGAAATCACAGCCTAACTAGCTAAGAACAGCTCTTCTCAGACAAAATGTGATTTTTTAAAAAAATAGGGTGACTTTCTTTTTGCAAGAAAGTGTAAATATAATGTACATATTTTGACTTTAGTACAGCATATGACATTCTGATTAGCAGGCTAATTAAATAAGGGCTGAATTGCCTGAAAATCATACTTACAGAGTGCTCATTAACACTTACTCCACACAGAAAGGCGATATCAAGTAGTCTAGAGTGGGCTTTACATTCTCAAAAAAAAATAAAAAATCCATAACCCACTTGAATTAAGAGGAAAAGAGGAAAACTTATTAGTTTGGGGTTTTTTTCTGATGAGAATAAGGAGTTGTTAATAGTCCAGAACAGGAGTTGTTAATTGTCTAGAACAGGGGTGTCAAACTCGCGGCCCGTGGGCCGGATGCATCACGCGCTGGCCATGCCCATGCCTGGTGAAGGGGGGAAAGTTGTGATATGTCACATGACAACATCATGATGACACGACTTTGACACCCCTGGTCTAGAAGGTAGAAACAATTTCAATATATTTTTTGGCTTTTTGGTTTGGGTTTTTTGTGCCTTCGAGTCTGTGTTGACCCCTGGCAACTGCCTTAGAGAAGGCCCTACAGTTTTCTTACGAGAAGACTACTCAAATCCTCTGCTCAAAATAAAATTCCCTATAGCACCAGGCTTGAAATTTTAGGTCTTGATAGCCTCAGAATATGCCGTCTACGTTTCTACCTATACTTAGTTCATAAGATTATTTACCATAATGTCCTACCTGTAAATGAGTACTTTAATTTCAACTGTAATAACACAAAGGTTATCAATAGATTCCAACTCAATGTAATTTACTCTAATCGTGATTGTAGGAAATATGACTTCTGCAATAGAGTAGTAAATGTCTGGAACCCTGTACCTGATCCTGTTGTTAGTATCTTTAATCCCAAATACCTTTTACCTTAAACTGTCTACCGTGGATGTTCCATGTTTGTTAAGAGGTCCCTAAGGGGGCGTGCATAAGCTCACCAGCGTGCCTACCATCCCTGTCCTACTGTCCCCATTTATATGTAATCATTCTATGTGTTTATGGCTATGTTTTGCTTATTTATTTCCTTTTATTTGTGCCAATCTTTTTTCATGTGTCCATGTCTATGTCTATACTGTTACTTGTTTCCTTGTACTTGTTGACAAATAAAATAAATAAATAAATAAATTTTGGAAATGGTTTGCCATGAGCTGCTTCCTAGGGCTGAGAAAGACTGACTGGCCCAAGGTCACCCTGCTGGCTTTGTGCCTAAAGGGGGACTACAACTCATAGTATCGCAGTTTCTAGCCAGCTCCCTTAATTACTAGGCCAAGCTAGATCTCAATATGGAATTAGTGACAAATAACAGCCTAAAATTGAATAGAGACAATTGTCATGTCCCACTCCTCCGCTGACGGCCGGGTCAGGGAAATCCGAATCAGGCGTGCCTCTGCAGTTCTGCCAAAGTCCTAGCAAAGTCCTCAAGGCAGGCAGGAGACCAGAAAGTGACTTCAGCAAGATATGTTTAGACTTTGCCTGACTCAGAGAATGCCAGAAAGCAGATCCTTTATATAGGCCATGGGGTGTGGCTCCATGACTCAGCACTTATCCAGGCCTGCCCCTCCCTTCCTTCTGTTGCCTCCGCCTATCAAGTCTTCTGACGCGAGGGTCACTCCAGTCGGCAGCTGTGGGTAATTGACCTTCCTCAGGCTCACATGCTGTGGAGGAGGGGGAGGGGTCTAGTTGCTCCATTTGCCTGGGCATGGAGCCAGAGCTGGGGGCTGGAGATACTTGCTCTTCTTCAGCCTGTCTGGGCATGGAGCCAGGGCTGGGGCCGGGAGATGCCCCCTCCTCAGCCTGTCTGGGCATGGAGCCAGGGCTGGGGCCGGGAGATGCCCCCTCCTCAGCCTGTCTGGGCATGGAGCCAGGGCTGGGGCCGGGAGGCATGCTAGGACATTCTTCAGCGTTCGGAAGCAGATAAGCAGGCCCCGGCTGTGGTGAGATTGGGCGAGACACAACAACAATGCAAAGTTCTCCGCTTAAGAAAAAGAAACCAACTGCACATAATTAACATGTTAAATACTTTGCTTGGTAATCATATGTGTTAAAAGGATCTTGGAATAGAAATTAATCACAAAATGAGTATCGGATGCTAGTGGAAAATGGCTTCTAAAAAGGCAAATGAAATATCAGAGTGCACAATAGGAAAATAGTCTGCAAGGGCCGGGATAGCTCGGGCAGTAGAGAAGCCTGTTATTAGAACACAGCAGCCTGCAATTACTGCAGGTTCGAGCCCGGCCCAAGGTTGACTCAGCCTTCCACCCTTTATAAGGTAGGTAAAATGAGGACCCAGATTGTTGGGGGGGCAATAAGTTGACTTTGTAAAAAAAAAAAAATACAAATAGAATGAGACTATTGCCTTATACATTGTAAGCCGCCCTGAGTCTTCGGAGAAGGGCGGGGTATAAATGTAAACAAACAAATTAGCATAACTAATATTTCCATTGTATGCTGCAGTGGTCAGAATAGTCGGTCTTCAATTTAGTTCTGGGAAGCAGATTTTAAGAAAGATTCAGAGAAACAAGAAAAGCAGTAAAGATGGGTTATAAGGAATAATCTGGGAAGGCTGTCCTGGGAAGAGAAAAGAAGATTAAATAGAGACAAGATGACACTTTTAAAATAGCTGAAAGAATTCCATAAAGAAGGTCACGACCTATTCACAGCTGTCTCACATTATAGGACACGTATTAATGGTCATAAGTTACCAGAAGATAAATTCCAGTTGAATGGTAGCAGAAACATTATTTGAACAAATTATCAAATAAGGTATTGAACTCTTTTTTTGCTGTATGCATTCAAGCAGAAGCTGGAGAGCCAATTGTCTGGTGTAAGGAAGTGGAGGCAATGGTTTAAATCTGGTTTCTTTCCAGATCTGTGATTTCAAGAAAATTCTTAAGACTTCTGTCCTAAATTCATGAAAATGCACTGCCGATGTTAGTAGGACATAAACCATATTCAATTAATTCTGTTTCTTCATAATAAGAACTATAGTTCAATGATATAGAATATGAGTTCTGAATTCAGAATTTGAGTTAAGGTAATGTTCAATTTGATCCCAAGGTCTGCTAGTTCTAAAGTACAGTTTCATTTTTTCAAATAACACTTTTACACTAGAATGGACCAGTAGTATAAATACAATACTCTGAACTACACTGTAGTTCTGTATACACTGTAAGCCGCCCTGAGTCTTCGGAGAAGGGCGGGGTATAAATGTAAACAAACAAACAAAAAAAACTACAAAGGATATTTTCTACTTAAAAGCTTCCATTAAAAGCCCAGTTGGATTTATTGGTGACAAACTTAAAAGAGGGGAGAAAGTTTTCTTTGAGTCTGTTCATACAGTACACTTACTGTAGCCATTTTCTAGGTTTTCATAATATATTGAATAATGCAATATCTGGCTAAAACTAGATTCATACCATACAGTAAATGATGTCATATAATCCGAATTAATACTAAGTTAGCATATTGTATATATGAGGCGATAGGAACGTAGAACATGCAGATAACTTATCAAATTCAGTCTGATTTTGAATTTTTATCTCATACTTTAGGACTAAACTTCTTCTTGCACATGTGTTCAAATGCATTATATTATTAGTTCAGTCAGAAGCAACAAATCAAATTACATTTTATCTAAGCCAAAAATCATATTTAGAAAGTAGATTCAGAGATGATTGAAATCACCACTGAATCACTAAAATGAATCTTTGTGCGCAAAGGATATTGTGTGAATGCAGCAACGTTTTCATATCAAAGCCCCTTAATTGGTATATGAAATATATACCTAAATATCCTGTTTTCCCAAAAATAAGATCCAACCAGAAACTAAGCCCTAGCATGATTTTTCAGGATGCTCGTAATATAAGCCCTACCCCCAAAATAAGCCCCAGTTAAGATTGTCAGCAGAGGGAGGCATTTAGTACTGTATTTTCCCCAAAATAAGACCTAACCAGAAAATAAGCCATAATGTGTCTTTTTGGAGCAAAAATTAATATAAGACCTGGTCTTATTTCAGTGGAAACATGGTGTGTGTGTGTGTGTGTGTGTGTGTGTGTGTTTGTGCGTGTGCATTTTTTTTGAACCCTGAAATAAGCGCTTGGCCTTAATGCCATGCAATCAAAAGCCTGATTGGTCTTATTATCAGGGGATGTCTTATTTTGGGGGAAACAGGGTATAATATTGTCACTTTTAGTTTTCTTTCTTCAGAACTATATAGTTCTCTCTGAAATGTTTAGTTAGAAAATTACTATTCCACTACCTTTTCTTCTGCACACTTCTAAATGCCAGCTCATGCTGAAGTCTCACCTCAGATCTTCGTTTGATCAGAACTTATGGGCAACAACCTGAAAAATAGGACACAGAGGAACAACTATGGTCAATTTAGCTCATTACTGAATTAAAGTATTATTATAGAACCTTGACAGTCTCCATGCACAGAGATTGGATATATTCCAAGGACTGGAGAAGTGTTTAAGGCAAAGAATCAAAATGCCACAAAGTGCGGTGGGTTCTTAGTACTGGATTCACATCACAAGCTTAACTGATTACTTAATTAACTTGTTTTGGGGGTTCACAATACGCTGAGTCATAAAGTAAACAAATTGCCTGGGATCTGCACAATATCCAAAAGTTTAGTATGTTGTGTACATGTGTTTTGTTGTTGTTGTTAGTTGTGAAGTCGTGTCCGACCCATCGCGACCCCATGGACAACATTCCTCCAGGCCTTCCTGTCCTTGACCATCCTCTGGAGTCCATTGAAACTCACGCCAACTGCTTCAGTGACTCCATCCAGCCACCTCGTTCTCTGTCATCCCCTTCTTCTTTTGCCCTCAATCTTTCCCAGCATTAGGCTCTTCTCCAGTGAGTCCTTCTTTCTCATTAGGTGGCCAAAATATTTGAGTTTCATCTTCAGGATCTGGCCTTCTAAAGAGCAGTCAGGGTTGATCTCCTCTAGAACTGACTTGTTTGTTCGTCTTGCAGTCAATTCTTTGGTGCTCAGCCTTTCTTATGGTCTAATCTTCACAGCCATACATTGCAACTGGGAAAATCATGTGTTTAGTAGGTCTTTAATTGACAGCCAATGTGTCTGAATTTGACACAACATAAATAAAATTCATTAATGGACCATGATATTTTTTGACTAATTCTGTAACACTTTGAATTGCTAGGGATTATTGACAAGAGCCTTGTACGGACTATAAACTAATAGATCAAAAATTGGTGGAGTTTGGTCCATGAGGATTAAACCAGAAAAATCTTGCTTCAGAACCTTGGACAGTTCCAGCTAACTAATTTGACTTGAGAAGGACTTCAGTTGTGTGCTTTAATTAATTTGTAAATTCCAATAACATTCATGCTACAATTGCAATTAGATGATGCCTTTGATCCAGAAAATAAAGTGTGTGTGTGCATAGTTGGAGAAATGAGAAACCTCTGCCCTCCAGATGTTGTTAAATCATCTTCCAACAGCCTCAGCCAGTAAAACCAATTTTGAGGACATCTGAAAGATTTATTTGGAACACTCCAAGCGGATCACTTTGTCTCCATTTTTCTGACTCAACTTATTTGAACATAACTTGGGGTTCTAGTGGGGAAAAAAAGTAAATTCTATGTAGTTAAAGTCTATACACCTCAAATCCAAGGAAACCATTGACAGTAAAGAAAAGTCTCCTTGAAACAAACTAGGAGATATATTGTTTTTTCCATTTATTATATTAGATATCACCTGGTGAAAATGATAAGGATTTATGGTGAATACTAACTTGTTTGTAAAAGAAAAATTAACTTGTGGAATTTATTGCTACAAAAAATGGTGATAACTACTGTGTTTCCCTGAAAATAAGACCAGGTCTTATATTAATTATTAAATTATTAATTATATTTAAAAAGTTGCATTAGGGCTTATTTTCTAGTTAGGTCTTATTTTGGGGAAATACGGTGCTAAATGCACCCATCTGGCTGACAGTTGTAACTGGGCTTATTTGGGGAGATGGGGCTTATATTATGAGCATCCTGAAAAATCATGCTAGGACTTATTTTCCGGTTACATCTTATTTTCGAGGAAACAGGGTACCTAAAGAAACCAAACAAACAATGTTCTCTCCAGGTAGATTTAATGGAAATGTGAAAAACCAAAGTGTCTGTAGACCAGCAGACCGACAATTGTACAATGAAAGATAGGATATTCACATGTACCTCTTGGCCACCTTGTAAATAAATACCATAACATCAAGAACCCATGAGAATTTCACCAAAATTCTTGTTTCTATTGAAAAAAGTTTTGGAAAACACTTTATCATAAAATAGAAAGGTAATCTTCCAGCGTGACACCAGTATTTATGCTTCAGAGTGCCGTAATCTTCTGTACATTGACTTGGCTATATTAGAAGAAAGAGTAGCAGCTGCAGAAACAGGAGGCATCATCTCAAGAAAAGGGTGATGAATGTGTGGTTAAAAACATGGACATCAATGAACCACAAAGCCTTTTAGCAGCCATTTGTCTGCAATGGATGCTGAGCCAACAAATATTAGCATGTCAGACTTTCCCCCCTGTTAAAATCCATTGGCTTCAGACAATGATCTCTCCCCCACCTTCACACAGACTTCAGTTTCTGAAGTTTATCCATGTTTTCTTAACCCCCAAACCCACATTTTCTTAACCCAAAAGCAAAAACGAAGGGCAAGCGAAAACACAACTGAAGGCATGCTCAAGTCTCACTTTCTTCATCTGGAAACAATATAGATGAGATCAATGTTGAGTCTCTGCAAAGTATATTTTTTAAGATAATAGGTTTTCAAAGTGCAGCTAAAGAAGATGGATGGATGGAGAAGGGGTGGAGTGGGGAGGTGATAAAAAAATGCGAGCAGGTTTTGAACTACTTCAACAAATAATTGCAGGGACGGATCCAATCAATTGTTTTTTAGAGGACATCAAGGGTAGAGGGATGGAACAGATCTCTTGAAAGAGCAAAAAATGGGCTCCATCGTTGGAAGGAGAAATCCAACTTTAAAGTTCTTTGGGGCCTTCCTGGGTTTTAGCTGTCTAAAATTAGAGCTTCATCACGGGTAGAAAACAAAAGTGAGAAGGACCCAGGGGTATTTTGTGGGTAAAATCTGGTTTGTGTGAATTCACAGAATCCAACACTTCCCCAATTTCCAAGTATTTTCTTCACAGAGTACAGACGGTAGAATTGCTTGGAATGATATGATTTCCATGCCACTGGATCCAGTGGGAAGGAAAGCATCAATGGATTTTAAAAGCAAAAAAAATGGAGATGTAAAATCATCATCATCATCATCATCTTCATCATCATCAAAAATTCTGTGTTGTTTCTCTCTGCCTTCCTTACTGAATGCACAACTCCACCAGGGCTTTGCACAATGTTTGTTTGTTTTCCAATCTTTGAATCTTCCGATTTGACAGGGCCGATCTGTCTAATTTTGAAGGGAACATTGGGGAAAGATTTATTTTTAAATCAGATAAATGATATTCACATAGGGCATAATTGGGATTCATTGCTCAGTAATGAAGTATTACAGACACTGACTTATGTGACTATTTTAAAAAAGCAGACAGCTTCATGGAGGCTCAACTAGCAACTGCCATCAATCCAGATAGCTCAAAATTATATTTATGTGTACCCGATACTAATAATTCATTTAGAAATAGGTTCATTTGCTTCAATTTGCCCTTTGTTGCTCTTTTTTCTGTACTTTTCCTCTGCTCTTTCTCCTCTATCACATTATATTAGACATGGGAAAACTGAAAAATGGCTGTATACATAGTTTAGCACTCTGCTTATTGCCTATTGTGGTTCAGGATTGTAGAAGTCACAATTCTTCAACTGGATATGAAGTTGAATTGTTATCTATATCAGAGGTACAGTATAGGCTATGTACCTTTGATGATGTAGATATTAAAAGTTCTTAGCTGGAACATTTTTCCTTTGTGCTTATTTTTCACACGTGAGGCATAAAAGTCCAAAGGCACCTTAGTTGCCCATTACTTCATAAAAACTTTAAAAAGCTAGACTGGATGATTTGAGACCCTTGCTCCTGGGGAGGAAAGCTATGGCAAATCTAGATAGCTTACTAAAAAGCAGAGACATCACCCTGCCAACAAAAGTGCATGCAGTCAAGGCTATAGTTTTCCCAGTTGCAATGTATGGCTGTGAAAGTTAGACCTTAAGGAAGGGTGAGCGCCAAAAAATTGAGGCCTTTGAACTCTGGTGCTGGAGAAGACTCCTGTGAGTCCCTTGGACTGCAAGGCGATCAAACCAGTCAGTCCTAGAGGGGGTCAACCCTGGCTGCTCTTTAGAAGGCCAGATCCTGAAGAGGAAACTCAAATACTTTGGTCACCTAATGAGAAGGAAGGACCCACTGGAGAAGAGCCTAATGCTGGGAAAGATAGAGGGCAAAAGAAGAACGGGGTGACAGAGAACGAGGTGGCTGGATGGAGTCACAGAAGCAGTTGGTGTGAGCTTAAATGGACTCCAGAGGATGGTAGAGGACAGAAAGGCCTGGAGGAACGTTGTCCATGGGATCACGATGAGTCGGAGATGACTTCACAACAACAACAAAGATGATTTGAACCAATATCTAGCCAAAATGGATAATGAGTTCCATTTATATGTTTGGCATTGCAATGCTAAAAAAAAAAGTTAGATTTTTAGCCAAGAAGACTCTTTGCTTGTGAATTGTTGCCTAAGTATCTCTGCCCTGTTGTTCCCCACCAGCTCTGCTTTATGCTGGATTGTTTATTTCCAGCTTTAACAATGTGCTTTTTAAAATATTTTTTATGGGTTGTGTATTGCATTTCTTGGTAAAGCACTTTAATCCATTTTAATGCCCCCATCCTTCTCCTCAATGGCAACGCCGTGGTTAGTCTAATGCATCCCACTCACCTCAGGGTTACTAATGAGGTCACACAGCATACAATATCCAAACTGAATAATTCACTAATCAGATGCTGCCGACTCCAGTGGTAAAATTTATTTCTGACACCTAAACAGCAAATGGGTTTGTGGAAGCATATGCAAACATTCCCGGGCACTTTCCCCCTTCAAATCGAGATCATTTGGGCAGAATTGATAGAACTCCATTTGGCTTAACAAAACTATTCTATCATCTTTACCCGAGCAAAGTTTTAGGCCAGAAATGTATTAAAAGGGTTGGGAAAGAAGCTAGAAACCTACGTAACAGTGGCTCCTTCATCCATGTGACCCGTTTTATCACTCTATACATATCTCTCTTCCTCCTTTTGCAGATCCTTGGATGGTTTTGGAAGAGCGGGTTTGAGATAGAGGCCTGAGGCCTAAGATAGAAGCCTGAGGCCTGAGATAGAGGCCTGAGGCCTAGATTGCCTCTGATGCTACCAATATTTCTGCATTGGTTTGAAGACTAATGAAGACTAATTGTAAGGATAGGTAGAACAGAACAGAACAGAAAAGAAAAGAAAAGAATAGAATAGAATAGAACAGAATAGAATAGAATAGAATTTTTTATTGGCCAAGTGTGATTGGACACACAAGGAATTTGTCTTGGTGCATAGGCTCTCAGTGTACATAAAAGAAAAGATACGTTCGTCAAGAATCGTAAGGGTACAACACTTAATGATAGTCATAGGCAATGGTGGGATTCAAGTAATTTAACAACCGGTTCTCTGTCCTAATGATTTCTTCCAACAAACAGTTTGCCAAACTGCTCAGAAAGTTAACAAGCGGTTCTCCCAAAGCGGTGCGAACTGGCTGCATCCTGCCACTGGTCATAGGGTACAAAAAAGCAATCAGGAAACAATCACTATCAATATAAATCGTAAGGATACAAGCAACAAAGTTACAGTCATACAGTCGTAGGTCCTAAAGAATACATATCTTTGGCCCAAGCGGAGTGATGAAAATTGGTACGCATCTGCTTTTCTTGCATCCAAGGATAAACATGGCTTTGGTTGAGGGCAGTCACGGTTTTTCAGTAGCATGCACTGGCCACAGTCTAGGAAGTAGGCAGTTCCCAAGGAAAAATGAAGGGTTTACTCATATATTTAATACTTCTCTCTTCTGTCACATCAAAAGGTATAATCAAATGTCACATTGAATGTTACACCTTTTCTGAGGGCTCTGGGAGTATCTCTAAGTGTTTTAGTAGTCACATCTGAACTCGGGAATGTCATGTGGAGCGCACCATCAACAGTCTTTGCTTAAAAACATACTTATTGTCTAGCCTAGGGGTGTCAAACTCAAGGGCTGGATGCGGCCTGCAGGATGCTTAGATCTGGCCCACGAAGCCACCTTGGAAAAAGCGAAGGACCAGCCTGCAGTGCCTCTGTCAGTGAAAAAAGAGCTTGGGAGAGCCCCCTGAGCTTCGTTTTTGCTGGCAGAGGGTTGCAAGAAACTGGCACAGCCTACAATGGAGCTCGGGAGGGCCTCCATTTTTGCTGGCAGAGAGTTGCTGGAAGCCATCGGAGCTGAAAATGGAACTCAGGAGCCTGTATTCATGTTGTGTCTGTGCCCCCCGAGCTGGGCCCCCTGCCAGAAAGTGACTTAGAAAGTGAGGGGGAAGGGCCATCAGGACTTACCTCGGGAGCACCGGCTTCCCTGGCTCAACTCCAGGAGCCAGAGGCAGGCCATGTGGAGGAGATAACGAGGCCTCCGTCCCCTGACTCTTCCCCCCCAGGCCATGCCTCCAGACCCAGCTGATGGCAATCAGGCCTGGCTGGACCCTAGGTTTCATAGGCAGGAGAGGCAGGAACAACAGAAGCAGGGGTAGGTCAGGCCTAGGAAGTGCTGAGTCATGGAGCCACACCCCACAGGATATAAAAGCAGCAAGGGCTGCTATGCCTCTTCGTAGCAGGCAAATCAACTGCTTGACCAAGAGCTGAAGTACTGTTTGTTGACTTATTGGCATCAAGGGAGATAACAGAGACACTTGGCATACGCTCACTAGTTTGCTGCCAGAGCTGATAGTGCTGGCTAATTAAGCCATCACTTGGACTGAGGCGAGGGGGACAGAACAATTCATTTGTAGAGCGCTTGGTCACCACAGGCGCTCCTGACACAAGTGACGTTGAGCAGGCCACACCCACTCTGACCACGCCCACCCTGACACCCCTGCCTGGTCTAGCTTCACCGCATTCCATCCAGCTTGGAGAATGGCAGATGTCCTGCCATTCTCTGAAATAACTATGGGATCTGATGTTAGAAGTCGCTGCTCAAAATTTCTCCAATCCTTTCGCTTCTAGTGAGAATCTGCTTATCTAAGCCCATTAATTTAGGGAAGATTTGGTCCATTCATTTATTCATTCAGTCTATGTCTACCAACTCACCGAGCCATACAATGCAATCCCTTTCCTGGATTTTGCATTGAGCAATGAATGAAATCTTGCAAATGAAATCTTTTAATGGTTAGGCCAAGAGGATAGCCATTGGACAGTCCCAAGCACATGGGAAAGGAACATTGAGCTGAATTATAAAGAGGGAAAAACATGTTTGGGTTTAGATGTTCCCACTACCAATTGCCTAACTAAAAAGATAAAGGTAAAGGTTTCCCTCGCACATATGTTCCAGACTCTAGGGGGCAATGCTCATCTCTGTTTCAAAGCCGAAGAGCCAGCACTGTCCGAAGACGTCTCCGTAGTCATGTGGCCAGCATGACTCAATGCCAAAGGCTCACAGAACACTGTTATTTTCCCACCAAAGGTGGTCCCTATTTTTCTACTTGTATTTTTTACATGCTTTCGAACTGCTAGGTTGGCAGAAGCTGGGAGAAGTAACGGGGAGAAGTGCCCCGTTACACAGCACTAGAGATTCGATCCATTGGACTGCTGACCTTTCGATTGACAAGCTCAGCGTCTTAGCCACTGAGCCATCGTGTGCCTTTTTCTAACTAGAAAAGAGCATACTAAATTAAAATGGCCGCACCTCTGAGATTTTTTTTAATAGCTGCTAATTTTCTGATCCTGAAGGCGTCTCTTACATCGACGCCTCTCCTCCTCTCCACCTTCCATTCATTGGCCCTACTTTGTTCTGGTTTATTAGCCTCCATTCATACCTCTTCCTTTCGTCTTCCCATTCTAAGGCATTGTCAGAATACTTTAATGAGCACCCCAGAGGAAAGGGGAACAGTGCACAGATCTAATTAATTAGCAATGTTACCATCACGCCAAAGCCCTTCTGTGACATTCCTAATAATAACAACAGCAATAACAACTCGTGTCTTTGGTGGGTTGGGGAGGGGCAGGAAAGAAGAGCACAATTGTGGGCAGCTTTGGGAAAACACTGTATCTCGAACACATGTCACTAATCCTGAGAACAGGTGGTGATTGAGAAACGACGTCCGCTAAAGACTTTCCTACGCTGCGTACCTTACTAATGCCATGCATTTGGCTTGGATACGAAGATGGAAAATGCTTTGTTCCTTGGTGTCACTAGACTGCTTCATTTCACAGTTTTGCAATATTGAACACTGGCTGGGGAAGTCTTGAATAGCAGTTGGCATCAGGGGTGAAATCCAATTTTTTTTTTTACCGTCAGTTCTGTGGCCGTGGCTTAGTGGGTGTGGTGTAGCTTGGTGGCTGTAGCTTGGTAGGTGTGGTTTGGTAGGCGTGGCAGGGGAAGGATACTGCAAAATCTCCATTCCCACCCCACTCCAGGGGAAGGATATTTCAAAATCTCCATTCCCACCCCACTCTGGGGTCAGCCAGAGGTGGTACTTGCAAGTTCTCTGAATTGTTCAAAATTTCTACTAACGGTTCTCCAGAACCTGTCAGAACCTGCTAGATTTCACCCCTGGTTGGCATATTAAAATATCTCCTGCCAACCTAACAGTTCGAAAGCATGCAAATGCAAGTAACAGAGGAAGGGAGCTGGAAGGGACTTCTAGTCCAAACCGTCTGCTCAAGCAGGAGACCCTATCCCATTTCAGACAAATGATGGTTTAATTCTTCTTAAAACCGCCAGGGATGGAGCATCTGCAACTTCCAAAGGCAAGCCATTCCATCGATTAAACAAGTCATCCCACTGATTAGAGTAGATAAATAGTTACCACTTTGGTGGGAAGGTAACAATCTTCCATATGCCTGGGTGTACAGTCATGTGGCCACATTACCACAGAAGTGTCTTTGGACAACGCTGGCTCTTTTGAAGAAACAGCATTGATCACTGCCCCCTAGAGTCAGAGACGACTAGCAGGGGGAAACCTTTACCTATTTTTATCTTTTTTAAGCTTAAAACTAAATAAATATGAGGTATTCTGGGAGCTATGTGACCGAATGCTCTCCTATTTAAGGAAGGAAGCTATTAGACTAGGTCTGGATATCGCAGGAAAACACAATATGGTTGATTTGTTACATAAATCCAATTATTTGGCTTATTCACCAAGTTTTGATTTTCTTTTTTTTTTTAAATCCTGCTTTGGTACGATCTATTGTACCATTGTATCTATTTTTATTTATTCAATTTTCCTCTCATTACAGTTATGCAACTGTCTGTGATGCCTATTATATAACGCTCATTCTTATCCATTCCCAACCTCGCGAACAGGCAGAAGTGAGATTGCCACTCTCATAGTAACCAGACACGCTCACTCTCCGCATGCTCCCTGTTCAGTAGGAAGCAGTTTGTGAATTTCAATGCGTGCTGAATTATGGACATAAAAGAACCACATTTGGGGGTAGATGATAAGAATCTTATATGGACGTGGCAAGGTTTTACAATCCTTACAGATCTAGCTACCTGTCCGAGTCCAAATGTGGTAGGATAAAAAGAGATGGACAATGGAGATAATTCCCTGGTTCATTTTTCAATGTACAGTATACAGGTGAGCTTGTTGCATTTTGGGTTTTATGTAGCCGTCGTCCAATTGATAATGGAAGAAATAAATAATAGAATCAATCCAGCACAGAAAGTCAAAGAAGGGGCTTTTGATGGGAGATCTTTCAAAATTTGTCTATCCCAAAAGAAAAAGCAAAAAATAAATAAATAAATCTCCATCCATGATCAAGATTGGCTTGATTTTTTAAAAATTTAATTTGATTAATTGGGGTTTTAAATTTTTTGTAATTTATAGGGTGTAACTGTGTTTTTGTTTTGGCCAATTGAATGAGTTTTTTAAGGGTTGTTTTTAATATTGTCTGTTTTCCTGTATTTTAACTGGCTGTTCACCGCCCTGAGTCCTTCGGGAGAAGGGCGGTCTATAAATTAAAATATTATTATTATTATTATTAAGATGGTCCCAACTCTGTTGACCTTTCTAAGTCTTGGGGCCCCCAAGTGTATGTAAGGATCTCCTTCTTGGGATTTAGTCATACGAAAGGAAGCTCTTCATTAGATCAAATGAACTCCAAAGAAGATATCCATACATGCAAGAGGTGTAGCTTGTGTCTAGCTCAATGCCTAAGCCTGCCTACATCCAACTGCCAGGGGAGATTATGTGATAAATGATGGCATTATCTGAGACAGCTTTTCATTTTCATCCAATCTGGCCTGTCTGCCCTTTCAGCCTGGAACTGTTGATAACATTTCTTCCTTCACCAACTTCACGTCTTCTACCCACTTGTCAAGCTGTCATTGTGAGGAAAAAGAGGAGCCATTTTCAGGGTGGCTACATTTTCTATTCTGACTTAAAAGTCTGAGTATACACAGTGTAGGTAGCCCTGAACTCAGCTCCCTACTTCAAAAGGCTCACATGTCTACATGGGTGATAAAATTTCCAAACTGGACATCGCTTCCTTGATTTGGTGTCTTTCTCAAGGCTTGCGGGAGTTGGATTCAAATCTGAGGGTTGTAGCTTCTTTTCCTAAAGTAATTTCAATTGCCTTTCTTCAGCAACAGGTTGACTTAAAACCTGCAAACCTTCTAAGAAAATAAATTAGAAGCAACTAATTTATTTTCTTCTGCAAGTGCTCTATTCATGGTTTCAAACAGTAAGAGGTAATCAAACGGTTCGCGGTCAAAAATTAATATCACATACTCACTGGAAAATTACACTAAAATTCTGATTCAGGAGTTCAGAACATTTTAATACCAACCATCAAGACACAAGGGATGGAATAAGAAAATATTGCCATGTCAAGGGAAAAAATGGAAATTTTAAAAAGTCAAAGAAGATGTGGACAAGGCACAAGGCTAATGTCAGGCTGCCTCTGATTATATCTAGGAAAGAATACACCTTGACTTCATTTGCAAATAAAGAAAAGTACTTTTACTAGATACATCTTGATTGCAGCAGTATAAAGTTGAATCTGAGACAAAATATGGCTAACATTCCAAACCCCCGCTGTTACTCCCTCCTCTTCCCAAGAGGTCATCAGGTCTGGTCCAATGCCAGCTCCTTCTCGGGGCCCCGTGGTAATCTTCTTCCGCAGGTCTCTTGCTGTCAATCAAATCAGGAATGCAATGTCCGTTGAGAGTTCGCGCTCAAACATTCCTGTTGAATTCAAAGCATTAATCTCCCCTTCCCCCTTAATTATGTCAGACCGACACTCTTAAAGGGCCCTCTCTCCTTACCCTGAATCCAAGAGCTATTTACATTACAAATAAAACCCCATGCTATCTAACAATTGAATATAAAGAGTACAAAAGATGTGAAGATTGGAGTGGAGGCTGACAGCTGGTTAGTATGGAACCTTCTCCAGGGTTGAATTGTTCACATGCAAGGGTTTCTATATGGAAATTACAAGCCATGACTTGGTATCAGAATTATAGACTACATCTCAGTAGACCATCTATTCCAAGTTGTTTGGAAAGAGTGTTTCTGCCAAGGATCATAGTGTCAGGGACACCAAAGAGGAGTTTCTACCAGGACCACTGTGTTGGTTGTGGGACACTCTATGTAGCTCTTGGTTTTTTTCCCTCAGAAGATTACCTGTCTGAGCAGGCCATGAGAAATATAGATACCGACATAAAGATTAAGATGAGCGAATCAAAATGTCCTTCTCTATTTATCTGCATCGTTTTGAGGCAACCTGGCATGTTTCTAGCCTAGCATGTTTTCTAGGTTCTATCATATCTGAAGACTTACAACGGACACCTAACATCAAAAACGTCATCAAAGAAGCTCAACAAAGAATGCTTTTTCTGCACCAACTCAGAAAGTTCAAACTGCTCAAAATGTTGCTGATTCAGTTCTACAGAGGAATTATTGAATCTGTCATCTGCACCTCCATAACTGTCTGGTTTGGCTCTTCGACCAAACAAGACAGACATAGACTTCAACAGATAATTAGAACTGCTGGGAAAAAAAACAATGGTTACCAACCTGCCTTCCATTGAAGACTGTATACTGCACGAGTCAAAAAGAGGGCTATGAAAATATCTACAGACCCCTCCCATCCTGGATATAAACTGTTTCAACTCCTACCCTCAAAACGACACTATAGAGCACTGCACACCAGAACAACTAGACACAAGGACAGTTTTTTCCCGAACGCCATCACTCTGCTAAACAAATAATTCCCTCAACACTGTGAGGGAATTAACACTAAGACTGTGTTACTATTATTCTTCTCTTCCTTACTAGGATCTAACTCTTCCCACTTATTACTATAACTATATTGCTTGTATCTTTCAATTATATTGTATTTGTTTCCTCGTACGATTAGATAGCTTATTAGTAACCTTGACTATCACTAAGTGTTGTATCTTTTTATTCTTGATGAATGTATTTTATAAACTGGGAGCATATACACCACAGACAAATTCCTTGTGGTGTCCAATCACACTTGGCCAATAAAGAATTCTAGTCTAGTCTAGTCTAGTCTAAATTCTATTCTATTCTTCTATTCTATTTACTGCTGACTTTTCAATTAAAAAGATATGATCAGATTGGATCAAGGAGATGACCAAGCCATCTTTAATTTTTTTTAAAGCCCAGAAGGTTTACGGTAGGATCAGGTTCACTGCAGAATACATGTTTGCACTGCAATATTTCCTGATAGGGCTATGTAACTATACAACACCTCTTCCATCTTGCTTTTTTTAAATAGAGAAAATGATAAATCCTAGCGAGACCTGATTCCTGCTAATGAGGATTCCACAGGGGAATGGACCTCAAGCCAGACATCCAAATTTGCTCCAGCTGGATCTCAGATGGATTTATTGTTGTTTTTTTGAACCCCAGAAACATGTTCTTTGGTCTCCTTGTGACCATGAAGTGCAAAAATGTTGGAGAAACCAGACAAGGGCGTCTTCAACATTTTCTTCTCCTTTAGAAAGTAAAAGGAAGCACTTTCCTTTTCAGTGGAACTTTTTCACACCTCACTGATCCTGACATCCCTATGGGACTTGGCTAATGAATCCCACACATACCATATTATTCTTGGATGAGCTGAAAAACATCCCCCATGAGAAAGCAGAAATTGGAATAATGCTCACTCACTGGAAACGAAGAATCACAGGAATGGCTTTTGCAATCAAATTCTTCTCCGGCTTCCTAGCTAATATATACATCCACTAGCTCTCCACGCTCCACCTTTAACATAAGAAAGAAAAGGTAAAGAGAAATATAAATGTTAAAAGAGAGGCCTCTTTTTCATATCACATCTGGAATCTCCATTCCTCAAGTTCTGGCATATCAATATATATATGCAACATTAGCCATTTCAAACCCCTCCAATCCATACATGCAGCAGACTGACACCCACTATGAAGATGTAGCACGACCACAAAGCCAAACAACAGCTATGCAGCTCACCAGCTCAAATTCCCCTGCAACACAGACTAAACTGAGCACAACCAAGCCCCCACCCAAACAGGACACCCCCCCAGCCAATCAGAGCACAAAAAAACCCCCAGCCAATCAGAGCACAGCCAAGCTCCCACCCAATCAGTTCAAACCCCCACTAGCAGTTAAAAGGAAGAAACAGCTGCGATCACACATTGCTCCCAGAAGCACGAAGCTGAAGCCTGAAGATGACGAATGAGACTTCGTCGAAACGTCGCCAAGACACTTCCAATTTTACACGGGAGAAAACCCGAACAACCAAAGACCTACACATATATATATATATATATATATATATTTCTGTTTCTTCCTGCGATCACACATTGCTCCTAGAAGCACGAAGCTGAAGCCTGGAGATGACGAATGAGACTTCGTCGAAACGTCGCCAAGACTCTCCCAATTTTACGCGGGAGAAAACCCAAATAACCAAAGACCTACATACAAACACCCGCGAAAACCTCAGAAAACAAATATATATATATATGGTGCTCTTACAAATGTTACAAGTTATTTGTAATCACATTAGAGAAACTGATTAATTCTAAAGAAGGTTGTTTGCTGGACTCATTTCTTTTGACTGCATTACAATGAGAAGATCAAAGAGAATCAGCCTCAACAGGGCGATTATAACCAAGGCCGAGAGAAATCGTTGGCTGGGCATGCAAGAAAAGAGGCAGTTACATTCTCTTCTGACAACGAAAAATCTTTGCAAACTTAATTAATTGATGACTGAATTAGAAAGCCAGATAGCCAAGAATTGAGCAGGCAAAAAAATAAAACCAGAAGCTGGCTGATGAAAGAACTGAGGCATATCTGGAGTATCTTGAAATATATCAGACTCACTGACAGTTGTTCATATGGGACAAATTGTAGGGAGATAACCTTGTCGATTATAGCTCATAGGAAATAATAGAATAGAATAAAGTAGAGTAGAGTAGCGTAGAATAGAATAGAATAGAATAGAATAGAATAGAATAGAATAGAATAGAATAGAATAGAATAGAATAGAATAGAATAGAATAGAATAGAATAGAATGAACAGAGTTGGAAGGGACCTTGGAGGTCTTCTAGTCCAACTCACTGCTTAGGCAGGAAACCCTATATCACTTCAGACAAATGATTATCCAACATCTTCTTAAAAACTTCCAGTGTTGGAGCATTTACAGCTTCTGGAGGCAAGTTGTTCCACTGGTTAATTGTTCTAACTGTCAGGAAATTCCTCCTTAGTTCCAGATTGCTTCGCTCCTTGATTGGTTTCCATCCATTGCTTCTTGTCCTGCCCTCAGGTGCTTTAGAGGATAGCTCGACTCCCTGTTTTTTGTGGCAACCCCTGAGATATTGGAACCCTGCTATCATGTCTCCCCTAGTCCTTCTTTTCATTAAACTAGACATACCTAGTTTCTGCAACTGTTCTTCATATGTTTTAGCCTCCAGTCCCCTAATCTGTTGACTTGTGAATGTCAAAAGGGTCATGGAGAGATGATGACCATCAGCTGCTTCCTAAATCCTTACCTTATTTGGCTAATTAATCAGTCAAGTTGGGATTGGCTTCATGGTTAAGAGAGGTAACTAACAACTCTTTCAGCACAGGATGTTATTGCTTAATAGAACACGGTTACAAGACCATTATTGGAAAACTGTCCATTGATCCTGAAGAACTTGGTAATTAGAGGTCAGCTTCAAATATTCCACTCTTGGGTGAGGTGATTGACAAAGTGAGTGGCCTCATGATCCCAAATGCATCTGGATCTGATTTTTATGGACCAATTTCAGTTGGGCTTTCATCTAAAATATGGTACTTAAACTGCAAGGCGATCAAACCGGTCAGTGCTAGAAGGAGATCAACCCTGACTGCTCTTTAGAAGGCCAGATCCTGAAGATGAAGCTCAAATACTTTGGCCACCTGATGAGAAGGAAGGACTCACTGGAGAAGAGCCTAATGCTGGGAAAGATAGAGGGCAAAAGAAGAGAGGGACGGCAGAGAATAGAATAGAATTAGAATAGAATTTTTTTTTTATTGGCCAAGATTGGACACACAAGGAATTTGTCTTGGTGCATATGCTCTCAGTGTACATAAAAGAAAGATACGTTCATCTTTCCTTGTGTGTCCAATCACACTTGGCCAATAAAAAATTCTATTCTATTCTATTCTATGAGTGACACGGTTGTTGAGTGAATGCGGCTTCCCCATTGACTTTGCTGATCAGAAGGTCTCAAAAGGTCATTTACATAAATCCAGGACACTGCATCCTTCATCTATAAGAGTCAGTTGTCAAACGTCCGAATGTAAATCACAGGACCATGGAGAGGCTGCAACAGTCGTAAGGGTGAAAAATGGTCGTAAGTCGCTTTTTTCCCAGTGCCATTGTAACTTTGAACGGTCACTAAAGTGAACTGTTGTTAAGTCAAGGACTACCTGTATCATCAACGTGGTATCTTTTTAAGCCACCTGGCTGAACTGGGCACTAGAAACCTGCTTTTGCAGTGGTTCCAAGCCCTTTCATCCAGCCCTTTCATGCTGGATTTTAAGTAATACTATTCATTCCTCCAAGTATTCTCCAGGGTTCTATTTTTCCTTTGATGTTTTAACCAATATAAGAGGTCCTGGAGTTTTGGGATGGGAGGCCAACTCCGCTGCTCCTCGCCCTCTGAATCAAATGAAAGAAGTGATATCCTTGAATGCTGTCTAATCTGAAAAAAACAGACTGGATAAAGGATAAGAAGCTAAAATTAAATGCAGACAAGACTGAGATGCTGTTAGTAAGAAAAAGAGGTAGCCCAGATCTGATGTGAAGATTGTTCTGGGTAGATTAGCATTCTCTCCAAAAGAATACACATTCACAGCAAGGGTGAAATCCAGCAGGTTCCGACAGGTTCTGGAGAACCGGTAGCGGAAATTTTGAGTAGTTCAGAGAACCGGCAAATACCACTTCTGGCTGGCCCCAGAGTCGGGTGGGAATGGAGATTTTGAAATATCCTTCCCCCAGGAGTGGGGTGGGAATGGGGATTTTGAAATATCCTTCCCCCAGGAGTGGGGTGGGAATGGGGATTTTGAAATATCCTTCCCCCAGGAGTGGGGTGGGAATGGGGATTTTGAAATATGCTTCCCCTGTAGTGGGGTGGGAGTGGAGATTTTGCAGTATCCTTCCCCTGCCACGGCCACCAAGCCACGCCCACAGAACCAGTATTTTTTTAAAAAATGAATTTCACCACTGGTTCGCAGTTTGCAAATACTCCTTGACTTGCCCCTGTCATATTTTTAGGGGCTTAATCATTAGCTTAAAAATTAATTTTAATGTAAGTTTTTATTTCAATGGTATTAATTTCCCTTTGATGTATCATTTGCACTGCTAGCGTTGCAAGACATCTGGAGTATTAGAACAAACATAAAAGAGAGGTATAGGTGCAGAATTAATTAAATAGTGATCAGAAAAAAAGGTATGGAGCAGATGCTATTGAAAAAGTGCTGTGCCTTGAAATAATGGTGGCTGCAGCAGGGGCATCTCAAAAGAAATAGAAGCATTCTTACATGAAGTCTCAATACTTTGGTCTATCTTAAATTATTCGCTTTTTGAAAAAACATCTCCAAACACTTCAGACAGTATCTCTAACATCAAGAGATCCTTTGTGCACTGGTGATGTTACCTAGTTTGGGAAATGAAAAGTCTGTTGTGATCCACCAGCAGCCTGTGGAGCTGGCAGTAGAGTCGGACAGTGAGGAGGCTGGGGAAGACAATGGGCCAGTCCTAGAGTCAGGGGAAAGCCCGGATGAGGGCTCTATGGTGGAGGCAGAGATGGGGCCAGGGCCATCTGGGAGTGATGTGCGGATTCCGGAGCCTCCAGAGGCGGACAGCAGAGAGGCAGAGGAACAGGAGAAGCCTGTTTCTAGTGCATGCATGTGAAGAGCTCCCAGAAGGCAAGAGCAGCTAAAGCAAAAAAGGATGACTCAGGAGTAAGGCCAGGAGATGATTGGACCCTTCCATAAGGCTTAAAAGAGCAGCAATGGCTCTTGGGCTCTTTATAGGAAAGCAATGTTGCTCCAATTGTTTCTAGTCGGCATCTCTTGTTTCTGAACTTTGTGGGGTTTGCCAAGAAAAGCCTTTGGCAGGGTACCAAAGAAGATAAAGGTTTGTGACAAGGCCAAATGACTTTTTCTGAAGGATTTGTTTTGGAATTAATTTGGATTAAGCTGAGAATGAAGTAATTCTCAGCTTTTTAAATAAAATATGTTTGTTTATTTTTTTTTAATTTATTTATTTATTTGTTGAGTACATATTAAATAATATATATAAGTATAAGCATGAATTGAATACATAATATAAATACAATTAAAAGGAACATTAGGACAGGGACGGTAGGCATGCTGGTGCTCTTATGCCCTTACAGACCTCTTAGGAATGGGGTGAGGTCAACAGTAGACAGTCTAAGGTTAAAATTTTGGGGATTTTGGGATGTCAGGTAGTGCATTCCAAGCATTGACCACTCTGTTGCTGAAGTCATATTTTCTGCAATCGAGTTTGGTGCAGTTTACCTTAAGTTTGTATCTATTGTGTGCTCATGTATTGTAGTGGTTGAAGCTGAAGTAGTCATTGACAGGTAGGACATTGTAGCAGATGATTTTATGTACAACATTTAGGTCATACCGAAGGCGGCGTAGTTCTAAATTTTCTAAGCCCAAAATTTCAAGTCTGGTAGCATAAGGTATTTTATTGTGAGCAGAGGAGTGGAGGACTCTTCTTGTGAAATATGTCTGGATACGCCCAATTGTATTAATGTCCAATATGCAGTGGGGGTTCCAGACAGAGGAGCTGTGTTCAAGAATTGGTCTAGCAAATATTTTGTATGCTCTGGTTAGTAGTGTAATATCACCAGAGAAAGAAGCTATGCAAGATTAGGTTTACAACCCTTAATGCCTTTTTGGTGATGTTGTTATAGTGGGCTTTGGCACTTAGGTCATTTGATATGAGTACTTCAAGGTCCTTGACAGAGTGAGGGTCATCTACAAGGTCATGTCCACTCAGTTTGCATTTTGTGTTCTGATTCCTTTTGCCAATGTGTAAGACAGAGCATTTTTTGGTTGAGATTTGGAGTTGCCAATTTTTTGACCATACCAACACAAAGTCAAGATCTTTTTGAAGGGTAGCAGTATTGTTGGTGCTAAATAGTTTTACATCATCAGCGAAGAGTATGCAGTTACTTATAATATGATCACAAAGGTCATTTATGTATAGTATGAAGAGTGTTGGTCCTAGAATGAGGCCTTGGGGGACACTGCTATTAACGGGTGCAGGATTTGATAGGGCATTCCCTATTTTGACCACTTGTTGTCTGTTTGACAGGAATGCAGTTATCCAATTATGGAGGGGTCCGGAGATGCCATAGGATTTTAGTTTGTCATGTGCCACTGAATCAAAGGCTTTACAGAAGTCTGTGTAAATTGCATCTATTGCTTTGCCCTGATCAAGATTTGTAGTCCATATGTTTTTGCAGTGTAGAAGTTGTAAATTACAGGATAATTTTTTCTGAAACCACATTGTTTATTAGAGAGTAGGTTGTTTCTTTTTAGGTGGAGGGTAATGGATTGGTTGATGATTGATTCCATGACTTTGCAGGTGACGCAGCATAAAGAGATTGATCTGTAATTTTCAACTAGGCTGGGGTCTCCCTTTTTGAAGATAGGATGACCGTGGCTAGTGACCATAGGTTGGGTAGGAAGCTGGTCCTGAAGGATTTTTCAAAGATTATGCTTAGGGGTTCTGTTATGGCAGTGGAAAGCTTTTTTAAGAAGTATGCACATAGACCATCAGGTCCAATAGATAGAGATAAAAATAGTTTAGGACTGATTGTGTCTGGTAATAAATACTTGGGCCTAGATCACAACAAAGTCTGCAAGAAAACAGTCAAGCTCAGAGAGCACCAACCAAGCTTGTTTCAACCCTGAGCTACAAAGATTGTCCTTTATCTGACTCTAAAGTTATTAGGATTACCATTGCAAATGTTATCAGCAGCAATTGGGCTGGCATCCAAGTCAGGATTTTTGCAGCCTTCACGGGGTTTCTGATCTAGTATGCTTTCAGGCATTCTGTGTGATGTGTTCAGAGTCTCGTAATATACACAATGTGGCTGGTTTTGGTTTTGGGACAAGCACATTGTGTAATGTACTTGCAGTAAATGAAATGCAGAAATTACACCTCAGCCCTGTAGTTTATTTAACAAGCTATATTCAAGCATAACGTGGAAATTCAGCCTGTAAGTAAACGCAGTGGTGGGATCCTTCCGGTTTAACAACCGGTTCGGTGATCATGTGCTGCGCGCGTGTGTGCAGTTTAATGAAAAATCTCCTTCTGCATTAGTGCTAGGGAATTAAAACAGCTGAGGGGTGGTGATCCGCTCTGCCGCGCTAATCAGCTGCGAAGATAAAGGTAACTAAAGCGCAGGTGCCCAGCTGATCATTGGAGCTATCAGTTCGGCCGAACCGGTCTGAACCGGTAGAATCTCACCCCTGGGTAAATGTGGTTACTTATAATATGATCACAAAGGTCATTTATGTATAGTATGAAGAGTGTTGGTCCTAGAATGAGGCCTTGGGGACACTGCTATTAACGGGTGCAGGATTTGATAGGGCATTCCTATTTTGACCACTTGTTGTCTGTTTGACAGGAATGCAGTTATCCAATTATGGAGGGGTCCGGAGATGCCATAGGATTTTAGTTTGTCATGTCCACTCAGTTTGTATTTTGTGTTCTGATTCCTTTTGCCAATGTGTAAGACAGAGCATTTGTTGGTTGAGATTTGAGTTGCCAATTTTTGACCATTCCAACACAAAGTCAAGGTCTTTTGAAGGGTAGCAGTATTGTTGGTGCTAAATAGTTTTACATCATCAGCGAAGAGTATGCAGTTACTTATAATATGATCACAAAGGTCATTTATGTATAGTATGAAGAGTGTTGGTCCTAGAATGAGGCCTTGGGGACACTGCTATTAACGGGTGCAGGATTTGATAGGGCATTCCTATTTTGACCACTTGTTGTCTGTTTGACAGGAATGCAGTTACTTATAATATGATCACAAAGGTCATTTATGTATAGTATGAAGAGTGTTGGTCCTAGAATGAGGCCTTGGGGGACACTGCTATTAACGGGTGCAGGATTTGATAGGGCATTCCCTATTTTGACCACTTGTTGTCTGTTTGACAGGAATGCAGTTACTTATAATATGATCACAAAGGTCATTTATGTATAGTATGAAGAGTGTTGGTCCTAGAATGAGGCCTTGGGGGACACTGCTATTAACGGGTGCAGGATTTGATAGGGCATTCCCTATTTTGACCACTTGTTGTCTGTTTGACAGGAATGCAGTTATCCAATTATGGAGGGGTCCGGAGATGCCATAGGATTTTAGTTTGTCATGTCCACTCAGTTTGTATTTTGTGTTCTGATTCCTTTGCCAATGTGTAAGACAGAGCATTTGTTGGTTGAGATTTGAGTTGCCAATTTTTGACCATTCCAACACAAAGTCAAGGTCTTTTGAAGGGTAGCAGTATTGTTGGTGCTAAATAGTTTTACATCATCAGCGAAGAGTATGCAGTTACTTATAATATGATCACAAAGGTCATTTATGTATAGTATGAAGAGTGTTGGTCCTAGAATGAGGCCTTGGGGGACACTGCTATTAACGGGTGCAGGATTTGATAGGGCATTCCCTATTTTGACCACTTGTTGTCTGTTTGACAGGAATGCAGTTATCCAATTATGGAGGGGTCCGGAGATGCCATAGGATTTTAGTTTGTCATGTCCACTCAGTTTGTATTTTGTGTTCTGATTCTTTTGCCAATGTGTAAGACAGAGCATTTGTTGGTTGAGATTTGAGTTGCCAATTTTTGACCATTCCAACACAAAGTCAAGGTCTTTTGAAGGGTAGCAGTATTGTTGGTGCTAAATAGTTTTACATCATCAGCGAAGAGTATGCAGTTACTTATAATATGATCACAAAGGTCATTTATGTATAGTATGAAGAGTGTTGGTCCTAGAATGAGGCCTTGGGGACACTGCTATTAACGGGTGCAGGATTTGATAGGGCATTCCTATTTTGACCACTTGTTGTCTGTTTGACAGGAATGCAGTTATCCAATTATGGAGGGGTCCGGAGATGCCATAGGATTTTAGTTTGTCATGTCCACTCAGTTTGTATTTTGTGTTCTGATTCTTTTGCCAATGTGTAAGACAGAGCATTTGTTGGTTGAGATTTGAGTTGCCAATTTTTGACCATTCCAACACAAAGTCAAGGTCTTTTGAAGGGTAGCAGTATTGTTGGTGCTAAATAGTTTTACATCATCAGCGAAGAGTATGCAGTTACTTATAATATGATCACAAAGGTCATTTATGTATAGTATGAAGAGTGTTGGTCCTAGAATGAGGCCTTGGGGGACACTGCTATTAACGGGTGCAGGATTTGATAGGGCATTCCCTATTTTGACCACTTGTTGTCTGTTTGACAGGAATGCAGTTATCCAATTATGGAGGGGTCCGGAGATGCCATAGGATTTTAGTTTGTCATGTCCACTCAGTTTGTATTTTGTGTTCTGATTCCTTTTGCCAATGTGTAAGACAGAGCATTTGTTGGTTGAGATTTGAGTTGCCAATTTTTGACCATTCCAACACAAAGTCAAGGTCTTTTGAAGGGTAGCAGTATTGTTGGTGCTAAATAGTTTTACATCATCAGCGAAGAGTATGCAGTTACTTATAATATGATCACAAAGGTCATTTATGTATAGTATGAAGAGTGTTGGTCCTAGAATGAGGCCTTGGGGACACTGCTATTAACGGGTGCAGGATTTGATAGGGCATTCCTATTTTGACCACTTGTTGTCTGTTTGACAGGAATGCAGTTACTTATAATATGATCACAAAGGTCATTTATGTATAGTATGAAGAGTGTTGGTCCTAGAATGAGGCCTTGGGGACACTGCTATTAACGGGTGCAGGATTTGATAGGGCATTCCTATTTTGACCACTTGTTGTCTGTTTGACAGGAATGCAGTTACTTATAATATGATCACAAAGGTCATTTATGTATAGTATGAAGAGTGTTGGTCCTAGAATGAGGCCTTGGGGGACACTGCTATTAACGGGTGCAGGATTTGATAGGGCATTCCCTATTTTGACCACTTGTTGTCTGTTTGACAGGAATGCAGTTATCCAATTATGGAGGGGTCCGGAGATGCCATAGGATTTTAGTTTGTCATGTGCCACTGAATCAAAGGCTTTACAGAAGTCTGTGTAAATTGCATCTATTGCTTTGCCCTGATCAAGATTTGTAGTCCATATGTTTTGCAGTGTAGAAGTTGTAAATTACAGGATAATTTTTTCTGAAATATATATATATGAAGTCTCATTCGTCATCTTCAGGCTTCAGCTTGTGCTTCTGGGAGCAATTGCTCCCAGAAGCCTGAAGATGACGAATGAGACTTCGTCAAACGCCGCCAAGACACTTCCAATTTTACACGGAGAAAACCCGAACAACCAAAGACCTATATACAAACACCGTGAAAACCTCAGAAAACACATATATATATATATATATATATATATATATATATACTTCAGAATTTTCTATCTGGCTCCAATTAGAGCGATAAAAGCTCTGGTTGAGTGTCTTCAGAGACAAATAGACCAGCAAAGAGCAAAAGATCAGAAAGAAGTTCATCAAAACAGAATTTCTTCAGACAACTTATAGGTTTTTTTTTTAAATGAAATACAGATACATTCATTAGGAAAAAAAAGAGCCAAGAAGGGGAAAAAAAATGGAGGAAAAGAAAGGAGTTATGTCCCTGCCACTTTCAATATCCAAGACCTCACCACCAAAAAAAGTGATTGAGAATTTTTATTCCTCCTGAGCAATTCTGGAAAATTATGCCTCAATTCCTCTAATCCACAAATAGGGATTTTGAGAGACCTGTCATATTTCTTGAGAATCCTTTTTTATTTTTATTTTCTTGAGAATCCTTCTTGCTCTCTCCCAAAGCTCCTGAAAAGATTCTTCCTCCTACCTTTCCTTTCCAGCCTAATTTAATATCCTTGCCTTATTTCAGAAACAGCTGCACCACCAGAAAAAAATAAGGACCTTTCTGCTTGCCTCTCCAAATGGTCTCCTTCCAGCAGAAATGGATCCCATAGCCATGAGAGACATTAGAATATATGATAAAAAACACCCCAAGCTCTTTGAGAGCGTATGCGAGTGAAAAGTCTCACAATTCCCAGTGCCCAACTTACTTGGTTAATTAAACCATCAGAAAAATAAAATAAATGGAAAGGTATTTTATCTGTCATTCATTTCAGGCATAGACAAACTGTCAGCCAGAAAATAGATAGCTGATCAGTTTCTGTAATTGCTTCTGTTTCTTTCCCTAGCTTCTGCACATCTCCCACTGTTTTTTTTTTGTTTGTTTTTTTGGTTTGTTTGTTTTTTTGTTTTGCAGCTTCTTTTCTACATTTTTGTCCTAAACTAGCTAACAACCATAAAGGAACGCTGAGTGTCAAAGAATTGAGGCCTTTGAACTCTGGTGCTGGAGAAGACTCCTGCGAGTCCCTTGGACAAACCGGTCAGTCCTAGAGGACATCAACCCTGACTGCTCTTAGAAGGCCAGATCCTGAAGATGACGAATGAGACTTCGTCGAAACGTCGCCAAGACACTTCCAATTTTACACGGGAGAAAACCCGAACAACCAAAGACCTATATACAAACACCCGTGAAAACCTCAGAAAACACATATATATATATATATATATATATATATATATATATATACTTCAGAATTTTCTATCTGGCTCCAATTAGAGCGATAAAAGCTCTGGTTGAGTGTCTTCAGAGACAAATAGACCAGCAAAGAGCAAAAGATCAGAAAGAAGTTCATCAAAACAGAATTTCTTCAGACAACTTATAGGTTTTTTTTTTAAATGAAATACAGATACATTCATTAGGAAAAAAAAGAGCCAAGAAGGGGAAAAAAAATGGAGGAAAAGAAAGGAGTTATGTCCCTGCCACTTTCAATATCCAAGACCTCACCACCAAAAAAAGTGATTGAGAATTTTTTATTCCCTCCTGAGCAATTCTGGAAAATTATGCCTCAATTCCTCTAATCCACAAATAGGGATTTTGAGAGACCTGTCATATTTCTTGAGAATCCTTTTTTTATTTTTATTTTCTTGAGAATCCCTTCTCTTGCTCTCTCCCAAAGCTCCTGAAAAGATTCTTCCTCCTACCTTTCCTTTCCAGCCTAATTTAATATCCTTGCCTTATTTCAGAAACAGCTGCACCACCAGAAAAAAATAAGGACCTTTCTGCTTGCCTCTCCAAATGGTCTCCTTCCAGCAGAAATGGATCCCATAGCCATGAGAGACATTAGAATATATGATAAAAAACACCCCAAGCTCTTTGAGAGCGTATGCGAGTGAAAAGTCTCACAATTCCCAGTGCCCAACTTACTTGGTTAATTAAACCATCAGAAAAATAAAATAAATGGAAAGGTATTTTATCTGTCATTCATTTCAGGCATAGACAAACTGTCAGCCAGAAAATAGATAGCTGATCAGTTTCTGTAATTGCTTCTGTTTCTTTCCCTAGCTTCTGCACATCTCCCACTGTTTTTTTTTTGTTTGTTTTTTTGTTTTGCAGCTTCTTTTCTACATTTTTGTCCTAAACTAGCTAACAACCATAAAGGAACGCTGAGTGTCAAAGAATTGAGGCCTTTGAACTCTGGTGCTGGAGAAGACTCCTGCGAGTCCCTTGGACAAACCGGTCAGTCCTAGAGGACATCAACCCTGACTGCTCTTTAGAAGGCCAGATCCTGAAGATGAAACTCAAATACTTTGGCCACCTAAGGAGAAGGAAAGACTCCTTCACCTAAGGAGAAGGAAAGAGCCTAATGCTGGGAATGATTGAGGGCAAAAGAAGAACGGGACGGCTGAGATGGAGGTGGCTGGATGGAGTCACTGAAGCAGTAGGTGTGAGCTGCCCTATGCACGGTCACTCATGCTCTCGTGACCTCTCGCTTGGACTATTGCAATGCTCTCTACATAGGGCTCCCCTTGAAGAGCACCCGGAGACTCCAGTTAGTCCAGAATGCAGCTGCGCGGGTGATAGAGGGAACGGTTCGGAGCTCCCATGTAACACCCATCCTGCGCAGACTGCACTGGCTGCCTGTTGTCTTCCGGGTGTGCTTCAAGGTTTTGGTGACTACCTTTAAAGCGCTCCATGGCTTAGGACCAGGATATTTACAGGACCGTCTACTGTCATCTTCTATCTCCCAGTGACCGGTGCGTTCTCACAGAGAGGGACTCCTTAGGGTGCCGTCAGCCAAACAATGTCGACTGGCGGCCCCCAGGGGGAGGGCCTTCTCTGTGGGGGCTCCTACCCTGTGGAACGAACTTCCCCCGGGACTTTGTCAACTATCCGACCTTCAGACCTTTCGCCGCGAACTTAAAACCTATTTATTCCGTCTAGCTGGACTGGCTTGATTTTAAAATTTTTAATTTACTTTTATGGGTTTTAAATTTTTGTAAATTTTTATAGGGTGTTATTGTATTTTAAATTTTTGGCCAATTGAATAAGTTTTTTAAGGGGTGTTCTTAATATTATATGTATTGTTTCTCTTTGTATTTTTATTCTGGCTGTGCACCGCCTTGAGTCCTTTGGGAGAAGGGCGGTATACAAATTAAAATATTATTATTATTATTATTATTATTATTATTATTATTATTATTATTATTATTATTATTATTATTATTATTATTATTATTATTATTATTAAATGGACTCCAGAGGATGGTAGAGGACAAGAAGAACTGAAGAAATGTTGTCCATGGGGTCACGATGAGTCGGATATGACTTTGCAACTAATAACAAGCTAACAGGATCACATTACTAATTCCCTTAAAATGAACTCAGTAGTTCTCAGGACAAAAAAATGAGACTCCTATTTCTCATGTGCATGTTCTTACCTTCTTTTCCATCTCTCCCGTTCCACCAAATGCCTACAGAGAAAAGGAAGTTTCATTTCCCAACACTTTTATCAGGTGTGAAACCCACCATTAAAGCCTTTCTCCCTGCTGAATCAGCAATGGGAAACCTGTGCTCTTCCAGATATTGTTGAACTATAACTCAAAGAACACACAGAAGACAAGACCAATAGTGAAGGATACATATGGTCAATCACATGTTCACTCAGGGTTCAAGACTTAACACTGGTCCTGAACGTAGGACCTAAAGCAGATGCATGCAACTTGGGGCCTTTTTACCCAATGTGGCCCATACAAGCCAAAAGGTTGCACCTGTCTGATTGAAACGATGTCCTACTCATGTACCTTAATGTAAGATCGAAAGGATGAACCAGTGGACATTGTGATTATTTAGCAATAGCACTTAGTCTTATATACCGCTTTAGAGTGCTTTGCAGCCCTCTCTAAGCAGTTTACAGAGTCAGCCTATTTCCCCCAAACAATTTGGGTCCTCATTTTACTCAACTCGGAAGGATGGAAGGCCGAGTCAACCTTGAGGTTGGTGAGATTTGAACTGCCAAATTGTAGGCAGCCAGCAGTCAGCAGAAGTAGCCTGCAGTACTGCATTCTAACCACTGTGCCACCGTGGCTCATTTACGGAGAAAACTAATCAGGCACCAATATGGGAACTCGAAAATGAATTGAAACAGACAACAGGAAGGGAAAGGCTGCTACAAAAGTCCATCTGAGTCAAAATCCTACCAAAAGACACCAAGTAAGTGCACAGGCCAGAAATACTGCAAATAGGTGTGTTAGAATAGATTATTCACCTAGCAATCAGCTTCTTAAAAAAATGAGTAGGGTTCACAGAGCCCTGCCTGAAATTCATCAGCGAATCATCAGAAGTTTACTTTCTAATATCTTTTCATGAGTAGCCCTTTAATCATGAGAAATTTGACTTCCTTCATTCAGCCATCAGTTAAGCTCATATCATGTGCTGCTCTTATGCTCTGGAATTGATCTTCGATTTCTTCTTTCTGAGGAAGTGGAAAGAGCTTTCTGTATTTCAAGGGAGCATTGCAGACAATAGTTTCTCCAACACGTTCTGTGACTGGTAGTTTTCTAGCTTTGCCTCCAGAGAATTATCATTATGGATGGGTGGGTACTCACATCCCTCTGGGTTTAAAATAAGTGGGCTAGGCTGTGATCCTTCCTTCCTTCCTTTTCCTTTCTTCCTTCCCTCCTTCCCTCCTTCCTTCCTTCCTTCCTTCCTTCCTTCCTTCCTTCCTTCCTTCCTTCCTTTCTTTCTTTCTTTCTTTCTTTCTTTCTTTCCTTCTTTTTCTTTTTCTTTCTTTCTTTCTTTCTTTCTTTCTTTCTTTCTTTCTTTCTTTTTCTTTCTCTCTGTCTCCCCTTTCTTTCTTTTCTTTCTTTTCTTCCCCCATCCCTGGCTCTTCTCTTCCCTTCCAGCCTGAAGCTACATTTAGTTATTATAACATTTGGATTATTATCACCTGGATAACTACATCTGATGGATCCCTCAGTCCTCTACAGCCCCCTCCCGCACCATCCTTTGTGGCAAAGAGATGCAAACCAGCCCTTGTCTCAGGCACTTTGGACAAAGGGGGAAACTGTAGCCCCCACTCTTCCACTCCCAAAGCCCCCGAGTCCCTGCACCGATTGGCTGGCTGTGAATTGTCCTGGGAGGCCAAAAGCCCGATGCAAACTGTACTTCAACAAATGGACTGCGGTGAAGGGACTGGGAGGGATTGGCTGTGGCTGATGTGCCAGGGCCAAAGAGTGGGGGAGGGCTATCCAAGGAGGAAAGTTTATGGCTAATAGAGGCGAAAACCTTCAGGTGAAACAGGGAGGCGACGGGTTTGAGTCGAAAAGTCCCATTCCATTGGTCAACATTGGGAAACTTCACTTTCCCAAAAACTCTGATATATGTGCAACTCTGCAGCATACAGACCTCAATCACTTTTTCTTTTTCTTTTCTTTTCTTTTTTATTATTATTATTAATGGTCTAGTTGTGGAGCAAATCGACAAAAGAATTAGGTTGTGCTTAAGTTAAAGGGAAGGCATTCTTAGATGCTTTTTAAAGAACTTTTTCATGCTTTAAGTGCCTCTCTCTGGAATGATGTCTGTAGTCATTCTAGTGGGAATGTTTGATCTGCATTTAGACTGCATTGGCAAGATACAGGATGCAGCGGACCATGTAAGTATCAATTTTCCATAGTGGGCACAATGTGTGTAATTATAGACTATTCTGGGGTTTACAGCCATGAAGAATCTTTGCAACTAGCCTTAAATGCTTGTGGAACTGTTTTGAAATGTTTCCAGCGATTTTTTTATTTTTTTTTGAGGAAGGGGTGACCTCTTTCCCCTCTCTCTCACAAATGATCCCTCTTTTTTTAGATGTACAATGTCTAGTAATTCTAGAATACAGGGGGTGTCCTCTGGGATGTCCTTGCTGTGTTCACTAGAATGACAGAGTTACAGCATCATACTACAAGCTCGAGCCATTTTGTATGTGTGTGTGGGGGTCACATTGTTTTGCCCCTGTGGTAGAATGCAGTCCAGATTTCCCAGGAGGAAAGGAGTGCATTCCAGAAGAGCAAAAGATAGTTAGAAGTTAAATAGTTTGGGCAAGAGAAACAGAGAAATGAGATCAGTGGTGGGATTCAGCCGGTTCGGACCGGTTCAAGTGAACTGGTAGTTAAATGGCTGGCTGGCCCCACCCCACCCCTCCCCACCACACCCCTTCCAGGAGTCCCCATGCACCCCATTTTGGCTCCCAGGTAAGTGCAGGGAGGCCTCCTAGGCCCAAAACAGCATGCAGGGGGAGTGCAGTGTGCCTCCCCCCCCCCCCGGCAGCCTGTTTTCACTCCCAGGAGGCTACAGAAAGGCCTACTAGGCCCAAAATGGGGCATTGGGGTGCGGCACAGTCCCCCTGTAGTTCGTTTTTACTCACAGGAGGCTGCAGTTTGGGGCATGAGGGGGGCGTGCCCACCCTGCAGCCCTTTTTTGTTCCCAGGGGGGCGCAGGAGTCCAAGTGCTGCCTGTCACACCCCATGGCCACGCCCGCCACGCCCACGCCCACCCAGCTGGTCATTAAGGCAGAGAACCAGTTGTTATATTATTTGAATCCCACCACTGGATAAGATGCTCCACCCTGATAGTTCTCAGAGTATATGCTTAACACTGCCTGTAGTCTGCTTTCTTTTGGCAAGATTCTGTCTATAGATGAGGAACAATAAAGGAAACTGCTTAGAAGAATCTCGACCCGTCCTTCTTAATTTTTGGAGTCTGACAACCCCACACCTCATCTTGTTATCCGGATGAGCAAGTATTTTCATATCACACCTAGCTGGTTTTTCAAGAAGAGGTAAATGGATCACGTACTCCATAAATGGTGAAAGTATCAGCAAAAGAGGGAGAATAAGTGTTGATTCCATCGCTCTGGATTCTTAAGAGTCGGAGGAGGGCAGGAAACAGAAGAGCTTATGCAACGGAGGCAAAGGAAGAAGCAACATTCCATTTCAGTGCCTGAGTATCTATTATTTAACGTTCTACATTCAGCCTGTATTCTGTGAGAATAGAAAGGCTGACGGTGGAAGTAAGAATTGCAACAACTGTCTCAGAGGATTATTCATGGGTGGTTCAGTTTGGTTTTGCTATTTTCCTTCCAAAAGAACATCCATGCAAGTGAACTTTGAAACACTTTGTAGTTTTTACCCATGCTGCATCCTGGCTGTGTTCCATACCATCAAGCACTATTCATGTTCTAAAATCTGTAAATGCCCTTTAATTGTCTTATTTGGTGCTTACTTGAACTTGTGAATATGGGTTTATAAAAATTTTTCTAAAGATTGGAAACTAGGCCAGAAGAGCTAACCAAATGTTATGCATAAAAATTAACTTTCCTCATATATTTTTTTTCTTAAACCTTCCCGGGTTCCATGCATCACATCACACTCATGTTGGAAGCACTGAAGTGCTTCTGGGATGAAAACAGAGGTGGGTTTCAGCAGGTTCTGACCAGTTCTGGAGAACTGGTAGCAGAAATTTGAGTAGTTCAGAGAACCAGTAGTAAAAGTTTTGACTGGCCCTGCCCTCATCTATTCTCTGCCTCCCATGTCCCAGCTGATCGGGAGGAAATGGAGATTTTACAGTATCCTTCCCCTGCCATGCCCATCAAGCCACACCACGCCCACCAAGCCACACCCACAGAATCGGTAGTAAAAAATTTTGAAACCCACCACTGGATGAAAGGATTAGCCAATGACCTCACCGTTGCCCAGGGATGCCCAGTTTGGGATTCCTTTCATGTCCCAGGCAGGAGCTAGAGCAAAGGACGGGAGCTCACCCTGCTATATGGCAGCACTCAGTCTTGAACGCAAGTTTGCTAACCACCAACCCAGCATCCTAACCAAAACCTCCCCCAGATTTTGGCCACTACAGAAGTCCCTTCCATGCTTTTCTTGGGTTTGTGATGGGCAATGGGGAACGAAACTCACTCACTGATTCAATACACATCAGTAGCTTTCCAGTGGCAAATGAGCGCCCCACTTGGTAGAATAAAGTAATATAAGGCAGAAGGGGATTGCCCCTATGGTAAGGCGTTAATGCTAAACAGATTACCTGTTAGCAGATGCTGCTGCCTAGGTCTCACCCAGGGAAAACTGCTGTTTCAGCACATATAGAAACCTTCTGAAATTTCATAAAGGCCATGTGATCTTCAGTAGCTCTTAGAGATCCACTGAGCTCTACTCATTGCATGAGCAAGTAGAAAAATCCATGAGATATGAGACCTGCTGATGAGAGCCATGTTCTCTGGAATAGTAGCCAATAATTCATGAGAGATAGCCATCAATCATCCAAGGTTCATCAGGAAAGACATAGCTAGCAAGGAAGATTATGAGGGATAAAGAGCAGGGTCTGCCTCTCACTGTACAGACTTGGCTCTGTTTTTCTAAAATATGCTGCCGACAAAATGAAGTTATTTTCAAGGTTCCTTAACAAAATCCTCTTGGCTAACATCCTTCACAAAAAGAATTTAATGATGAATTACAGAAATCAAATGAATCTATGGTGCATGGTGTTGCTCTCTAGAAAAACATTTTGTCTAACTTTGGGGTCTTTTGTATGCCACTAATAAGGTCGCAAGGGAAGGAGGGGTAAGGAGGGAGGGGGGAGGAAGAGAGGGGAGAGAGAGAGAGAGAGAGAGAGAGATTTGCAAAAGCAAGATGCCTGAGAAGAAACTCCTAAAGCATTCATTTAATAACCCAGCAGTAAAACAGTACAATGAGGTGTGAAATAGTGGGCTCTGATTGAATCTTTTCTGGGTCTCGGTCTAGACTGTTCTTGCTACAAAAATCCACTCCAGGTTTCTTTAAGGATCTGCCTAGGGTATCTTTGAGTGGACATAAACACCCTGTGTAATTGGACAACAAGGCTATAGGCAGAAACATTTCCATGTTGGCAAAGTGTCGTATGCTTAAAGTGATGTAATCCGCAAGCCCGACATGTAAAAGATTCCCGTTTTAATTTAAGCTCCATTGAATGTTTGCTGTCTTATCTGTAGGTCAGTGTGCTTTCCTGATTCCCAGTTCTAAGTCAAGAGTGGGCCATAGTTCATTTCTAACAGTGGCCATGAGCTACTCCATTGTATATTTTCTGGTGTAACATACAGTAAAATACATCGATTGGATCAGTGTTTATTAACTAACTGCCGCCTGAAACTTTCTTAGCAAATAGCACTCTCCACGGTTCTGATTATCATCTGCTTGAGCTGTAGTAGATGACTATCCTCACAGGTTGCAAGTTGGAAGATGAACTTAAGATACTTCTAGAGCCCGCACAGAAAGCAGGTATTTGGATATACGTATTAGCAATAGCAATAGCACTTAGACTTATATACCGCTTCACAGTGCTTTACAGCACACTCTAAGTAGTTTACAGAGTCAGCCTATTTCTCCCAACAATCTGGGCCCACATTTTAGCAACCTCGGAATAATGGAAAGCTGAGTCAACCTTGAGCCAGTGAGAATCGAACTGCTGGCAGTCAACAGTCAGCAGAATTAGCCTGCAATGCTGCATTCTAACCACTGCATCACCAAACATACTTATAGGTTTCTTGGAAAATATGATCAACAAAATGTGGGTATTTGCCTAACATATAATTTTGGGAGGCATGTAAAAAGACAAGAAGAGAGACCAATTAAAATTGATGCTGAAAAGCTAGACTTTGAAATATTGAAATATTGTAATGCTCGCTGTACCCTTCCCCTCCCCTTAATTTTTGAATGCAAAGACCCTCAATCAATTTCCTGGCGATTACTCCATTAGCCCACAAGAACGCCGTTGTTGCAAAATGTTGGTGTAGTGTTTAGTCTAGTGGTTAAGGCACCAGGCTAGAAAGAAAAGCCGGTTAGGTGACTTTGGGCCAATTGCTCTTTCTCAACCCAACTCACCTCACAGGGTTGTTGTTGTTGTTGTTGTTGTTGGGGAAAATAGAAGGAGAAAGTGGTATTAGATATATTAGCTATTTGAGTCTTTTATCAAAATATTAAAGATAGTAGATTATATATATATAACCAAAGACCTACATATATATATGTATATATATATATATATATATATATTTGTTTTCTGAGGTTTTCACGGGTGTTTGTATATAGGTCTTTGGTTGTTCGGGTTTTCTCCCAGAAGCACGAAGCTGAAGCCTGAAGATGACGAATGAGACTTCACGAAACGCCGCCAAGACACTTCCAATTTTACACGGGAGAAAACCCAACAACCAAAGACATATATATATATATATATATATATATATATATATATATATATATATATATATATATATATATATATATATATATATATATATAGAGAGAGAGAGAGAGAGAGAGAGAGAGAGAGAGAGAGAGAGAGAGAGAGAGAGGATAGATAGATAGATAGATAGATAGATAGATAGATAGATAGATAGATGATAGATAGATAGATAGATAGATAGATAGATAGATAGATAGATAGATAGATAGATAGATAGAAAGAACTAGATAGATAGATACCCTGTTTTCCCCAAAATAAGACATCCCCTGATAATAAGCCCAATCAGGCTTTTGAGTGCATGGCAATAAGGCCAAGCACTTATTTCAGGGTTCAAAAAAATATAAGACAGGGTATTATTTTCAGGGAAGCACAGGAGAGGGAGAGAGAGAGAGAGAGAGAGAGAGAGAGAAAGAAAGAAAGAAAAAGAAAAAGAAAAAGAAAAAGAAAAAGAAAGGAAGGAAGGAAGGAAGGAAGGAAGGAAGGAAGGAAGGAAGGAAGGAAGGAAGGAAGGAAGGAAGGAAGGAAGGAAGGAAGGAAGGAAGGAAGTAAGTTTGTTTCTGTTCTTAAATTGATATCTTAATTGGCAGTCATGGTTAGATGACGTTTTGGCATTTCCTGCATTAAATCTCTAAGTGCAGTATGGCACTGGAACAGCTTTTAATGCTCTTTCTCATTCCTTTGGTGTTATATTATTTCTACTGAAAACCAATATTTTTTGCTTTGACTGGCCTGCCTTTAAATCTCATTTGCTGGCAAGTAATCAAAATTCATTTAGAGGTGGACGAGGCTGTGACTTGGACACTTCAACTTCTGCTGTTTTTCCACTCTGGCCGTCTGGGAATTATTTCAAGCTTTGGTTATAAAATTTACCTTATATCCAGGCAGGGGGGAAATCCAGCAGGTTCTGACAGGTTCTGGAGAACCGGTAGCGGAAATTTTGAGTAGTTCAGAGAACTGGCAAATACCACCTCTGGCTGGTCCCAGAGTGGGTTGGGAATGGAGATTTTGCAATATCCTTCCCCCATGAGTGGGGAGGGAATGGAGATTTTGCAGTATCCTTCCCCTGGTGTGGGGTGGGAATGGAGATTTTGCAATATCCTTCCTGTGCCACGCCCACCAAGCCACGCCCACAGAACCGGTAGTAAAAAAATTTGAATTTCAAGTATTCATTTCCTTCTGAATTTTTTTCCATAACACATCATAATTATTCTTATACAATTTTCCATTTGATGATGTAAGAAAGACTCCTAAATATTTAACCTTTTTTACAATTTCAAATCCTGTTATTTCCTCTAGTTTTTCTTTCTGGTTCTTAATCATATTTTTGGTTAACACTTTTGTTTTATTTTGATTCACTTTAAACCCTGAGACCCTTCCATATTGATTAATTACTTCCAACAAATATACACTCGAATTTATAGGCTGAGTCAACATAACAACCAAATCATCTGCAAATGCTCTGACTTTATATTCATATCTTCTAATTCTAATACCCTCTATCTCCCTTAACTCTCTTATCTTATCCAATAAAGGTTCCAAAGATAAAATAAACAATAAAGGTGATAAAGGACACCCCTGCCTTGTTCCTTTCGCAATTTTAAAACTATCTGTCAAACTACCATTAATTATTATCTGAGCTGTTTGCTCTCCATAAATTGCCCTAAGTATTCGTATAAAACCATTTCCAAATTGCATTTTGTCTGTTAATTTAAATAAAAATTCCCAATGCAAACGATCAAAAGCTTTCTCTGCATCCAAAAATATAAACGCTGCCGGAATCTGATTTTTCTTTTCCAAGTATTCCAATATATTCACTATCTGCCTAACGTTATTCCTCATTTGTCTCCCTTTTATAAAACCAGACTGGTCAGTGTGGATCCTTTGTTGTACAATTTCCATTAACCTATTTGCCATTATTTTTGCAAAAATCTTATAATCATTATTCAAGAGAGAAATTGGTCTATAATTCCCAGGCTTAGTACAATCCTGATCCTCTTTTGGTATCAATGAAATAAAAGTAGTCCTCCATGATGGTGGTACTCCTCCTCCCCTCAATATCTGATTGAATAACTCCATAAGTGGACCAACTATCTCATCCTGTAACTTTTTATAATATATTGCTGTAAGTCCATCTGTGCCCGGGGATTTCCCTATTTTTAATTGCTTTATTACCCAAATAATTTCCTCAGAAGTTATAGGCCGATTCAACTCTTCCCTTTGTTCATTAGTTAAACCTTTAACCTTATATTCTTTCAAATATTTATCAATATCCATATTCAATATTGTATCTCTGGCATATAAATTTGTATAATATTCCAAGAAAGCTTTTTTAATTTTATCCTGTTGAAATCGCACTTTACCCTTGTATTCAATTCCTTCAATAGTACGTGCTTTCTGTCTTTTCCTTAACATATAAGCCAACCACCTCCCTGATTTATTGGCATTACAAAAAGTATTATGTTTAGCATATTGTATATTGGTTGCCACCTGATCTGCCATTAACATATTAAATTGACTCTGTAATATCTTTATCGCCTCAATAGTTTTTAAATCATGTGGATTATATACCAATAATTGTTGTTTCCTCTGAATTTCCTCTTCTAAATCCTACGCTGTTTTTGTAGTTTTCTCCTCTGTCTACTATTAATATATATCAAATTTCCTCTCATAAAGGCCTTGCTCGCATCCCACACCATTTCTATCAAGTTCCTTTCCCAAATTATAATCAAAAATTCTTTCATTTGTTTTTACATTGATTTACATTATCCTCATATCTAAACAAATTTTCATTTATTCTCCATGATCTTCTTCCACCTTCATATTGCAACTCCATCCATACCGGACTATGATCAGTTAAACACCTTGGAAATATCTTTGTTTTCCTAACCCTAGAAAGCAAGTCATTGGTAATTAATATAAAATCAATACGTGAAAAAGATTGATGCCTATCCGAAAAATAAGTATAATCTCTATCATCAAAATTCTGCTTTCTCCATATATCTTTCAACTCAAAATCTTCCATCAAATCAAAAAAAGATTTAGGCAATTTTGCATGCATAGGAATTTTCTTAGAAAGAGTTCTTTTATCTTTTCTAATGTCCATTACACCATTCCAATCCCTAATATAATAAATGTTTTATAGTCCCAAAAGTCAATTTTCATGTAACAATTTATAAAATTTTTCTTGTTGTTGATTAGGTGCATATATGCCAATCACAAGTGTCTTTTTTCCTTCTAAAATCAATTCAATAGCAATATATCTTCCTTGAATGTCCGTTTCAATTAATTTACTTGATATATTTTTCTTCAAATATATAACTATACCATTTTTCTTATTCGGAGCAGAAGAAACAAAATGTTTACCTAATTTCGAATTAATCAAATATTTCTGATCTGATAATTTTATATGTGTCTCTTGCAAACATATCACATCATTTTTAAATTGTTTCAAATAATGGAATATTTTTCTTCTTTTCTGTGCTGAATTTAAACCATTAACATTCCATGTCAAAAATTTATTTGCCATCTCTGGCCTCTTGAAGCTTCTGAGCAATTAGCTGAAGACCCTCACTCTTCGGCTTGGCTCCTCCCACAGCTTCAGTAGTAGAATCCCGTTCTTGTCTTTGAAGTCGTTCCTCCATCTCCTTACGCCTAATAGCTCCCCTTGTCACTCTTTGTTCCTGAGATTGTTACAATTATCTTTGTTAGGGAGAATAGCAGCTATAAAAATGAATGTTTTGCCTAAATTTTTGTTCTTGTTTCAGATGATACCAATAATTAAGAAAGATAAAAATTTGGATGAATGGCAGATTGGAATTAATAAATTTATATGGGAAGGGAAAAAAGCGAGAGTCAAAATGAAAATAATGCAAGATACACGGGAAAGAGGAGGATTAAAAATGCCTAATTTAAAATTGTATTATGAAGCAGTTGTTCTTTCGGTATTAAGTGATTGGTTTAATTTGACGGAGGAAAGGATTTTGAATATAGAAGGTTATGATTTATTATATGGTTGGCATGCATATTTATTGTATGATAAGAAAGTAGATAAAGCTTTTAAGAATCATGTGTTGAGAATTTCTCTTCTGCGTGTCTGGAAAAAATATTATTATAAGTTAAATTACAAAATTCCTATATGGGCATGTCCTAGGCACGCAGTAGAGAATATAAATATAGAACAGGAACAAGAAATGATTACTTATAAAGATCTTTTATACAATGAGAGGGGAAATTTACAACTAAAATCTTTGGATACATTAAAAGAAGAAGGGAGGAATTATACTTGGTTTCAATATGGACAGTTAAAGGCTAGATGGAAAGAAGATCAGAAAATTGGTATCATTCAAAATGAAGAAAATTTGGTTAAACAAATTAGAAATCAAACTCAGGGGCATATAAAGAGATTGTATACTGTGTTGATAGAAATAGATTCTGAAAGAGATTTAATAAAGGATTGTATGATAAAATGGGCACAGAATATTCAAGAACCAATAATGTTGGAAACATGGGAAAAAATTTGGGTTAGAAATGTTAAATTTACGCAAGCGCAGAATTTAAGGGAAAATTTTTATAAGATGTTTTATAGATGGCATTTAGATCCTAAGAAATTATCATGTATGTATCCAGATATGCAAGCGAAATGTTGGAGATGTAATTGTGATGATGCTACATATTTTCATGTATGGTGGACTTGTAAGAAAATTAAGTCTTTCTGGATAAGAATCTGGTGGATTATGCAGAATGTTTTGAAGAAGAAGATAAAGTTCCTACCGCAATTTTTCCTTTTGGGAATAACAACGGACTGTACAGTGATTGAGACTAAGTTGATTTTGAACTTAATAACAGCAGCACGACTGTTGATTGGACAATATTGGAAGAAAAAAGAATTACCCACAATAGAAGAATGGATATTGAAAGTTTCCAATTTGGCTGAGATGGCTAAAATCTCAGCCTTCTTGAAAGATAGTACTCAAGAAAAATATTTAAATGAATGGAAGAACTGGATTGATTATATTCAAAATAGTTATCAGATTAAGAAATTTCGGATTGCTTTTGAATGAAGGATGTTATTTTTGATTTTAATGGAAGAAGTCAGGTTATGTGAGAGAGAAAGATTATAATTGTGTTAGATTTTAAAAATTTAATGTATGACTGTTTTGTTTAAGGAACTATACCTTGTGTTTGCTCCGGGAAGTCCGGGGGGGGGGTTTAGGAGGGAGGGGGGGAGGGGGATTGTTGTTGTTTAATTGTTGTAAAACTATTTTAATAAAAAAAAAAAAAATTTGAATTTCACCAGTGTATCCAGGGCCCGTTTTCCACCAGATAATAAACTATCTGTAAGGTGAAAACAGATGTGGTAGCCTTCTTGCTTTGTGACATAAAGGAGGCATTCTAAATTATTTTCAGTGTACTTTTATTTTGGATTATAACGTCCTATATCTTGTTTCTAACTTGGAACCAATGTGTTTGGGTTCTTTTTGTTAGGAGCAATATCTTAAAATTACTGTTAGTGTGAAATTTCCTTTTCTGGTTCATTATTTTCAGTTTCCTCCTTCCCCTTTGTGTGAATTATGGATGTGTAATATCATATTGATAACATGCCACAAGGAAGATATATTTAGTGCAATTTTGACTCTGATCATATTATCTTTGCTGTGTTTTACCAAAGTGCTGGACTTTATGTTTGAAAATCTCAACCTTGGGTGGTTAGATTTGAGGTCAGTAAGATATATTTTGTTTTTTTTACTAGCTGTCTTAAATCCATCATTCAGGCTTGGTTTAAAAATAGCATAGTTAAAATTCAAGCTTTCAGCATGACAACTCAATGGAATTCCTATTCCTTTCATATAAAAATTCATGTTTGATTACCAGAAGCTTTCTTTATTTTATAGGTGCTCCTCATTTAACAACCATTGCTCAGCAACCATTCGAATCTACAACATGCACCCATGTCCGGTCCTCATACCTATGGCTATTGCAGCATGCCATCTTCTTGCGCAGTGTTTACAATTTGCAACTTTCTATTTCTAGCAGGATTACCAGATTCTGTAACAGCTTTGTTCCCTATGCCCTCCGTCTGGTAAATTTTTGCAAGATTCGTTTTTCTCATCATGTACATGTACTCATCTGAACTAGACTGTGTTGTTTCTCTGTGTCATATAATATATGTGAATATATACAAGATTTTGTATGTATGTATTTGTTTGTTTGTTCGTTTATATTTTTGTCATGTTTAAAGGTAAAGGTAAAGGTTCCCTCAAACATATGTGCTAGTCGTTCCCAACTCTAGGGGGTGGTGCTCATCTCCGTTTCAAAGCCGAAGAGCCAGCGCTGTCAGAAGCCGTCTCCGTGGTCATGTGGCCGGCATGACTCAACGCCAAAGGCGCACAGAATGCTGTTATCTTTCCACCAAAGGTGGTCCCTATTTTTCTACTTGCATTTTTTACCTGCTTTCGAACTGCTAGGTTGGCAGAAGCTGGGACAAGTCACGGAAGCTCACCCCATTACGCGGCGCTAGGGTTTCAAACCGCTGAACTGCTGACCTTCTGATCAACAAGCTCAGTGTTTTAGCCACTGAGCCACTGTATCCCTTATGATCAGATACTCTGTCATTAAGCGATGGAGTTGTAAGTAAAAATATGATCAGATACATATATATTTTTACTTATAACTCCATCGCTTAATGGCAGAGTTTCAAAACCCAATTATCATTGTTAAGTGAGGACTCCCTGTAGTTATATAATGTTGAACAGGGTACAGTCATCCTGTTGATGCCACTGTTAAAGAATTAACTGTGAGAGGGTTTTTTTTTTTGTTGTTCACTTGTTACAGCCCAGAAATGTGCAAATAGGTTAAAATTATTTCTGCCAACGGCATAGCTTAACACTGTTCAACAGGTATCGGGATGCAGCCACACAGATGATCACAACAGAATTCATTGTGGTGGGGAGAGTTGTATTTTTATAAATTGTGGGAACAAATTGGTAATCAACCCTGACCACCCTGAAGTATGCCTTCGTTTTGTTAATCCGGTTGATTTGCAATATGTTCCGTATTCAGCTATTTGAAGGCTCTTTGGAAAGCACAAACGGTCTGGAATGAAAGCCGAGAGATGCCGTGTGCACTCATTAAACAAATTCACATAATATCTGTCTTGCAAGGAATGTATTTCCTGGGCACAATTCAGAGTGACAAAGATGACCTTTAACGTTCTAAATAATATGCGTCCAGAATTTCTCTTCAGCTCAGCTTCAGAAGGAAAGTGATGGGGGATGGAGGAAAAGATGAGGGATGGGTTTGTTTTTTCCTGTTTTGATAATAGTGAAATCTTATGGGGAAAGTGTTGGTGTGGGGAAGCTTTCCCGTTGCCCAAATGTATTTTATTTATTTATTTTGTCAATCATCTATAAGATAAAAGGTAAAAGTATAAACATAGTTTGGATACATGAAAAGAGTAAGTAAAAAAAGGAATATTAGGACAGGGACAGTAGGCACTCTGGTGCACTTATGCACGCCCCTTACAGACCTCTTAGGAATGGGGTGAGGTCAACAGTAGACAGTTTAAGCTTAAAGTTTTGGGGGTTTGGGGAAGAAACCACAGAGTCTGGTAATGCATTCTAGGTATTGACCACTCTGTTACTGAAGTCATATTTTCTGCAATCGAGTTTGGTTTACCTTGAGTTTGTATCTATTATTTGTTCGTGTATTGTTGTGGTTGAAGCTGAAGTGGTCATTGACAGGTAGGACATTGTGGTAGATAATTTTATGTACTATGCTTAGGTCAGACTGAAGTCGGCATAGTTCTAAGTTGTCTAAGCCCAAAATTTGGAGTCTGGTGGCATAAGGTATTTTATTGCGAGCAGAGGAGTGGAGGACTCTTCTTGTGAAATATCTCTGGACTTTTTCGATTGTATTTATGTCCAATATGCAGTGCAGGTTCCAGACAGATGAGCTGTATTTAAGAATTGGTCTAGCAAATGTTTTGTATGCTCTAGTTAGCAGTACAATATTACCAGAGAAGAAGCTATGCAAGATTAGGTTAACAACTCTTAGTGCCTTTTTGGCAATGTTGTTGCAGTGGGCTCTGGCACTTAGATCTTTAGAAATGATTACTCCAAGGTCCTTGACAGAGTGAGGGTCATCTATAAGGTCATGTCCATCTAATTTGTATTTTATGTTTTGATTTTTTTTGCAAAGTGCAAGACAGAGTACTTGTTGGTTGAGATTTGAAGTTGACACTTGTTAGACCAATCTGCCACATAGTCAAGGTCTTTTTGAAGGGTAGTTGCATTGTCTGTAGTAATGTATAGATGATTCAGCTACATAGAAGCCAGATAGATAGATATGGCTGGATTGTGCACTTGGCTTGATGTTTTGGAGGCAAAATATTTAAGTAGATCTGTGATGTATCTGGCATTTAACTTTTTATAACAATAGTGTCAGTCCTGGAAGCCATCTTTTTCGTTGGATCTTCAGGCCTGCCACATTTCCTACTGTGGGAAACTGGGAAGGGGGATTGTATGGAACCAGAGTGGTGTATAGTCATAATAACATTCCTTTCTCAGAGAGTCAAGGACATCTTGCCCTGCACCTGGACGGCTGGAACTCAGAGGCATCTCTAGTTAGAACGGTGCTTTGATTGGGCTTTGTGATGGACATGTAGGTGTTGGGCAGCGACTTGAACTTTCCTTTGGGTGGGGAAAACCTGGAAACTTTCAGATTTAGGTTTTTCCAAGATTTGGGACATCTCTAATAAAATGGAACTTGAGGAAACTCAAGCCTCGGAGTTTTCTTTCGCTGGGGGTGTTATTTGGAACCTGACAAATGGTCCATTCCATCTGCTGCATCTATCTTTTTATTGTATTCTAATTTGAAAGCTTAGTTATTTTTTATCAGCAGTGTAATTCATGGTGTCATGGTATCTGAAGAACTCCAGGGAAATGAGAAGGGACCAAAATAAAAGAAAATTGTGTGGGAAGGTGAGAGATATAAACAGGTAGAAGGAAATAGAATCCGTTGGTAAACTATGCATGGTAGCGTTATACAGATATTTTTATTCGTTGTGCAAGGTGAGATTTAAAACAACAACAAGCGGAGAGTGGTCCCAGTTTGCCTTCATTTTTTCAGACAGATATAGTAGCACTGGAGATAGTAGCAGCCGGAGTAAGTTTTTAAATGGTAGAAACTGAAGTTCATTTTCAAAGAAATCACAAAAATAGATGTAATAGGTAGGTAGGTAGGTAGGTAGGTAGGTAGGTAGGTAGGTAGGTAGATAGATGGATGATAGATAGATAGATAGATAGATAGATAGATAGATAGATAGATAGATAGATAGATAGATAGATATAGAGAGATGGACAGACATAGATCTACAGATAGAGATAGAGATAGAGATTGATAAAAATAGATAGATAGATAGATAGATAGATAGATAGATAGATAGATAGATAGATAGATAGATAGATAGATAGATAGATAGATAGATGGTACATAGATATAGATAAATAGATATGACAGAGATTTCTCTTTTCTTTTTTCTTTTCTTTTCCTTCTCAAAAAAGCAAGTGTCTAGGTCAAATGATAATGGGAAAAAAATCTCTGTGGGAAGCCAAAGCACGAAGTCATAATTTCTTAGCATTCCAGAAACGCTAACTAAGAATGGGTGCTGAATAAGAATAGAGAACGTCTTCTACCACTAGCTTCATAGAGTGGGGCCATGTGGGTGAGAGATCATAACAAGTAAATAAAGAACAATCTGCCTTACTGCTGGGCAAAATTGCCGGAGCTGGTGCCATTTCATTTGTACTGTCTGATCGTCTCAGCATCCACGTATTTTATTTAAAAATAAATCCTTGCTAGGAAAGAAAAAAGTAACGGGGAGGGAACGACAGCGTATATATATATATTCATAGAAGTCAAGCTGCCTTTATGGCCTCAATTTTATGTGAAAGAAACAAGTTGTCCTGGTTTGCAAGGCAATTTTGAATCCTTGCAAGAAGCAAAAATAGCAAGAAGCAGAAGAAGAGAAAGGAGGCACCAAAGTTCCTTGATGTTCCTGGAGAGACTCTTTCAACAATATGTCAAGAAAGATTGTGCTGTGGGGACAGAACGGGCTTGGTACATGAAATCCCAACATCTCAGTAAAGTTTTTATAAGGAAAGCCTGAAAAAATGGGCATTGCCTGTCAAACTGGTGAAAAATTTAGATAATTTTGAAATTCAATTGCGGATCGTTTTGAAATACATATACATTTTTAGGTTGAATTCCTAAGGGAGTTTTTTTTGTTGTTGTTGTTGTTTTACTTTGGCAGTCTGCTGAATGGTTATGGAAGATTGTTGGGTTTCAAACTTGTTGTGAATCTACAACCTGTTATAATAAGACCAACGTTGGAGAAGTGAGTTACAGTAATGGATTTTACTTTTGTTGTTGTTAGTTGCGAAGTCGTGACCCATCGCGACCCCATGGACAACGTTCCTCCAGGCCTTACTTTCCTCTACCATCCCCCAGAGTCCATTTAAACTCATGCCTACTGCTTCAGAGACTCCATCCAGCCACCTCGTTCTCTGCTGTCCCCTTCTTCTTTTGCCCTCAATCTTTCCCAGCATTAGGCTCTTCTCCAGTGAGTCCTTCCTTCTCATTAAGTGGCCAAAGTATTTGAGTTTCCTCTTCAGGATCTGGCCTTCTAAAGAGCAGTCAGGGTTGATCTCCTCTAGGACTAACCAGTTTGATCACCTTGCAGTCCAAGGGACTCGCAGGAGTCTTCTCCATTGAGTGTAGCACTTTTACTGCATCGTCTTTTAAGATTTTAAACTGGAATACTGTCACCTCCACTAGCTTTGTTGATGCTCAGATTTCTTCAAGGCCCATTTATTTATTTTATTTTATTTATTTATTTTGTCAATCATATATAAGATAACAGGTACAAGTATAAACATAATTTGGATACATGAAAAGAGTATGTAAAAAAAGGAATATTAGGACAGCGACGGTAGGCACGCTGGTGCACTTATGCAGTCCCTTACAGACTTCTTAGGAAAGGGGTGAGGTCAACAGTAGACAATTTAAGCTTTAAGTTTTGGGGGTTTGGGGAAGAAACTACAGTCAGGTAGTGCATTCCAGGCATTGACCACTCTGTTACTGAAGTCATATTTTCTGCAATCGAGTTTGGAGTGGTTTACCTTGAGTTTCTATTATTTGCTCGTGCATTGTTGTAGTTGAAGCTGAAGTAGTCATTGACAGGTAGGGACATTTGACTTCACATTCTAGGATGTCTGGCCCGAGGTCAGTGACCAGCCCATCGTGGTTATCAGGGACGTTAAGCTCGTTCTTGCATAGTTCTTCTGCATAATTTTGCCATCTCTTGTTCATCTCTTCTGCCTCTGTTAGTGTCGTGTCCCACTCCTCCGCTGACGGCCGGGTCAGGGAAATCCGAATCAGGAGTGCCTCTGCAGCTCTGCCAAAGTCCTAGCAAAGTCCTCAAGGCAGGCAGGAGACCAGAAAGTGACTTCAGCAAGATATGTTCGACTTTGCCTGACTCAGAGAATGCCAGAAAGCAGATCCTTTATATAGACCATGGGGTGTGGCTCCATGACTCAGCACTTATCCAGGCCTGCCCCTCCCTTCCTTCTGATGCCGCCGCCTATCAATTCTTCTGAAGCGAGGGTCACTCCAGTCAGCAGCTGTTGGTAATTGACCTCCCTCAGGCTCACATGCTGTGGGGGAGGGGGAGGGGTCTAGTTGCTCCGTTTGCCTGGGCATGGAGCCAGGGCTGGGGCCGGGAGGTGCTTCCTCCTCCTCAGCCTGTCTGGGCATGGAGCCAGGGCTGGGGCCGGGAGGCATACTAGGACATTCCTCAGCGTTCGGAAGCAGATAAGAAGGCCCCGGCTGCAGTGAGAGCGGGCAAGACACAACAGTTAGGTCCCTGCCATTTTGCCATAGACAGTACTAAAAGGATTTTACTTAAAATCAATCAAATTCTATCTTTTCTATGGGTAACTTGAATGGACAAGTCATCTTAATCTTCCTGATGTTATCCTATCCTTGAAGTTAAGAATTTGGGGCCACCACATAACACGCTCTGTCTTTGGGCTCATGAAACTCATTTTTTCAGAGGCTGCATTTAGAGCTCACGCACATGTCCTTCTGTAAACCTGCTCTCAAACCATTTAGAGATGGAACAGAAAGTCTTTCCGAACTGAATATCTCCATCTGTACCTTCAGAGCTCTGGAGCCGCTAGAAATGACTGGATTGGGGTATTCATATCTCAACCATCTGTCCTCTTTGGCATAATTATAGCTTTATCAGTGCCTTCGCTGTGATCCCATCATTCTCTACAAAAGGTGTGAGCAGCCAATGATTAGATGTGAGCATGACACTGATTACTACTTAATTAGCAAGGCGAGTAAACTGCCATTTAGTTTGGGGAAATAATACAGTACTTCTTCCAAGAGTGTTGTTTCAAAACATAGAGACATGAGTCTTTGGTATGTATTTTGAAGTCTACACATAGCCAGGATATTCTTCAGAGAATAGAAAAATGTCGCACACTTATATCCTACAGCTTCAAGCCAGAAGAGAGAATCTCAGAATAACAGAATTGAAAGGGACCTTGGAGTTATATGCTTATAAATTGTATAGTTATTTCATGCTTATGCTTATATATACTGTGTGACAAAATAAATAAATAAATAAAAGAAAAGAAATAAGCAAAAAAAGAAAAAGAAATAAGAGTTCATCTAGACCCCCCTCTGCTCAAGCAAGTGGCTGTCCGATCTTAAAAGCCTCCAATGATGGAGCACAACAGCTTCTGAAGGCCAGTCATTCCATTGGTTTAATTGTTCTCGCTCTTGAGAAATTTCTCCTTAGTTCTAAGTTGCTTCTCTCCTCGATTAGTTTTGATTAGGTACTAAGCCCTAGGTATGAGAAATTCAACTTCAAAAGCACGTAAAAAATGCAAGTAGAAAAATAGGGACCACCTTTGGTGGGAAGGTAACAAGCGTTTAGTCATGCCAGCCACATGACCATGGAGACATCTTCGGACAGCGCTGGCTCTTCGGCTTTGAAAGGGAGATGAGCACCGCCCCCTAGAGTCGGGAATGACTAGCACGTATGTGAGAGGGGAAGCTTTACCGTTACCTATTCTAGCTAAAAATATTAACTTTTATTCCAGAAGAATAACAGCAACAAAATCAAGGCAATGAGTATTCTATGATTGGAGGGAAAATGGAACAATGAAGATATTCAGTATTATTGCAGAGGTGGCATAAGAAGCTTTTCTTTTTAATATTTTTTTGTTGGGTTGAGGATATATGCGTCTAGCTTTGGTATAAAAATAAAACTCTTGCTATCTCATTCCTGACTAGTGTTTTCATAATGACACTTAATATTCTCTATATTTCCATCTTGATAGGTAAGGAGTCTGGACTCACTCAATGCTATAAAGGTTTTATTTTGCCATTATGATCTATTGTGACTGGATGTTAATGAATTCAACGCATAGTCCTAAAGAAACAGGAATTTAAAAAAAAAATCACTGTAGAAGAATCATTATTTCTTGATGTGCTTTTTTATCTAGTATTGACAAGAGATTAATCCTTTTATGGCTCAAGAGTCATTAAAATGTTGCTGGAGTGGAAAGGACTCATATAATTCTGGGACCAAGCGCAATACCGAGGTTGTTTCTGTAAAATATGGGGAAGGATGATTCTTTCGTACGGCCACTGAAATATAGGTTGAAATGTTTCTTGTTATCCTCTAAATGCAATAATAAGAAAGTTAGAAGTGGCTAAGATTGTTGGGGGGCAATAAGTTGACTTTGTATATAATATACAAATGGATGAAGACTATTGCTTGACATAATGTAAGCCGCCCTGAGTCTTCGGAGAAGGGCGGGATATAAATGCAAAAAAAAAAAAAAAAAGACAGAAATTCTAGAGCCTATTAAACACTCTACCAAGACCCTTATGATCAAGGGTGTTATTCACTTTACCTTTGCTACCAGTACACAAATGTGAGCCCACACGCCACCTCAGCACATGTGCAGAGCGTCAAAAACAGGACATGATGATATCCGGGCAGGTGGGCAGAGCCTACTGCAGCCACCGCTACCAGATGGCGCTATCTGGATAGAACAGGCTGAATACCACCAGTGCTTATGGTATTACAGAAAGTAAAGGTAAAAGTTCCCCCTGTCCAGTCATGTCTGACTCTAGGAAGCAGTACCCACCTCTGCTTCCTAGCCAAGGGAGCCAGCAATGTCTAAAGATATTTCTGTGGCCTTGCGGTCAACATCACTATATAGCAGTGGTGCAGCGGTAGGATTCAAAAAATTTTACTACCAGTTCTGTGGGTGTAGCTTGGTGGGCATGGCAGGGGAAGGATACTGCAAAATCCCCATTTCCTCCCAATCAGTTGGGACTTGGGAGGCAGAGAATAGATGGGGGCAGGGCCAGTCAGAATTTTCACTACCGGTTCTCCGAACTACTCAAAATTTCCGCTACCGGTTCTCCAGAACTGGTCAGAACCTGCTGAAACCCACCTCTGCAGTGGTGGCTATATACCTTTTACTCACCAAGTGCTGGACAGGTACATGTTTTGTGCACTTTGTGCACATGCGTGCCATCTGTGTTAATGTGCAGCTCCTTCCCCTTGTGCTGTGCGCGCAATTGCACCATCTGCGCATGCTCACAGCTTTCGCGCGTGCCCCCACCATGCACTGTGTGCGCAACCACATCATCTGCGCATGTGTGAAGGTTTTGCATGGCTCCCCTGTGCGTTATGTGCACAATCGCACCATCTGCACATGCACGCACACAATGCCTGTGCACGAAGGCTGTCCATGCATTGTGTGCTGTGCACCAGTATGTGCACGCATGCACAGGAGAGCTCCAAAGACCAGCTGGGTCCCCTGAATTGCACGCATGTGCACTGGAGGCCCGAACGCCAGCTGGGGCATCCGCACATGCGCAGCTGCAGGTGAATTGAGCGACAGCTCACGTGCCCAGAAAAATGGCTCTCTGTGCCACTTCTGGCACGCGTGCCATAGGTTCGCCATCATGGCTAAATAGCAAGGCAGACGGAATGCTGCTTCCTTCCCACCAAAGTGGTACCTATTTATCTATTTGCATTTGCTTGCTTTTGAACTGCTAAGTGGGCAGGAGCTGAGGCAGGAATGGGAACTCATCCTGTCCGGCCCTGCTTGGATCTTGAACTGCCAACCTTCCAGTTAACAATACCCTTTTAAGGTATTACAGAGCCTCTCTTGTACTGTTGGAAACAATCTTTAAGGCCGGAAGGGAAACTGGATGGTGTAAATCCCTTCTCCAAGCCTCCAGTGCTGAGGTTTGAGGGTTGAGCCTCCAGTGTTGAGACATCAGGGAAGAGGAAATTGGGGTGTGAGCTTGTAGAACATAAGTACAACATTGGACACATTGCTTCTGAAGGATCCACGTTCACTCAACTCTTCCCCATAAATGTGAGGGGGGGAAGGGAAATGCTCATTAAATTGAATGAAGACGATAGATATAGATAAATGAAGATAGCTATATGGGGAAATCAGAGAAGAAATTGCCACTTAATTTTTCATGGATGGGATGCAAAGGGTTTTTTTTGGGGGGTGGGGGAGGGGTTATGAAGTTATATGTGTGGGGAGAAAGCAAAAGAGAGTCTATCTTGAACTGGAGTGGACCATCACCTCCCCGTGATCCGTAGTCATTTTTACTTCCCATACTTCAATTAAAGCCTAATAGAAGGAATATATTAAGACAAAATCTTCCATCCGTCTTTTCAAATAGGGAAGGGACAGCAGGTGAGGAGGCAGCTGATCAGTGGAGACATATGTAATTGAAATAAAATATCACGCAGCACCCATAGCTGCCACTGCCTTACCCTGAAAACAAGACCAAAGGACATACTGAAAAATCTATAGTGTCTTGAAGATGACTCAAATAAAGCAGATGCTTCTTTTAATGAAGTGGGGAGGATGGCAAATGGAGGATTTTCATCAAATGAAGGGAGAGATTCCAGCCCTGCTTTGCCTAGATCTCCAGAGAACGGCTGCATTCCTTTTCCCCCCCATATTACCTATTGTAGTTAACAATAGGGAACGTTGGAAGGACAAAAATCTCGTGGAACCTTTAAGGTTCACATATTTATTAGCAGATAAATTTTTGTGGACCACAGTCCACTTCAATAGGTCCATGGGATATGTATATACTGTATGTACTGTATGTATGTATGTATGTATGTGCACACATACACATACATATGCACACATATATCACAGCTGGTGTTGGAGATAAAAAGAGAATGATCAGGGGAGGAAGAGGGGAGGGAGAGGAAGGGGAAGGGGAAGAGAGGGAGGGAGAGGGAACGAGAGAAGCAGAGGGGGAAGGAGGGGGAAGGGGAAGGGAAGGAAAGGGAGAAGGACAGGGAGAGGGTTGGGAGAGGGGGAGGGAGCAGTGGTGGGTTGCTACCAGTTCGCCCCAGTTTGGGCAAACCGGTAGCAGCAGCAGCGGGAGGCTCCGCCCACCCACCCAGACATCATCAAATACACTCTGTGCATGTGCAGAAGTGGCGCAAGCGAACCAATAGCAAAGGTAAGTGAAACTGACCACTGGGAGGGAGGGGACAGGGAAGAGAAGGGAAAGAAAGGGAGAGGGAAGGGAGGGGAGGGGAAGATAAGAGAAGGAGACAGAGAGGGGAGGGCCAGTGACACTAATTTGGGCATTGTCCATGTAGGCATTGTCCATTAACAAAACAAAGGTTACGAGAGTTACACAAATTCATACTCTAATAAACTGGAAAACCCATTATGCCTCCATTCCTGACTTTTTGACTAAGATCAAATGTTCTGTGCATGTGGAATATGTTATGTAATAACAAATCTGAGTCACTTTTTTAAATCTTGAGAAATACTACTCTACCTCCTGATGTAATTTAGTCCCACTGTTTCACAGAGAAAATTGGAAATTCCTTTTTTCCCCCTTTTCTTTTTTTCAAGGATGCCCCTTTGAGATCAATGGAGAATTGAAAAGACTCCCAGTAGCTTTTGGATATTACTATTTCTCAAGTCCAATTTATATCCGGCTAGTTTTTTCGCACAAGAGGTGAGCTGGATTATTGAATGAAAAGAGTAATGAGGAATGGCTTGCTGAGAATGGTCTTTATCAACACCACTTAGATTTAGTTGTCATTGTTCACTGTACGGGTTCTTTGCTGCGGGTGAAAAATCCAAGGCAATTGCCCCAAAAGTTTAACATCTCTATCCACTCTTTTACCTGTTCATAGTTTAATCTGCTTTCTCCAACTGAAGTGGCACCTCCCTCTGATGGATTATTCTCCATTTCCCACAAATAGGAAAGCAATACCACAATTAGAGACACTGAAGACCACAATTACACAGGTCGTAATGATCAAAAGGAGAGTTTTGCTTTAGTGAGATCGGCAGCGTGTACATTTAATTAATGTGTAAATAAAATAATAATAATAAAAAAATTGCTTGTAACAGCAGCCATTACACTTCCAAAGAAAAACAGATCATTCCATCTCTTGTAAAATAGCAAAAATTGTGTGGGAGATGATTGTGGGATACAGAAACATCTCCCACCACTTTGAAAACTAGATCGTCTAATAGGCCTCTATTGTGGGGAAATAAATTAAAAAGTACAGTGTTAATATTTGCTTTACAATTTCGCTTCCTGCACCCACCCGCTCCCACCCCAAAAGTAGCAGGATATCCCATTAGAATTATTTCAGTCTCCTTCTGGAATTGACGGCACAAAGTTTTGCTCGAGGCAAAAATATCACGCCACGCGAAATCTCAGATATCCATGATGACGAACCTGTGGCACGCGGAGCCTTCTCTGAGGGCATGTGAGCCATCGTCCCAGCTCAGCTCTACCACGCCGACCACCGGCCAGCTGATTTTCAGGTCTCTGCCATGCATGCACGGGGGGGGGGGCAGGGGGAGCACAGGGGGATCGTGCATGCATGCACAGGTGGGCGGGGGGCACAAGGGGGTGGTTTGCACATGCATTGCATTATGGGTTATAAGTGCAGGGAGGCCTACGAGGCCCAAAATGGGGCCCAGGGGGTGTGGTGCAGTCCCCTCCCCTCCCCCCACCCCCCGCAGTCCATTTTTGCTCCCAGGAGGCTTCAGGGAGGCCTACTAGGCCCAAAACATAGCGGGGGGAAGCACAGGGGGATCGTGTGCGTATTGCATTATGGCTGCGGGTGCACGCATGAGCTTTCGACACGCAATAACCAAAAGGTTAGCCATCACTGTCATATATTAATATCATGAGCACTGATGTGCAATACAAGCATTCCTTGACCTACAACAATTTGTTCAGTGACCATTTCAAGTTACAACAGCACTGAAAAAAAAGTGGCTTATGACCGTTTTTCGCACTTATGGCTGTTGCAGCATCCTTAGTGTCATGTGATCAGCATTCAAATGCTTGGCAACTGACTTAACAACCGTTTTTCATACTTATGACCACTGCAGCATCCCTAGGGTCACATGATCTGTTGTGCCTCGTCCTCCTCAGCCAGGCCCCTCCCGTCTCCTCCCGGGCCTGTTATCAGACTCTGCGTCTGATAATGAAGATGAATGGCCTGTCATGCCTCCAGCCCCCGGCCCTGGCCCCATGCCCGGAGAGGAGTCAAGGAGTGAAAAGAGAAATCCAATACAGCTCACTCATACTGTGTGTGTTCCTTCGACGCAGCCATCAGAGCAGGAAGTCAGCCAAGTGGTGCAATTACCCGGACCTGCTCCCTCTGACCCCTCCCTTTCCCAGATGCCGACAGTAGAGACAGCTGAAGACAATTCAGAGTGGGAGGATCCTCGCTTCCGGAGATCTGAGAGGCGACGCCAGCAGAAGGAAGGGAGGGGCAGGCCTGGATAAATGCTGAGTCATGGAGCCACATCCCACAGCCTATATAAAGGACCTGCTTTTGGCATTTCAACCTTGAGTCAAGCAAAGTCTCATCTAGTTTGCTGAAGTCACAACTTGGACTCCTGCCTGCCCTGAGAAACCTTGAAGGAATTTGGCAAAGCTGCAGAGGCTTCGTTGCCACGTTTGATACGGACTTCCTTGACCCGGTCATCGGAGGGAGAGGGGGACATGACATGATCAGAATTCAGATGCTTGGGCAACTATCTCGTATATATGACGGTTGCAGTGTCCCAGGGGTCACATGATCCTCTTTTCTGACCTTCTGAAAATCAACATCGATGGGGAAACCAGATTCATTTCAACAACTATGTTACTAATTTAAAACTGCAATGAGTCACTTAACAACTGTTGCAAGGAAGGTTGTAACATGGGGCGAAAACACTCTTAAGAGCTGCCTTGCTTAGCAACATACATTCTGGGCTCAGTGGTAGTCATAGGTCGAGGACGACCTGTAATATGAGTCTAGGGAGATTCTCAACCATCCAGGTCATGGTTACCCCAAAGGTGCTTTTTCAGGAGGCAACTGAAGCGTCTTCAGCTCTGATTTTTCTTTGAAGACATTTTGCTTCTCATCCAAGAAGCTTCTTCAGCTCTGACTGGATGGTGGGGAATGGGAGGATTTATATTCCTTGCAAACAAATCCTTCCATTCCCCACCATCCAGTCAGAGCTGAAGAAGCTTCTTGGATGAGAAGCGAAATGTCTTCGAAGAAAAAAACAATAAAGTCCAGTGGCCTCCTGAAAAAGCACCTTTGGGACTACCTGCAATAAAGTGAAATTTAAGTTAAGATCTGGGGCGAGGAGTAGAAAATTGTAGATGAACCATGCAGAGACAGCTTAAGGGTATTTTTTTTTGTTTTCTCAAAGTTTGTAGATCTTCTCCACCAAAGGAGAAGGGACTGGAGGCTAAAACATGTGAAGAACTGTTGCAGGCACTGGGTATATCTAGTTTAACAAAAAGAAGGACTAGGGGAGACATGATAGCAGGGGCTGCCACAAAGAAGAGGAAGTCAAGCTATTCTCCAAAGCACCTGAGGGCAGGACAAGAAGCAATGGGTGGAAATCAATCAAGGAGAGAAGCAACCTAGAACTAAGGAGAAATTTCCTGACAGTTAGAACAATTAATCAGTGGAACCACTTGCCTCCAGAAGTTGTGAATGATCCAAGACTGTAAGTTTTTAAGAAGATGTTGGATAACCATTTGTCCAAAGTGGTGTAGGGTTTCCTGCCTAAGCAGGGGATTGGACAAGAAGACCTCCAAGGTCCAACTTCCAATTTCCAACTTCTATTCTATTCTATTCTATTCTATTCTATTCTATTCTATTCTATTCTATTCTATTCTATTCTATTCTATTCTATTCTATTCTACTCTACTCTACTCTATTCTATTCTACTCTACTCTATTCTATTCCCTTCCAACTCTGTTATTTTATTCTATCCTAAATAAAAACACTATGAACTAACATTTCTTGTTGATTAACTGAAGCAGAATTTCTTTTCAAAACCTCCCTTTAGTTGTTGACCATATGTTTTCTCTGTTTTGCTTTGTTTTCTCAGTGGTGGTGGGAGGGGGGCATCATTCCATGGCATCTGTGGGGGAAGGTGTAAATAATCCTGCTTTCCCACACAACGCTCCACAAACGAAGAAGTGTTCAAGACCCTCTAATAATCAATGCATTCCGATACTGAGATCTTCCTCTATTTTTATTGATTCCTGGCTGGCTCATTTATCTTAACTTCTGTGGGCTTTTTTCCCCCCTTCCTGTTGGCCTCAAGCCTCTTCCAACATAATGAAATAGCAGACAGAAATGGGAGAATATAATGCAAATTCCAAACTCAGTGCCTTCAGTCTCAAACTCCTTCGCTTATTGGGAAGATAAGAGGTCGGCCCCGAGGCACCTCACTTGTGGGGTGCCGCAGGGGTCGATTCTCTCGCCCCTTCTGTTCAACATCTATATGAAGCCGCTGGGTGAGATCATCAGTGGCTTCGGTGTGAGGTACCAGCTGTACGCTGATGACACCCAGCTGTACTTTTCCACACCGGGCCACCCCAATGAAGCTATCGAAGTGCTGTTCCGGTGTTTGGAAGCCGTACGGGTCTGGATGGGGAGAAACAGGCTCAAGCTCAATCCTTCCAAGACAGAGTGGCTGTGGATGCCGGCATCCCGGTACAGTCAGCTGAGTCCTCGGCTGACTGTTGGGGGCGAGTCACTGGCCCCGATGGAGAGGGTGCGCAATCTGGGCGTTCTCCTGGATGAACGGCTGTCTTTTGAAGACCATTTGACGGCCGTCTCCAGGAGAGCTTTCCACCAGGTTCGCCTGGTCCGCCAGTTGTGCCCCTTTCTAGACCGGGATGCCTTATGCATGGTCACTCATGCCCTCGTGACGTCTCGCCTGGATTACTGCAATGCTCTCTACATGGGGCTCCCCTTGAGGGGCATCCGGAGGCTTCAGTTAGTCCAGAATGCGGCTGCGCGGGTGATAGAGGGAGCCCCTCGTGGCTCCCGTGTTACACCTATCCTGCGCAGACTGCACTGGCTACCTGTGGCCTTCCGGGTGCGCTTCAAGGTGTTGGTGACAATCTTTAAAGCGCTCCATGGCATAGGGCCGGGCTATTTACGGGACCGCCTACTGCTACCAAATACCTCTCACCAACCCGTGCGCTCTCACAGAGAGGGACTCCTCAGGGTGCCGTCAGCTAGGCAGTGCCGTCTGGCGACACCCAGGGGAAGGGCCTTCTCTGTGGGGGCTCCCACCCTCTGGAACGAACTCCCTCCAGGACTTCGTCAACTTCCGGACCTCCGAACCTTTCGTCGCGAGCTTAAAACACACTTATTCATCTGCGCGGGACTGGATTAGATTTTAAAGTTATGGGTTTTAAGGGGTTTTTATTATTTATACTATTTTTAAATTTGGCAATAGAATAAGTTTTTTAATTGTCGTTTTTAATCTGTATTTATATGTATTTTAACTGCCTGTGAACCGCCCTGAGTCCTTAGGGAGATAGGGCGGTATATAAATTTGAAAAATAAATAAAATAAAATAAAGATCTGTTGTTGAGACTGATTGTATCGAGGTTGGTTGGTTATCAATCTGCTGTAGATCTGACCATACAGGGAGATTGAAGGCTTTTAAGAAGAAACTGGACTCCCACTTCTCTGGAATGGTATGGTGTTGGACTAGAAGATCTCCAAGGTCCCTTCCAACTCTGCTATTCTGTTATTTGTAACCAACTGACTTGGGGTTTCATACAACAGCATTTTTCTTATGCTGTTGAAAAAAATTCAGCTATAAAATTACAAATACTGTATCTCTTTTATTTGAGCCCCATAAAAACATACCACAGTGATGGTAAGGGGGAGTTCAATCATACTTTTACCGTTCTCACCCATCTGATCTAAGTTAAGTACATGGGGAGGGGGTGTCTCCCTGTAGCTTCCACAAGCAGGTCTTAGATCTGATTCACATTGGCTCCTGCCTGAGTATCCAGTCAATTAAAACTTCATCAGAAATCAATTTGTAAGACTCAGCTAAGATGTACTCATAGATCGGTCCAAGCCAGCTGATTATTATGGTAATGAGATAGTCCATTGATTAATTTAATATCTAAATCCTAAAATGCAATCTTGAAGAAATTGTTCCTTAATTAGCTATCAAGATGAGTGACAACCATGTGAAATGAATGACCGGATCAGAACACCATGATCAAACAAGTCTATCTCAACACCACTAAATGTGTAGGAGGAAGGAGTGACAATGGGACAGCTCAGAGAAGTTTCTGCACAAAAGGAAAATATTTGGATTTCCATCCTTTTCAACTGGAAGTCATAACATACATACATACATATATACATATATATACATATATATATATATATATATATATACACAAATGTCCCTGAAACTTCCTACTTATTTACTAGCCTTCCTGCCCAGGTTTTGCCTGTTACTTTTTAGATTTTTTCCCCTCCAAAGTTAAAGCTAATAATAAATAGGGAGCTGATACGTTCAAAAACAAATTTCAAGCAGCCAGTAATCTCTCTTCTCCCCCTTCTCCCCCAAAAATGCCACTGGGTTTTACAGGGAGTCGTAAGCATTCATAGAATATCAGTACGGCATGTGACCAGCGGTGGGTTTCAGATTATGTTACTACCGGTTCGCCACACATGTGCACAGCTTCAAAAGCGTGCCTAAATAGGATGGTATAGAGCTGGGGCGGGAAGGAGGACTACCGGTTCAGGCGAACCGGTCCAAACCAGCTGAATTCCACCTCTGCATATGACAGTAACTTAGCATGTGCTCATCGCTTCAAAAATTAGGCAGAATTAGGCAGGACGGTTCAAGCATCTTGGTGATGTCAATAAAGGAGAATATTTGTAGCTCAGGGTTGAAATGAGAGGTCCTTGGTGCTCTCTGAGCTTGGTTGTTTTCTTGCAGATGTTTCATTTCCTGACTAGGTAACATCATCAATGCTAGAGTCATCGATGAGGTTACCTAGTTTGGGTAATGAAACGTTTGTAAGAAAACAACCTGTCAGGGTTCCAAGTAATAGATCCATAGCAGGCAAAACTCCGAGGCAAATAGACTCCTCAAAGAATAGCTTTATTGGAAATATCAGATTGGCACATATCTGGTGAAAACAGTTCTGTCCCCCCCTCGCCTCTGCCCGAGCGATGGCTTAATTAACCTGCACTATCAGTTCCGGCAGCAAACTAGCGAGCATCTGCCAAGTGTCTCTGTTATCTCCCTCGACGCCGATGAGTCACCCAGGAACAAACAGTACTTCAGCTCTTAGTTAAGCCTGATACAAAGAGGCACAGCAGCTCTTGCTGCCTTTATATCCTGTGGGGTGTGGCTCCATGACTCAGCACTTCCTAGGCCTGTCCCACCCCTGCTTCTGTTGTTCCTACCTCTCCTGCCTACGAAACCTAGGGTCCAGCCAGGCCTGATTGCCATCAGCTAGGTCTGGAGGTGTGGCTGGGGGGGGGGAAGAGTCAGGGGACAGAGGCCTCGTTATCTCCTCCACCTGGCCTGCTTCTGGCTCCTGGAGCTGATCCAGGGAAGCCGGTGCTCCTGAGGTAAGTCCTGACGGCCCTTCCCCCTCACTTTCCAAGTCACTTTCTGGCAGGAGGCCCAGCTCGGGGGGGGGCACAGACACAACAAAAACTGACTCTGAAGTCTCCCGTGGTTTTCACCTAATTACAAGTAAAAGTTTTACTATTTTCTCAAAACAATCAGTCACATGGTCCAATCATGGTGTGGGCTGGCAGCCGGGTAGCATCACTCCGCCTTCCTTCGACCAGGTGTGAGAATGTCCTTGGTTCCCAAGAGAAGATATTTTGTTTTGGCTACAGAATCCCCTCTATACCAAGTCCCCCCACTTCCTATCCCTCAGTTCCACTGTGGCAACATTGAAGTGGTTCAAAATGGCTTACGTCAGGTCAGCTTCAGGGTTGACACAACCAAACTCAGAGAGGATCCCACATCTTGTTGAGTTAGAAAAGGTTGTCAGGACCATCTACAGTAACCATCTTGCCTTCTGGTTATTCTCTGAATGACTGTGCTGCTGAGGGAGTGTATAGATCAGTGATGGAGAACCTTTTAGGCACAGTGTAGTGCCCAACCCAGAAGGTGCGGGTGTGCATGGATGCATGCACATGTGCGCCAGAGCACCGGAAACCTGACAACCAGCTGGCCGGCACGTATGCTTGCCTCAGAAACCCGATGACGCGCTGGCCGGCGCGAATGCGTGAGTCAGGAAGCTAAAAGAGGAAAAAAAATGTTTTGCCTTGGAGTTTTATTTCATTGGGGGTGTTTCTTGGAACCCTGAAAGTGTGGGTCGGAAACCCAACGACCAGCTGCCCAGCATGCATGCGCATGTCAGAAACCCAACAACCAGCTGGCTGGCGTGCATGCTCATGTCGGAAACCAAACGACCAGCTGGATGGCGTGCATGCATGTGTCAGAACCAATTTCATTGTATACATGATGTACAATGACAATAAAGGCTATGCTATACAGAAACCCGACGACCTGCTGGCTGAGCTGGGGCAACAGCACGCGTGCCCACGGAGAGAGCTCTGCGTGCCACCTCTGGCACACGTGCCATAGGTTCACCATCACGAGTATAGATGGATGTTCACCACCGGCGTAAGAGAAATTTGTGGGGCTCTTCCACTGTGTTTAGGCAACCAGAGTTTTCAGATTTAAGTGGTGATTTTTTCCCCCAATAATAAAAGGAATTGAGAATTGGACGATGTGATGTGTTTATGAGCGCCTATTGTTTTGCATTTCAGTGTGATTAAACAGATGTTACCAAAAATAACCCCTTTGAATGTGGGTTGCATGTGTAGCAAGGATAACACTATTCCAACATGTTAATGATTTTGTGAATCCACCTGAAGAGGGCAGAAGGCTTTCCCCCCCCTAATTATATGAATCATTTTCGAAATGATACTCTTGCCTCGATTGCAAATATGTTTGTATTACTCTTTCAGTTGTATTAAATAAAACGCCTTTTTACCTATAGGAATTCCTCAACGACTGGAAAAACCAAAGTTCTATCAAACTAAATAAAATAATTAACATCAGGAAAAGGAAATGAAAACCCCATTTCGAATTGTTCATTATAATCTACCTCTTCATTACCATCAATTTCAAAATGCGTAACAGGTTAGCCGTAGCTCTTGGCAACCTGCTTATGCGTAATGTAATTCATCCTTTTTTTCCCCTTCCCATAAAAAAAATTACCAAATTACTCTGTACAATCTATTCTAAGATTAAATTTACATCATGGTATTTTTCTTTCTATAATCTATCTGATCTCACCATCAAAGAGATATAGTAATAGCGATAGCACGTTAGACTTATATACCGCTTCACAGAGCTTTACATCCCTCTCTAAGTGCTTTACAGAGTCAACACTTTGTCCCCCAACAATCTGGGTCCTCATTTTACCCACCTCGGGAGGATGGAAGGCTGAGTCAATCTTGAGCCTGGTGAGATTCGAACTGCCAAATTGCAGGCAGCCAGCAGTCAACAAAAGTAGCCTGCAGTACTGTACTCTAACCACTGCACCACCACAGCTCTTAAATTACAAGTTCGTTTTTTGTTCATTTTTACACAAAACATCCATAGGGGTTTTCCAGTTTCCAATAAACGTAGATGATGCCTTTTCTCTAATCAAGGAAGTTATTTTATCCATCTCAGCATGATCTGTCAATTTCACCACCCATTCCTCCATAATGGGCAGTGTGAAATCTTTCCATCTCTTTGCATGTAATAATCTTATGATTACCACAGTAATCATATATTGAAATAATCTTCCATGGCTTTTTTTCTAACTGCTTATCCATTAGTCCTAAAAAGAAAAGTTCTGACTTCGGCAATAGTAAGAAATTCTAAGGATTATATTGACTTAATAATTGAATTGTTTTACATAATCTGTTTCATTCTTATTCCTAACACTTCTGAAGATTCTAGAACAACATACTAGTGGACTAGATCCGTGATGGCAAACCTATGGCAAACCATATCTGTGGGCACATGAGCGTTGCCCTAGCTCAGTTCCAGTGCGCGTGCGCGCACTGGTCAGCTAATTTTTGGGCCTTCCAGGCCCACTGGAAGTTGGGAAATGGGCTGGACTAGATTTTGGGTTTGGTGGTGGGAATTGAGGGAAATTTTTTTTCTCTAACATCAAACTGCAGGGTTTGAACTTGGAGAAAAAATTCAAAACTAGATTCTAATTCCTGCCAGCCTTGTACCACACTCTTTCCAAAACAGAAATTATAAAGCCAAAAGGTTGATATAACTTATTATGAAAGGTTATGTTATATCAGGGGAGAGTCTAATATCCTAATGCTAAAATTCAATACGTACATGCAGGATTTGATAGCAAGATTTTAAAAATGTGCTTGGATGATTCTCTTTGACAAAGTAACTAAATCAGTGGACCAGCTGTGGACCAGTGGTGGGTTTCAAATTTTTTTACTACCAGTTCTGTGGGCGTGGCTTGGTGGGCATGGCTTGGTGGCATGGCAGGGGAAGGATACTGTAAAATCTCCATTTCCTCCCAATCAGCTGGGACTTGGGAGGCAGAGAATAGATGAGGGCAGGGCCAGTCAAAACTTTTACTACTGGTTCTCTGAACTACTCAAATTTCTGCTACCAGTTCTCCAGAACTGGTCAGAACCTGCTGAAACCCACCTCTGCTATGGACATAGCATACTTGGACTTCAGTAATGCGTTTGACAAAGTAGACCCAATATACTTGGTAAGATAGAAAAATGTGACATAGACAATATCACCACCAAATGGATTCATAACTGACTGACAACGGAAGTCCTCAATGGAACTCTATCTACATGAAGATCTACAAGGTCCTCTCCAACTCTGTTATTCTGTATTCTTTTCTGGAGAAGCTTCATTCAGAAGAAGAGCAGAGGAAAGATTCAGCTACTAGGTTTACTAAGTACATAAAATCTTAACAACCATCTATAGGGCCACTTGTAGAATATAAGCAAGGAAGATTTTGCCCTGAATAATGTTAAGGGTCAAGACCGACACAATATTGCTTCAACAACTACAGTAAGTACTAATGGGTGAATTCCTTCCCCACTCGATCGCTCCGATTCTTAATGGTCATGATTAAAACAAATTAATCGTCAAGCATCTGCCGCATTCATAATTCAACAGTTTAAATTCAGGCCAATTAAGAATCAAGGACATGACAAACCACATGGTGTTGTCTGGAGCTCAATGGGAAGCGGGGTTGCCTGATGCCAACCCCTGCTGCTCTTCCCTCCGTCCCTTCTCTCCCAAAAGCTTATTCAGAGGATAAGTAGGAGAAACGGAAGGGATTGCATTTTGAGCTCTATCTGAGTTCCATGCAAAACACAAAAATCAAGAAATATAATTCCTGATGTTGTTCTAACCATGCCTGGTTCCCTAGCATTCTGTAGAGAATAGAAAGGATGGAAATGTCATTGGGGAAAATTGACAAAAGAAAGTACAAATGAGAATATTAGTATTAGATTTTTATCCATCCTTTATTATTCTATACGTAACCAAAGGCAGCAAACATACTAATATTCCTTTCTCCATCCTATTTCCCCCACAATAACACCCCTGTGAGGTGGGTTGGGCTGAGAGAGAGACTGGCCCAAAGTCATTCAGCTGGCTTTCATGCCTAAAGCAAGATTAGAACTCACAGCTTCCTAATTTCTGGGCTAGCACCTTAACCACTAGACCAAACTAGTTCTCTCCAATATGATCACAACTTCCTGTTCAACTGTCTTTCCTTGCTTCTTTCTATTAACATAACATAACATAATAACAGAGTTGGAAGGGACCTTGGAGGTCTTCTAGTCCAACCCCCTGCCCAGGCAGGAAACCCTACACCATTTCAGACAAATGGCTATCCAACATTTTCTTAAAAATTTCCAGTGTTGGAGCATTCACAACTTCTGGAAGCAAGTTGTTCCACTTATTGATTGTTCTATTATCCTTTTCACTTTTTGTATTCCCCTGAGAAAGCCCTTGTTTCTGTTCTACACTCCAGGGTTTGCCTCAGTGGTGAAATTTGAACAGGTTTACTACCGGTTCGCTGGCTGCACATGCGTGTTGTGCGCACACATGCGCAGTGTGCACCATGCACCAAATGTAAGGTGTGCACCCACGCCTGCAGTGCATGCCAAAAGGAGGCTTGGGGTAAGTAGAACAGTGCAATGGGTGTGTGTGTGATATCAGCTGTGGTGCACAAGCTTTTTTTTTTTACTTTTAAAAGCATTTTTTACAACCTATTCAGCCGAATAGGTTGTAAAAAAAAGCTTTTAAAAGTTTTTAATAAGGCTCTGACGATCAGGCAGCTCAGCTGGGATCATCAGAGCCTCTCTTTTTTTTTAACCTTTTAAAAGCATTTTTAAAAAGAAGTGGTAAGCAGGGAAGTGGGCAACCGGGCATTGGGGGGGCATGGGTAGGGGGGGGCAGGGATTTTTGCTACCAGTTCTTCAAACCACCCGCCACCATCGCTACCGGATCACCTGATCTGGTCCGAACCGGGAGCATTTCACCCCTGGTTTGCCTGTGATGTTGGAATCAGCTCCCACGTTCCCTTCATCTCCGTGAATATAGTGGCTAAGTGGCCATTGAAAAGAGATGCTTCCTGAAACATCCCAGATTGTTGGGGGCAATAAGTTGACTTTGTATATAATATACAAATGGATGAAGACTATTGCTTGACATAGTGTAAGCCGCCCTGAGTCTTCGGAGAAGGGCAGGATATAAATTCAAATAATAAAAAAAAAAGCCATAGTCTAAATAACCTATTTTAAGTTTGATTGTTTAAATGGCCTCTTCTCATTGCATTGTTTTATCATCCTTTGATCTTCCTTCCTAAGGAAGAAAAGTCACTGTTAAAATAAAACCAAGACCCCAATATAATTATATCAGACTTTTGGATCAAATTTCTGGAAACAAGTGTTAATCTAGATACAATCATATAGACGGGGTCTTCCATACCAGGCAAAACAGGAAATCAATCTTTCTGGTTGGTAATTTAAAAATAAGAGGAAATCGGTGTTGATTTAAAGACCAAGAGATATTGATCTAATGCTGTCCCCAAATTTATATATTTTTGCCTTCCTGATTTATTTATGATAAAAAAAAATAATGGACAAGTTCATTGAGGTTAATAAGGACCATCCGTGCTTTTCCGCCTTATATCATTTGCCCCTTTCATTATTTTAATGTTGCTTCTGCTGCTGCTTCTGCCGTGCAAACTGGCAGTGATAAATTGACTTCTTCTATCCAAAAGGACAGTATGGTGTAATGGTTAAAGATTATCAGGACTCGGGAGACCAAGGTTCAAGTCTATTCTTGGGCATGGAAATTGACCGGTTGACAAGATATAAATCTAAAAGAATAAGTAAAAGATAAAATAAAAATAAACATCCTTTAATTATTAGCTCCTATCGTTAGTACTTTCTCTCTCTCTCTCTTTTTTTTTTCCTGTTTCAATGGAAATTTTAAAAAATGTAAGAAAAGGAAACCAGGGTTGTTTTTCTTTTCCTTTAAAAAGGAATAGAGGCTAATTAAAAGGTAATGAAGGACTGATTCAATAGTAATCCTCAGCTTTGCTGAACACAAAGTGATAAAAAGAATAGAGGCTGCAAGGAGAAAGTTATTAATTAACACTGCAGGAAACCTTTCCTGAATGGGTTCTAGTTTTATGCATAAATTATAAGGGAAGAATGTTAACCGCACCAAATCCTGCTAGGTAGTGTTATAGTAAAGTTTTTAAAACCCCATGGAAATGCAACTTAAAATGCCGGTTGTGACGTGAGCAATGCCAAATGTCTATAGAGATTCTCAGTTGTGCAGGTATTCATGGTTGTCCCAAAGGTGCTTTTTTTTCAAGAGGCAACTGGACTTCCTGGTTTTTCTTTGAAGACGTTTCGCTTCTCATCCAAGAAGCTTCTTCAGCTCTGACTGGATGGTGGGGGAATGGGAGAATTTGTCTGCAAGGAATATAAATCCTCCCATTCCCCATCATCCAGAAGGCGTTTTTTGAAATGTCTTCAAAGAAAATTCAGAAAGTCCAGTTGCCTCTTGAAAAAAGCACCTTTGGGATGAACAAGGCCAAAGTTCTCTGAAGTGGAAGTCGCTGCAGAACTCATGCACTGGGGCGGGAGTGGGGGAGGTATCATGCTTGATATCCAGTTTTTTTTTTTTTTTTTTTTAAGAATGAATTCACATAGAATGTGAAGAATGAATGAACACAGAGAAGGAAGTTCTGGCTTGGCTCAAGTGAACTCAGCAGAGATGCTGCTAATTAATAGCAACAGCAATAGCACTTAGACTGATATACCGCTTCACAGTGCTTTACAGCCCTATCTGAGCTGTTTACAGAGTCACCATATCACCCCCAACAATCTGGATCTTCATTTTATCCACCTCGGAAGGATGGAAGGCTGGGTCAACCTTGAGCGAGTCAGGAAGCAAACTCCTGGCAATGTAAGCAGATTTAGCCTGCAATACTGCATTGTAACCACTGGGAAGGAAGGAAGGAAGGAAGGAAGGAAGGAAGGAAGGAAGGAAGGAAGGAAGGAAGGAAGGAAGGAAGGAAGGAAGGAAGGAAGTGGGAGCTCCTATGCTTTGGAACGAACTTCCCCCTGGTTTACGTCAAGTGCCTGATCTTCGGACTTTTCGCCGTGAGCTGAAAACGCACCTATTTATTCAAGCGGGACTGGCCTAGATGTTTTATTAAATTTTAACTGGGGTTATTTATATTTTAGGGTTTTAAACTATTTTAATGTTTTAAATTTTTTAAATTTTTGGCCATTTTGTAATATGTTTTGTTTTAGTCTTGTTTTAATATATATATTGTGCTTTTTTATTTGGCTGTACACCGCCCTGAGTCCTTCGGGAGAAGGGCGGTATAAAAATCGAATAAATAAATAAATAAATAAATAAATAAATAAATAAATAAATAAAAGGAAAGGAAAGGAAAGGAATAGCACTTAGACTTATATACCGCTTCACAGTGCTTTTACAGCCCTCTCTAAGTGGTTCACAGAGTCAGCCTCTTGCCCCCCCCAACAACCTGGGTCCTCATTTTACCCACCTCGGAAGGATGGAAGGCTGAGTCAACCTTGAGCCTGGTGAGATTCGATCTGCCGAACTGCTGGCAGCCGGCAGTCAGCAGAAGTAGCCTGCAGTACTTCGCTCTAACCACTGCGCCAGCATGGCTAATTAAGGAAATAAAACATATGTAAATGATTCTGTCTAAGGCTTTGTGTGGTTCTAAACCTCACCAGCCAACAGTTCAGGATCCAAGAGACCATCCTGTTTGCTTGAAATGACACTAGGATAGTGGGAAAGAAAGAGATCAGACATTTTTTCCTTGCTGCCTTCCCCTCCCCTCCCCTCCCCCACCCACCTTCCTTTCCTTCCCACTACAATACTACAATAAAGTCTTCAAGAATTGTCCCCAATTTTCATATTTGGTGGACTTGCAAGAAAATTAAGGTCTTTTGGATAAGAATTTGGTGGATTATTCAAAATGTACTGAAGAAGAAGATAAAGTTCCTGCCACAATTTTTCCTTTTGGGAATTATAACGGATTGTACAGGGATTGAGACTAAACTGATTCTGAATTTAATAACAGCAGCAAGACTGTTGATTGGACAATACTGGAAGAAAGAAGAGGTACCTACAATAGAAGAATGGATACTGAAAGTTATTAATTTGGCTGAGATGGCTAAAATCTCAGCTTTTTTAAAAGACAATACGCAGGAAAGATATTTAATTGAATGGAAAAAATGGATTGATTATCTACAAAATAGATATCAGATTAAGAAATATCAGATTGCCTTTGAATAATTAGAAAGTTATTTTATGTAATGGGGACGGGGTTGGGAGATGAAAAGCTTTGGATGTGGTTACTTGGATTGGAAGGGAAAATTTTATTCTATGTTTGGTTTATGTACAACAATACCTTGTGATTGACCCGGGAAGCCGGGGAGGGGGGTGTTTTGGGAGGGAGGGGGGGAAAAAAGGGGGGAAATGTTTTGGTTTTTTAAAACTCTTTCAATAAAAAAAAAATTGTCCCCAAGGAATAACCAGTCCACTTTCCATCCTGTGACTGCAAATAAACACAGCTTAACACTGGTTTTATTTTACACACACACACACACCCAAAAAAAGCAGCGCACCATAATTGATTTTAAAATAAAAATAACTCAGCCTTCCAAAGTCATGGGTTTTTTTTTTCCCCAGGAAGGTTAAAAATGATGATCCGGCATTACTTTTCCATTATCCTCTTCGTACCCTTGTGTGAAAACAATGAGTCCTTTCCCCAACTCTCAAAGACTTTTTTTTTCCCCTTGTTCTTTGCACTTTGGACAAACCGCAGTTGTGAGTTTTTAAATTGTTTTCTGCAAGTTGGACCGTGGGTGTACAACCTTCTATTGGGTTATCTAGATAAAGTGGTGTAGCTGCCGGGATTGCATGCTATGTGCCACGACTTTGCAAATTGGACGGTGCCACCTTTTAAACTTTTAACCATCCCCCACTAGCTTGCCCTGAAGCACATTCAGTCCTTCATGAATTAATGTGCTGACAACCCATATCTATATGATCAATATGTTTGTTTATTATCAGCAGCTGCTGTGTTTTAGAAAATCTGGTGGCATCTGGCAAAAAAGCACAGGGTATTAACCGCAGAAACACCGCTTAGGCCTGGATGCGGGAAACACATCTTGGCAGTAGGGAATTGAGAGGGATAAGGTTTCACACTAATTATGTGCTAATTGAAATCGCTTGTCCAGAATGGAACACTTGCCTTGGGGAAAGTTTGCCTCAATGGCCATCAGCTCCTCCTCCTCCTCCTCCTCCTCCTCCTCCTCCTCTTCCTCCTCCTCCTCAAAAGGACCCAATCATCTGTTGGAACTTTGTGGTGAATAAATAGAACCCAGAAGTAATCATGGAAGGATCAAGAGAGGCTTCACTTAGAAGCAGAACGTACGAGCAAGGCATCAATTTTGAATTGTGAGATCCATATTTAAATAGACAAGTGATGGGAAATTCTGTTTTGCTGAAACAAACTTTGTTTATCCCGTTTATTTTAAGGAAGATCATTGAGGGGAAAGCTGTTTAGCAAATTCTGAGTGGTAGAGCACCATGTCTTGCATCTTTGTTCGTATGCAGTGGTACCTCGGTAATCGTTGTTAATTGGTTCTGGAAGGCGCAATGAATATCAAAAATAATGAATGCCAAACAATTTTTTCTCATAAGGAATAATATAGTGAGTCGCAAGGCAGCCGACGCCGACAATTTCCAACTTGTGCTGTCTACCAAACAAACAACGAGTACCGGGACAAAAATGCATGGAGTACCAAATTCAATCAGTTTCAAAGCAGTTGAGTACCAAGGTACCACTGTATTTTTAAAAATGAAGAGAGTATTGAAGAAATGATCTGATCCAAGTTTGGCGTGAAGTAACGTGACATGTTTTATCATTTTAGGATTATACCTTCTCATTCTTCCAGAGTGACAGGTCAGGACTTCTTCTCATGAAGGTTCCACTTAGCTGCCAGTGATATTAAGAAGTATGGGCAGTGTCTTCTCTCTCTTACTCTTATGTTTTGGAGGCTGCTCCTTGATGACAGTTTTTGAACTTCATGGAGAATGAAACGTGCTGCTACTCCAAAACTATGATTCTCGGTATTTCAGATCTTAATTGCCACCAATCATTCTGTCAAAGATCCTGACTCCCAGCATGTTAGAAATCAAAGGCCACTTTTCCTGATGTCATAGACATTCTCATCTTACAGTTGCCCTTTACAATAGATTTTAAGGACTTAATGTTCCCATGCCTTTCCCTCTGTCCTACTTAAACTACGGATGCGTCTCACCCAGTGATGAAACCCAAAATTTTTTACTACCAGTTCTATGGCCATGGCTTGGTAGGCGTGGTGTGGCTTGGTGGGCGTGGTGTGGCTTGGTGGGCGTAGCTTGGTCGGCGTGGCAGGATACTGCAAAATCTCCATTCCCACCCTACCCCAGGGGAAGGCTACTGCAAAATCCCCATTCCCTCCTCACTCCTGGGGGAAGGATATTGCAAAATCTCCATTCCCATCCCACTCTGGGGCCAGCCAGAGGTGGCATTTGCCGGTTCTCTGAACTACTCAAAATTTCCACTACCGGTTCTCCGAAGTACTTAAAATTTCCGCTACCGGTTCTCTGAACTGCTCAAAATTTCTGCTTCCAGTTCTCCAAAACCTGTCAGAACCTGCTGGGTTTCACCCCTGGTCTCACCCCAATAAAAAGCAGACTTTTCCTTGCTCCATCAGAAGTCTTCAATGATTTCCCCACCCCTCATCAATGACAGTTTAACATGGCCAGAGAAGTTCTAGCAAAGTCCAAGCATATCAAATGAAAACAGACTATCCATCTCTCGTTTTTGTGGGCAAGATGTTGACATGCCTATCTCACCATGCAGAGAAAAAGGCTGGGTGCACAGCAAAGACAGTTGTGATCGAACATCTTTGAATGAATGTATTATTCCCATTAATTATGATGTCGGCTAAAGAGGACAGCTGTTCAAGGAGGGCAATAGCAATTTATCAGATGGAGAAAAGCTTGGAGAGAGGCCTCCAATTCTCTCCACACACACATACACACACACACACCCCCAACACTCTGAACTTGGGAGGGTGGAAGGCAGAGATTTTTTTTTTTAATTAGAGCGTGTTATTAACGGGAACTTAGTGAATTAAAAATAGTCTTTCCACCCACCAACACCTCAATACATTAAGTTCTGGTCTCAATTAAAGAGATCAGGAACAAGTCAATGAGGGGGAATTAATGAGATGAAAACGGGGTTGTGAGATAAAGAATAAAAGTGTTAGCAATATCAGAGTTGGAGTTACAGAAAGGTGCTGTTGATTGCCTTTGGGGGAAGAAATACTAATGAGAAATCACTACTGCTGAGAAGCTGATACAAGTATACGGGAGACTCTGCCCTGTGAAGAAGAAATATCTTTATACCAGTTCTGAGAACAAACCTCACTATTATTGGGGTGGTGCAGTGGAGTTTAGTTACTGGTTATGAATTTTCTAGCCTAGATGCATTGAAACCCTATGCCCATGATTGTGAATCTGTGGCACGCATGCCAGAAGTGGTATGCAGAGCCATCTCTCCGGACACACCAGCCGTCGCCTGTTGCTCTTCCAGATTCCAGTGCTGTGCGTGCACGGGAGCGCCAGAACCAACATTTCAATTGGACTTTTCATTCATATAGCCAAGGAAAAGAAATACCCATCAGAAGACCTGCACAGCTCTTTACTCTCGGTCTCTAAGATGTTGAAAAGCAGGATTCCGACAAAACAACTGATTGCTGCATATCATCAAAAGTATATCAACTTCACAGCAAGGCACAGTTCAAGTACCAAGACCTATGCAATATAGAGCTGTATTCACTATGCCAGCAAAAAAGTCATTGCCTCATTTGGTTCCTCTTGATTATTTATTTAAAATCGTCCATTGTAGTTTTTGTTTCAATAAAGGCCTTCTCTGACATACTCAATATCTCTAAAGTTTCAGAGAGCATGGAGAAGATAGGTAGGTAGGTAGGTAGGTAGGTAGGTAGGTAGGTAGGTAGGTAGATAGATAGATAGATAGATAGATAGATAGATAGATAGATAGATAGATGATAGACAGACAGACAGATAGATAGATGGATGGATGATAGATAGATGATAAGAGATAGATAGATAGATAGATAGATAGATAGATAGATAGATAGATAGATAGATAGATAGATAGATAGATAGATAGATAGATAGATAGATAGATAGATGGAGATGGAGATATAGTGGTGTTTTAATAGTACGCATTTCCATTCAGGCTTTCTTGGTCAATTGTATTACTTTTTCAAAATATCAAAGATTTAAAATAGCGTTACTTAATAATTTAGGGTAACAATTTCATTATGAGCGTATAATAAAACCATTACCATTTTATTCTGTAAATAAAGAGGTGTCCCAAAGTGTCATCTTCTCAAGATAGGAAAAAACATATTTAAATTTTCTGCTCAATAAGGCCCAGGTACGTCCACCTTTAGCTCTGGAAAAACTGCTAAATTCCTATTACAATTAAAACAAAATTGCAAAAGAGTTAAGAGATAACTCTCCAATTGAGCTCACAATGGTACCTAGTCAGTAACATTTCCCTTCTAATCAATGACGAGATTAGCAAGTAAGCCCAGTTATATTTTTAAAGCACAGAAAATTTAAAGTCGGTACCACCATAAGAAAAATATGAGAAGGAGATTCTGGCTATGTGTTCTGTACATAAAAAATTAAACACTAACTTATCAATCGGTGTAAAATATTTAAGTGCAATCAACACAGGCATTGCTCTCAAAATCGGTATCGATCTTGATACAAAATTCATTTTCACAACATTAATTCCTCCCCACAAGCCATTTTTTTTATCCGCCTCTTAATATCTTTTTTATTTCATCTGAGTGATACATCTTAAAATGTTCTCGTCCATTAAACTGTGCATTTTCCTGGAGATGGTAATACCCAGCTATTTAATAGCTTCTGGACTACAAAAATACCTGTTTTTTGGTGTGTTTTTTTCTCCTCCCTGCCCGTTGCTCTAACATTTGCCACACTTTTCCCTCAGACCTTCTGTGAAAATGTCCTGTTTGAACCTTTAAGAATTCGACTCTAAAGTCTGTTTTTAAGCCTATGGTCATCCACAGCTAGGACATTCATCTGGCCAACAATCTGGGCCACTTTCCAGAGCAGGCAAGGACCTAAAACAGAAATTACAGGAGTTGCTTGCTAATTGCTGCATGTTCTCTCTGTAGGTATATCATTGCCGGCAATTAGCACACAGATCCTTTCCCACTCTTGTTAAATTCCTGTGCTGCTGTTAAATGCTCCCAGATCCCATTTAAATGATTTCAAATGCAATTCATTCTGGCTCATTAAATAATTCCACAGCAGTGTCTGTCTCCCCCCCGCCCCTCTTGTGTTCATTCTCGTTTTCCAACAGCCACTTCCTCCTTTTAAACAGAATGCGGCCAGCTCAGGAGTTAGAAGGACAAGAAGAAAAGGAAGGAAGAAATATCTTCATGCCAAAAGACCACCACCACCCCGACACACATATACACAGATTGGAGGGTTCCAAATTCATAATTGCAAGCAATTCCCAAAATAGATAAGCCACAGCCCCCAAGATGCTTGTGTAGTACAAAATCCCATTTTGGGCTTGTTAAGCGCCCTGAGATCATCAAAAACTCTGAAGAAAAATGATGGATGTTTCAATGATGGCAGTTTTATTTATTTTTCCAGCATCTTTCCACTTATTAAAACGTAAGGTTAGAAGTAGGTCCAGGAGGTGAATATAGTTCACATCCTCAAATGCCAGGGGCACTCGCAGCCACTGGAGTTTTGTTAAAACAAGAAATTCTAGGTCACTCTTTAAAGGGATGTGGTGGCTCAGTGGCTAAGACGCTGAGCTTGTCGATCGAAAGGTCGGCAGTTCAGCGGTTCGAATCCCTGGCCCAGTGTAACAGGGTGAGCTCCCGTTCCTTGTCCCAGCTTCTGCCAATCTAGCAGTTCAAAAGCATATAAAAAATACAAGTAGAAAAATAGGGACCCCCTTTGGTGGGAAGGTAACAGCGTTCCGTGCACCTTTGGCATTCAGTCATGCCGGCCACATGACCACGGAGACGTCTTCGGACAGCGCTGGCTCTTCGGCTTTGAAACAGAGCTGAACATCGCCGCCTAGAGTCAGGAATGACTAGCACATATATGCAAGGGGAACCTTCACCTTTTACCTTTTATCAGCTCTTTGAGTTGGGCCAGCTCAGGAAAGAGGTCCCAAGCGTCCTCATTCCAGCTGAGGACTGGAATGCTCACTCTAAACCGTGGATTTACCCCATAATGCTGACAACATTGCCAACTGGACAAGAGAAATTAGATCTTCTTTCTCTCTTTAACAATTTTTTTCTCTCTCTGTCTCTCTCTATCTCTCCATCCATATCTATATCTATATCATCTATATCTATATCTATCTATCTCCCTCTCTCTCTCTATCCATCCATCCATCCATCCATCCATCCATTCCTCTATCTATCTATCTATCTATCTATCTATCTATCTATCTATCTATCTATCTATTTATCTATCTATCTCCCTCTCCCTCTTCTTCTCCCTCTCTCAGCAGCAATGTCAGTTGCCACCAAATGACATTTCACACTAGTGATATATATCCAGGAAGAAGATTAGCCTTCCTCTACACTATTCTCTTGTGCTCGTGCTGCGATAAAGAGGGCTGAAGTCAGCAAGAGTCGTAACCAGCTGCCAACATGCCAAGCCTAAGGGAGTGGGAGATACTAATCAGATTTGCATAGATTTGCGTAGATTTTCGCTCAGTTGAGGCCTGGGTTTTGTGTGTGTATGGATGGGCACACACATGTTTGTGTGAGCACATATAAGCAGCAGGCTCATATATCACTAAGCTGTTAGAGTTCACCCACAGAGATCTACAGAGAAGAGGTGCCCTCATCCTATCCCAAAACGTATTTGCTTAAGTATAATTCAGCTTTATCAAGAGACCAAATTCTCACCTTCTTCTAGTCACTGACATGCATCCTAATCCATCCCAATTAGTATTGAAAAGAAAAGAAATATGTTCACCCTGAGACACCTTAGAACACAGAGAGTTATTTTTTTCTACCTGCTTTTATGGGAATGACAAATAACTCATGTGCATCAAGGCAGAAATTGGTTTTGAAGTGAGATTTGTAAAAATCATTCAGAGCTTTACTTAAAAATCATTTCTACGGTGCAAGCAAAAATAAATAAATTAATTAACAGTTTGGATCAAACAGAAATAAACAAAACAGCAATGTATAATAAGGAAAACATAACCAATGTAGCCAGAAATGTAGCTGGGGCAGGGGTGGGTTTTAGCAGGTTCTGACCAGTTCTGGAGAACCGGTAGCAGAAATTTTGAGTAGTTCGGAGAACCAGCAGTAAAATTTCTGATTGGCCCCGCCCCCACATCTATTCTCTGCCTCCTAAGTCCCAGCTGATTGGGAGGAAATGGGGATTTTGCAATAATCTTCCCCTGGAGTGAGGAGGGAATGGAGATTTTATAGTATCCTTCCCCTGCCACGCCCACCAAGCTATGCCATGCACACCAAGCCACACCCACAGAACCGGTAGTAAAAATGTTTGAAACCCACCACTGAGCTGGGGGTGAGTTGTTGTGTTGTTGTTGTTGTTGTTGTCTTTCTCTCTGATCCTCCTAGCATGAGTCATCCCCTTTGACCCCAAAAATTTCAAGGCTGAACTTTCTATTTTCTTATTAACTTATGCATTTATAACCTTTCTTCGCTGTTTCTATACGGATTGCTTAACACCCTGGCAAAATGTAAATACACGGTGTTTGCAAAAGAAACACTTACAACACTAACATTCCTTGTTCATTCAAAAGCAGCTTGAAGAAATTTAATTAAATACATTCAGCAGGATCACAGGCATTTGAGTTTGTTTTGATTGCTGCGGCATAGAAAAATGTCGAATAAATAAATACAATTTAAGACCTAGTGGGAAAAGTTAAACATTTACAGTTTATGTATTTTTAGAGCGGTTTTCCTATTTATCATGACTATTTATCAATTGAGAGGGGAGATGCCTTTCCAAATTCATTAATTTTCTTGCAAGTTACAAGTCTAACATTACATATATTCAGTAAGGGAAATTGATACCTTTTCCTGTTGTTTCAGCTGGTCTATCAGTGACGTCCATCACAAATACATGACATGCATCAAAAAAATTTGCTTTTTCACAACTTGTCAAATAATCACTGTTTCCTGTAAATCTCCAATCAAAAGCTCTGAAAGACTTTAAATGTTCATATTGTCTAAGAAAAATAATCTACCAGAGAATGTAACATTGACCAATGTACCATTTGGTTTAAAAGGAAAAAAAACAAGATCTTGAAGAGAGGAAAAACTTTATGAAATACTATCAGAGATATAAAGCATGTATTAATGGTTTGGCTCTGGTTTTGATTCCAGTCCTTGATTTAATCTAATGTGATGATTCCGTCTGATTTGACGATTTAGACTGATTGCTTTTAGCGAATTCTTGATTTTTCTGCATCAATAAATCAATTTCAAAGCATCTAATTCAATTGACACTTCAAATATTCATCTCAAAACAAAAAAAGACTTTCATGGAATCGCCTCTGAACTGAATTATCTGAACTGCATCTTTGTGCTGCCCCTAATACAGAACAAGCACAGAGCAGAAATGACATAGCTTTTGCTAAGATGTGTTTTATCTCACTGGTCTTTTCGAGTGGTGTAAGAGTGTCAACAAGCATTAATTAATTAAGTTAATGGAATGATATAGCAAAGATTGTGATCTTAGACTTTTAAAAAGCATTTGAAAAGTCCCTTACTTGAGGCTCCCAATCAAATTAGCTATCAACATATAAAAGAAAAGTCCTCTAACTGATTAAAGAACAGAAACACAAGAGTTGGAATAATTTCAAAATTCAGGCATAAGAGCTAGGGAATGGCCACCACGCTACATGTACCCCCAAGATCTTTTATAATTGCAATATTAATCTGCTTAAAACTGCAATAAAAATATTCAGGAGAAGATTGGGGCAATTCGGCACTGAGTTTTGACAAAAGAAAAAAAATGTATTAACTCTCCTATAAATGATACTTAAGATACCCCTTTAAAAAGCTAACTACTCTTACTCGATTCAACCAATGAGTGAACCAAATCTTGGAAATATTTAATAATTATTTTAGCATGAAACTAAATTTCAGTTTTGGTAAAAGTACATGAAAAATAACCACAGATCAGTACTTGATTAAATTATAGAGCTTCAGCAGTAACTTATCAGAAAAGGTGTTAAGAAACTTCAGTCATAAAGGTCAAATATTAATACCGATCTAATTGAATGATCGCTTTCAAAAAACAATATCTTAGTGATATGGCAAGTCAGTAGAGATCCACAGGTTCAATCAATCAAATCTTGATTACAGTCACAGAACGCGATGGGAGCAGGCGAGGCTGCACATTCGGTGCGGGACAGTTTCGTGTGCCATTTCCAGCATGCGGGCCAGCACATGAGAACGCCAAAGGTTTGCCAACACTGGCATATGACATCAGAAAATATGTCCAGAACTTATAAAAACACTTCAATATTTTGTTGGAAAGGGTCATTTTATCACGCTTGTTGGATGTTTTTGAAAAGCTAGAAAATATTGGATTCAAATACATGCACTGGTTCAGAGGATTTTAAAGAATAGTATACAATCCCCTTTTGGGATTGATGGATAAACAGTGGGGGGGGAAATCTTGGAATTTTATATTTGCATATGATAACTGTAACAAGATCTGACAATACCTACAGTGGATGAAGATGGCTTGATGAAGATGATAGAACTTGGTGAGATGGCTAAGAGGAATTGTTTGATCAGAAAAAAAAATAATATATACATTTATTGATGACTGGGAACCCCTCAAGACTTATCATTTATTACTTTGATGATTAGACAGGACAGATTATAGAAATTTGTATAGAAAAAAATTCAGACACATTTTTCCTAAAACAATGATGGGTTTTGGCAGATTTTTGACCACAGCAGCAAATTCTTTACCTATGCCACAACCAATTTCTTTTCTAGTTTTTGCAAATCTGTTTTGCAAATTTACACTTCATAGGGCAGCCCTACTATGTCTTTTATCTCCTGAAGAAAGGTCTCTATTTTTGAGTAGATGCCTCCAGTCAGCACATCTGGTGGCTTTCCTCACTTCTGCACATTCTCAATGTTAGAAATATAGAATCAATTAAAGCCAAACCTGGAGGGATTTTTTAAAAAAATCAATATATTTGAAATAATTTCGCTAAAGAATATGAAGAAGGCTGGGTGTAAGACAGATTGTCCTCCCTGCCTGGTTCGTAATTGCATATTTATAATGAATAATTAATTTCTCGCCTTTTGATAATGCCCTTCAGCCTGAGGCATACAGCTTGTCAGCTAATTTACTGCCAGTAATATGCCAACTTTGTCAAATTTAGAGTATATTTTCTTTCACAAAAATACAGTAATTTTTGCATGTGTGATGTGAAATACATACAGATTTGATCCTCTTGGCTTAGTTACCTTCTGTAGTAAATTTGTCAATAAAGAAAATTGTTGACTATAAGACTTGGTTTGCTCTTTGAAATGACATTGGGGCCAGGAAAACTGATCAGGAACATTAAGCGCAGTGGCTTGTCCTGATATTATAGAGCAGACATTATATATGTGGTTGCTAAATGTTGATAGTGACTTGATGACCCATAATCAATCAATTAAAGGGGACTCCAAGTTATTGTCAGTAGCCTGAAAGCTGAAAATAACATCAGGAAAATTGGGGAGCCATCCAAACTGATCCAAAACTGCAATTTGGTGATCCCTGGGAGAATGACATAAAGGTAAAGGTTCCCCTCGCACAAATGTGCTAGTCATTCCTGACTCTAGGGGGCGGTGCTCATCTCCGTTTCAAAGCCAGAGAGCCAGCACTGTCCGAAGACGTCTCCGTGGTCATATGGCCGGCATGACTAAATGCCAAAGGCACACAGAATACTTCCTTCTTCCCACCAAAGGTGGTCCCTATTTTTCTACTTGCATTTTTTACGTGCTTTCGAACTGCTAGGTTGGCAAAAGCTGGGACAAGTAACGGGAGCTCACCCCATTAGGCGGCACTCGGGATTTGAACCACTGAACTGCTGACCTTTCGATTGACAAGCTCAGCATCTTTGCTACTGAGTCACCACGTCCCTCTAGAATGGCGTAGGATAACCATTATGGATTCTATCTTCCTAAAGGAAGGCTATGTGGAAAGGAATCCACCGTGAAAATATTATTCATTGGGATAAGATTTTACAGTTAACGTTGCCAGCAAAGAAAGGGTGCTCCAGGGTGAATCCAGAGCATCAAAAGGCGCAAAGATTTGCAATTCTGGAGCTGATTTATATTAAGATATATTATGTGTCAATGCAGCTATACCATACATGAAGAAAAGCTCCTTATCCTAATTAGCGTGGGTCTAAAGGGCTTTGGGTTTTGTGGCTCTTTAACTAGTCATTGCCATTCAGATTATTTTATTTTATTTTATTTTATTTTATTTTATTTATTTGTTTATTTATCTATTTCTTCAAGCATGTATTTTATGACAGATACAAGTGTAAACATAATTATAAATACATGTAAAGGATACAAATAAAAGGAAACATTAGGACAGGGATGGAGGCACGCTGGTGCTCTTATGCACGCCCCTTACAGACCTCTTAGGAATGGGGTGAGGTCAACAGTAGATAGTCCAAGGTTAAAGTTTTTGGGGTTTTGGGATGAGACCACAGAGTCTGGTAGTGCATTCCAGGCATTAACAATTCTGTTACTGAAGTCGTATTTTCTACAGTCTAGTTTGGATTGGTTTACCATGAATTTGTATCTATTGTGTGCTCTTGTATTGTTTTGGTTGAAGCTGAAGTATTCATTGGCTGGTAGGACATTGTAGCAGATGATTTTATGTACTATGCTTAGGTCAGTGAAAACAGCAAAGTTCTAAGTTGTCTAAGTTCAAAATTTTGAGTTTTGTATGCCCTAGTTTGCAGTTCAATATTACCAGAGAAGAAACTACGCAAGATTAGGTTAACAACTCTTGATGCTTTTTTAGCATTGCTGTTACAGTGAGCTCTGGCACTTAGATCATTTGAGATGAGTACTCCAAGGTCTTTGACAGAGTGAGGGTCGTCTGTTAGGTAGTATCCGTCCAGCTTGTATTTTGTGTTCTGATTTTTTTTGCCAATGTGTAAAGATGGAGCATTTGTTGGTTGAGATTTGGAGTTGCCAATTGTTTGACCGTTCTGACACATAGTCAAGGTCTTTTTGTAGAGTAGCAGCATTGTCAGTGGTGTTGAATATAATATAATATAATATAATATAATATAATATAATATAATATAATATAATATAATATAATATAATATAATATAATATAATATAATATAATATAATATTATAATATAATATAATATAATATAATATAATATAATATAATATAATAAATATAATATAATATAATATAATATAATATAATATAATATAATATAATATAATATAATATAATATAATATAATATATAATATAAGTGGTGTTGAATAAACATAGATCATTCTGCAAATCAAACTATACTATATATTAGGCAAATAATTCTTCCACTATCCACAAGCAATGACAGGTAATGCCGACATAGTTAATTTCTCTGGGCGAAAAAAGCTACTTCCTTTTAGAAAAAAAGTAAAATTATTTTGGCTCAGACAAAAGAAGGGAAAAGTTACAAGCTAGTAAGACTACATCAAACAAGCAGCTTGCCATTTGTGGAAAGAATAGACAAGAATAGATAATTTGTTAATGATTACAATCAGTTTAGGGGACACAGTGGCTCGGGGGGCTAGGACATTGAGCTTGTCGATCGAAAGGTTAGCAGCTCAGCGGTTCGAATCCCTAGTGCTACCATGTAACGGGGTGAGCTCCCGTTACTTGTCCCAGCTTCTGCCAATCTAGCAGTTTCGAAAGCACGTAAAAATGCAAGTAGAAAAAATAGGGACCACCTTTGGTGAGAAGGTCACAGCGTTCCGTGTGCCTTTGGCGTTGAGTCATGCAGGCCACATCACCACGGAGATGTCTTTGGACAGCGCTGGCTCTTCAGCTTTGAAATGGAGATGAGCACCGCCCCCTAGAATTGGCAACGACTAGCACGTATGGGCGAGGGGAACCTTTACCTTTACCTTTATAATCAGTTTTGTCAGAACAATGAGGTTGATGGAGGTTGAGATCCAAAATCTACAAGTGCTTAGGAAACTAGTTAAAGTTGTTGTTTTTTTAAGTCCCCTACTGAGAAAATGTGTTAATGCTTATGGCTTTCTGAATCCATCCAAGCAAAATTTTATGTGACTTGGTCTGTAAAAATTCCCTTCCCTGAAATTGCTGTTTTAAGTGACTGGGGTAACCTTACAGTTGGGGGATTTAAGTTGAAATTGCAAAGAGGTGAAAGGTAAGTGGCAAACTAGGTTATTCCTACATGCAGGCTGACAGAGAAGTTTTATTTGACGGAAGTCCATTTTGGAGGCCTCCTTTCAAAGTATAATATATATGTGCCTCTTAAATGCATCTCCCTGTGGAAGCAGAGGAAAGGATAAAAAGCATACCCCCACCTCCCTTCCTTAAGTATAATTACAGGTACAGCTTTTTCCAAGATTTATGCAAAAGTGTCTTTTCAAAGGCAGATTGTAGAAGAAACCAAGCAGATGGAAGAGTCGGTTTTCTGCCCAGGATTTTGCACTCAGTCTGTAGGCAAAAGATTTCATACTGTATGTGGGCTTTTTTTTTTTCCCCTTCTGTTTGTTCTGCGGATAAGGGAGTGACAAGTAAAAGTTACAGAAGGAGAAAGTGGACTACCAGCAGCTCAGAAATCTAAGTGGAGAGAAACAGAGATAGGGGGAATATCTGAAAGCAGATATTTCTGAAAGCAATACAATTGATTCACGAATGAAGCAGCAGAAAGTTTTGTTCATCAAATTGGTCGGCTCATATGCTACAAGAACCAAACTGAGCACTGGAAACAACTTTTCCTTCAGTCAAGTTTTAGAATTGGGCATATATTAATTGCCTCTACTCAGAGGCTGTTTTACTTTGATTGATTGAATATATACTATTAAGTTATTGTCAACTTTTAGTGACCAGATAGATAGATTTTCCCCGTGACAGAATAACAAAGTTGGAAGGGACCTTGGAGGTCCTCTAGTCCGACCCCCTGCTCAAGCAGGAGACGCTATACCATTTCTGACAAGTGGTTGTCTAATTTCTTCTCAAAAGCCTCCAGTGATGGAGCACTCACAACTTTGGAAGGCAAGCTGTTCCACTGGTTGATTGTTCTCATTGTCAGGAAATGTCTCCTTTGTTCTAGGTTGCATTTCTCCTTGATTGTTTTCCACCCATTGTTGCCTATGGCTGCTTTGGAAAATAGGTTGATACCCTCTTGTTTGTCACAGCCCCTCAAATATTGGAACACTGCTGTTGTGGGGGGCCCCCAGTGGCTAATGGAGCTGGTGGCAGACTCAGACAGTGAGGAGATTGGGGAGGAATGTGTCAAAGAGGTTGTTAAAAAATGCTTTTAAAGGGTTAAAACAAGGCTGTGACGATCCCAGCTGAGGTGCCTGATCGTCAGAGGCTTTTTTTTTTACTTTTAAAAGCATTTTTTATTTATTTATTTTATTTATTTATTTATTTATTAAATTTTTATACCGCCCTTCTCCCGAAGGACTCAGGGCGGTGTACAGCTGAGATTTTTAAGGGGTGGTGGTTCGTTTGTGTGTGTGTGTGTGTGTGTGTGTGTGTGTGTGTGTGTGTGTGTGCGTGCGTGCGTGTGTGTGAGAGAGAGAGAGAAAGAGAGAGAGAGAAAGAAAGAAAAAGAAAGAAAGAAAGAAAGAAAGAAAGAAAGAAAGAAAGAAAGAAAGAAAGAAAGAAAGAAAGAAAGAAAGAAAGAGAAAGAAAGAAAGAGGGAGGGAGGAAAAAGGAGAGGAAGGAAGGACTACAAACCTGGCACTAGATGCAGCTTCAGAGGATAATCCAGGGCTGGAAGGGACCTGGAGGTCACCTAGTTTAACCCTGCTTCAGCAGGACATTGTTAGTGAGTTTCTGTCTTTTGATCCCCCAGTCACCTAGCCACGCCCACCCAGTCACATGACCCCTCACCAAGCCACGCCCACAGAACCGGTAGGAAAGAAATTTAGATTTCACCACTGCTCCAGACCAAATCGTCTTTGTTGCTCTTCTCTATACTCTTTCCAAAGTCTCCTAGTCTGGTCTTTCAAACCTTCCAACTCAAAACTCTTGAGTCCATCCACCTTACTGGCTGATCAACCTCTTCTTCTTCTTCTTTTTCCTTCCCCCTTTTTCCAGCCTTCTCTAAAGAGATGCATCTTTACAAAGTGTGTCTGAGGTAGGATAATTTGAGCCCGATCGTTTGTGCTGTCCACGGCACTCTCAGGATGGCTAGTTAAGGTTTAGTCGACTAGCCCAGTTTCTGAATCTGAATGGCCCACAGAGCCACAAATTAATCACAGGGCTGGATTGGCACAACACGTTCCGCTGAAGGGTGATTAGATTAGGTGCTGCGTGAGCCTAATAGATGGGCAGAGCAAGTGGGGAAGAAATGACATCATCAGTGCTTGGAACACATTACCTGACTCTGTGGTCTCTTCCCATAATCCCAAAAGCTTTAACCAAAAACTATCTACTATTGACCTCACCCCATTCCTAAGAGGACTATAAAGGTAAACTCACACATACATGCTAGTCGTTGCCGACTCTAGGGGGCAGTGCTCATCTCCGTTTCAAAGCCAAAGAGCCAGCGCTGTCCGAAGACGTCTCCGTGGTCATGTGGACGGCATCACTAAATGCCAAAGGCACATGGAATGCTGTGACCTTCCCACCAAAGGTGGTCCCTATTTTTTCTACTTGCATTTTTACGTGCTTTCGAAACTGCTAGGTTGGCAGAAGCTGGGACAAGTAAGAGGAGCTTACCCCGTTACACGGCAGCACTAGGGATTCGAACCGCTGAGCTGCCGACCTTTCAATCGACAAGCTCAATGTCCTAGCCCCTGAACCCTAAGAGGACTCTAAGGGGCGTGCATAAGAGCACAAACGTGCCTACCGTTCCTGTCCTATTGTTTTTTCTTATATATATATATATATATATATATATATATATATATATATATATATATATATATATATATATATATATATATATATATATATATATATATATATATATATATACATATACATATATATATATATATGCGCATACTTCCTTATATTTCCTCATATATATGTTTATATACTATGTAATCATTTTGTGTGATGCTTGTGTATATTGTTGTGACAAAAATAAATAAATAAAATAAAATAAATAAATATCCCCAGAAGGTCAAGACAATTTCCAACAGCTCAGCTTTTCTCCTTTCCTCCCAAGTCTTTTATTTGTTTATTAATGAAAACTTTTATATGCCGCATTTCCCTTCCTTAAAACCACCCTAGCTGTATAAACCAAAAATAGTTCTACCTTCCCAGGGACTGTAAGCAAAGTTCTATTTCTCTACTACCATTAGCAGGAAGAAGCCAGCACCCTCAATTAGTCAATGGAGATTCTAGATTTTGTTTCTCCTTGAAGATGTTTCGTTTCTCATCCAAGAAGCTTCTTCAGTTCTGGATGAATTGAAGAAGTCGGGACTGAGGAAGCTTCTTGGATGAGAAGCAAAGCAACTTCAAGCAAAAATGAAGTCCAGTTGCCTTTTGGAAAAAGCACCTTTGGGACACCCTTAATTAGGGTCATTGGGGAGAATATATCCTTAAGGGTTCATAGAAACCAAAAGGCAGGATAGAAATATAGACGGGGTGAAACCAGGCTTAATAGAAGTAACTGTGAGAGGGATCTTGGAGTCTTAGTGGACAACCAGTTAAATATGAGCCAACAGTGTGGGGAGGCAGCCAAAAAAGCCAAATGCAATCCTAAATTGCATTAACAGAGGGATAGAGTCAAAATCAAGTGAGGTACTAATACCACTCTATAAAGCCTTAGTAAAACCACACCTAGAGTACTGCATCCAGTTTTGGTCAACAAACTATAAAAAAGATGTTGAAAGTATTAAAAATGTGCAGAGAAGAACAATCAGGATGATTAGGGGACTGGAGGCTAAAACATACAAAGAATAGTTACAGGAACAGGGCATGGCTAGTCTAGTGAAGAGATGGACCAAGGGAGACATGATAGCAGTCTTCCAATAATTGAGAGGCTGCCACAGAGAGGAAGGTGGGGGTCAGCCTATTTTCCAAAATACCTGAAGACCAGACAAGAAATAATGGATGGAAACTGATCAAGGAGAGATTCAACCTAGAAATAAGGATAAATTTTTTGACAGTGAGAACAATCAACCAATGGAACAGACGTTGCCTTCGGAAGTTGTGGGAGCTTCATCACTTGAGACTTTCAAGAAGAGATTGGACTGCCATTTATCAGAAATGGTGTAGGAGAGAGTTGGACTAGACGACCTACAAGGTCCCTTCCAACTCTGTTAATCTGAACCCTTATTCTGTTCAATTTAATTTTAAAATAGTCAAAACAAATCACTTTCTGCTCAGAGTTTTCTGCAGAAATGTGCCTCATGTGTGTATCAGTGCTAAACTTGAGGATCCGGTATACAACTGGGCAGCTAATTTGAGTCTCACTCTTAATTCAAGAGCGATGTGTGTATGTTAGAAAGTCAGTGAAATAAGATATAAAATACGTTGAATGGAAACGATTCTAACTAGGAATCGGAGAAGGGAATAAGAGTTGATAACAAATTGTTATAATAATCCACGAGGAAAAAAAAAACTGTTCCAGTGACAGCATCTGATGAAGACAGCTACACTTTAAAGGATGGAAAAGTTCCATGATAATTAAAGCTGATGCAATAATTGTAACAGATGGAAGGCAGAAATGTTCTCATGTCTGACTTCCCCCTTTCTCTCCCTTGTCTTGCCCATTGGGTTTCATTTTTGGAAAAACACAAAATGCCAAGAAGCCTTTCAGGAGAGATAGCTTTCAATGAGTTGCATTTTAATGAGGAAATGCCACTTTGATGTGTTACTGATCTGCTGTCAAATTACAATGGAATTCTGGAGAGCACAATGCACTGTTTCACTGAACATCTTGGAGGGAAGAGAAGAAAAAAAACAACTTGGTTTCTATCCAACCATATACCTGAGATTTTACATTCATGGAAAGGAAATTAGGTTATGAGAAAATGCCAATTCAGTGGTGCAAAAAAATAATTCCTATGTAAAGTCCAGCATTTTGTTTGGATGTATGCCAAAATATTCTTTCTTTCTATGTTTGTATCAATGAAACAGTCTAAACAAAACCAATGCAACGTATCGTCTCCAATTTTGGTGGGGGGGGGATGCTTAATGCTTTTACATCATCCTTTGAGATATCTAAGGGACAACGGTGTGAAAACAATTATAATATCAACTGAGCACCCACGCCAGGGGTGAAATCCAATTTTTTTTACTACCGGTTCTGTAGGTGTGGCTTGGTGGGCGTGGCAGGGGAAGGATATTGCAAAATCCCCATTCCCTCCCTAGTCCTGGGCGAAGGATATTGCAAAATCTCCATTCCTACCGCACTCTGGGGCCAGCCAGAGCTGGTATTTGCCGGTTCTCCGAACTACTCAAAATTTCTACTACCGGTTCCCCAGAACCTGTCAGAACCTGCTGGATTTCACCCCTGACCCATGCATAATTGAGGGAGAAGAGGGAACTGTTGTGGTCCGCCAGCAGCCTGTGGAGCTGGCAGTGGAGTCAGACAGTGAGGAGGCTGGGGAGGACCATGGGCCAGTCCTGAAGTCTGGGGAAGGCCCGGACGAGGGGTCTACATCAGAGGCAGAGATGGGGCCAGGCCACCAGGGCCATCAGGGAGTGAGGTGCGGACTCCAGAGCCTCCAGAGGCAGACAGCAGAGAGGCAGAGGAACAGGAGGAGCCTATTCCTAATGCATGTATGCGAAGAGCTGCCAGGAGGCAAGAGCAGCTGAAGCAAAAAGGATGATTCGGGAGTAAGGCCAGATTATTGGCCCCTCCCATAAGGTTTAAAAGAGCAGCAACAGCTCTTGGGCTCTTTGTAGGAAAGCAATGTTGCTACATCTGTTGAATGAGTCGGCATCTCTTGTTTCTGAATTTCGTGGGGTTCTTGCCAAGAAAGGCCTTTGGCAGGGTGCCAAAGAAGACCAACATTTGAGATAAGCCCGAAGGACTTTTTCTGAAGGTCTTCATTTTGGAATTAATTTGGACTAAGCTGAGAATAAAGTAATTCTCAGCTGTTATAATAAAATATGTTTGTTTAGGACTGATTGTGTCTGGTAATAACTACTTGGAGCTTCGGTCACAATAGAGACAGGCAAATTTTGATCGGATGGATCACATGGGTTGAGGAGTGATTTCATTTTTAAAAGTAAGCTCTTTAATCAGGCATAACTTCCTTCACATTTACATTCAGAATTAAACATGTTCTGGTCCTAATACAGGCAGCCATTGATTTACAGCAGTTCGCCTAGTGACCGTTTGCAGTTATAACAACGCTGCAAAAAGTGACTTACGATCCTTTTTCACACTTACAACTCCATGGTCACATGATCAAAATTCAGATGCTTGGCAATTGACTGTTGTTGTGTCCCGGGGTCATGTGATCCCCTTTTGCGACCTTCCGACTAACAAAATCAATGGGGAAGCCAGATTCACTTAACAGCAACTTGTTACTAATTGAACAGTGATTCACTGGACAACGGTTGTAAGGAGGGTAGTAAAATGGGGCAAAATCCACTTAACAAATGTCTCACTTAGATATTTTTGGAGATTGGATAAAAATTTAAGAATTTAAGCTGGAAATATGGATTATATTTGGGAGACTGTTTAAGGAAGAAAGGGATATTATAAAAGAATTTCTGATGAATACTGGAAGATGGAATATCGTCTTGGTCTTGATCGATGAAGATTGGATATTAAAAACTATAAGATTCTGAAGACTTCAGGAGTGGAATGGATTGATATATATTTGGTGTTAATTGATGAAGATTGGATATTAAAAACTATGTATTTTATTGATGAACTGGAAATACTAATTTAATTGGAAGATTCTGAAGATTTTAGGAGTGGAATGGACTGATATATAATGGACTGGAAGAAGAATGTACTTTTTTGTTTCTGGAAGGGGAGTTAAGGTCTTAGAGAGAGGAGTGACTATGGATTATGACTTATGTTGTATTTTAATTTATGATTGTTAATCTTATACCCTGTACTTTGTTCTGGGAAGTCTCGGGGTGGGAGGGGAGGGGAGGAGGAAGGGGAGAGGGGAGATGAAGGATCAATGTAAAGGAATGATTGAAGATATGTAATTAAGAAATAGAAATAATTTGAAATGAAATCGGGGCTGCTCAGCTGCCATTTCAGAAGGGAATGGAAAGGGAGAGGAGAGAGTGAAGGAAGAAAGTAGATAGGAAAAAGAGAGGTAGAAAAGGGGGAAAGGAGAGGAAGAAGAAAGGGGAAAGGGAGAGGGTTAGAAAGGGTGGAAGAGAAGAGTAGGGAAGGAGGAGAGGATGTAGAAAAGCGAAGGAGAGGAAGGATGAAGAAAGTAGAAGAAAGTAGAGAAGGGAGGAGGTAAGGTTTGTTAAGGAAGGGAGTGGTAGCTGGGCAGGTCCGAATAAGTAACAAATGAAAGTTAATGACTAATGTTGAATAAGAGACTGTATATTGAATAGGTTGTTGGAAAATGGAAATAAAACTTTTTTACTAAAAAAAAAACAAAAAAAAACAAATGTCTCACTTAGCAACAGAAAATTTGGGCCCAGTTGTGGTTGTAAGGACTACCTGAATTGTGAGACGAGGCAATTTGCTTTCTACTTTCTCTACGGCATACTCGACTGTATTTAACTATATCAAGTCCCCTATTACTCATCTCTTTCTAAGCTAGAAAGCCCCAATTGCTTTAGTCTATTATTGGAAAGCTGATCTAACTGCCCTAATAATTTGAGTTGCCTTTCTCTGTTCTCCAGTAAACAGATTTACCAAGGAAGATCACATCATATATTCGGATAAGGACCTCATTTGATGCTTACCATGTAATGAATTACTTTCAGCCAATACAATATTGCTGAGTCGTTCAGAGGCTTAATTTATTTGTTTTTCTCTCCCAGCCTCTTGTAACTAGGCACCATTTGCTCATGTATGTGACAGATAGCACTGGAAGCCAATTGTGCCATGTTAACAGTTTTCAGAAACTGATGGCTGTTCTAGCTGTTTCCTCCTCCTCCTCCTCCTCTCACAAATGTCCTCCTACTCAGAGAGAATGACTAATCTCACTGTATTTCTCAGAGCTCCACACTGATCTTCAAAGAGTGGGTCAGGCAAGGGTTGTTTAGGTCTGCAACAGCACTCGTGGATATGCAAAAACACGTGGGAGAGGGATTGTCACATAATGTATATTAAAAAAGCTCTCTCTTTCCCCCCCTCTCCTGTCTCCTCTCTTTTTCTCCTCTCTGTCTCTCCTCTCTCTCACTCTCTCATCTCTCATCTCTCTCCTCTCCTCTCTCCTCTCTCTCTCTCTTCCTCTCCTCTCCTCTCTCCTCTCTCTCTTTCTTCTCTCTCTCCTCTCTGTCTCCTCTCTCCCTCTCCTCTCTCTCTCCCTCTCCTCTCCTCTCCTTTCTCTCTCTCTTTCTCTCTCTCTCTCTCCTCTCACTCTCATCTCTCATCTCTCCTCCTCTCTCCTCTCTCTGTCTCTCTCTCCCTCTCTTCTCCCTCTCTCTCCTCTCTCCTCTTTCTCTCCTCTCTTTCTCTCCTTTCTCTCTTTTCTCTCTCTCTCTCCTCTCCCCTCTCCTGTCTCTCCTTTCTTTCTCTCCTCTCTCTCCTGTCCCTCTCCTCTCCCTCTCTCCTCTCTCTCTCCCTCTCTCCCACTCATTGGTGGCCTGCATGAAAGTTTAAATCATATCTGCAATATATTGATTGTTGATGAAGGGATATGATGAAGTTTTACAAAATTACAACTCAGAGGAAATATCTTTGCTGTCCTTTCATTACCCTAAAATGTAGATCATCACAGTGAGCTCCATATAGTTCAAGAAGTGCTATTGAGTTTGCTATGTCTCCCTCAGGAGACCTGAGTAGCACCTATTTCAGGGCAAATGAGAAGAAAGTACTTGTTCAAGTAACACTTAGGCACTCAATGTCACATTATGTGGTCATGCACATTAAAGGAGGATTAATGAGAATTACGAAAGATGAATTGATTGCTTCAAAGTAATCTGAACTGCTCTTAACCAAAAATAGATTTTCAGCACCAAGGATAAAAAGTTACAACTTAATAGCATAGAGAGGAATAGAATATCCAGCAATTGATCTGACCAGGTGGATCTTCAATATTATACCTGCAGAGCTATCCAAGGTGCTGAAGTTGTCCAACTCTAACCTTTCTAATATCTAATTCATTTAGATATTATTATCTTCATTTCTAATATCTCTCTTTTGAGCAGTTGGCAAGACTTCACTGATTTTGTCTGAGCTGAGAAATTAAGGAACTAAGAAAAGCTGGAGACCATCTATTTGAATAGTAGACCACCAGGGAATACCAGTATACCAGGCAGAGTAAAAATCTTAAAAGAAAAAAAAAACAGCCAGGAAGAAGACGATAGCAAACCAATTTCATAACATCACCAAGATGACACCTATCTCGCGTGACACCTATCCTGCGCAGACTGCACTGGCTACCTGTGGCCTTCCGGGTGCGCTTCAAGGTTTTGGTAACCATCTTTAAAGCGCTCCATGGCATAGGGCCGGGTTACTTACGGGACCGCCTACTGCTACCGAATACCTCTCACCGACCCGTGCGCTCTCACAGAGAGGGACTCCTCAGGGTGCCGTCAGCTAGGCAGTGTCGTCTGGCGACACCCAGGGGAAGGGCCTTCTCTGTGGGGGCTCCCACCCTCTGGAACGAACTCCCCCCAGGACTTCGTCAACTTCCGGACCTCCGAACCTTCCGCCGCGAGCTTAAAACATATTTATTCAATTGCGCAGGACTGGGCTAGGTTTTAAATTTGTATTGATTTTAATTGGTTTTAGTATCTATATCATTTTAATTATTTTGGCTTTAGAATAAGTTTTTTAATTGTGATCTTAATCTGTATTTATATGTTTTTATTGGCCTGTGAACCGCCCTGAGTCCTTCGGGAGATAGGGCGGTATACAAATTTGATTAAATAAATAAATAAATAAATAAATAAATAAGATGACTGCAAAGATGTTTCAAAGTGGTTACCAGGAATTGATCTACACTTGACAGCATTCTTTATTTTAATATTCCTGATTGATGGTGCTTTTTGCATCAATTTCCAGCCAAATATTATACCATCTCTTAGGTAGATAAAATCTCCACAAACCATAAGTCCTATTAGATGGTTTGAACTTGAACAAAGTTGGCTGGCAGTGAAATGTGAAGATCTGTTCAAATTTGATTCGATTTGGGTCATTTTATTTACGTATCCTCTCCCTTCCCCCCCCCACTCTTTCTCTCTCCTACTTTTGCTCATTTTATAATGTCTGTGGGAAATACAGCCCATATTGACTGTATTTATTCTAATTAACAGATTTATTCTAATACATACATTCTTATATGCACTTTCCACCAACATATGCATTTCTGCACATCCTTTTACAAACAAGCACATTTTTTTTTGAATAGCAATTTTTTTTGAATAGCAAATTTGCAGATTTTATTGAAACGCTGCATTCCAATTGACACACCAACTTTTTTTAAAAAAACCTGAATCATTTCACATTTGAAAGGAATTGAGCAAATTCATCCTCCTCACATCTTTATCATCCAACCTTAGTCAAAAATTTGGCTGCAAGCCTTAAATGCCCATATTCAGATGTTGCCTGACCCGTAGCAAAGCCCCCCAAATATTTTATTTATTTATTTATTTATTTTATTTTATTTTATTTTTATACCGCCCTTCTCCCAAAGGACTCAGGGCGGTGTACAGGCGAGAGTAAAAAACGAACAATACAATATACACTTAAAATGCAAGTTAAAAAACTTATTATAATCAGCCTAAGAACTTTAAAATATATAAAAAAAACTAAAACCCCAATTTAAAATTAATAATAAGAAATTTAAAATCGATAAAACTTAAGCCAGCCCTGCGCGAATAAAAAGATGTGTCTTCAGTTCGCGGCGAAATAGGCTTGTTCACTGATCCCAGCAATGAAGAGCTTCTGCCACTGTGGAAATCTTACATGGGCTGACTTTCAATGGACACACTGTAGTGTGTGTCCATTGAAAGTCAGCCCATGTGAGATTTCCACAGTGGCACTTGCCACAATGGCAACACAACCTGTCTTATTAAGATAACGAAGGAATGCAATTGGTTCAGGGTATCTGTAAGGCAGTTGCAGTCAACAAAAGATCGGCTGCATACATTGTGCCTATGTAGAAGCCTCTTGAAAGTTGGACCATAAGAAAGGCTGAGTGCCAAAGAATTGATGCCTTTGAACTCTAGTGCTGGAGAAGACTCCTGCGAGTCCCTTGGACTGCAAGGCAATCCAACCGGTCAGTCCTAGAGGAGATCAACCCTGACTGCTCTTTAGAAGGTCAGATTCTGAAGATGAAACTCAAATACTTTGGCCACCCAATGAAAAGGAAGGACTCACTGGAGAAGAGCCTAATTCTGGGAATGATGGAGGGCAAAAGAAGAAGGGGACGACAGAGAATGAGGTGGCTGGATGGAGTCACTGAAGCAGTCAGCGTGAGCTTCAATGGACTCCAGAGGATGGTAGAGGACAGGAAGGCCTGAAGGAACGTTGTCCATGGGTTCATGATGGGTCAGACATGACTTCGCAAGTAACTAACAACAACATAAATAAGCCTCTTACAACACTTTCAGTGCTTGGCTGAAAGCATCAGAAGACACCCCTGTGTATGCTCAGAAGTTTCTTCCAGCAAATGGACTTGCCAGAAAAGGGCTTCAGAAGTAAAATAAGATGGAGGATGAACAAATAAAAGACACAGCGGTACAATGGGGAGAAAAAGCTTTGGCTATAACCTAGAATTAGAAAAATGGCAAAATTTATGGGAAAGGAACTATTGATTAACAATGGCAACTTCTTATAAAGAATAATTTATATGGTAAAATGTTTTATAGATGGCATTTACCACCTGCTAGGTTAGCTAAAACGTTTAAAAATACGTCTAGCGAATGTTGGAAATGTAATAAAAAGATGGGCACATTTAATCATACATAGTGGACTTGTGCAAAAAAATAATAAATTGGGCAAAAATACATAGATGGCTAGAAAAGATAATAGGAAACATGTAGATTTTTAAATGTGAACTGTTTTTATTAGGGATATCAGAAAAAATTGATAAGAGAAGTATGTATTTAGTATTACATGTTTAAACAGCGGAGACGAATATCTTCACATCATATTGGAACGATGGAAGAAGCATCCTCAAGATGAAGACATAATTAAGAAGATATTAGACTGGGCAGAAATGGATGGATTTACATTGCAAATCAAACAGAAAGAAGACATAGAATATTATCAAACATGGAACTTATTTTTCCAGTGGTTGAAAAAAAGGGATGGAGAGTAAGAATGGCATTTGTACTGTTAAGCAAATTAAATACCCAGACAACACGATGTTTATTAAGCACTAAGGAATGTAATTAATAGAACATTAATAAAATTTATTTTTTTTAAAAAAAAAGAAGTAAAATAAGATGAAGCAGTAAAGCTGCTCTGTTTCAGTATTAAAAGCAAGGACATAGCATTGAAAGGATGTATCGGCCAAACCTTCACCAACTTTGCCATCTTTGGTCTGACATAAACACAGTACATAAAATCATCTGCTACAATGTCCTATTAGCCAATGAATACTTCAGCTTCAACCAAAACAATCCAAGAGCATACAATAGATACAAACTCATGGTAAACCGATCCAAACTAGACTGCAGAAAATACGACTTCAGTAACAGAGTGGTCAACACCTGGAATGCACTACCTGACTCTGTGGTTTCTTCCCCAAATCCCCAAAACTTTTACCTTAGACTGTCTACTGTAGACCTCACCCCATTCCTAAAAGGTCTGTAAGGGGCCTGCATAAGCGCAACAGCGTGACTTCCGTCCCTGTCCTACTGTCCCCATTTATTTGTATCCATTTCCTGTATCCATAATCATGTTTATACATATCTGTTATCTAATACATGCTTGACGAAATTAATTAATTAATTAATTAATTTAAAAAAAACAACCAAAGGCCCTCTACAAAACCTTTCACAGCCCAACTTGAAACCGATTCTCTCCTTTCCTACAAACTCTGCTTCCCTTCATTTCACTCTCTTCCCTTCCAAAACTCAGTCTGAGGCAATGGCCCAGGTTCAAGTTGCACATTACTTGAAAATCCAACTTTAGAAAAAGATGGACGTCTGCCTTCCTAGATTCTGCTTCCACCTCCACGAGTTGACTCACTGCATTCCTCCCACCCACCACCCTTTTTTTTTTTTTTGCAGATTCCGTTGCTCCATCTGTTGAACAATACCGCACACTGCCACCTAGGCACCAGTGTTGCGAGTTGCAATGACTTCCCGCTGCAGAAAAGCACTTTCCAGACCTTTAGAGAGACAGTTCTTCGTAAGGGAAGGTGGGGTATGAGAATAGGAGCCTAAGACTGATGATTCACTAAGCGGGTGAGTAGGTGGAATTGGGAGAAGGGAGTGTTGGTGACTGTCGGTGAGTAGTTTGCTTTGCCCAGAAGCACCTGGTACCTGAATGCACAGGCTGAATACTGAATCCCAGGTAGACCCTGAATATCATCAGCTATGAGACTCACATTAGCTCGGGAATGATGAATAATAAATATATATCCTACAGAGATACTTAACTAGCCATGCCAGGACTATTACTCTGTCCTTATTCTCTTTTCAGCAGGAAGGGGGCCACGTCCCCCGCTTGGCCAAAGCACATTTGTAAAAAAAAAAAAAAAGTCTTATTCCGATCTGGGAAAGCCCCTTCCGTAACCAGGGGCAACCCACTTGCAAGTCAAGATTCTGTTGAATAACATTCCAACTATTTTAATCCATAGCTGCCTCTACCCACCGTGGTGCTTTGTTTTTACTGTTCAGTATTCTCCACTAGTAATTTTCAAAACAAGTCCATTAAGATGTTTAGGACGTATTAATTGTACCTCAGCATTTCCCGGACTGGGTCTTTCCCAGATGCGCTAGCCTTTAATTCACGTCAATTCCAGGAGATTTGACGGATAAGTGCTGTTGCGTCCAACCTTTTCTCCAAAGCACCTGAGGGCGGGACAAGAAGTAACAGAGGGAAACTTATCAAAGAGAGATTCAGCCTAGAACTAGGGAGAAATTTCCTGATAGTAAGGACAATCATTAAGGATAAGACGCTGAGCTTGTCAATCAAAAGATCGGCAGTTCAGCAGTTTGAATCCCTAGCGCCACATAACGGAGTGAGCTCCCGTTCCTTGTCCCAGCTTCTGCCAACCTAGCAGTTCGAAAGCACGTAAAAAATGCAAGTGGAAAAATAGGGGCTACCTTTGGTGGGAAGGTAACAGCGTTCGGTGCGCCTTTGGCATTTAGTCATGCCGGCCACATGACCACGGAGATGTCTTCGGACAGCGCTGGCTCTTTGGCTTTGAAAGGGAGATGAGCACCACCCCCTAGAGTCAGGAACGACTAGCAATATGTGCGAGGGGAACTTTACCTTTTTTAAGGACAATTGCCTTCAGAAGTTGTGAGTGCTCCATCACTGGAGGTTTTCAAGAAGAGGTTGGACAGCCATTTGTCCAGCATGGTATAGAGTCCCCTGCTTGAGCAGGGAGGTTGGACTGGAAGACCTACAAAGTCCCTTCCAACTTTGTTCTTCTGTAATGATATCCATTACAGGGGAAGATTGCTATGGCTTGTCCCTGCCTACATTCTGGGCTGAGGACCGGCTATTGCATAGCCTTTGAAACATGGGGAATGTATTGAGTCATACTTACGGGACCGCCTACTGCTACCAAATACCTCTCACCGACCCGTGCGCTCTCACAGAGAGGGACTCCTCAGGGTGCCATCAGCTAGGCAGTGCCGTCTGGCGACACCCAGGGGAAGGGCCTTCTCTGTGGGGGCTCCCACCCTCTGGAACGAACTCCCTCCAGGACTTCGTCAACTTCCGGACCTCCGAACCTTTCGTCGCGAGCTTAAAACACACTTATTCATCTGCGCGGGACTGGATTAGATTTTAAAGTTATTGGTTTTAAGGGGTTTTTACTATTTATATTATTTTTAATAATTTGGCAATGGAATAAGTTTTTTAATCGTCGTTTTTTAATCTGTATTTATATGTATTTTAATTGCCTGTGAACCGCCCTGAGTCCTTAGGGAGATAGGGCGGTATATAAATATGAAAAAATAATAATAAAAATAAATAATACTGATAGATACAGGCGGTCCTTGACTTACAGCCACAGTTGGGATTGGAACTTCTGTCACTAAGCGATGTAGTTATTAAGTGAGTTGCACCCGATTTTATGAACTTTTTTTGCTACAGTGAATCACATGATTATTAAGCAAATCTGGCTTCCCCCGTTGACTTTGCTTGTTGGATGCCCCCAGGAAAAGTTGCAAATGCCAGTCATGTGGCCTTAGGAGATTGCAACAATTGTACATACATATTGGTTAGCCAAGTGTCCAAACTTTGACCGCATGACTACAAGGATGTCTTGATAGTCATAAGTTTGTAGACTAGTCATAAGTCACTTTTCAGTGTTGTTCTAAGTTTGAGCAGTCATTAAACAAATGGTTGTAAATTGAGGATTACCTGTAAACCCCTCTTCAATTTTACTCTGCACCTCTTGTTCTACATTCTCTATTATTTCCATTCCCTTTTCCTCTAATAATTTTTTTCTCTCCATTGTGAAGTGGAGCACTTTGATGCATATATTGCTCCATAGTGCCTTTACATCACTCTCTAAGCAGTATCATTAAATGATACACAATGAATTCAAAATTTGGTCTGTCTTATTGGTTCATTCAGACTCCCATGGGAAATTGACAAGATTCAGTAGTAAATCATACGAGAATCATAACAGAATAACAGAACTGGAAGAGACCTTGGCGATTGTCTTGGCCAACCCCCTGCTCAAACAGGAGACCCTATACCCGTAATGGCAAGGCTATGGCACGCATGGCCAAAGTGGCATACTATCCCATGTCACCTGACACGTACAATGTCACCTGTTCATCTTCCAGGTTTCTGATGTGCATGTGTACGCGACAATCAGCTGGCCTTTTTGCGTGTGTCAGTGCTGGAAACTGGAAGAGCTGTTTTTCCATTTTCCTGCGTGAGCATGCGTGCTGTCCAGCTGATTCTCATGCGCGCATGCATGCCAAAAACCCAGATGAGTAGCTGGCTGAAACCGGAAGTTCAGTAATTGAAACCGGAAGTTCATTTTTGGGGATGCGCATGTGCCCTGGGCAGCTCCTCTTCCAGGTTGCAGCCCAGACGTGCACATACACTGCCATCACTGCCCTATACCATTCCAAGCAACTGGTTGTCCAGTCTCTTCTTAGAAACCTCCTGCAATGGAGCACCCACAACTTCTGAAGGCAAGCCCTTCCATTGGTTGACTGACATGAAGATCCAAAGTATATGGGACAGATAGGATGCCCAAGGCATAAAGGGCACCCCTTGCTATATATTAGCCCAGAGGTGGGTAATCTTTGGGTGACCAAATATCACACTTAATAGAATAGAATAGAATAGAATAGAATAGAATAGAATAGAATAGAATAGAATAGAATAGAATAGAATAGAATAGAATAGAATAGAATAGAATAGAATAGAATAGAATTTTTTATTGGCCAAGTGTGATTGGACACACAAGGAATTTGTCTTGGTGAATATGCTCTCAATGTACATAAAAGAAAAGATACGTTCATCAAGGTACAACATTTACAACACAATTGATGGTCAATATATCAATATAAATCATCAGCAACAAAGTTACAGTCATACAGTCATAAGTGGAAAGAGATTGGTGATGGGAACGATGAAAAGATTAATAGTAGTGCAGATTTAGTAAATAGTTTGACAGTGTTGAGGGAATTATTTGTTTAGCAGAGTGATGGCCTTCGGGAAAAATGATGGCCTTCGGTCGTTTTGAGGGTAGGAGTTGAAACCGTTTATGTCCTGGATGTGAGGGATCTGTAAATATTTTCATGGCCCTCTTGATTCGTGCAGTATACAGGTCCTCAATGGAAGGCAGGTTGGTAACAATTATTTTTTCTACAGTTCTAATTATCCTCTGCAGTCTGTGTCTTTCTTGTTGGGTTGCAGAACTGAATCAGACAGTTATAGAGGTGCAAATGACAGACTCAATAATTCCTCTGTAGAACTGTATTAGCAGCTCCTTGGGCAGTTTGAGCTTACTGAGCTTACTTAACATTTTTATGGTAGGAGACAGAGCCTGCCAAGTTCAAAAGATGGATCCACAAGCTTCTTTCTTAAGGTTGGATTTCTTGAGCTGCCATTTGAACTGGTCTTCTGGACTAGATCGTTCCTTAGCTTGATCCAGGAGACCTCGGTTTACTTATTAAAGTTCTTCTACTTGAATTAATCTGGCATTCAGAAATTTTGATAGCTAGAGAATACACACACTCAGATGCTCTGCCTGTAACGTTAGAGAGGAGTATGGGATGATTATGCAGTGTCAAAGTCCAGAAAGACAGATCACTAGGGGTCCTTGGCCCTTCCAGAATATGCTTGAAACACAATAAAAAACCCATGAAAAATTCATGGTCTCTTAGTGCTTCTTTTCTTTGTAAGTGAAACTGTGAGCAGGACATTTTATCACACCTTGATTACAATTCAGTAGGACTGCCAGAAGCTAAGGTGGGATGTTTTAGGGGGCCAGAACTTCCCCCACGTTCTGCCAACTAGACTTCCTCCCATTAGATAGTCCATTAGTATTTTAAAGGGTCACTCAAAGAGACTACCTAACTTAAGAGCCAGCCGAATTTAAAGGCACACACATATATAAGGGAGGCTTAGTGTATGTTAAAAATAGGATATTTGACTTGATGATTTAAAAAAAAAAATTAAAGGCAACTGAAATATTGGAAATAAGGAATAATTTATTTAAGATTAAGATTTTAATCATTTCAGCTAATGATATTAGCAGTAACTAACTATATAGCTTTCATCTCCAATTAATTCTCTGGCCTCCTTCTCCCCTCTCCCTTCAACACAGTATAAGAAACTTATAAGGCCACACTTCGAATACTGCATTCAGTTTTGGTTGCCATGATGTAAAATGCAGTAGATGTTGAGACTCTAGAAAGAGTGCAGAGAAGATCAGCAAAGATGATTAGGGGACTGGAGGCTAAAACATATGAAGAACGGTTGCAGGAACTGGGCATGGCTAGTTTAATGAAAAGAAGGACTAAGGGAGACATGAAAGCAGTAGTTCAATATCTCAGGGGCTGCCACAAAGAAGAGGGAGTCGGGCTGTTCTCCAAAGCACCTGAGGGTAGAACAAGAAGCAATGGATGGAAACTGATCAAGGAAAGAAGCAACTTAGAACTAAGGAGAAATTTCCTGACAGTTAGAACAAACTAATCAGTGGAACAACTTTCCTCCAGAAGTTGTGGGTGCTCCAACACTGGAAGTTTTAAAGAGATTGGACAACCATTTGTCTGAAGTGTTTCCTACCTAAGCAGGGGGTTGGACTAGAAGACCTTCAAGGTCCCTTCCAACTCTGCTATTCTATTCTATTCTATTCTATTCTATTCTATTCTACTCTACTCTACTCTACTCTACTCTACTCTACTCTATTCTATTCTATTCTATTCTATTCTATTCTATTCTATTCTATTCTATTCTTCAAATACCTACAAAGTTTCCTTCAAATGTACTCATTTTTAAATAAGCTTTTTGCATAGCCAATCACTTTTTAATATAGAGAGGGGAAGACCAAATAAATAACAGGAAAGGGAGGAAGGGAGAGCGGAAAAAGCAGATCAAATTTTGCAAAATCCTTACCATGTCCTTTTTTATTCTGGAGAATACGGTATGTTTTCAGAAAAATTCCCACATCCCTTTAGAGTCATGTTGTTCGTGAAACAAAGCTAGGCTAGTTTAGGAACAGTCACTTGGTGCCTACTTAGTTCTGGCACAAGACTTTTCAATCAAGAACTGAGTAATTAGTTTTTATGAGCTCAGGTTTAACAGTTTGTTCCTCCTCTCCTCTCCTCTTCCCTCCCCTTCCCTTCCCTTCCCTCTCCTCTCCCCAGACTGGTAATCCATAAAGGCACTTTTAATCCAAGGAGATAAGACCCAAAATATTTTTGACTGCCCAAATTAGAAGATCATTAAAACATGATAGCAGAACACAATGGTGAATCAAAGCGTCTTAATGGTCCCAAAGGAAAAAGCATCACAAACAACAGCAGAAGGACACCATGTCTAGGTCGAAATGAGGTGCCTGGTGTCAGGCCTGGAAGCCATCTTTTACGTTAGGCCTTTAGGCCTGCCACATTTTTCTACTGTGGAAAAATGAGAGGGGGGATTGTATGGAGTATGGGAGATATATAGTCGTAATCACATTCCTTTCTCAGAGAGTCAAGGACGCCTTGCCCTGGCACCTGGAGTCGGATAACTGGGAGGTGTTTGTAATTTGGACGGTGGATGATTGGAACATATGATGGACATGTGGGTGCTGGGACTTGAAATTTCACTTAGGTGGGGAAAACCTGGAAACTTTCAGATTTGGGTTTATGCCAAAATAGAATAGAATAGAACAGAACAGAACAGAACAGAACAGAACAGAACAGAACAGAACAGAACAGAATAGAATATTGGCCAAGTGTGATTGGACACACAAGGAATTTGTCTTGGTGCATATGCTCTCAGTGTACATAAAAGAAAAGATACATTCATCAAGACTCATAAGGTACAATACTTAATGATAGTCATAGGGTACAAATAAGCATTAGGAAACAGTCAATATAAATCGTAAGGATACAAGCAACAAAGTTACAATCATACAGTCATAAGTGGAAGGAGATGGGTGGTGGGAACGATGAGAAGATTAATAGTAGTGCAGATTTAGTAAATAGTTTGACGGTATTGAGGGAATTATTTGTTTAGCAGAGTAATGGCGTTCAGGAAAAAAAACTGTTCTTGTGTCTAGTTGCTCTGGTGTGCAGTGCTCTATAGCGTTGTTTTGAGGGTAGGAGTTGAAACAGTTTATGTCCAGGATGTGAGGGCTCAGTAAATATTTTCACAGCCTTCTTTTTGACTCATGCAATATACAGGTCCTCAATGGAAGGCAGGTTGGTAGCCATTGTTTTTTCTGCCATTCTAATTATCCTCTGAAGTCTGTGTCTGTCTTGTTGGGTTGCAGAACCAAACCAGACAGTTACATGACATCTCTAATAAAGTGTAACTTTGAGGAAACTCAAGTCTCTGGAGTTTTCTTTTGTTGGGGGTGTTACTTGGAACCCTGACATTTGGTTTTAATGTACACAATGGATATTTGGTGAAATGGCGGGAACCCAAAGAATAACACCATTTTCACTGGTATGCCATTACTTGGGTGGCTGGGGGTACTATTAACATTAAAGGCCTCAACAGGTGAGGCAATTAGACAAAAGTATGAGATTCTCCTCACGCATAAGGACAAGGTTGAGGTTTTGAGTTTTCTTCCTATTTTAGCACAGGTGGACATTTAGCCACTTTAAAAACTTCCTTAAACCTATGGTTAACTAGTATTTTATTCTCAAAATGTTAGGAAAACGTGCCATCTATTTTCTGAAATTATGATGAGAAAGGGTTCAAAGGCTATCTCTGCTCTGCAGGAATAAATGACTGAAGGAATGCTATATTAGAACTGAGGATGTTATTCTCTTGAATAACAAAAATGACCACAGCAGAAATTTCAAAAGGGACAGGCTCTTCCACGGAATTTCACAAGAGCAAAACAATGTTTTTTTAAAATATTTTAGTACTACAATTTGTACATTTGCATGAGGAGCAACCTTTGGTAGCTGCTGGAAAAATTCATTGTAATACGAGATAAAGAATGACATCAGAGAAGTATTGCTCTAATGGGCTCCTTTAATAGCTTTTCTTGTGGACTGGATAAATACATATTCTGGTTACTTCAGATACATATAATTTCTAAAGCATTTGAAAGGATTGTGCCTTTTAAAAAGCCATAGAAACAACCGGAGTAGCGTTCACCCTGATTTTAATCCTGAAAGATGTCTAATGTTTACTGCAAGATGTGAATGTCATTGAACTAATTGGTAATGCCTATCTTTGTTCTATCAAATTTAATTGACTGAAGAAGTGGGAAATGTACAGAGTCGCATTTAAATTCAAAAGAGGACATTCCTAAAAAAGGAGGGGGAGGAATGGGATGTGAGAAAATAAAGTTTAAAGGGAATGCCAAAAAGAATATACTATGAAAGAAGGCGAATTACAGATGTCCCAGGATAACGTTGCAGGCTCCAATCTGGGTCAGTCACCTGGACCAGTTTTGTTTTCTGAGCTTTCAGACTCAGAAAAGAGAACTCCTCTGTAACAGAGTGTGTGTTAGCACGTCAGTCAAAACAAAAGCACATTTCCAGCAGTGGTAGGTTTCAAAAATTTTTACTAGCGGTCAGTGGGTATGGCTCGGTGGGCGTGGCAGGGAAAGGACACTGTAAAATCTTCATTTCCTCCCAATCAGCTGGGACTTAGAAGGCAGAGAATAGATAGGGGCAGGGCCAGTCAGAATTTTTATTACCGGTTCTCCTAACTACTCAAAATTTCCACTACTGGTTCTCCAGAGCTGGTCAGAACCTGCTGAAACCCACCTCTGATTTCCAGCCATATCTCTGTCAAGGCCGTCTCCGAGGTTACCCACAGTGGCCAGAGCGGAGTGATCTCTACAACCCGTGAAATTGCTTCGTTGGAGAATGTGACTGATGACACACCTTGGGAGGAGGGAGGAAACAGGGTCAGAGCTGGAACGTAAATTACGTGCGGTCAGAGTTGGCTAGCTGTCAGGGTTCATGCAAGGGTCCCAGGGATGGGCAATTGGGCATTCTCTGTGGAGACTCTTCTGCTAAAACACATTCTCTTCTTATCTGGAATGTTCCTGTGGTTACAAAATATTTTATTTTAATTTTATTTACTTTTTTTATTAACTTGAAGATGGTGGGAGAAGAGACTGGTAGCCATATGAGTTCTTGCTTTTATCTGTCCTGCTCAGACACCACTGTCTTGAAATAAATGTATCTCTTTTTTAATATAAAATATTTATAAAGTATTAAGATAAATTATTACCATCCATCATACTTTTTTCATGATTCTTCTCCTCCTCCTTCTGTGCCTGGCAAAGATAGGAAGTATACCGCAAGTCAACCCCAACCCACTAACTGATGAAAATGTGATTGTGACACCAGCATGGTTTCTGAGATTTGGCAAGAAATTTGCAAATATGAGAACCAAGGATGCATTTTTCTATCAGTGGGCTACATTGCAAGAAGTGATCCTCCCCACCCAATCTAAAATCTGGTTTAGGGGACATTCATCAAGGGAAGAAGATTGTGGTAACAAAAATAAAAAACAAAACTGCAGAAAAAACAGTTGCTACCAACCTGCCTTCCATTGAGGACCTGTATACTGTATGAGTCAAAAAGAAGGCTGTGAAAATATCTACAGACCCCTCACATCCTGGACATAAATTATTTCAACTTCTACTCTCAAAATGACGCTATAGAGCACTGCACACCAGAACTACTAGACACAAATGCCATCATTCTGCTAAACAAATAATTTCCTCAACACTGTCAAATAATTTACTAAGATTGTATTACTATTATTCTTTTCGTCCTTACTAGTATCTATCTCTTCCCACTTATTACTATAACCATGTTGCTTGTATCTTTCAATTATATTGTTTTTATTTGTTTCCTAGTACGATTTGATAACTTATTAGTAACCTTGACTATCACTAAGTGTTGTATCTTTTTATTCTTGATGAATGTATTTTATTCTCCTTATTTACACCGAGAGCATATACACCAAAGACAAATTCCTTGTGTGTCCAATCACACTTGGACAATAAAGAATTCTATTCTATTCTATTCTATTCTATTCTATTCTATTCTATTCTATTCTATTCTATTCTATTCTATTCTATTCTATTCTATTCCATTCCATATTCTATTCTGTTCTGTTCCATTCCATTCCATTCCATTCCGTATTCTATTCTATTCTATTCCATTCCATTCCGTATTCTGTTCTGTTCTGTTCTGTTTTATTCCATTCCATTCTGTTCCATTTCATTCCGTGTTCTGTTCTGTTCCGTTCTGTTCCGTTCCGTTCCGTTCCGTTCCATTCCATTCCATTCCATTCCGCATTCTATTCTATTCTATTCTATTCTATTCTATTCTATTCTATTCTATTCTATTCTATTCTATTCTATTCTAACCAACAACAAAAACAACAACAAAGACTGATGCTTTTCCTTACTGTTCATGGTAACAATTGGTCTTTGCGCATCGAGAGTGGGCTTTTTAGCATTGGAAGCAGTTAAGAGAAGGCAACCATTGAAAGCTGAGTGTCTGCTCCTTTTTCGCATTAGCAACCTGTTGTGGCTTTTTAAGGTTGCTCTTTAGGCCGCTTACCCAGCATTCTCAGGCTCTGTGGCTTGCATTGTGGTGAGCCCCAGTCCGCAGGGAATCACTGACAAGCAGCAAAATGCACTCTGCATTCCTCAGCTCTTTATGGAATGTTTGTTAAAAGGTAGCTGGGAGAGAGTCAGAGAGAAGCCAATTGAAAAGAAGCCAAATGGAAAGGAAGCAAACAAACATGTTTAAACATTAACTTATCTCCTTGCTCTCAAAGAGATAACAGCAGAATCTTATGCAACGCAGCTCACATCCTTCTCTAGCGGATGGAGGAAACCCTATTAGAGAGAGCTGTGTTTATAGATGAATGCCTCGTGTAGGCAATAGAGCTATTGTCTGTCCTGATCACAATTAGTAAATCTCCAATCTCCATTAGCAAATGGTTGCTCCTAATCTATCTTTGGTAGGATTCTCCAAGCTTCCTAACTACTTGGTTAAAAAAAACAGAACACCCAAAAACCCTCTGTTTGAAGAAATCCTGTGTCTGCAGTGTGAGAAACCTGCAACCCTCCAACAGTTAGAGATTAACAGAGTTGGAAGGGACCTTGTAGGTCTTCTAGTCCAACCCCCAGCCCAAGCAGGAGACCCTACACTATTTCTGACAAATGGCAGCCATATCTCTTCTTGAAAGCCTCCAGTGATGAAGCTCCCACACCTTCGGAAGGCAACTTCTGTTCCATGGGTTGATTGTTTTCACTGTCAGAAACTTTCTCCTTATTTCCAGGTTAAATCTCTCCTTGTTCAGTTTCCATCCATTATTCATTGTCTGGCCTACAGGTGCTTTAGAAAATACCTTGATTCCCTCCTCTATGTGGCAGCCCCTCAAATATTGGAAGACTGCAATCATGTCTCCCCTGGTCCTTCTCTTCACTAGACTAGCCATGCCCAGTTCCTATAACCATTCTTTCTATGTTTTAGCCTCCAGTCCTCTAATCATCTTGGTTTATCTTCTCTGTACTTTTTCTAGAGTCTCAACATCTTTTTTATAGTGTGGTGACCAAAACTGGATGCAGTACTCTAGGTGTGGTCTTACTAAGACTTTATAGTAGGGGTGAAATCCAGCAGGTTCTGATAGCGGAAATTTTGAGTAGTTCAGAGAACTGGCAAATACCACCTCTGGCTGGCCCTAGAGTGGGGTGGGAATGGAGATTTTGCAATATCCTTCCCCCAAGAGTGGGAAGGGAATGGGGATTTTGCAGTATCCTTCCCCTGCCACGCTCACCAAGCCACACCACGCCCACCAAGCCACACCCACAGAACTGGTAGTAAAAAAATTGAATTTCACCACTGCTTTAAATAGTGGTATTGATCTTGATGGTATCCCTCTGTTAATGCAATTTAGGATTGCATTGGCTTTTTTGGCTGCCGCTGCACACTGCTTACTCATATTTAACTGGTTGTCCACTAAGACTCCAAGAACTCTCTCACAGTTACTTCTATTAAGCCTGGTTTCACCTAGTCTATTACTGCTACTGAACCAGAAATCCCAGCAACTCCTGCCAGCATGGCCTATGGTGAAGCTGTTGGAAACTGGGAGTTTACAACTTCTGCTCTATGTAAAAAGAGAGCAGACTCTGCCAAACAGAAAGAGCATTGAATTTGCCTTGTGAGAGAAAAAAAGGCTACCATGGATTTCAATTTGAGTGCAATAGTATAATCTATCCACATGCCACAGATGACAGTTATATATGGCATTCAATAATGTTCTGACATGTCTGATGTACCGGTTTTGCACACAACAGAATGGGTGCCTGTATGGAAATATGGATGTATAAAATATATAAGCATTTTACTTTGGAAACACAATAATAAAAAGGATCAATCTGAAAAAGTCACATATCAAGAAAAGGTAAGCTAAAAACCAAAGTTCAAACTGCTAGGAAGTGGTGCGTTAACAATTAATAAATACCAGGGAAAGTTTCTGAAAAGAGCTACTGCATATAAGAGATACATCTCTGAACTATATCAGGACTGTTGTGCATTTTAAAAAGAAGCATAATTACTTTGCCCATATGGGAAGTCATAACATAAAAGCACGCACCTCTGGCATACACCATGTTTAAATTTGTTTGCTCATCTTTAAAATGGACCAGGCAAATAGATGGGGAAGAAATGGAGGTAGTGACAGATTTTATTTTCCTGGGCTCCAAAATCACCGCAGATGGGGATTACAGCCAAGAAAATAAAAGACGCTTGCTCCTGGGGAGGAAAGCTATGGCAAAGCTAGACAGCATACTAAAAAGCAGAGACATCACCCTGCCAACAAAAGTGTGTATAGTCAAGGCTATGGTTTTCCCAGTTGCAATGGATGGCTGTGAAAGTTGGACCATAAGAAAGGCTGAGTGCCAAAGAATTGAGGCCTTTGAACTCTGGTGCTGGAGAAGACTCCTGCGAGTCCCTTGGACTGCAAGGCGATCTAACCGATCAGTCCTAGAGGAGGTCAACCCTGACTGCTCTTTAGAAGGCCAGATCCTGAAGATGAAACTCAAATACTTTGGCCACCTAAGGAGAAGGAAGGACTCACTGGAAAAGAGCCTAATGCTGGGAATGATTGAGGGCAAAAGAAGAAGGGGACAACAGAGAATGAGGTGGCTGGATGGAGTCACTGAAGCAGTCGGCGTTAGCTTAAATGGGCTCCAGAGGATGGTAGAGGACAGGAAGGCCTGGAGGAACGTTGTCCATGGGGTCACGATGGATCAGATACAACTTCACAACTAACAACAACAACAAAAATGGACCACCCAGAGTGAACACTAGAGTAACAGGCCCACCATGGCCACCATCTTGCTTGCTATATAGGGAGATGGACCCATGCAAAATACATTTCTAAATGTGCTTCTATATTCAATATCTATATAAATATTCTATAACTATATCAGCTTGTCCCTAAACTCTCCAAACAATGCTGTCAGATTGCAATGATTAATGTAGCAGAAATATAAAATGATTAAAATAGAAGAGGAGATATAATAATACCAGTGTTTGATTTAATTTAACGCTCAGTACCAAAGTTGCTGCACGCATGCTGATAAGATCATTCATTCATTCATTCGATGTTTATCCCAACTTTATTTTTTCGTTAACTCAAGGCAGCACGCATATCTAGTACTCCCGCCTCCTATTTTATCAACTGCAAACCTATCAGTGGTTGGGGGAGGGGAAGAGATTCTAGTTCAGCAGTTCCAATCCCTAGCAGTTCGAAAGCACGTAAAAAATGCAAGTAGAAAAATAGGGACCACCTTTGGTGGGAAGGTAACAGTGTTCTATGTGCCTTTGGTGTTTAGTCATGCTGGCCACATGACCACAGAGACGTCTTCGGACAGCTCTGGTTCTTTGAAATGGAGATGAGCACTGCCCCCTAGAATCAGGAACGACTAGCACATATGTGCGAGGGGAATCTTGACCTTTACCTTTAGAAATCACAGTCTCCTAGTTTTTGGTAACCACTGCACCAAACTAGCTCTCTGTTGAATTAAAATTAAAAAACAAACAAACAGCTCAGTTGTGTAAACTAACTAAGCTAAATAAGATCACTTGGAGGAAAGCAGTGTTAGACCACCTCCACTCCTGTTGCATAGAAAGTCGCATGGAGTTTGATTCAAGAGAGTCTTCCCTTAACACTTAATTTACATTTCAATTGCATTAAAACCAATTTCATTTTTGGCTACAGAGCTTATCTCTTCCTCTAAACTAAGCCGTGGTGGTGCAGTGGTTAAAATGCAGTATTGCAGGCAGACTCTGCTCACTGCCAAGAGTTCGATCTTGACCGGCTCAAGGTTAACTCAGCCTTCTGTCCTTCCGAGGACAGTAAAATGAGGATCCAGACTGTTGGGGGCAAGAGGCTGACTCTGTAAACCGTTTAGAGAGGGTTGTAAAAACACTGTGAAGTGATATATAAGTCTAAGTGCTATTGCTGTTGCTGTCTGGCCTTATGGTGAATGGATCCCTTAAACCTGCCATTGAATGATCAAGTGTGGCCCAAGGCAAACTCTCCATGCATGGATAGCTGCTCTGGAGGAGTTCCTGATTTTCCTGAGGTTGTCAGAAACTGAGCCCGCATGCAAAACATGTCCCTTGTTTCTGGATTGTGGCTGTTTTCTAATACTGCCCTTCGACTTGTTTTTCCTTACTGTTTTTACCAAGTCTGGAACTTTTACAATATCACATCAAAGCTTAACATTGTCTGCAGAAGAGCTTCGGGGGAGAACAGACACAAGTTTTATTGCCTAATTAGTTCTCAGGTATTACATAGTCATATTTTTATCTGCTTTTTCATTAGAGTAAGAGTATGAGAATATTTCACTCTCACAGTTTTGTATTCCTTTTCCTTACCCACGTTGTAAATAAAACGCATTACTTGTACTCTTTTACAAGTATTATGAGTACATCTTAAAATAGTTACCTGGGAGAAGATTGCTTGAAAGGGAAATTCCAACTTAAAGTACGTTTGGTTGCCAATTTAGAAGGTTTTTTTAAAAAATCTATGCCATTCATTTATTTATACAGTGATTCGAAGCTTCATTTACTTGAAGTCTGAATAGAACAGATCAGTAGATTCGGAGACTGCAGTTTTAAGTCTTTTCTTTCACAGTAACTAGGATAAATTGCATCCCCACAACCCAGATTAAACTGGGCATGTATTCCATACTGATAAAAAATATATATTTAAGGGTATTTGAGAGGAGGTGGGTTTCAGTAGGTTCTGACCAGTTCTGGAAAACCGGTAGCAGAAATTTTGAGTAGTTCGGAGAACCGGTAATAAAAATTCTGACTGGCCCTGCCCCCATCTATTCTCTGCCTCCCGAGTCCCAGCTGATCGGGAGGAAATGGGGATTTTGCAGTATCCTTCCCCTGGAGTGGGGTGAGAATGGAGATTTTACAGTATCCTTCCCTTGGATTGGGGTGGGAATGGAGATTTTACAGTATCCTTCCCATGCCACGCCCACCAAGCCATGTCATGCCCACCAAGCCACGCTCACAGAACCGGCAGTAAAAAAAATTGAAATCCACCACTGGCACCGTTACCATCTTTAAAAAAAAACCTTTATACATTAGAAAAGAACTAAAAGTCTTTCTCATCCAGCATTCTGGTCCTAGGTGGCCAACTAGATGTTTCTAAAAAGTCCAAAAACAGCCACGATTCATTTACATTTTGTTATTTGTGCTCCACAGCAATTGATGTCTAGAAGCATACTGCCTCTGACCTAAGATTTGCAAAACAACTTTATTTCTAATTCATTTTGATAAGCTTTCCCTCTAGGAATTCTATCTAATCATTTCTGGAAAGTCATTTAAGTTGTGACTATCATCTCTGCATAAACAACAAGCAAACAAGTTGTGACTCTCAACATGTGACTTTTAAGAGAAAGTAATTCTTCTAAAGTTTCTGTACAGGGAATCATTCAGTGACCCAATCGGCATCATAGAATTCAGTCCCATCCTATAAGAATCCATCACTTCTAGAATAACCTTGGTTTGGCAAATGTTACAGGGACATTACCAGGGGTGGGCTGCTGGGGGTTCGCAGGGGTTCGGGAGAACCTCTAGCTAACATTCTGTGCAGTTCGGAGAACCCCCAAATCCCACTCCTGGCTGGCTCCACCCACCCAGCCCCTTCCCTCCCAGGAGTCCCCACATAGCCCGTTTTGGATGCAGGTAAATGCAGGGCACACACGGAGGCTCGGGGAGGGTGAAAAATGGGCCTACCGGAAGTTTGGGAAGGCTGAAAACGGGCCCCAGAAGGCCTCCAGAGCCTGGGGAGGCCATTTTTCCCCTCCCAGAGACTTGAGGAAAGCCTCCGGAGTCGGGGGAAGGCAAAAATGCCCCCCTCCCCCTGCCGTGGTGCAGGAGGCTGACTAGGCCACGCCCACCATGGCCACGCCCACCCAGCAACGGGCAGAGAACCCCTTGCTTAGAGGGCAATACCTCTAAGTTTGAAAGAGAGCAGACAAAAGAAAAATTATCTCCAAATTATCTCATAGTCAGAGAACTGAACAGAGACCTTTGACCTAATTGTCCTCTCTTAGTATTAAATATTAAAGTAATTGTGGAATTTTCATAACATTTGAAGAAGAAAAAAATCACTACCTTTAAGAAGTACTAGGGTCCCAACCTTCTTTTCATCCGTTCCTCCTGTAGACTCAGTGAACCTGTTTTTAAAAGAATGTAGAGGAGAGCAGAATTCAATAGCCAAATAATTGGCTGAGATATTCGATCCCCACCATGTTTAATTTTAAATATTTTCCCACAACACTGCCAAATAATTTACTAAGACTGTACTACTATTATTATTCTCTTCCTTACTAGTATCTATCTCTTCCCACTTATTACTATAACCAAGTTGCTTGTATTTTTCAATTTGTATTGTTTTTATCTGATTCCTAGTATGATTTGATAGTTTATTAGTAACCTTGACTATCACTAAGTGTTGTATCTTATGATTCTTGATGAATGTATTTTATTTTGCTTTGTGTACTCTGAGAGCATATATACCTAAGTGTTGTGGTCCGCCAGCAGCCCGCAGACCTGGCAACGGAGTCAGACAGTAAGGAGGCTGGGGAGGACAATGGGCCAGTCCTGGAGTCAGGGGAAGACCCGGATGAGGGCTCTGCATCGGAGGCAGAGATGGGGCCAGGGCCATCTGGGAGTGATGTGCGGACTCCGGAGCCTCCAGAGGCAGACAGCAGAGAGGCAGAGGAATAGGAGGATCCTGTTCCTAGTACACTCATGCGAAGTGCTGCCAGAAGGCAAGAGCAGCTGAAGGAAAAAGGACAACTCCGGAGTAAGGCCAGAAGATGATTGGCCCCTCCCATAAGGCTTAAAAGAGCAGCAATGAGCCAGTGGGTTCTTTGTAGAAAAGCAATGTTGATTTCCATGCTTCTTGTCAGCATCTCTTGAACTTTGTGGGGGGTTTGCCAAGAAAAGTCTTTGGCAGGTTTCCAAAGACATCAAAGATTGGTGATAAGGCCAACAGACTGGTTATTAAGAATTTTGTTTTGGACTAAGCTGAGAATGAATTAATTCTCAGCTGTTTTAATAAAATAAGTTTGTTGAGGACTGAATTGTGTTTAACAATCCCGACTTGGGCCTTGGTCACAACATTAAGACAAATTCCTTGTGTGTCCAATCACACTTGGCCAATAAAGAATTCTATTCTATATGTTTTTGAACCCCGAAATAAGCACTTGGCCTTATTTTTGGAGATCTTATTATTTTGGGGTGCTTGGAGCAAGACAGAGCTTCTCTTGCCATCTTACCTGATTTCCAGCTCTGTCTCCCTAACCCTAATCAGAGGAAATGGTGGGGACCAGCTGTGCATGCTTTTAAATATTTTCGGGAAGGTCTTATTTTCGTGGGGTGCATGCACTCAAAAGCCTGATTGGGCTTATTATCAGGGGATGTCTTATTTTCAGGGAAACAGGGTCTTAGTAGCATATCCATGAAAATCATCTGACCTAACATGCCCATGGATGGAATAATCAAAGAACTAAATGATTGGGTGCTGGGTGGTCCAGTTGTGGTCTTCAGCTTCATTGCATTCAATTGGGCTAACTTCAAGGAAACACCTATGAGCAATTCTTCCATGCCTGTTGTACAGGAAGAGTGGAAAGAGAGAGAGGATAAACCTTTCTTCTTTCCCTTTAGGTTTTGCCCTGCTTGCCTAAGTCCACTTCACATTGACATTCACCATTCCCAAGACAATGCAGCTCTCAGTAGAAATTAAACTTGTCTAAAGGTAAAGGTTTCCCCTGTCCACTCATGGAGGGAATGTACTTCACCTCTAGGGGGCAGTACTCATCTCCATTTCTTAGCCAAGGGAACCAGCAATGTCTGAAGAACATTTGGCCAGGCTGACTATACACCAGAGGTGGTATTCAGCCGGTTTGTACCGGTTCGCCCGAACTGGAAGCGGAAATCGCAGGTGGATGGGCAAATAGGTGGCTCTATGCCATCCTATTTAAGCACATTTTTGAGGCCAGGCACATGCATGAATGGGGCGCATGCGAGCGTGCGCACACATTTGCGAACCGGTAGGGAAAATAAGTGAATACCACTCCTGCTATACATTGAGGGGCATGGAACACTGTTATCTGCCCACCAAAGTGGTACTCACATTTTGCATGCTTTTCGACTGCTAGATGGGCAGGAGCTGGAGCAAGTAACAGGAGCCCACTCCATCGTGCAGCACTCGGCATCTCGAACCTGAGCTGTCAGCTGACAGGCTCAGTGTCTTTAACCATCATACCAGGGGCGAAATGCTTTTGGTTTGGACCAGATCGCCTGATCCGGTAGCGATGGCGGCGGGTGGTTCAGAGAACCGGTAGAAACAATCCCTGCCCACCCTCCATGCCCAGCTGAGCCATGCGATCATCAGAGGGTTTTTTTAATTACTATTTTAAAAGCATTTTTTCTTTGGCCGAAAAAATGCTTTTAAAAGTAAAAAAAAGCCTCTGATGATCATGCGGCTCAGCTGGGATCGTCAGAGCCTTTTAAAAGCATTTTTCCTAAAACCTCTTCGGCCGAAGAGGTTGTAGAAAAAATACTTTTAAAAGTTAAAAAAAATTAAAAAGTTGGCCATGCCCATCCAGTCACATTACCCGCCCCACCAAGCCACGCCCACAGAACCGCCAACAGAACCTGCATCACACCCTTCAAGCTTGCCTATCTGTTCCCAATAGAGACGTACAGGAATTTTTGTTTTTTTCTCAAAAGCACTGTGAAAAGAGGATTTGGGGGAATTAAACCTATTTTCACCCAAATAACATATTTTTTTTTTTCAATTCTCCTCTCTTCTCCCCATTTATTTATTTATTTATTTATTTTAAAAAAAGGAAATCCTGTTATGAATCTCATGCTGTCAGAGTTAAAGTGACAGCGATGAGCCATCTCCAGCTGTGAGGGATTAGGCAGCCCAGGAGCATATAGAAGCATCTGCGGTTGCCTTCTTCTAGAACACATGGTTTGGTTCAACTCGTGCCATGTCAAAATGTGATTTGTTTGCTTCAGGCTTAGTGTGATGTGTGAAGCCAGCCATTAAGGGTAGCTTTTATGTGCAAATCAAGCCCCTTTGCCTTTTTTTTTTTTTTTGGATATTTCATAAGCTAGTAAATCCTGGCTTAATATTAAATAGAAACCAACTTTGGGGGGCTTTAGTCATTCATATTTGCTCTGACTAATAGGAAGCCTGCAGAGTCACTGGTAGCATTTCCCCCCCTTTACTTAAAGGTAAAGTTAAAGGTTCCCCTCGCAAATATGTGCTAGTCGTTCCCGACTCTAGGGGGCAGTGCTCATCTCCGTTTCAAAGCTGAAGAGCCAGCACTGTCCGAAGACGTCTCCGTGGTCATGTGGCCGGCATGACTCAATGCCAAAGGCGCACGGAACTCTGTTACCTTCCCACCAAAGGTGGTCCATATTTTTTCTACTTGCATTTTTTTTATGTGCTTTCGAATGGCTAGGTTGGCAGAAGCTGGGACAAGTAATGGGAACCCACCCCTATTACGCGGTGCTAGGGATTCGAACCGCTGAACTGCTGAACTTTTGATCGACCAGCTCAACGTCCTAGCCACTGAGCCACCGCATCCCGTTACTTACTACCTGGTTTTTCCACCTGCAGGCTGCTGGGAATTTAACTCCTTTGCACATCATGTGTGCCTTCTGTCCTGATGCCAGGATCTTGTCTGAAATCTGTGCCATAGAAACTAAGAAAGCTCTGTCTGGCCCTGAGAGAAGCGAAATTCTCTCGCCCGACTGCTTCTGAATTAAAGCAGCCAACCTCAGAGAAGTTCCCACCCACCTCCCAGATCGCTTTCACAAACTTTGTGAACTCTGCCTCCGTGGGCGTGAATTTTCCTTTTAAGTGTTTTACAAAAATGTCACACGGCTTCACCTGTCAGTATGCCAGAATCCAAATGCCGGTTTTAATTATACCGAATATTTCATTTTCTTATGCAGAGGCATAATCAATTATCTTATTTAAAGGCATTACGATAATGCATGTGTAAAATGGATCCCTTCCCTGCGTTGCATTAGATTGGACTAATTATAGGAGAATGTAGTAGAGCTAAAATGTCAGCCTTGTCATCTGGGCCGGCGAGTAATTCATGAGTTACATTCACGGGAGTGTATGTGAGGCTGAGGAAGGGAGGTTAGGCCTGAGTTGGCGCCTGGCCTAGTTGGACCATTGTAGCCTGATGGGAGAAGTCAGGAATCTCCGAGGCTTTCTGGAATAAGCAGAAAAAAATGGAGACCCAATAGAAATGCAGGGATCAGAATGAATCCAGCCCATCTTCTTGTCAGTATTCTTAGCAGACTGTAGCCTGATCCTTCCTCTACTTATCTTTCTGCAAGAGGAAGGCACAACTTGCAATCCCTTCCCCCCACAAAACAAACAAATAACTGTTGGTCGTGCATCTAGTGCCCTTCCAAAAATGCAAATAATGTTGAAGGAGAAATGATCAACTGCATAGTGACTAATCACATTAACTGCATCAAACCCATGTACATTTAATGAAGTAAGGTGAAATTAGCTAAGCTCTTAGTCTCATCCAGTAGTGGGATTCAAGTAATTTAACAACCAGTTCTTTGCCCTAGTGATTTCTTCCAATAACCACTTCACCAAACTGCTCAGACAGTTAACAACCGGTTCTCCCGAAGTGGTGCGAATCCCACCACTGGTCTCATCCATTGATCTCACACATTCATCATTGTTCCAACTACTAGTATCACTGTCCTAATCGCTATGGTAAGAGAGAAGAGAAGAGAAGAGAAGAGAAGAGAAGAGAAGAGAAGAGAAGGGAAGGGAAGGGAAGGGAAGAGAAGAGAAGAGAAGAGAAGAGAAGAGAAGAGAAGAGAAGAGAAGAGAAGAGAAGAGAAGAGAAGAGAAGAGAAGAGAAGAGAAGAGAAGAGAAGATCCTAGACTACCTATTCTCATCCCTGAGCTCAGAGGCTTTAACTAGGAGGTTGTCTAAATATTTTATCTTGCACACAGTTACCTAAGATACAAAGATCTTCTAGTGGGGTCAACCTATTCTCCAAAGCAATGGATGAAAATTAATCAAGGAGAGATCCAACCTAGAACTAAGGAGAAATTTCCTGACAGTTAGAACAATTGATCAGTGGAACAACTTGCCTCCAGAAGTTGTGAATGCTCCAACACTGGAAATTTTTAAGAAGAGATTGGACAGCCATTAGTCTGAAATGGTATAGGACAGTGACGACTAATCTTTTTGCCATTGCTTGCCAAAAGAGGGGGGAATGCAGGGGGAGGTCTCGTCCCATAATTCTATGTGCCCAGACCCCCACGTATGCGTGCACACACACACACACACCTGCACCCCCTGCTTTTGGCACACGATGGCACAGTGAGCCCGGTAGGCCTGTTTTTTGCTCTTCCCAGGCTCCAGATCCTTTCTAGGAGCTTGGGGAGGGCAAAAACAACCTTCCCCACCCCCCACCCTGAGACCCTACAGAGGCCAGAAATGGCCTGTTTGCTGACTTCTGGTGGGACTGGAAGGCCCATTTTTTGCTCCCTCCAGGCTCCAGAGCCTTTCTAGGAGCTTGGGGAGGGCGAAAACAACCTTCCCCATCCCCCACCCCAAAGCCCTCCGGTGGTCAGAAATGGCCCGTTTGCCAACTTCCGGTCCCACCAAGGACTAGAAGACTTCCAAGATCCCTTCCAACCCTGTTATTTTGTTATTCTGTTACACCTCTAGTTAAACCTCTTCTAGATGCCTTTATGTTGAGGAGAGAATTATGGGGTCCTTTAACTACATACTTTTTTAGGAAAGAAAATGGTTGAAAAATATTATAAACCTAACAACTCACACTCCCATCTCATAGTTAATCAGATTTAGGAGACTCTGGAAAGACCCTCTTCAAACACTGATCTCACAGAGTTATTTTTCTTTTTTGGTAGTTGCAATCATTTGCGGAGGGAGGTTATTGCTCGTCTAGCTTCAACTAAGGCTGAATTCTTCGAGGGCCTTTTGGAGCCAAACCAAAGATGACAAATGGACCCCTTTTTGCCCGACGCTGAAACTGCTTGTCAGTACACCAGGTAACTCCAAGGGATATATTTGTTCGTTGGTTTAATTCATATGCCACCTCAATCGTCCAAGCAACTCTAGGCAATGTGCAACATATTAAAACAATAAAACAAGTAGAAAAATAGCAATAAACCACACACAAAAAAAGGAGAAGAAACACCACAAACCAAGGAAATAAAATCCCAGTACAACTGTAGGATCACAAATCACCCTGCCTCGAGGCCTTGATGAAAGAGCTACCTTTTAAGGACTTTCCTAAATGACAGCAGGGTCGCTGCTGTCCTTGTTTATTTATTTATTTATTTACAGTCTGAGACCAATAAAACACAAAGACAGTGTTTAAAGCTGCAAGGAAATCAAACCCGAAACAATTATCGATGGTCAAGAGACGCCAGACGACTTCCGTAAACCATGGCAATTGCTAAGAAATTGGCAAAGCTTTTTTGTGGTTTTTCCCTTGTTTGATCTTGCAGAAGGCAATTTCTGGTGACCTTCTTGATCAAGAAAGAAAGGGAAAAAAATGGGTGCAATATTCACACAATCTGTCAACATTATGGAATTGGAAGAAAATCTTTTAAGCGCTATTTTGATATGTCAAAAATGAATATGCCTATAAAATGCTAAAACCTGACACATTTTATTTTTTATTTTTTATTTATTTTATTTATTTACATTTATATCCCGCCCTTCTCCGAAGACTCAGGGCGGCTTACAGTGTATAAGGCAATAGTCTCATTCTATTTGTATATTTACAAAGTCAACTTATTGCCCCCCCAACAATCTGGGTCCTCATTTTACCTACCTTATAAAGGATGGAAGGCTGAGTCAACCTTGGGCCGGGCTTGAACCTGCAGTAATTGCAGGCTGCTGTGTTCTAATAACAGGCTTCTTACCAGCCTGAGCTACCACAGCCCTAGCATTTAATATGCTAAAGAAGGAATGTGAATGAAAACCAGGGATACAAACATCATTATATATGAGCCGCGGTGGCGCAGTGGTTAGAGTGCGGTACTGCAGGCTACTTCTGCCAATTGCCGGCTGCCTTCAATTTGGCAGCTCAAATCTCACCAGGCTCAAGGTTGACTCAACCTTCCATCTTTCTGAGGTGGGTAAAATGAGGACCCAGATTGTTGGGGGCAATATATTGACTCTGTAAACCACTTAGAGAGGGCTGTAAAACACTATAAAGCGGTATATAAGTCAAAGTGCTATTGCTATTATAATTACAGATAGTCTTTGACTTTCAACCATTCATTTAAGAATGCTTCAAAGTTAAGGTAGCCATGGAAAAAAATGATTCTCAGTCTCAACTTGTACTTGCATTTACAACCATTAAAGCACCACCACAGTTACGATATCACAATTTGCAACCGTCATTGCCAATTTTCAGCAAAACAAGAAAGAAAAATCATTGGGGCAGCTGGGTTCGCTCAAGGACCGTGGTGATTGGTTTCACAACTGCTGTAAAAACTTTTTTGCAAAATCGGGTCTGACTTGACTTACACCTGCAACAACTTAGGATGGAAATTGCACTCCCAACAGTTATTGTTAGTCAAGGACTACCTGTACTTCTAGGGAAATTGGCCAAGCGTAATTTGAACTTCCCTGGTCTTCCTTAATGGGAAGTGCTTACTGTTATTTTCTAAACCTCATTGCTTGCTAAAAACATTAAAATACAAAGGTTAATTCAAGCCCATTAAGAAACATACAAATAATCATGTAAACCTCGTAATCGTGTAACTAAAAGGTATGACCTTTTGAGAATATTATAATTTTCAGCGGGTGTGCATCGTTTTTTTGAGCAAAAAAAAATAAAAATGAGAAGGGCATGCATTTGTTTCCATTTCCTGCTGCAAAACTTTACGATTTCTGTCCATTGATTATTATTTCCGGGCTCCGTTAGGGCCAAAATGGGGAAAGCAGCAAATACCTGGGCTGACGCAGGTGTGCCAGGTTCTACCTGGCTTGAATCTCGTTGCCATGGCTACCTGTATTAAAAACCCAGACAGGGATAGTTGCCTGGGAGGTGTCTACTTCCACTTGTCCTTTGTAGTATTTTTCGATATATTATTAAGTGCAATAAAATGGTACTTATTCCCAATGGCCATCTGTGTGGGACGAGGTTCTCACACCGCATTAATCCATAACTTTAGCATCCCTCTCTCTTAGGTTGCTATCAAGAGAAATAAAAACACCTGCCGCCTATTTGTGTCAACCTATGCGCCAGGCTGAGGCGGATTGCTTTTTTTGTTTCACAAAAGAAAGGCGTTGTTGGTAAGGAAAGCTCCGGAGTGGAAGGAGAACACAAGAAGCAACATTAAAGACCGTTTGCATTCGAACCCATTTGTTGTTCTTCTACAGATCAACTCAGGTGGCAAAGGTGGCCTGTTCGGCAAGAAGCTAGATGGAGACTTTGAAGTGGAATTTATCAGGAACCACCTCTGGGACAACCTGGAGTATTCACTGTAAATTGAGTTGTTAAGAAAAATGCATCTTTATCCAAACAAAACAGATGGTTTCAGCCCTTTGAAATAAGTCAGGTCAAGAAACAGACCTGCAGGGATTCAGGGAAGGCAGCTTTATTGCTGTAGAATATAATAACTGAACCTTGAAAGCCTACAGAAGTTTCCCTGTCTCCTAACTTATACTAAATAAAATCAAGGTGATGTTACCTTGAGTTTCTTTCTCACGCTCCCTTCTATCTCTGGGTATGGAATCTCTCATTCAAGTTCTCCACAATAGCTTTTCATACCTTGCTCAAAGTCTGTGGGGACCTCTTTAGAGATAGATTTCTTTTGTGCACATTATTATTATTATTATTATTATTATTATTATTATTATTATTATTATTATTATTATTATTATTATTTACTTTATTCGTTAAATATGAAACTCAGTCAACTGAACCTTGAAAAATGCATCACAAATACCACTGACTGGTGCTAATGGTAAGACAGTCTGTTATAAACACAGCTGCTTGCAATTACTGCAAGTTCAAGTCCCACCAGGCCCAAGGTTGACTCAGCCTTCCATTCTTTCTAAGGTAGGTAAAATGAGGAGCCAGATTGTTGGGGGCAGTAAGTTGACTTTGTATATAATATACAAATGGATGAAGACTATTGCTAACATAGTGAAAGCCGCCTGAGTCTTCGGAGAAGGGCGGGATATAAATGCAAATAAATTTTTTTAAAAAAAATCATCATCATCATAACTGAAGGATAAGCTGAAGGGACACCACTCTCTTGGTTCACAATCACCTGGTGAGGTAGGTCAGTGTCAAGGGTTTTAGAGATCACCTAGGGGAAGCTATGAAACAACTGTTAAAAAGTGCTTTGCAAAAAACATTGCACAGGGCAAGGGGGTTGACTTAGGTGTGAGAAAGAAACTTTGACTGCCTTTCAACCAGGGGTGAAATCCAGCAGGTTCTAACAGGTTCTGGAGAACCAGTAGTGGAAATTTTGAGTAGTTCGGAGAACCGGCAAATACAGCCTCTGGCAGGTCCCAGAGTGGGGTGGGAATGGAGATTTTGCAATATCCTTCCCCCAGGAGTGGGGAGAGGGAATGGGGATTTTGCAGTATCCTTCCCTCGGAGTGGAGTGGGAATGGAGATTTTGCAGTATCCTTCCTGTACCACACCCACCAAGCCACGCCCACAGAACCAGTAGTAAAAAAAATGTGGATTTCACCATTGCTTTCAACTATAGTAGAATAACATTTCTGGAATCCCCACAATGTCTGTTTCTAGACCTGGACAAAGGGCTGACAGTCAAATAGAAGCACTAAACCCAAAAGGGATGTCCATGGAGGAGGATGCACATAAAAAGAATAGAATCTGCACTGTTGTGAGTGAGCACTACTGATTTTTTTTTTTCACCCTCTGGCCCCTGGAAGCCAAGGCTGCCTTTCTTTTTCAACAGCCCTTTCTTTGGGGAGGCGGGTCTGTACTTGGAATGTGCTGCACCATTCCAATTACCTTGCCACTATAGAATAGAATAGAATAGAATAGAATAGAATAGAATAGAATAGAATAGAATAGAATAGAATAGAATAGAATTCTTTAGAATAGAATAGAATAGAATTTTATTGGCCAAGTGTGATTGGACACACAAGGAATTTGTCTTGGTGCATATGCTCTCAATGTACATAAAAAGAAAAGACACATTCATCAAGAATCATAAGGTACAACACTTAATGATAGTCATAGGGTACAAATAAGCAATCAGGAATAGAATAGAATAGAATAGGATAGGATAGGATAGGATAGGATAGGATAGGATAGGATAGGATAGAATAGAATAGAATAGAATAGAATAGAATAGAATAGAATAGAATAGAATAGAATAGAATTTTTTATTGGCCAAGTGTGATTGGACACACAAGGAATTTGTCTTTGGTGCCTATGCTCTCAGTGTACATAAAAAGACAAGAAGCATTCATCAAGAATCATAAGGTACAACACTTAATGATAGTCATAGGGTACAAATAAGCAATCAGGAATAGAATAGAATAGAATAGGATAGGATAGGATAGGATAGGATAGGATAGGATAGGATAGGATAGGATAGGATAGAATAGAATAGAATAGAATAGAATAGAATAGAATAGAATTTTTTATTGGCCAAGTGTAATTGGACACACAAGGAATTTGTCTTTGGTGCCTATGCTCTCAGTGTACATAAAAAGACAAGAAGCATTCATCAAGAATCATAAGGTACAACACTTAATGATAGTCATAGGGTACAAATAAGCAATCAGGAAACAATCAATATCAATATAAATGGTAAGGATACAAGCAACAAAGTTACAGTCATACAGTCATAAATGGAAAGAGATGGGCGATGGGAACGATGAGATTAATAGTAGTGCAGATTTAGCAAATAGTTTGACAGTGTTGAGGGAATTATTTGTTTAGCAGAGTGATGGCCTTCGGGAAAAAACTGTTCTTGTGTCTAGTTGTTCTGGTGTGCAGCGCTCTATAGCATCATTTTGAGAGTAGGAGTTGAAACAGTTTATGTCCAGGATGTGAGGGGTCTGTAAATATTTTCACAGCCCTCTTTTTGACTCGTGCAGTATACAGGTCCTCAATGGAAGGCAGGTTGGTAGCCATTGTTTTTTTCTGCAGTTCTATAGTTCAATAAATCTTCTTCTTGTGCCATATCTGTCATCAGACATTGACAATCATGCTGGCGATCCTATCTTTATCAGCAGCCGCATGAAAAAGCCCTGCTGAGTTTTGTCCAAACCAGTCCCTTAGATTTTGAAGCCATGTTGTTCTTCTGCCTGGGCCTCGTTTGCCTTCAATCTTCCCTCGGAGGATTACGTGAAGGATGCCGTATTTTTCCAGGGGTTGCATCACAAGTCCAAAATATTCCAACTTTTTCTTTTTAATGGTTTTGATGATTTCCCTTGGCTTCCCCAGGCAGTTTATCACCTCCCCGTTTCTGATTTTGTCAACCCAGCTTATACGTAACACCTGCCTGTAAATCCACATTTCAAATGCTTCTAGTCATGTCGCCGCCTTTGACATGACCTGAGTTTAACTCATAGAATCATAGACTATGAGTTTAACTCATATAATCATCTATTACAATGTCCTTCCTGTCGAAGACTACTTCAGCTTCAATTGCAACAATACACGAGCACACAACAGATTTAAGCTTAATGTTATCCGCTCCAATCTTGATTGCAGAAAATATGACTTCAGTAACAGAGTTGTTAATGCTTGGAATAAACTACCTGACTCTGTGATCTCTTCCCAAAATCCCAAAAGCTTCAACCAAAAACTGTCTACTATTGACCTCACCCCATTTCTAAGAGGTCTGTAAGGGGAATGCATAAGAGCACAAGCGTGCCTACCATTCCTGTCCTATTGTTTCCTTTCGTTATATCCAATTAATATAGTTATTACATACTCATACTTATATATATGCTTATATATTGTATAATTATTTCATGCTTATGCTTATATATACTGTGTGACAAAATAAAATAAATAAAAATAAATAAATAAAAATAGTCTCTTCAAGCGGCTTTCTGTCAGAGACCAATTCTTCATTCTGTAGAGCAGGATAGAAATAATTAAACAGCCAAATTAGGAAAGACCACCAAAAAAAAAAAAGGCAATAGAATTGATTAGGGGATAGGAGCAGCTTCTCTAACAGGAAAAATTATTGTGATCTCAGTCTCTGTGTTTAAGCTGGGGAAGCAATTTAGGCTTTAATCAATTATATTTTAAAACACATTGACAGACCCTTTAAAATCCTAGCATACGGGGGTACTGAAAATTGGCAGCGTGGTTTCCCATCATTTTAAGACACTGTAGTTTAAGAAGCTATCATGGGGGTGGGGGGGGGAGCGAGAGAAATAAAACTGAATTTTCATCCCCCTTCACTTTATATCAACCTTCAGCCATTCTCACTCTCTTTTTCCAGGAAATTGAAAAAGTTAGTTAGATGTGGCCCCTGGCCATGGAAAAGGTGCCTGCTACTGGTTTAAATAAACAAATGAATCAATAAACAATTCTCCTTCTCTCTTCACATAGTTAAGAAACTGATTTGCAGGGTAATTGGTGCAGATAAAAGGAAATGCTTCTTGACAGAGTGGCTAATTGATTTAGGGATTTGCTGTTGCTCAATGTAGCAGTAGCCACAAACTTAATTAATTTTACAAAGTGATTAGAGAAGGATTCATAAAAGATAAGTCAGTCCATGGCCACCGGTCCTGACATCTATATTACGCACTCTCTAGATTTCAGAGAAGTGGACTATCGAATGCCAAAAATGGGAGAAGGGTGTGGTTTTGTATCCTGCATCGAGGCCTCTCATTGGCTGGATTCATGCAATCCAATCAAGCAAGGTGAAGTTTATTTTCAACTAAGTATAAGCCTAAACAATCTGCTTTTTTAAAAAAGCATATTTTCTAGTATGTTGTATTGTATGAACCGTGCTATAGAGATTTATTTAGCAAACCGTGGCTAGATAATCTATGGCTTAGAGCAGTGAAGGCTAACCTTTTTGCCATCACGTGCCAAAAGCAGGGGTAGCGCGGGGGGGGGGGTGTCACACGCATGTGTGCCCATAATGCATAATGCCCACGCATGCATGTGTGACGCCCCTCCCACAGCCCATTTTGGGCTTGGCAGGGCTCCCTAAAGCCGCTTGAGACCAAAAATGGGCCACGGGGGGCACTTCACGCGAGATCCCCCCGCCACCCCCTGCGCATGCGCAGGAGACCCCTGCATAGGAGACCCCTGCACCCCTGTCTCTTGCATGTGACCTGCCCCCGCTCCAGACACCTGAAAATCAGCTGGCCAGTGGGTTGCATGTGCACAGGCACGGTGGAGCTGAGCTGGGCAATGGCTCCCGTGCCCTTAAAGAGGGCTCCACATGCCACCTGTGGCACGCATGCCATAGGTTTGCCATCATGGGCTTAGAATGTGTGGCTTGAGTCTTATCTGTGTCCTAAGCATGTCAGAAAAGGGAAGCCAGTTGGCAAGAAAACTCCTTTGTCCTTTCTAACACACAAATGCCTCCAGTCCAGTACAAGTTTTGAACGTAAACGAAAAATTGCTTCCAGCTCTCCTTGTATTCTAGCAAAAATAAAAAAATAAAATAAAAAATGAAGCAAATAAAATAATAATACAATACAATACAAATATTCTGCTGAACTTTGTCCTAAGGCAGTGATGGCGAACCTTTGATGTACCCGCGTGCCGTCCTGTGTGCCAGAAGTGGCACGCGAAACCATCCTGTGAGGTATGCGCAGTTCCGCTGGCCTTCGAGCGCGCAGGAGCGCCGCTACCCGGAAGAGCAGTGGTCCGTCACATATGCGCGAGCTGGCACCCAAATACCAGCATGGGCGCATGCCTGACGAACAGCTGGCCATCGCGCATGAGCACGACATCAACCCGGAAGTTCGGGTGCCGGTCTGTGCATGCACAATGGAACACCACTCTTCTGGGTTTTGCCACTCATGCGTGCGCAGCAGCCAGCTGACTGTTGTGACCCAGGTTCCTGGATCCGGACTCCTGGACTCGGATGATTCAGAAAGTGAGGGAGAAGACCTGGCAAGCCCTGCTTCTCTTGAGCCCTTTCCCTCCCTGGCACCCACAAAGGGAGGAGGAGGGGCTGGCAAGACCTGATTCTCTGGAGCTTTCTTCTGATTTGGCAATGCCCCAAGAACAGTTTTGGAGTGATGCAAGACTGCGCAGGCGTGACCGGCGCACGCAGCAGAAGCAGCGTTGGGATAAAGCCAAGTCATAATTGTCATGCAGTGACATCTGCAGAGACTATAAATAGGAGGCGGGACTTCCTGGTTTTTTGTCTTGGACAAAGCAATGAATTTCTTGGCAATCTGTATCAATGGAGGGAAGAATATATTCGTGAGTAATTCTGGCCTTATCTATAATTTCCTCGTTATCTCCAGAAACTTGGCAGGCCCGTGGGTAGACGTGGCCAGGACATATATCTATGTAAATAAAAGGAGAAAAGGAGGCCTCTGACTGACTCTTTGCTGGGAGTATTGGGGGGAGGGAAACAGAACACTGACCGGTGCGTGTGGGATCACAGGAACACAGAATAGGAGCCAGTGAGGCCGCACATTCTTCGCAGATGGTTTCGCGTCCCGCTTCCGGCACGCGTGCCATAAGTTCGCCAGCACTGTCCTGAGGTATACGTCATAAATAGTGTCTTCTCTCAGCATTTTAGGATCTGTGGGAAGAGAGTGAGCAAGTTCTTTTAAACCTGTTTAGAAGGTTTTGCATTGGTCTAATTGGTGCTATAAAGTTCAATCCCGCCACTTAAGAGTTCAGTCAGGAGCCGGACTTTCCATCTACCAGCTTTTTTTGCATGCTAAAGGCCACCATGCTCAGTGATAAGGGTTACATTGGCCCATCAAATTTTAATAAGCCTCTTAATGGATTGGCAAGGCCCTTCTGACACACAACCTAGAGGCCAAATTAGTTAGGAGAGCGACACAAAATGAATTTACTGCCCCTAAATCGGTTCTTGCTGCTGTTGAGGAATTTTCCCAGGTTTACTCTGAATGTTGCAAGGTTCGAAAGAGTCAACAAATATTGGCTATTTGGATTTGACCTATTACGATACTTGAACTTGATACCCAAGGGTGTCTACGTTTGTTTTCAAACTAGCCTTTCCCAGTCTCGTGCCCTCCAGATTTATGGTGTGACAATCCACTCGTCTGCATTTGTTTAAAATATTTATAAGCCTGCCCTCTATCCAGAGGATCTTACAAACCACAACATTGCAAGGCCCAATAAAACAAATAGCTCGTTTATCCAAGTTAGAGTTTACTAGCTCCAGAAAAGGAATTGTGAGGCTGGTTGCTGCTAAGTTTAGGGTCCTGGGACTATCTCTTGATAGTAAATGTCAGCACACTCAGCCTCCTCACTTGATATGGCTTTGACTACTAGGCTCAGACTTGGTGTGGGTATACAACATGGTGTGATTAGATGAGCATCTTCATTGCAAGCTAGAATGAAACTACTTTGAAATTTTTGCCAATTCCTTCGCATTCTCATGGCAGTTTAAACCAGTGGCGAAATTCAATTTTTTTTTACTACTGCTTCTGTGGACGTGGCTTGGTGGGCGTGGCAGGGGAAGGATACTGCAAAATCTCCATTCCCACCCCCCTCTGGGGCCAGCCAGAGGTGGTATTTGCCGGTTCTCCAAACCAATCAAAATTTCTACCACCGGTTCTCCGAACTACTCAAAATTTCCACTACCGGTTCTCCGAACTACTCAAAATTTCCGCTACCAGTTCTCCAGAACCTGTCAGCACCTGCTGGATTTCACCCCGGTTTAAACCCAGTGCTGATTCTACTAACTGTCCCTGTATTTTAATGCACTCTTTCCTCTGTGCATTAAACCCTTGAAACCAAGCAATTTTGGCATAACTGACATCTCTGTCCTGAAAACTTCTGGCTCAGCAGCCTCTGCAAGGATGGGCCAACGAAGTTCAGATTGCCACTGTAGCATTAACATCACAAAATCGTAAAGCCAAATATAATAAATAACTGAACCTTAAGAGCAAAGCAATAACTATAATAAAACTGATAAAAAGGCATTTCATGAACCAAAAGCACGGTCAGGTTTTGGCCACCAAGCCCTAAATGTGAGAGTAAAAAAATTAGGTGGTGAAAGGTAGAATATGATGGCGATAAGAGCAATGGTGGTACAGTGGTTAGAACGCAGTATCGCAGGTTAAGTCACTGCTCACTCCAGCAGTTCGATCTTGACCGGCTCAAAGTTGACTCAGCCTTCCATTCTTCCCAGGTCGGTAAAATGAGGACCCAGATTGTTGGGGGCCATAGGCTGACTCTGCAAACCGCTTAGAGAGGACCAGTGGTGGGATTCAGCCAGTTCGCACCACTTCGGGAGAACCGGTTGTTAACTTTCTGAGCAGTTTGGTAAACTGGTTGTTGGAAGAAATCATTAGGGCAGAGAATCGGTTGTTAAATTACTTGAATCCCACCACTGAAGAGGGCTGTAAAGCACTATGAGGCGGTATATAAGTCTAAGTGCTACTGCTATCAGCTTGGCCATTCCAGAAGGGGTGCCATAACAGAGCCAGGGGTTGTTGTTGTTGTTGTTTTCCCTATATCCCTTTCCCAGCTATAGGATGTTGAAGAGGTATTGCAGCCTAGTAAGACTTCCTCAAACAAGGAAGAGGACCAGCAGGTGGCATTTCAAGATGATGCAGCCAATGCTACCAGATTCACTGGTATGATGCTAAGTGTGCGAGATAAGCCAAGAGTCAAAGCAACAGGAGGTTGTATCAAAAAAAAAAGAAGAAGAAGAAGAAGTAGTAGTCATGCTGACCGTTGCAATAATGTGATTGAAATTCCATCCCTTTTTGTATATGCAGGCAATGTGGCTTTGCACAATGCACCATTCCACAGATTAAATTACAGAGGGTGGATTTGGGCAATACACCAAAATGTAACTGGCCAGATTGCGAGTCAGTGTGTGTTGTATGAACTCAAACAAGTGAACACCCCACTCCCCCATGACTCCACAGACCTTTAATCCTCTACTGGAAGTTTGACGTTCTCAATCTGCTGACCTCATTGCCTTCTTTGGCCTTACGCTGAAAGAAAGAATATTGAGCTTACCGAGCGAGGATGTGTGATGCCGACAGCTGGCTAAAGAGGCAACAGCTGATTGTTTGTTATGACATATTCCAATGCTCATTTTCCCCTATCCCTGGTCCAATGTTTTTGGCAAGGAAACAAGACTGGAGAAACGGTTCTTTCTTCTTTAGCCAAAGAGTTTGGTTCAAGACAGTGGGAGTGAAAGATGAGAGGGACACGAAGTCTGGAGATGCTGAAAAGGTCTGATTATTTTCTGGGCTTTCTCAGCCTCTTTTCTCTAATAAAGTACTTTTTTTTTCTTTTTTTTACATCACATCACCCTCTAATTACTTGTCATAACAATGCAAGGACGGTTCTTTGTGGCTGCAAAGTTGGGGTGGTCGGTGAAGCAAAACAAGGTTAAATGTAGCAGCTCGTTTTTACTCGGCTCGCTCACAGCATACACAATGATTCAGGCAGGGCCAAACCACAGTCCCGTCATCTTTTCCTGATTGCCTCTGTGGAACCTGAGATATGGCCTTCCAAAGGGAAGTAGGGAAGAGGAAGGAGAGGAGGAAGGAAGGAAGGAAGGAAGCAGCAGAGGAGAGGAGGTAGGGAAGGGAAAGAAAGAAAGAGGAGGAGAAGGTTTGTTGTAAAATGAGGGGAAAGAAAGCGTAGAAGAGCAACCCCGAATGTAATTTAAATACCTTTATGCTTTCTTTAGAAAAAAAATGTGTATATGTATGATCAATTATGGATAAGAGAATGTACATTTACAATATGTGTATAAGAAATAAAAATAAAAAAAAATATAAAAAAATATGGCTTTCCACTGAATTAAACGTTTTGTCTATAAAGAGTCCAACATTGCTGACCTTAAGTGCATGTAGCCTGCAACTCCTTCCACCAAATGCATCTTTTCTCAGAATCATGCTGTAACTGTGGAAGATAGACATGAGGTTCGGAGGGGTGGGTGGGGGAAGCATCTGCTGCTTACAGTTGCTATGTGAGAAGTCCTGCACACTCCAAAACCATTTTTTTCCCCCGTTGAATCTGAAGCTCTGCACAGCTCTTAGGGTTTCATCCTATATATCGATGCTTGGGACTGAATTGGCAGCTCCAAAAGACCTCAACCGGAAGAACTCTACAACATTGGTTGCCTCTTCTTCAGCCCTTCTAAAATTGGCTGCTAACTTACATTTTTTAAAGTGATAGGAATTGAGAGAGAGGGGGGGGAGAATGATGATAAATAGATATTGATAGATGATAGAAATGATGTAGATAGGTATTGACAGAAAATGATAGATAGATAGATAGATAGATAGATAGATAGATAGATAGATAGATAGATAGATAGATAGATAGATAGATAGATAGATAGATACTGTAGATGGATGGATGGAGAGAGAGAGAGAGAGAGAGAATGATGATAAATAGATTGATAGATGATAGAAATGAGGTAGATAGGTATAGATAGATAGATAGATAGATAGATAGATAGATAGATAGATAGATAGATAGATAGATAGATAGATAGATAGATAGATAGATACTGTAGATGGATGGATGGATGGATGGAGAGAGAGAGAGAGAGAATGATGATAAATAGATATTGATAGATGATAGATATGATGCAGATAGATATTGATAGAAAATGATAGATATGAAGATATAGACACAGAGAGAGAGAGAGATAAGATGTATTACTATAAGTAATATTAGGTGGATGGCAAAAACAGAAAAAGAACGATAAAAAAGAGTTTATATCTGTTTTTAACTATCGGTCAGTGAAGCTTTTGAAAGCCTATCAATGTCATATTTACACCCAAGTATCTGATTCTTATGATTAAAAATCCCCCTCTATAATAATCCCAAAGCCATAGGGAGAAAAGAATCTGGTAACACTGAATTATTTAATCTCAGTCAGCCAGAGATACTATGCCTGTTCATTCTTAGACCATGAAGGCATCGTACATGGCAGAGATCTGGAAGAATTTAAGCTTGGTGTTGGTATTGATGGGAGGGAATGTCAATAACCTAAAATATGCAGATGACACTGTCTTGGTTGCATAACCTGAAGAAAACCTAAGGACAATCATTCTGAAAATAAAAGAAGACAGAAGGGAAAAACTGGGCTTTCTCTGAACATCAAGAAAAAGATTGTCTCCATTGGAAAACTGAAATGATTTAAAAGAGGCAGTGAGCTAGAACGGGTTGACAGTTTGGATTGTCTAAGCTCCCAAATAGATAAAGGCGATGGGTGTGCAAAAGAGATTTAGAGAAGAATAACGATGGACAAAATAACATGGGGGGAGGTTTTATATAAACTCATCAAAGGTCGTGACATTTTAATTAAGGCAAAAATTAGAATGGCCCACTCAGTGGTAGAGTTCTAATAGAACCTAGTGAATACAAATACAAAGCTAAGAGAAATTCTGAAACGAAACAGATTTTTTTCAATTCCAGCCCTTTATCCTGACTTTTAGTTCCCTCTCTCTAAATATTAATCCTTTCCCTGAAGATCGTGAAAAGGAAGTTAAACTCTTAATATTTCTGGTTGGAATTTTGGCTACCTGGTTTAAATCACACCCCTGCCATGATCCTACTTTCCTTATTCAGGACAGAAATCAGCCCTTCAATTTTGTATATATTCTCTAACCATATGAAAGGGGCTTCATTTTTTCTGTATCCTTCTCAAATTGCTTTAATATATATATATATATATATATATATATATATATATATCACCCGTGAAAACCTCAGAAAACAAATATATATATATATATATATATATATATATATATATATATATATATATATATATATATATATATATTTTTCAATAGAAGAGAGTATCTGTCACTCAGGATTGAACTTGAGAGTTCTTGGTGCTTTCTGAGTTTGGTTGTTTGCTTGAAGATGTTTTATTACCCAACCAGATAATATAATCAGTTTAAGTATGGGGTTTGCTGCCTAGTGATATGCAGGAGATCATCCTGCCAGTAGTTTCCTCCTTACTGGTTCCTTGATTAGACTATTGTTTTCTGCCTGATTGTTTGTCTGCTGATGATCCCTGTTTATCTTCATGAGAGTTTTGTATTGCACTCTGTTTCCTTCTTAGGATTTTCACAGTCTCTTTTGAACGGTGTGTAAAGTGGCATATCTCTATGTGTTTATTGATGGCTGATTGGTCTGAATGCCAAGCTTCCAGGAACTCTGTAGCATTTTCAGATGTAGCTTGGTCTAAAATGCTAATAATTTCCCAGCTGAAACTGTGATTGAGTCTGTCCATTCTATATTGTGAGATTAAGGGATTTTTGTCATGTCTTTTGACAGCTGGTTGATGTTCATACTTGTGCTGTTCTAAACTTGTGCCTCTTTGTTCTACACAGTGGCTATTGCAGTCTTTACATTATATACTGAAGATGACCCCTAATTATAATTCCTGAGTTACTGTCCCAAAGGTGCTTTTTCAAAAGGCAACTGGACTTTTGTATTTCCTTGAAGAAGTTTCGCTTCTCACCCAAAGGTGAGAAGGAAAAACAAGGAAAGACAAAGTCCAGTTGCCTTTTGAAAAAGCACCTTTGGCACAATCATGACCCGGTTGACTGAGAATCTCCAAGACAATTTGAGCTGCTGGGTCTTTTTGGTTTGCTTAAGATGTTATGGAAGGATAATTTGGTTTGTTGTGCTACGGTGATGCCATGTGGTTGCAGCAATCTGTAGGTGCATGTCAGTGGTGAGATTCAAAATTTTTTACTACCGGTTCTGTCGGCGTGGCTTGGTGGGCGTGGCAGGGGAAGGATACTGCAAAATCTCCATTCCCTCCCCACTCCAGGGGAAGGATACTGCAAAATCCCCATCTCCTCCCCATCAGCTGGGACTCGGGAAGCAGAAAATAGACGGGGACAGGGCCAGTCAGAGGTGGCATTTACCGGTTCTCCAAACTACTCAAAATTTCCACTACCGGTTCTCCAGAACTGGTCAGAACCTGCTGAATACCACCTGTGGCGCATGTTGTATTTATTATTATTACGCTTGGTAATTTCTTACAGGGGCTTTTTTTTTTTTAATCTTGCTTTAGCATTAAAAGATGGCCGAGTTCTAGAACTATTTGGGTTTCAATTCTCCATTTTTCTTCAGCTCCTGTTCCCAAAGGGGAACCTTTTTCCCAAAGGGGAAAAAAAGGCATCTTGCAAAGAGTTTTGCTCTCTTCTTTTGAGATTTAATAGAAGTGAGAAAAACCCACAGCGATTCAGTTAAAAAAAACAACAACCCAAAAACCTGGACCATTTTTATACGTTACTCAGTCCTATTGCAATTAAAGCACTCCACCCATGAGAATTTCTCCCCAAATGTTCTTCTTTGGAAAAACAAATAAAATAGCAAAGTTTTTTTTTTAAAAAAGAAAGAAGAAGAAGTGCAGAAGAAATTGTTGGCCTGCAAACATTTTGCTTGCAAATATGTTCCCTCCCTCCTTTCTTGTTCTCTCATTAATCATACTTTGAATCTTTGAGTGCAGCTTGGAACTTGGACAAAGAAAAGGGGAGAATATAATCCAAATATGATGTGTGGCAGGTTTAATGCCAGGGGAGAGGGGGAGAGAGGTTAATGGGAATGCAGTCTTCTTATGACCTCACCTTACGACAATTTACCGCAACAAGCAAACAAAGCTATCGGCCACAAGTTACATCCTGGACCGCAAGATATTACTTAAAAAAAAAAAAGAAAGAAAGAAAGAAAAAAGGAACTAAATAGACTTGCCCAGTCAGTTGTCGATGAAAACAATCCTAAAGTATTGAACTGGAGATAGATATCAGATTCACCACACTAAGAGGAAGGAAGAAATGATTTGGGGCTCAAAAAAAGAGAGACTTATAAATGAATCTCTAAATTGGCAAGCTCAGCACTTAGCATCCGCATCAACTCTTAACAGGATTCACCGCACTAGTCCAATACTTTTTCCCCACTAAGGGAAAGCAGACATATTAATTTTTATTTAGCATTAGATTTTTTTTTTAATCCTACTTGTATTACTTTATAAGTAACTCAGCCATCATTGCCAATTGAAAAAGGAGATGTAAAGCCACTTAAGGTTGGTCATTCTTCAGATCGGCCCTCATGGATGGGACTTGCAAAGAGAAATCTCAAGCGTGGGGTGACAAGCCACAGAGGATAAGGTAGATAAACAATTTTGTACTGTTTTACGCATCCACATCAGCACTCATCAGTGGATCAAATGTTTATTGTAAAACAAAAATGTTGATTTTTTTCAAGCTAAACTGATTAAACTGATAAGGATAATAAACCTATGGTGCACCGAAGAGGCCACAATGCAAGAGTTTCAGAAAAGTCATCACATTTGTACAGTACTATAGGACTTGAAAATGTCTGCAAGCAATTTAGCTTTGGCAAGAATTTATTGAGATGAAAAATATGGCTTACTGTGTTCCCTTTCATTTTTTTTTCACCCATAAAATGTGAAAGGGACGTGGTGGCTCAGTGGCTAATACGCTGAGCGTGTCAATCGAAAGGTAGGCAGTTCAGCGGTTTGAATCCCTAGTGCTGCCGCATAACAGGGTGAGCTCCCATTCCTTGTCCCAGCTTCTGCCAACCTAGAAGTTCGAAAGCACGTAAAAAAATGCAAGTAGAAAAATAGGGACCACCTTGGGTGGGAAGGTAACAACATTCCGTGCGCCTTTGGCATTGAGTCATGCTGGCCACATGACCACGAAGACATCTTGGGACAGTGCTGGCTTTTCGGCTTTGAAACGGAGATGAGCACCTCCCCTTAGAGTCAGGAACAACTAGCACATATGTGCGAGGGGAACCTTTACCACTAAGTAACTCAAGGTGGCAAACATTCATAATGTTCCTTCCAAGTAGAGTGAAAAGAGGGATCAGCCCAGAATCCTTTCGTAGCCACAAGCAAACTAAGTCCAACTCCCTTTGAATTCTGTTGATCCATATCTAACCCAAGTAGGTGCTGTTACTCGAGAACGTTCTTGCACATAGGCCTGAGTAGCAATAAATTAGTGTAACTGGACCTTTATGTGTGAACCTGGACTTTTATGCCTGACACCTCATCCTCTTTTTCTCCATAACAACAATCCTATGGGTTGGGTTGAGGGAGAGTGACTGACCCAAGCAGGGGTGGGATTCTACCGGTTCAGACCGGTTCGAACAACAATCAGCTGGGAGCAAACCGGTTTGCTCAGACGATCAGGTGGGCCTGCCCGCCTGCCCCTACACTTTACTGACCTGTATCATCTCAGCTGATTTATGCAGCAGAGCGGATTGCTGCACCTCAGCTCTGTTACTCCCCAGCAGTAACGCGGAAGGTTAAGTTTTCGTAAAACTGCATGCAATCACCGAACCGGTTGTTAAACCAGCAGGATCCCACTACTGGACCCAAGTCACCCATCTGGCTTTCATGCCTAAGGCAGGACTAGAATTCACAATCTCCTATTTTCTAGACCTGCACCTTAATCACTACATCAAACAGGCTCTCCTAGTCATTGTGAGAAAGAAAACTGATCCCGGATTTCTCCTAAGTGAAGTGGTCCAACTATCTGCTACTGTGGCTAGGAAAGATAACATCTTGTCCCAAAATATGATATTTACTTCATCTTATAAGAAGCTTTCTAGTGATGGCCTGTTTTTTAAACAAAAAAAGGAAGAAGTCTTATTTCACAATTTTCTTCCCATCCGTTTTTGTTTAACAGAATAACTTTTTAAAAATCATTTTTTCCCAATTTGTTACTCTCCAGATTTAACAGATATAATTTCCCACAATCTATTAACCAGTATCACTGGTTCCTACAAGGATGAGATTCCACGGTAGACTAGACATGATATGGTTACTAGGAATCTGGAATTCTGCTACAAATACAGGGGATTTGGAATATTAGCAGTGGTGGAATTCATATTTTTTTTTACTACTGGTTCTGTGGGCATGGCTTGGTGGGTGTGGCTTGGTGGGCGTGGCAGGGGAATGATATTGCAAAATCTCCATTCCCACCCTACTTCAGGGGAAGGATACTGCAAAATCTCTATTTTGGGCCAGCCAGAGGTGGTTCTCCGAACTACTCAAAATTCTACTGCTGAATTTGGGTAATGGTCTTAGAAATCTTGACCCAGTTGTAGATCCTCAACCCTAACTTAGATTTGAATGATGGATGACTTCCAAGTTCAAAACCCAGTTGAACTGGCAGCCAGTTTTTGATCTCCTTTATTCAACAGGATGCTCCATTTTATTCCAATTGTCATCGGCAGACCTCTAAGACGAAAACATATCCCAGTGCATGATCCCATTGTTCATCTCTTCGTGGTTTTTTGTGGTGTTTTTTTTTAAAAAAGCTGTTTAAGTCATGCTGTCTTCTCGCACATTTCCCCGAAACAGCTTAACTGCTATTGATGGCCAGCACAGACTTTTAATGGTTCCTCTTCATTTGTTCAAACAAGCAAAAGTCCTTTGTGACAGCAAAGAAAATTTGTAGCAGGTGGAAAATGGGTTTTAATGAGACCGGCTATGCTTATTTTCTTTTTTTCAAAAAAGAAACAAAACAAAACAAAATGTGCACATATACATATGTGCGTATGCGCAGACACACACACACATTTCTTCTTTGCAAGCTTGCTTCTGAGTGCTTTGGCAGCATGGAATGCTTCATTTTAGCTAAGTAGGATCTACAGCTTTACCGAATGCCACACACATATGTCCCTTACCAGTTCTGCTCAGGCTTCCTACTGCAAAGAGATAACATCTCAGGACAGCTGCTTGAAAGAAACTGCAAATTTTTTTGGGGGGGGATGTTTTTAGAGTACTAAGTTGGCTTCTGGAGGTTGGGTTTGTTTTTTTTTTGTTAATTGCTTTTTTTAAATATACACACTGAAGTCCTTTCTGCCATGTTTACCCCTTCTCCATCTTTTCCCTTCCTCTTTTTTCCTTCTATCCCTGCCTCCTCCTCCTCCTTTTCAATTGCTGACGTAAAGTCCAAAACTAGTTCTCAGTGAGATAAGTAGAATGTAGAATAGAGAACTATGGGGTTGGAAGCAGTGGAGAAATCCAGTTTTTTTTTCTACTGGTTCTGTGGGCATGGCTTGGTGGGTGTGGCAGGGGAAGGATACTGCAAAATCCCCATTCCCCCCCCCCCACTCCTGAGGAAACGATATTGCAAAATCCCCATTCCCATCCCACTCTGGGACCAGCCAGAGGTGGTATTTGCTGGTTCTCCGAACTACTCAAAATTTCCAAAGACGTCTCCGTGGTCATGTGGCCCACATGACTAAATGCCAAAGGCACACATAACGCTGTTACCTTCCCACCAAAGATGGTCCCTATTTTTCTACTTGCATTTTTTACGTGCTTTCGAACTGTTAGGTTGGCAGAAGCTGGGACAAGTAACGGGAGCTCACCCTGCACTAGGGATTTGAACCGTTGAAGTGCCGACCTTGAAGTTAAGACTCTGGCTCAAGCAGGGAAATAGCACATAGCTCAGGGGTCAGCAACCTTAAACATTCAAAGAGCCACAAAGGTCCTAACCAGAAGCCCCCCATTCAATTCTAGAGCTGACTGGAAGTTTGGTTCCCCTACCATAGAATCTCCTCCTAGCGCAGCGTCCTTTTTCTTCTACCTGTCCTAACTGAAGGCCCTATCAATTGTGGAGCTGACCCTTCCCATAGTCTCTTCATGGCGTGCCCCACAACTGGAAACTCCTCTCAAAATTGTGGCGCCAACCGATGACAGGGAACTGCAGCAGAGGGATGAAAGAGCCACATGCGGCTCCCGAGCTGCAGGTTGCTGACCCCTGATTTAACTGGAAAGATGAGCAAACAGCAGGGCTGTGCACGCCCTCCACCGTACCTCCCTCCCCAAAGTAGTGTTTCATGATGCACGTTAGCGCCAATGAAGGACCGCTCTCTGAACTGTTAAACCAGAAACATCTTTTGCAAGTCTCTTTGCACTGCTTTGAAAGCTACCCCTTCTTGCCTGTCTCCAGGTGGAAAGGCACAGACAACATTTCCACTGGGATCACACATAAGAAAAATGGCTACGTGGATGTACGTCTCCACAGATGAAAGCCAAAGCATTTGCAGGCAATAATTAAGGAGATTTTTTTTAAAAAAAGCCTAAAGCTGCTATTTTTATGCAAATGCCATTGCCTTTTGATTTGACATGACAATTCTTTTGATCTAGACAAATAATCGGGATAGTCGTTCAGCTACACAAAGCTGGCCTTGACTCTCTAACAGGTTTCATTAGAGTAAACCAAAGAAGCAAATGGTAACAAGAACAGAGCAAAAAACAAGAGGGAGGTTTGAAGAAGCAAACAAACAGATGAGTGAGAATTCAACACAGTCGGTAGTTATATAGAATAGCAATAGCACTTAGACTTATATACCGCTTCACAGTGCTTTACAGCCCTCTCCAAGCGGTTTACAGAGTCAGCCTATTGCCCCCAACATTTGGGTCCTCATTTTACCCACCTCAGAAGGATAGAAACAGGTGAAATCCTACTGGTTCAGACCGGTTCCGGCAAACCACTAGGGATTATGGGCATCAGTTCACTGAACCGGTAATAATTACCCTTCCTTGGCCCCACCCATGCCCGGGTGGTCGCCGCTCACCTCTTCCGGCCGCTCGATATTCCACAGAATTCAAAGTTAAATGCAGCAGAGAGAATGCTAACTTTTCTCCCTCCATTCAGAACGGAGCTGCTGCAGCTTGTCCCTTTCAAGGTAGTCTCCAAGAGGCAGGCAGACGGGATGTGGGGGAGGGAGCAGCTGGAATGGAGCCGTTTTTGTGAAAGGCAGGAAAATGGGGAAGGGGATCTTCCTGCTTGTCATCAATTCCTCAATCTCAGCACAGACCAAGGGAAGGATGGTAGGCAGGAACATTCCCCTCCCCATTTTCCTGCCATTCGTGACCAGGAGTGGCTGGGAGGGGAGGGGCCGGTGAGGAGTCCCTCAATGTGAGTGATGTCAAGTTGGCCATGCCCATCCAGTCACATGCCCTCCCCCCAACAAGCCACACCCACAGAACTGGTAGGGAAATTTTTTAATTTTACCCCTGGCTGGAAGGCTGAGTCAACCTTGAGCCTGGTGAGATTCAATCTGCCAAACTGCTTGCAGCTGTTGATCAGCAGAAGTGGACTGCAGTTCTGCACTCTAACCAGTGGTGGGTTGCTACCGGTTCACCCCAGTTTGGACGAACCAGTAGCAGCAGCGGCTGGTGGCTCCACTCACCTGCCCGGATGTCATCAAATACGCTCTGCGCAGTGGTGGGATTCAAGTAATTTAACAACCGGTTCTCTGCCCTAATGATTTTTTCCAACAACCAGTTTGCCAAACTGCTCAGAAAGTTAACAACTGGTTCTCCCGAAGTGGTGCGAACTGGCTGAATCCCACCACTGGCTCTGCGCATGCGCAGAAGCTTCTTCATATGTGCGAGCGAACCAGTAGCAAAGGTAAGTGAAACACACCACTGACTCGCTTGGTTGTCATTTTAAAAAGAACAAAAATAGAAAAGTGGAAGAGTGTGGAATGAAGAATCTGGAGAAAGGCCAAGGAGGAAGTAAATTTGAAAAGGAGGTTTTCCTGCCAGAAGGCAATACTACAAGGCAACTGAAATAGCTGGAGAAGTATTCTGAAGAAGGGAGATTTGCCATTTTTAAGAGTGGCTGTTTACTAGACATAATATACAGTGAGTTTCATTACCCAGTTTGCTTGATGTTCAGAAACTTACCCTGGATCAAAAATCTGCCTTGCAACTCTTTTAAATGTTTGCTTCCCTTGCAAGGTAGGATCCTGTTTTTCAGTCCTACAGATAGTTGACTTAGGGTCATGATTAGGACCAGAAATTCTTTTGCTAAGCAAGGTGGCTGCTTAGCAAGGAGGTGGTTAAATCGTGCCCAGTTTTACATCTTTTTTTAGAATAGAATAGAATAGAATAGAATAGAATAGAATAGAATAGAATAGAATAGAATAGAATAGAATAGAATAGAATAACAGACTTGGAAGGGACCTTGGAGGTCTTCTAGTCCAACCCACTGTTTAGGCAGGAAACCTTTCACCACTTCAGACAAATGGTTATCCGATCTCTTCTTAAAAACTTCCAGTGTTGGAGCATTTACAGCTTCTGAAGGCAAATTGTTCCACTGATTAATTGTTCTAACTGTCAGGAAATTTCTCCTTAGTTCTAGGTTGCTTGTCTCCTTGATTAGTTTCCACCCATTGCTTCTTGTCCTGCCCTCAGGTGCTTTGGAGAATAGCTTGATTCCCTCTTCTTTGAGGCAGCCCCCTGAGATGTTGGAATACTTCTATCATGTCTCCCCTAGTCCTTCTTTTTGTTAAACTAGACATACCCAGTTCCTGCAACCGTTCTTCGTATGTTTTAGCCTCCAGTCTCCTAATCACCTTTGTTTCTTTTCTCTGTACTTTTTCTAGAGTCTCACCACCTTTTTTTATATCATGGCAACCAAAACTGGATGCAATATTATTCCAATTGTGGCCTAACCAAGGCCTTATAAAGTGGTATTAACACTTCACGTGATCTTGATTCTATCCCTCTGTTTATGCAGCCTAGAACTGTGTTGGCTTTTTTGGCAGCTGCAGCACACGGCTGGCTCCTATTTAAAACGGTTGTCCAACTAGGACTCCAAGATCCCTCTCACAGTTACTACTTTTTTGCAATGATTGTTAAGCGAATCACTGCAGCTAAGTGAATCCAGCTTCTTCCATGGACTTTCCTAGCCAGAAGTCAGCTGAGAAAAATCACAAAGGATGATCACATGATCCTGATACGCACAATCGTAAATACATGCCAGTTGCCAATTTATATAACTGTAGGGATGCTAGGTTGGTTGTGACTGGGAGGATGGGTTGTAAATCATTTTTTTTCCACAGCTGTTGTAACTTCAAATGGTCGCTGAAAGGTTGTAAGTCAAGAACTGTCTGTATTCTCAGGATGCTGGACAATTTTGTATGAGTTTGTCTTGGTGCGGGGAAGGTTAGATTTGCTTTCTTACTAGAGGTTGTGGGAAGTACAGCTCTTAGCGTTACTCTTTCCTAACCATCTGCTCCCTCTGAGACTTCCAAATCAGAAAGCAAACCTAGCACGATAATTCCCTTTTCATGCCTCAATGAAAACAGGACATTCATTAAGAGTAAGAACAGCAGAGTCCACCTGAAGACATTCTCTTTTGCAAGAACGCAAAAAAAACCCTTCTTTCATCAGACTGAATAACAGAACAACAAAACAACTGAATTGGAAGGAACCTTGAAGGTCTTCTAGTCCAAGCAAGCGTCTCTACACCAGGGGTGTCAAACTCAAGGCCCACGGGTCAGATGCATCTCGCACTGGCCACGCCCACCCCCGGTTTAGCAAACGGGGGGGAAAAGTTAACAGATTAACAGAGTTGGAAGGGACCTTATAGGTCATCTAGTCCAGTCCCCGCTCAAGCAGGAGACCCTACACCATTTCTGACAAATGGCAGCCCAATCATTTTTTATTTATTTATTTTAGTTTGTTTGTTTGTCAAATATATACGAGACAAGAATAAGTACGAATAAATGGGGACAGTAGGACAAGGACGGTAGGCACGCTGGTGCACTTATGCACACCCCTTACAGACCTCTTAGGAACAGGGTGAGGTCAACAGTAGGTAGTTTAAGGTTAAAGTTATGGGGGGGTTGAAGATGTAACAACAGAGTCAGGTAATGCATTCCAGGCATTGACCAATCTGTTGCTGAAGTTGTATTTTCTGCAATTGACTTTGGAGCGGTTTACCTTGATTTTGTATCTATTGCTTGCCCAAGTATTATTGTGGTTGAAGCTGAAGTAGTCATTGACAGGTAGGACGTTGTAGCGGATAATTTTGTGTATTACGCTTAGGTCGGATGCTTAGGTAGGCAGTGTAGTGCTAGGTTGTCCAAGTCTAAAATTTCAAACCTGGTGGCATAAGGTATTTTGTCGATATGTCACATGATGACAATGTGTCGTCACGAGTTTGACACCCCTGCTCTACGCTATTCTAGATAAATGGCCGTCCAGTTTCTTCTTAAAAACCTCCAGTGATGGAGCATCCACAACTTCAGGAGGAAAGGTACTCTGCTAATTAATTGTTCTCGCTGTCAGGAAATTTCTTCTTAGCTCTAGACTGGATCGCTTTGATAAGTTTCCATTCATTACTTCTTGTCCTCTCTTCCGCTTTTGGACTGTGACTGAGAACGGCAAAGTGGGTGGGGAAAATGATAGGAGCGGAAATTTTCTTTTAGAAACTTCTTCTTCCTCCTGGTAAGCGTTGCTCAAGGCTCGCTTTTGGTGGAAAACCAATCTCGGCAAAAGGGTGTTTGTTTTTACGAACTCGGGCTAAAATGAGATCGCCTCGTTCTGCGGACTAGAACTTTGTGTGCATGTTTTCCCCTTCCCCCTCCCCCTCCCTTTTATCTTGATTTCATTTTCCTTCAGAATTATCTAATGTACCTCCCGTACTCGGCTGTAGGATTCTGACGTTTTAATGAAGGCAAATGGTAAACAACAGCCATGATATCATCTTTGCAAGCCTACTTTCCAACCCTGCCTTTCGTCATCCATCATCCGATTAGCAGAGCACAACCATTAAAAAAACATCTGGAGGAAAAAAAAACCGACTTTCCTTTCAGCCATGAATACCACCGTCCACCCAATACTTGAGCGATATAGTAAGTATTTATGGAGTGGTGCAATTTTTATTTTGGGCTTCCTTGAGTAGTCTCTGGCTTTTTCCTTCCTTCTGAATAAGGTTTTCTAGTGGGAGGAGCCAGCTCTTTTCTCTGCCTAGAAAATGAGGAGAGTCCCAGCTATGCAACCTAGAACAGTGAGGAACAAGCTTACACCAGTAGTAAAATCCATTTTTTTTTACTACCAGTTCCATGGGCGTGGCTTGGTGTGGCTTGGTGGGCGTGGCTTGTGGGGGTGGCAGGGGGAGGATACTGCAAAATCCCCATTCCCTCCCCACTCTAGGGGGAAGGATATTGCAAAATCTCCATTCCCACTCCAATCTGGGGCCAGCCAGAGGTGGCATTTGCTGGTTCTCCAAACTGCTCAAAATTTCTGCTACCGGTTCTTCAGAACCTGTCAGAATCTGCTGGATTTCACCCCTGGTTTACACACAGGAAAAGGGTAGCATTTAGGCTTATATACTGCCCCATAGCATTCTCTGGGTGGTTTACAATGTAAGCATTATTTCAGCAGTGGGTTTGCAATATTGTTACCACCGGTTCACCGCGCATGACTTCCATGCATGCACTCAGCCTTCTGTGCATGCGCTTTGCTCACTCACACGCCTTCTGAGCATGCGCCTGGCCTCGAAAACGTGCCTAAATAGGACAGCATAGAACCGGGGAGGGTGGGCGGGCCGGGCCGCGATCTCCACTACTGGTTCACCAGAACCGTACAAACCAGCTGAATACCACCTCTGCATTATTTGCAATCTGGGTCATCATTTTACCAACCTGGGAAGGATGGAAAAGGGTGAGTCAACCTTGAGCCCCATCAGGATTGAACTCCTGGCTGTGGGCAGAGTTAGCTTGCAGTACTGCACTTTGATCCACTGTGCCACCAGATTTAATCCAGCAGATGCTTTCTTTATAGATTTCTATTGGTCAAATCTTCACCACAAAGACCCTTGTTTATTTGAGAAATCCAGGACGAGAAGATGGACTGGGCATGCAGAAGCAGAATGTCTTCCTGGTTTGGGAAAATATGATGTTTACTGAAGAGATGGTGGCCTTTAGGTGGTACATGGATTAACAGGATTTTTATGGAACTTCTTAATTGGATTCTTAATGCAATGTATGGCTGTGAAAATTGGACCATAAGAAAGGCTGAGCACCAACGAATTGAGGCCTTTGAACTCTGGTGCTGGAGAAGTCTCCTGCAAGTCCCTTGGACTGCAAGGCGATCAAACCAGTTAGTCCTAGAGGAGATCAACCCTGACTGCTCTTTAGAAGGCCAGATCCCGAAAATAAAACTCAAATACTTTGGCTACCTAATGAGAAGGAAGGACTCACTGGAGAAGAGCCTAATGCTGGGAAAGATTGAGGGCAAAAGAAGAAGGGGACAGCAGAGAATGAGGTGGCTGGATGGAGTCACCGAAGCAGTAAGCATGAGCTTAAATGGACTCCGGGGGATGGCAGAGGACAGAAAGGCCTGGAGGACCATTGTCCAAGGGGTCATGATGGGTCGGACACAACTTCACAACTAAGAACAACAAATGCCCCCAAGAACCTTCCTATGGAGAAGAAAGCTACATAGGAAGGTTTGAAAAGAGTTGTATTTAAGTGACAGCTCACAGTTAAGGTGTGATGCCCATATAGCTTGCCCTGCGACTATCAAGCAAAACTCAATTCAGATTATTGGCTTGATTCAAACAATCAATTTGATTAGATTTAATGGCTTTCTCCGAGCCAAAAAAAAATCAGATTGATTTGATTCAGATGTTGGAACTGATTTGGAAAAAGCCGTTCCTGAACACGCATAGAAGCTCCTGAAATGCCTGAATCAAGAGTCTAATCGAGCAGCCTTATCCGATTTGACGATTCGAACTCACTTTTCTAATTCAATTTGGAAAGCTGATTTGATTCCAGTAATTGAATGACTTGCCTTCAAAAGTATTTCTCCAAATTGAGTACATTTGAAGAGCCGTACTGAATAAGTAGGCCTGGACAGCAAACTGAACTCAGAGGGGAAAAAGTCTGGTGCTACATGCATATTTAGAATCACTTTTCTGTCCCTTTTTAAAAAATCCAGATCACTGCGCAACTGTACCAAATATTCAGGAAATCAATGTTCCTTTACCCAAAACTATATCTTAGCTGTGTGGCAGAAACAGGTGATATGGAGTTCGTAAACTTATAGAATAGAATTTTTATTGGCCAAGTGTGATTGGACACACAAGGAATTTGTCTTGGTGCATATGCTCTCAGTGTACATAAAAGAAAAGATACCTTCATCAAGATACAACATTTACAACACAATTGATGGTCAATATATCAATATAGATCATAAGGTGTTATACTGTGTTTGCTCTAAGCCGGCCGGATTTGAGTGCTTCAGAAAATAGCTCAGCTCACCAAGTAAGTACTTTCTTTGCTACAACAGCATTCCAAGTCTCTAGCTGTTAAAGATTTATAGGGACATATAAGACATTAGAAATGCACCTAACTTTTTTTAAATCGTGTAACCAACGTCAAAACAATTTTCATTCCCTAGGAGAGGGATAGAAAAATTAAAATAGGCTGCAAGTTGCCAAAAGGAAGACGAGGTGGAGAAAGGGGCAGCATTATTCTGGAAAACTGTCCTGTCAGAATCTAGAGATGTGCACTCAATTTCCCAGCACGATCCTAGAATGGGTGGGTTTCAAAGGATGTTGGGCAAGGGGTGAGACATATCATATGTGCAAAATCTGGGATGCCGTGCCTTTCCCTGCCTTGTCAGAGCAAAAAGCTGGAGTATCAATCAAATAGATGTATTAAAAAAATAAGTTATGAAACGCTTTCACTTTGGAAAGAGATTTAGACTAACGATGGATGCTTCCTTATAAGAGTTTGTTTGTTTCTTTGTTTGTTTGTTTCATCAAGCATGTATTAGATCAGGGGTCTCCAACCTTGGTCCCTTTAAGATTTGTGGACTTCAACTCCCAGAGTTCCTCAGCCAGCTTTACCATGGTGGAAGTGGGCCCATTTCCAGCCTTCCTGAACTCCCGGTAGGCCCATTTTTTGCCCTCCCTGAACTTCCATGTGCACCCTGCACTTATCTGCATTCAAAATGGGTTGTGTGGGGACTCCTGGGAGGGGCGAGGCGGGGTGGGCAGGAGTGGGATTTGGGGGTTATCCGAATTGTACAGATTCTTAGCTAGAAGTTCTCGCGAACCCCTGCGGACCACCAGCAGCCCACCCCTGAATCTCCAAGCTGTGGGAGAGCTACACACTCTTTTTGTAGAAGGGAATGTAGAACCTTTTGTCAGGCCCAAACAACCAGATCCACAAGTGAAGAGTTCAATTAGCTACTTGCTCATGCCTATTTCGCAGGAACGTTTCCAAACTGGCAGTCTACACCCTGTACCAGATACGTCAGGGGTGAAATACAGCAGGTTCTGACAGGTTCTGGAAAGCCGGTAGCAGAAATTTTGAGCAGTTCAGAGAACCAGTAGTGGAAATTTTGAGTAGTTTGGAGAACCGGCAAATACCACCTCTGTCTGGCCCCAGAGTGGTGTGGGAATGGAGATTTTGCAGTATCCTTCCCCTGGAGTGGGGAGGGAATGGAGATTTTGCAGTATCCTTCCCCTGCCACATCCACCAAGCCACGCCCACCAAGCCACACAATGCCTACCAAGCTATGCCCACAGAACCAGTAGTAAAAAAAATTTGGATTTCACCACTGAGATAAGATAAGGTTCAATGACATTTAAGAGGGTTCGGACCTTGCCCTCTTGTGCCTATGTAATGATTCCAGACTGATTCCCTGCTTGACTCCTCCCCCTCCTCCTCTTTGGAAAGAGATTTAGCCTAACTATGGATGCTTCTTTATCAGAGTTGTGGAGATGCCAGTCAAGTCCTGAATGACAGATCAAAACTTGCTGTTTTGCTGGGGGAAATCATTGTATTACAAAGAAAAGGGAAAGAATAAAAAAATGATAAAAATAAAAGTTTCAGAGGAGTCTCTCTCCAACGCCTCTTTCTCAACCAATAAACATCTACCTGATTCCTCCTATCGGTTCCCAGGCTTTTCGTGACCACGCTTGGGCACCAGAATGGTACGACCTACATATAAGAATGAGTCATTGGCAGGCGTTCCTAAACCTGTTTAGGGAAAGATAGTTGCATGGCTTATTAGCAGAGCTTGCTTTGTGGCCACAGGCTGCTAGCTGCCTGGTGATAAGGAAGGGGATGGAAAACCAAGCAGGGAGTTGGCATGGAACAATCGGAATCCTTAATTTTTTTTATTTTATTTTATTTGAATTTATATCCCGCCCTTCTCCGAAGACTCAGGGCGGCTTACATTGTGTTAAGCAATAGTCTCATCCATTTGTATATTATATACAAAGTCAACTTTATTGCCCCCAACAATCTGGGTCCTCATTTTACCTACCTTATAAAGGATGGAAGGCTGAGTCAACCTTGGGCCTGGTGGGACTTGAACTTGCAGTAATTGCAAGCAGCTGTGTTAAAAACAGACTGCATTAGTCTGTTGAGCCACCAGAGGCCCTTAATAGCAGTGTTCTGCACTGTAACATTTAGGGCAGATCCGAACAGTACTACATCCATAATCCTTACTGTGCACCACAACACCCTCAGAGGCCGGAAATATGACATACAACTTGACTACAGCATAAAAATTATGAAGTGCCAGATTAGGGATGCTGGTTAATACTCATCTTATTTGCCTGTGTGGAATTGGGGGATAATTTTGTGACTTCAGTACCTTAATATTTTTTTGTCTTTGTGTGCGCTTTCCTTTCCTGTGCAATTGCTTTTTAACAGCTTCTGAACAACAGCCAACCTATTCATTATGCAGGAGGAGTGAGAGACCAACGTTGGAAGCACTTGAGATAACCCAACGGGGTGATGAATTGGCAGTCCTTTAACGTGGTGTTGGCCTCCACTTCCCATAATCCTCATCCAGCATGTCTGATAATGAAGGGTGATTAGAGCAACAGTTCAACAACACTGGAAGGTCACCCACTCAAAACATCCCTGTTGTACAGCTTAAAATGAAGGAAGGCGTAAAGTTTTGACTACATCTCCATATCGGGGGGGGGGGGGGGGAAATGCATAGCTTCTATTTGAATGTAGTTAAGTAGCACACCAGGGAAATAGCTACACAAGTAGTTTTCACAATTGAGCCCAAAATTTCTTTTGCCAAGCGAGACATTTGTTAAGTGAAGCTTGCCCCTTTTCTTGCGACTGTTGTTAAGTGAATCACTGCAGCTGTTAAGATAGTAACATGGTTGTTAAGGGAATCTGGCTTCCCCAATGACTTTGCTTGTCAGAAGGTCACAAAAGGGGATCACGTGACTCCGGGACACTGCAACCGTCATAAATATGAACCAAGCACCAAGTTTTGATCACGTGACCATGGAGATGTTGCAATGGTCGTGTGAAAAACAGTCATAAATCATTTAATGTAAGTTGTCGTTGCAACTTCGAACAGACATTAAATGAAGTGTTGTAAGTCAAAGACCGTACTGAACTTTTATTCTTACTAGTTGGGAGCTGATAGACTAATGGCCGCAAAGAAATAGGTTCAACGATCTCTCTCTGCCAGCTGGTTTTTCATTATGTGCAGATCAAACCATTTAATGGCAAGAAGTAGAAAATGCCATCTTTACTCTCCAAAAACGTATTTTGTAGCAAATGCTGCCTACTGCATAGGCAAAGATGCAAGATGCTATGCAATATAGAGAAAGACTCTTCAGAAAACTGCCTCTCTGCTAGCAGGAAACTGCTTTTGCTAGTTGCCCAAAATAAAAACTGGCTGCCCAAAATATTGGAGAAGGAACCTTCGAAAACTCCCTTTTTCTAAACCTCCTGAAGATCTTGGACTAAGAATTTACTAAGAGCCACAGTGGCACAGTGGTTAAAGTGCAGTACTGCAGGCTACTTCAGCTGACTGCTAGCTGCAGTTCGGCAGTTCAAATCTCACCAGGCTCAAGACTGACTGAGCCTTCCATCCTTCCGAGGTGGGTAAAATGAGGAGCCAGATTGTTGGGGGCAAGAGGTTGACTCTGTGAACCGCTTAGAGAGGGCTGTAAAAGCACTATGAAGCGGTATATAAGTCTAAGTGCTATAGCGAAGGAAGCAAGCAAGCAAGCAAGCCATGTTGGTGCAGTGGTTAGAATGCTGTATTGCAGGCTAACTCTGCCCACAGCCAGGAAGTTCGATCCTGCTAACATAGTGTAAGCCGCCCTGAGTCTTTGGAGAAGGGCGGGATATAAATGCAAATAAAAATAAAATAAAATAAAAATAAATAAGGTTGATTCAGCCTTCCATCCTTCTGAGGTGGGTAAAATGAGGAGCCAGATTGTTGGAGGCAATAGGCTGACTCTGTGAACCGCTTAGAGAGGGCTGTAAAAGCACTATGAAGCGGCATATAAGTCTAAGTGCTATAGCGAAGGAAGCAAGCAAGTGTTGTGTCTCGCCCAATCTCACCACAGCCGGGGCCTGCTTATCTGCTTCCGAACACGGAGGAATGTTCTAGTATGCCTCCCGGCCCCAGCCCTGGCTCCATGCCCAGACAGGCTGAAGAGGAGGAAATATCTCCAGCCCCAGCTCTGGCTCCATGCCCAGGCAAACGGAGCAACTAGACCCTCCTCCTCCACAGCATGTGAGCCTGAGGGAGGTCTATTGCCAACAGCTGCCGACTGGAGTGACCCTCGCGTCAGAAGACTTGATAGGCGGAGGCAACAGAAGGAAGGGAGGGGCAGGCCTGGATAAGTGCTGAGTCATGGAGCCACACCCCATGGCCTATATAAAGGATCTGCTTTCTGGCATTCTCTGAGTCAGGCAAAGTCTAAACATATCTTGCTGAAGTCACTTTCTGATCCCCTGCCTGCCCTGAGGACTTTGCTAGGACTTTGGCAGAGCTGCAGAGGCACGCCTGATTCGGATTTCCCTGACCCAGCCATCAGCGGAGGAGTGGGACACGACAGCAAGCAAGCAAGCAAGCCATGTTGGTGCAGTGGTTAAAATGCTGTATTTATTTATTTATTTTATTTATTTATTTATTTGATTTTTATACCGCCCTTCTCCCGAAGGACTCAGGGCGGTGTACAGGCAGAATAAAACCAACAAAGAACAATATACAATATACAAAGTTAAAATCAATTAAAACTTATTAAATGAGCCTGAAAAATTTAAGAAATTTACCATAAAACCAAAAACCCCATTAAAATTGCTAAAAATTTGAGTTTAAAATTCCATTCAAGCCAGCCCCGCGCGAATAAAGAGATATGTTTTCAGTTCGCGACGGAATGTCCGAAGGTCAGATATCTGGCGTAAGCCCGGGAGTTCGTTCCAGAGTGTGGAGCCCCCACAGAGAAGGCCCGTCCCCGGGGGGCCGCCAGCCGACATTGTTTGGCGGACGGCACCCTGAGGAGTCCCTCTCTGTGAGAGCGTACGGGTCGGTGGGAGGCATGTGGTAGCAGTAGGCGGTCCCGTAAGTACCCAGGTCCTAAGCCATGGAGCGCCTTAAAGGTCGTGACTAGCACCTTAAAGTGCACCCGAGAGGCCACAGGCAGCCAGTGCAGCCTGCGCAGGAGAGGTGTTACATGGGAGCTGCGTGCAGCTCCCTCTATCACCCGCTGCCGCGCTCTGACCAACTGAAGCCCCCGGACGCACTTCAAGGGGAGCCCCATATAGAGAGCGTTACAATAATCCAAGCGAGAGGTAACGAGCGCGTGAGTGACCGTGCATAAGGCATCCCGATCAAGGAAGGGGCGCAACTGCAGGCTAACTCTGCCCACAGCCAGGAAGTTCGATCCTGCTAACATAGTGTAAGCCGCCCTGAGTCTTCGGAGAAGGGCGGGATATAAATGCAAATAAAAATAAAATAAAATAAAAATAAATAAGGTTGATTCAGCCTTCCATCCTTCTGAGGTGGGTAAAATGAGGAGCCAGATTGTTGGAGGCAATAGGCTGACTCTGTAAACCGCTTAGAGAGGGCTGTAAAAGCACTATGAAGCAGTATATAAGTCTAAGTGCTATTGATATTGTAGACTAAGAACTTTAGCAAGAATGGCCCTAAATCAGCTGCCTAAGATGGACATATGATAAGAAGAGGCCTTACAAAAAATGAAAAGAAACGTCGCTATTCATCCCACCATTTGTCTACGGGTTCCTTCCCTGGCATGTCTTCTCCAGTCTCCGCAGTGCCTACTTCATCTTCAAGCTGCTCAGCTACCTGATAGGCACCAGTTCAGAAGGCAGAATGAGGACAACTTGTTACAGCCAACTCGCCGCAGAACAATTCAACAAATACTGAAGTTAAATTAATTTCAACAGGAACGTGGCCAATAACAACAAAATAAAGAAAGTCGATCCAGAAATACAAGAATTACAATACTTTTGATGAAAATCTGGTCACCAATAACAACAATAACTTAATGAAACAATTAATACAGCTTTGAATTGTCCTACTGCAAGCTGTCCAGCGGTCAGTTGACAATGCCAAATTCAGTTATTAACATGGTGGCCAAAGTAGCTGCCTGTGCAAGAAGATATCACAATCTTGTGAAAATGCATTGCTCTGAAGACTAGTCCACAGCTTCTCACACACACACACACACACACACACTCAGAGGAAAGCAGGTTGGTGGCAGCAAACTACTACACATTTAATTACTACACAAAAGAGGTGGCATTTCTAGAGTTAATTGTGGCGGTCTAACCTTCGCAGTCCCAATACCTAGAAAGATGGCAAAAATAGAATCCCTTCTCCATCCTTTTGCTAAGTGAGTTTTACTTTGTGTTTTAAATTTATACTAAATTGTTTGTCTTTCCCAAACAAAAGAAGGGGGGGGGAAACAACTACATACCATCTCCACTGAAGACGTGTTTCTGCTTGTTCTGCCGTAGATCAAAGCAAAACTAATTTCAATCCTGCTAAGCAATATTGGCAGTGACCTTAATTGTATCACCATAAACGTGGTTTAGAGTGATGTAACTCTTGTCAACTTCATATCTGTACCACATAAATCATCTGGGTTGGTATTATAGAATACAGAACTGCAGAAATGGTTACATGACCCCTTGCTGTGGACACATGTTCCTCTGCTGCAGCTCAGGCTCCTTAGCAGCTGAGATGCCTTTTAAATCATTCTGCCTACAGGTAAAGTCCTTGTCTTGCAACCGCAACAGGGAACGTAAAATGTGTCATTTAAGCAGTGGGATCATTAAGTTAGGTATCACGTAACCACACTCAATTTTATGACCATTCTCCACCATGGTCATAAACTGAGGACTACCTTATTTTATTCAACACATAGGCAAGGAAAATGATATGAGTACCGTATTTTTCAGAATATAAGACGCTCTAGACTATAAGATGCACCTACCTTTTTTGGGGAAGAAAACAAGAAAAAAAATCTGCCTCCCAGCACTTTGCCTCCTTGCAGCAAACAGCAAACAGCCTGTTTCATTTTTTTTTTCAGCACAGCCTGATTAGCACAAGGGGGGAAAAAATCTTCCTCCCAGCAATCTGCCTCCTTGCAGCAAACAGCCTGCTTTAGTTTCATTTTCAGCACAGCCTGATCAGTACAAGGGGAAAAAAATCTGCCTCCTAGCAATTTACCTCCTTGCAGCAAACAGCAAATAGCGGAGGCCCGTGCTGGCAATAGGCAATGGCAATTCCTGCAACCTGAAACAGCTGATGGTTGGGAGGCCGATCCCAGCTGCTTGTGCTAATCAGGCTGTGCTGAAGCTGAAACGGGATGTTTGCTGTTTGCTGCAAGGAGGCAAATTACAGGGAGGCAGAGGCCAAAGGGTGGGGTCCCGTGGGTGGGCGGGGCTACATTCAGTGTATAAGACGCACACAAATTTTGACCCTCTTTTAGGGGGCAAAAAAGTGTGTCTTATACTCTGAAAAATACGGTATTTCACCCACTATTATGAAGTACCAGTAGAATGAAACCAGGAAAGCCAGCAGTACCATCAAGTCTATTGTCTGTGAAGATTCTCCATTCTAGCCGAAGAAGCTTCTTGGATGAGAAGTAAAATGTCCTCAAAGAAAAAAAAGTCCAGCTGACTTTTGAAAAAAACCATTTTTGGGACTATCAGGTCAATTTAAAAGTGGGGGGGATTTGTTATAAACTTAGAAGATGAAGTTAAATAATATTGATTTAATTTCAGAAATAGAGGACATTTGTACGTCTACTAAGCTTCAAGTTAACTGGTGACTTGAAGCTGGATTTCTCTAGTATTACTTGAACAGTGTGCAACCATGACATTCTGTACCTCCAGCATTTGATGTTTTGACCTGTCCTGGTGGACCACTTGATTCACCTCTTGTTTGTAACTGTCTGATCTACAGCATGTCCATTATTCTGCCGAGTTTGACTATCTGACTCTGTTAAATCTTAATATTGATTCCCATCATCAACTTGACAATATTCCTCTAAAACAGGCAATAACAATCGTCTTCGCTTGATTTTGTGATGCCAAGTGCGGTATGGTATTGAATAAAGTTTATCAATATGCCCAACAACATCCCTTCGCATTTTTATATGCTAACTCTGTTTAATTTTTGCAGTGTTTTTAAATGTTTCAGAAGTAGCCAGAGGAGTCCTCCTTCTATATTACTGCCCAAACTACATTGAATGGGTCCCTGTAATCACTAGGAGAGGAGCTGAAAGGGACTCCTTTACATCAGCCTTTACATCAGTGGTGAAATGTAAAAAAAAAAATCCTACTGGTTCTGTGGGTGTGGCTTGGTGGGCATGGCTTGGTGGGGGTCATATGACTGGGTGGGGTCATGGCTATGTAGTCATGTGACTAGGGGGTTCAAAAGACAGAAACTCACTTTAACAATGTCCTGCTGGAGCAGAGGGTTGGACTAGATGATCTCCAGGTCCCTTCCAGCCCCGGATTGCTATGCTCTTTCAAAGTATCATCTGAAGCTGCGTCTAGTGCCAGGTTTGTGGTCCTTCCTCTCCTTTTTCCCTCCCCTTCTTTCTTTCTCCCTTCCCTCCCTTTCTTTTTCCTATCCCTCTTTCTTTCTTTCTTTCTTTCTTTCTTTCTTTCTTTCTTTCTTTCTTTTTCTTTCTTTCGCACCCCCACACACACACACCATTTTTGGCCTAGCAGGCCTCAGGGAAGTCTCCTAGGAGCAAAAACGGACCCCAATAGGTAGTTTAAAAAAATGCTTTAAAAAGTTTTTTAAAAAACACATTTCCAAGGATTATGGGACACAGCTGATTGTCACAGCTGATTGTCAGAATCTTTTTTTTAAAAAACTTTTTTAAAGCATTTTTTTACTACCTATTGCCCAAACGGGTAGTAAAAAAAATGCTTTAAAAAGTTTTTTAAAAAACACAGTTCCAAGGATTATGGGACACAGCTGATTGTCAGAATCTTTTTTTAAAAAAACTTTTTTAAAGCATTTTTTTACTACCTATTGCCCAAACGGGTAGTAAAAAAAAATGCTTTAAAAAAAGTTTTAAAAAAAAGTTCAGATGATCAGCTGTGCCGCACGATTGTCAGAACTTTTTTTTTTGTTTACTTTTTAAAACATTATTTTACTACCAGTTCAGGCAAACCAGTAGCATTTTTACTACCGGTTCAGGCAAACCGCTCTGAACCGGTAGCATTTCACCCCTGTTTTACATCTACCTCGGCTTGGCTTAAGTTCCCTGTCTGTGGTTAAAGGCCTCCACCCTTCTCAATGTATTTCTCTTGGGTGACTCCCATCACCCATTCTACTTTTGCATTCTACCCGAGTCCTTTCCGAAGCATTCCACCCTCTGTGGAAGCCCAGCTACCCTTCTCTTTCCATCCATCCCCCACCCCCACTCCCATCCATATACCTCAGAAGAAATCTTGTAAATTAAGGCATCTCATGCTAATGGGCACCAATTTGCATACATTCCTGCAATTTACTCTGATTGCGATATGAGGGGGTGGGTGCACGTTGCAATCGCAATCGTGGGGTTTTTCTCTCTCTCTTTTCTTTTTGAAACTCTTCCTACTATGTTCCCTGGGTAATTCCCTTTCAGTCTGACTCTTGCGTTTTTTTCCCCTAGCATCTAGAGAAGTTTCTTCCTAACACACAAACTAGTTGTGGGGGAGGGGGGCTTATGGATAGGGGAGAGAACCAGTCAAACACACAATCAGTCCCCTGGGGTTACCAGACAATGAATCCTTTCTTTTCTGCCCTCCTTTTTTTAAAAAAAAAAAAAGGAAAAAAAAGAAAAATCTCTTTGGGCAGACAGTCGAGAAAAACTCCTTGCATAAAGTGGCAGCAATTGCTAAGCCTGAGAGCTCTTGAAAAATCTCCGATCCATTCTTTGTAAATGGTCCCTGCCAGACCCCCTTTAATGCATTCTAGGTGTTCTCCATTCTGAAAAAGAAAGCTATTGAGCTGAAATTCTTCCCGACCAAAGGGAAGACTGCAGCAACCTGGCCAAAGTTAACTAAAGACATCACCAAAGATAAAGTCTATGAAGTTCCTGTTCATACAATACTGTAAAACAAGACCCTCCCCCATTGCCTAGTAAATTGTCCAAAGTCAGCTAGACTGGTAATTTTATGGAGTATATGCTAGCCTCCTACTCAGAAGTTGAGAGTTCGATCCTAGGTAGCAGCAGATGTTTCTCTCTCAGGATGCAAAGAGAAAATACCTGCTGCAAACTCCAGGTAGGTGTCAGGAAGGGCATCCGGCCAGTAAACATTCAGCTTCATCCAGTCACCTGGACTCTACCCCACATTAAGGGATTACAGGGGTCGTAAAAAGAAAAAAAAATGCGTTATCATGTAAATCCAGAACTTGAGATTGAAAAATCATAGTGCAGTTAACCTGGGTAAGTATATCATGAAATCACAGCTAAAGTCATCATATGACAAGATTCAGGGGTGGTATTCAGCAGGCTGTGACCAGTTCTGGAGAATCAGTAGTGGAAATTTTGGGTAGTTTGAAGAACTGGTAAATATCACTTCTGGCTGGCCCCGCCCTCAACTATTATCTGCCTCCCGAGTCCCAGCCGCTCGGGAGGAAATGGGGATTTTGCAGTAACCTTCCCCTGGAGTGGAGACGGAATGGAGATTGTACAGTATCCTTCCCCTGCCATGCCCACCAAGCCACGCCCACAGAACTGGTAGTAGAAAAAATTGAATCCCACCGCTGACAAGATTGTTCCCGAAAAATAGAAAGATCTTTAGTAGTACCAGACCAAAAAGAAGAAGGAACTCCAAAAATATGTCAGGGGTTTCAACCAGAAAGGTCTCAATTTCAAAATTAGTTTTGAGATGAAGGAGTTTTAGCACTTTTCTACAGACCAAACTACATTGTATTAATTGTGCCTAGAACCTTTTCAACTCTCAATTTATAGCTTAGCAAGTTATCTGAGTTGATTGTGACTTATTTCACAAATCATATTGTGGGGGGGGGGGAAGGAAAATCCCTTGATTTAAGGCAGGAGTCAGCAACCCGCAGCTCTGGAGCTGCATGTGGCTCTTTCATCCTCTGCTATGGCTCAGTCGCTCAAAATATGTGTCGCAACCGCCAATGTGTGACACCCGCCGGCATGCAATTTACTGAGTTTTTCGACCCCTGGTAGGCCAACCATGGATAAATCCAAGAAAAGAAAAGTTTCAGAAGAAAACAGAATGTTTAATTCAACTACATATGCTAGTTTTGTGGCCGCTCAAGAAATAAGTCAGGCACGGGAAGGGTTTTGTGGCTCCTGGTGTTTTCTTTTCTGTGGGAAATGGGTCCAAATGGCTCTTTGAGTGTTTAAGGTGGCCGACCCCTAATTTAGGGTATCTGATCCCACCTTTTTCTCTTCCTGTCTTCAGTACTAGTAAAACAATTTGTACTTTTGTGTAAAACTTTTGAACAAATAGAAAACAAAATTAAGCAAAATACCCTTATGTGGTATGAGTTCTGACACTAGTTTTAATTTGAAGGTGGTTTAGAGGTGTACAAGAGTTCTGTATCGAGAAATGCATTTGTACCATGCTATCTCACTTATATCAGGGTGATATAATTAGAATAATTATGGGACTGGGGGTTAAAACATACGAGGAACAGTTGCAGGAACTGGGTATATCTAATCTAAAAAAAGAGAAGGGCTGGGAGTGACATGATATTAGTCTTCCAAGATTTGAGGGGCTGACACAGAGAAGACCATGTTGACTTATTCTCCAAAGCATCTGAGAGCAAGGCAATAATTAATGGATAGAAACATCTTAGAACAGGGGTCAGCAACCCGCAGCTCTGGAGCCGCATGTGGCTCTTTCATCCCTCTGCTGCGGCTCCCTGTTGCTTTTCAACTCCACAATTTCGGTTAGGACAGGCAGAGGAAAAAGGACGCCATGCTAGGAGGAGACTCTATGGTGAGGGAACCGGACTTCTGGTCAGCAGAAGAAAAAGGATGCCACGCTAAGAGGAGACTCTATGGTGGGGGAACCGGACTTCGGGTTGGCTCCAGAATTGAATGGGGGCTTCCGGTTAAGACCTTAATGGCTCTTTTGAGTGTTTAAGGTTGCCAACCCCTATTATAGAACGATGGAGAAGTTTCCAGACAGTGAGAACAATGAACCAGCTTACGTCCATAAGCTGTGGTTGCTCCCTCACTGGAGGTTTTTAAGAAGAGATTGGACATCCATTTGTCCAAAAGTCTCCTGACTTGAGCAGGGGGTTGTACCAGAAGACATGCAAGGTCCTGTGTCCTGTGATTCCATTTTTGTTTCATTGTGGCACATGCTAAGCATGCTAGATGTACTGGGTTGCTTACTGTTGTGCTATTAGGTCCCTTTCAACCTTATTATTCTGTTACCATCTCTAAATTTTAAATGTCTGCAATATGGTATTTCTAGCCAATATTTGCTGTTGATTACAAAGTGTAGATTCCACAGATCCAGAGTGGTAGTTTTTCCCCCCAGTTTTGATGGCACTGTAAGCCTTAAATCTCAAATTAACAAGAAAGACACAAACAGGGACAAGCCACAGGGGTGCACATTAAGTATTTTGATTTAATGTGTTGCACGAATCATGTTGCCTTTGAAGGATGTCACCCTTTCACAATCCTGCTGGACATCACCCCAAAATAATCAGAATGGCTTTTCCAGTGGAAAACCATCTCCTCCTACAGCATGTTCTCTCATCAAATGGCTATTCTTGCAACATACCTAAAGAAAAACATCTGGCTGTCAGCCACTAGCTATATATTTGAAAGAATAAATAAATACATCTGGTTTTTATTTTGGCCTGAGCTATACCAAATCTTTGAACTTAATTCTAGATCAGTTATGGCTGTAGTCCGTACCCGAATTAGCAATGGAGCAGATGGAAGGTCAGCAATGATTGCATCCTGACTCTAGAAAAAAAAAATTCTAGGCCTGTTGGATGTTTGCCTGTTAAAGAAAGGCACAGAAACAGGGGTGCTATTCAGCAGGTTCTGACAGGTTCTGGAGAACCGGTAGCGGAAATTTTGAGTAGCTTGGAGAACTGGCAAATACCACCTCTGGCTGGCCTCAGAGTGGGGTGGGCATGGACATTTTGCAGTATCCTTCCCCCCAGAGTGGGGAGGGAATGGGGATTTTGCAGTATCCTTCTCCTGGAGTGGGGAGGGAATGGGGATTTTGCAGTATCCTTCCCCCAAGAGTGGGGATTTTGCAGTATACTACCTCTGGAGTGGGATGGGAATGGGGATTTTGCAGTATCCTTCCCCCAAGAGTGGGGATTTTGCAGTATCCTTCCTCTGCTATGCCTGCCAAACCACACCCACCAAGCCACACCACACCACGCCACACCACACCACACCACGCCCGCCAAGCCACGGCTACAGAAACGGTAGTAAAAAAAATTTGAATTCCACCACTGCACAGCAACCTTCCAGGCAGTGTGAGAAATGTCAGATTAATACCAAAATAATATAAGGTAACCGACATTAATCATGTGAACTGTCTCATTTCACCAGAAATTCTAGTACACACCAAGGGTTAACTGTCTATGGAGAGTCTCAATCATCCAGGTCAGGGTTGTCCAAAGGTGCTTTTCCAAATGGCAACTGGAAATTCTTGTGGGTTTTTGTTTTTTTTCGTAGAAAATGTTTCGCTTCTCATCCAAGAAGCCAGACTGAGAACTGAAGCAGCTTCTTGGATGAGGAGTAAACATTTTCCAGAAAAAAAAACCCAGAAAGTCCAATTGCCTTTTGGAAAAGCACCTTTGGGACTACGAGGATTAAAACACATACTGATTTGCACATTTCAGTAAGCCTGAGATAAAATACTTGCAGATCCAGAGCTGTAGGCATCCCTAAGACCCGCTTTGAAGCCTACGTGGTCACAGTTGTTAGGCCCCCAAGCACCTTAAGCTCAAATCAATCATTAACCGTTAGGGCTGCTGGGTTTGCATGAAACATGTAGTCATGCTTAACTACTATCCAACCTAGTGTTCCAGATTCTTACAACACACTGAATCATAAAGTAACCCCATAGGTTGGACCCAGGTAATGTGCTAGGCCCGTGATGGCGAACCTATGGCGCGCGTGCCACAGGTGGCACACAGCGCCTTCACTGTGGGTCCGCGAGCCGTCGCCCCAGTTCAGTCTGCCACGCATGTGTGCGCCTTCCGCTGGCCAACTGGTCATTGGGTGTTTGCCATGCATGCGTGGCGGGCAGAGTGTGTGTGTGGGGGGCCACGCATGCATATGCAGGGGGGCTCGTGCAGGCGGGCCACATGTGCATGCACAGGGGGCGGGGCGCATTCGTGGGGGGCGCACACGCATTGCATTTTGTGGGTTTGGTCGCGCGCTTTGGGCACTCATTCTGGAAAAGGTTAGCCATCACTGTGCTAGGCTAACACGATGTCTAGCTGCACAATTTGTGAGGACTATTTATAATCGCAGCTATTGCCTACTTCCATTCATCAACCACAAGGGACTTAAGCCCAGTGTTCTCTTAAGACATCTCTTCTCACATGGATGCTAGACTTAACATTAATGGAAGACTTAACATTCTTTCCAGAAGATCCTATTAACCAATACCTATTCATAGCAGCAATCATAAGGCTATCAAATGTGTATTTATATCCCATCACCTCTGTTCTGCAGCAGACAGCCACAGGGGTTCCTCATCAAGATGTAATTGAAGAGAAAGCACAAAAGACTTCAGCTTCAGGACGATGGGCTACCAGTAATGATGAAGTGGAGGTGGGGGGAGGAAATATCATTGACTGTCATTGACATTTACAGTCAAGAATGAATTGCATGCACTTTTCTCTTTGCCATCATGCTCCCTCTCCTTGCCAAAAGTGGAACAGATGTTAGAGGAAAAGAATCTGAGGAGAAAGGTCCTGTTAATTTTCTCCTTTTCCTCACAGTAAAGTTTCTTCTCTCTTTGTGGTAGATGAATAAGGAAATAAATGAAACTGTGAGAGAACTATGCAGTTAATTTAGTTAAGCTCATTTTAACTGAGATCAGATCTCATATATTCTTGGGAATTTCTTGGCAAGGGCAGACAAACATTAATATAGTTGTTGTTGTTGTTTCTTCTTCTTCTTCTTCTTCTTCTTCTTCTTCTTCTTCTTCTTCTTCTTCTTCTTCTTCTTCTTCTTCTCCTTCTCCTTCTCCTTCTCCTCCTCCTCCTCCTCCTCCTCCTCCTCCTCCTTCTTCATCTTCTTCTTCCAAATTCATCATCAGATGTTGGCAATCTTATTTTTATCAACAGCCACACAAAAAAGTACTGTTGAGTTTTGTCCAAACTGGTCCCTTAGATTTAGAAGCCATGATGTTCTTCTTCTGCCTGGACCTTGTTTGCCTTCAATCTTTCCCTGGAGGATTAAGTGAAGGGTGCCGTATTTTTCTGAGTGTCGCATCACATGTCCAAAATATTCTAACCTTTGCTTTTTAATGGCTTTGATGATTTCCCTTGGCCTTCACAGGCAGCTTATCACCTCCTCATTTCTGATTTTGTCAACCCAATTTATACATAACTGCCGCCTGTAAATCCATCATATAATTTAGGGAAGCAAAACAAGATAAATGAATCTAAGACGATAGAGACCCCCCTGAGATTTACAGGGTTAAATCTCTGTACATGATAAATCCTTACCTATTTTCCCGATACACATATCGTTGTAGGTACAAACAGGTCTTCTCCTGTGAAACACCCTTGACAACATATGCAACATTCCCTAAATAATCTCCACCAAAAGTGGTGGCACAACTCTACCTTAGATCTCTAGCTTAGAATTTATAAAGTGTCTTGTCCGTGTGGATAAGCCACTGCTGTATTTATTAGGAATGGAGCAGCAGTGAAATCCAAAAATTTTTACTATTGGTTCTATGGGCGTGGCTTGGTGAGTGTGGCTTGGTGAGCATGGCAAGGGAAGGATATTGCAAAATCTCCATTCCCACCCGACTCCAGGGGAAGGATACTGCAAAATCCCCGTTCCCTCCTCACTCCTGGGGGAAGGATACTGCAAAATCTCCATTCCCACTCCACTCCTGGAGGAAGTATATAGCAAAATTTCCACTCCCACCCCACTCCAGGAGAAGGATACTGCAAAATCCCCATTCCCTCCTCACTCCTGGGGGAAGGATACGGCAAAATCTCCATTCCCACTCCACTCCTGGGGGAAGGATATAGCAAAATCTCCATCCCCACCCCACTCTGGGGCCAGCCAGAGGTGGTATTTTCCAGTTCTCGGAACTACTCAAAATTTCTGCTACCGGTTCTCCAGAACCTGTCAGAACCTGCTGGATTTTACCCCTGGAATGGACCACATTCAGCTCAAGCAGATGGCTCCAGATACAAACCTAGCTCCATTGGTACAAGTTGTTTAATTGGCTTTTGGGATTAACCCATTTTTCCTGTGAACATACAACGCACCATCACATATAATTGACTCAGCTTGCACAACAACTACAAAGTTAGCATTGGCCAAGTCTAGGATTTTATGCAAATGCAACTCCAAAATCTATAACTGCGTGTTGTGTGGAGGCAGGTTACAAGGGAGGCCTTCAGGCCAAACTTTTTTTCAATGCCGCAGCATCATTTTACATGAAGATGGCTGGCAGCAAGGTTATTTTTGGTTTTTTTAATTGTCAGTCCACCAGCAGTCAGAAATCCTTGCCAGTCTGCAGCTAATCACTCAATGATCAGTAGATTTAAATCTATTTTCCACCTGAACTAATGGACCATACTGTTAGGTAAGTGAATGCATCTTTCTTTTTTAGACTTCTCATTTCTTACCTGTCATTCTAAATCTGCTGGTTGTGTTGTTTCTTTTCCCTGTGAACATTCCATTTTCTTAAAAGGTTCACACGCCCATATTCTCCATGAGAGCAGACTGCCAAAGTTCCTTAGCTTCCTTTCAAACGATATGTATAAAAGAAAGTAATAAATTATATATGTGTTGGTATGATGTATTACTTTGTTTTTGCAGTAACAGACAAGAGTCAGGTATCTTTCTGAAATGGCTATCCTATCCACGTTCATTTGAAACTGATTTAGAATAGTGGAGTGGAGTGGAGTGGAGTGGAATGGAGTGGAATGGAATAGAATAGAATAGAATAGAATAGAATAGAATAGAATAGAATAGAATAGAATAGAATAGAATAGAATAGAACACCTTGGAGGTCTTCTAGTCCAACCCCCTGCTTAGGCAGGAAACCCTACACCATTTCAGACAAAATACACCTTCTTAAAAGCATCCAGTGTTGGAGCATTCACAAGTTCTGGAGGCAAGTTTTTCCACTGATTAATTGTTCTAACTGTCAGAAAATTTCTCCTTCCAAGTTGCTTCTGTCCTTGATTTGTTTCCATCCATTGCTTCTTGTCCTGCATTAAGGTGCTTTGGAGAATAGTTTGACTCCCTCTTTTTTGTGGAAGCCTCTGAGATATTGGAACCCTGCTATCATGTCTCCCCTAGTCCTTCTTTTCATTAAACTAGACATACCCAATTCCTGCAACCGTTCTTCATATGTTTTAGCCTCCAGTCCCCTAATCTTTGTTGCTCTTCTCTGCACTCTTTCTAGAGTCTCAACATCTTTTTTACATCGTGGTGACCAAAACTGAATGCAGTATTCCAAGTGTGGCCTTACCAAGGCATTATAAAGTGGTATTAACACTTCATGTGATCTTGAGTCTATCCCTCTGTTTATGCAGCCTAGAACTGTGTTGGCTTTTCGGCAGCTGCTGCACATGGCTGGCTCATATTTAAATGGTTGTCCACTAGAACTCCAAGATCCCTCTCACAGTTGCTACTATTGAGCAATGTACCATATATACTGTAGCTGTGCATTTTGTTTTTCTTGCCTAAATGTAGAACCTTACTTTTTTCACCATTGAATTTCATTTTGTTAGATAGGACCCAATGTTCAAGTCTGTCAAGATCCTTCTGTATCTTTATTTATTTATTTATTTATTCGACACTGTGACGGCACCCTGAGGAGCCCCTCTCTGTGAGAGCGCACGGGTCGGTGAGAGGTATTCGGTAGCAGCAGGCGGTCCCGTAAGTATCCCGGCCCTATGCCATGGAGCGCTTTAAAGACATCTTAAGCCTATCTTCTGCATTGTTGGCTATTCCAGCTAGCTTGATATCATCTGCAAATTTGATGAGTTCCCCATCTATCCCCTCGTCCAAATCATTGATGAATATGTTGAAGAGTAGTGGGCCTAAAACAGAGCCCTGTGGTACCCCACTGCATACTTCCCTCCATGTAGATGCAGTTCCATTGAGGACTACATGTTGATTGTGGTTGGTCAGCCAGTTACGAATTCATCTGGTGGTGATGCTGTCTAACCCACATTTTTCTATTTTATCAAGTAGTAGGTTATGGTCTACTTTGTCAAATGCCTTACTGAAGTCCAAATAAATTATATTGACAGCATTCCTTTGGTCCACTGGTTTTGTCACTTTGTCAAAGAATGCAATAAGATTAGTCTAGCATGATCTGTTTTTAACAAACCCATGTTGGGTTAAATGCTCCCGGTTTGGACCGAATCGCCCGATCCGGTAGCGATGGCAGCAGGTAGTTCAGAGAACTGGTAGCAAAAATCCCTGCCCCCCTCCCTGCCCAGCTGAGCCGCGCGATCATCAGAGGTTTTTTTTTTTTTTAACTTTTAAAAGCATTTTTCTTCGGCATTTTTTTTTTCAGTCTCTTCAGCCAAAGAGGATGTAAAAAAATACTTTTAAAAGGCTCCTTTGACAATCCCAGCTGCCTGGTCGTCAGAGGCTTTTTTTCTTTTAAAGGCAAAAAAAATGCTTTTAAAAGAAAAGAAAAGCCTCTGACGATCAGGCAACTCAGCTGGGATTGTCAGAGGAGCCTTTTAAAAGCATTTTTTTACAACCTCTTTACAACCAAATTTTTATAAAAAATGTTTTTAAAAGTAAAAAAAAAAAAGTTGGCCCCACTAAGGCACGCCCACAGAACCGGTAGTAACATATTTTACATTTCACCCCGTGGCAAAGGCAAACCATTCTGTATTATTGCCATGAAAACAATGCATTTATGTCTGGAAGGTCACCAAAAGTTGAACTCAATTTAAGAGAGTCCTTATTTTCAGTACAAAAATAGTGTGGAATATCACAATCCTTTTGAACTAATGTAACTAAGTAAAGATAAACTAAATAACAGAATTTAGATTTTTTACTGATCCACCCGTTGGAAAGCACCTTTGGGACAACCATGACTTGGGTGACTGAGAATCTTCATAGACGTTGCTCCAACCATATTTTTTTTAGAAAGATGCTTGCCAGTAGACCATGGAAAGCCTGCAGGTGGCCCCTGGGCTTCCAGTTGGTCCATAACCGCCACATGAAAGTCTCTGTGTGGGTTGTATCTTCAAATTATGGAGCCAATTTAAATTATTAATGAAAATGCAATCTCAATTTATGCATATCCACTCACAAATAAGTTCCCCTATCTACCCAGACTCATTAAATTTACCTCTAAGAAATATTACATAGATATTTTTTTTTCTCCAGAGGGTGTTTTTTTTTAAAAAAAAAAGAAAAAGAAAGCCAGCAGTGATAAGACCTTAATTTGTTTATAGGAATTAAAAATATATTGAATCACCACTGGGAGATCCCTATTACTAGCTACCGGCTAACGCAACAGCTTTTACACCAAATTGTTCTTGTTGCTGTTGTTAGTTGCAAAGTCGTGTCCGACTCATCATGACCCCATGGACAATGTTCCTGTCCTCTACCATCCTCTGGAGTCCATTTGAGCTCACACCTACTGCTTCAGTGACTCCATCCAGCCACCTCGTTCTTGTTGTGCCTCGCCCGCCCCCTCTCCACAGCCGGGCCCCTCTCATCTCCTATTATCTCAGCCAGGGACTGATAGTGCAGATGAACGGCCTGGCATGCCTCCAGCCCCCAGTCCTGGCACCATGCCCGGACAGACCGAGCAAATAAACCCCTCCCCCACAGCATGTGAGCATGAGGAGCATGAAGCCAGTCACGAGCTGGAATTGCCGGCAGCTGGAGGGTGGTTAGATCCACGCTTCCGGAGAATGGAGAGGTGACGTCAGCAAAAGGAAGGAAGGGGCAGGCCTGGATAGTGCTGAGTCATGGAGCCACACCCCATGGCCTATATAAAGGATCTGCTTTCTGGCATTCTTTGAGTCAGGCAAAGTCTAATCTGGATTGCTGAAGGCACACCTTGGACTCCTGCCTGCTCTGAGAACTCTGACAAACTTTGGCAAAGCTGCAGAGGCTTTGTGGCCACGCTTGATACAGACTTCCCCGACCCGGCCATCAGGGGAGGAGTGGGACACGACAGTTCTATGCCGTCCCCTTCTTCTTTTGCTGTCAATCTTTCCCAGCATTAGGCTCTTCTCCAGTGAGTCCTTCCTTCTTATTAGGTGGCCAAAGGATTTGAGTTCCCTCTTCAGGATCTTGCCTTCTAAAGAGCAGTCAGGGTTGATCTCCTCTAGGACTGACTGGTTGGATTGCCTTGCAGCCCAAGGGACTCGCAGGAGTCTTTTCCATCACCAGAGTTCAAAGGCCTCCATTCTTTGGCACTCAGCCTTTCTTATGGTCCAACTTTCAAGAGGCTTCTACATAGGCACAATGTATGCAGCTGATCTTTTATCGACTGCAACTGCCTTACAGACAGCCTGAACCAATTGCTCTAAGAAGACCTCCAAGGTCCCTTCCAAATCTGTTATTTTGTAGGCTACCCTGAGCTCATGTAAAAAAGAAAAAACACAAATCTAATGAATGCAAACAACCAACAGCAGCCTAAAAATTATACCTAAAGACCAGATATTGGCAACCTTTTTGGACAACTAGGACACATTTTGAAAATACTATTTTCTCTCTGAAATGGTAAGAGAAGATTGGTAGGTAAACTGGTCAGCTTTTTTCCTGCCACTCTCACTAGTGTTCTCCCAATCGCCTGTGGTCTATTTAACCAACCATATTTAAGCACACAATACTTAGCATTGGATGGACTTGTCTTCTGTCTCTCAGCCAAAACTATTGTCAGGGTTCCAAGTAATAAGTCCCATTCAATAAGAACTTCGAGGCTGGCAATTTCCTCAAAGGACATTTTAGTAGGACATATCAAATTGGCAACTTCCTGTTGGAAAACCAGCTCTAATTTGGCGCCGGTTTTCCCCCTTAATTAAAAGTAAAACTTCATCAGTCTCCCTCCCAGAGTTTCAGTCACATGATCCACGGTGCCGCAGTGGTTAGAGTCAATGGTGGAATTCCAATTATTTTACTACCGTTTCTGTGAGCATGGCTTGGTGGGCGTGGCAGGGGAAGGATACTGCAAAATCCCTATTCCCACCCCACTTTGGGGCCAGCCAGAGGTGGTATTTGCTGGTTCTCTGAATTACTCAAAATTTCTGCTACCGGTTCTCCAGAACCTGTCAGAACCTGCTGAATAGCAACCCTGGTTAGAGTGCAGTACTGCAGGCTACTTCTGCTGATCACTGGCTGCCAGCAGTTTGGCAGATGGAATCTCACCAGCCTCAAGGTTGACTCATCCTTCCATCCATCCGAGGTGGGTAAAATGAGGAGCCAGATTGTTGGGGGCAAGAGGCTGACTCTGTAAACCTCTTAGAGAGAGCTGTAAAGCACTGTGAAGCGGTATGTAAGTCTAAGTGCTATTGCTAAAGTGGGAAGGAAGAAAGGGAAGGGAAGGGAAGGGAAGGGAAGGAAGGAAGGAAGGAAGGAAGGAAGGAAGGAAGGAAGGAAGGAAGGAAGGAAGGAAGGAAGGAAGGAAAGGCCATGTTGGCACAGTGGTTAGAATACAGTACTAATTCTGCTGATTGCTAGCAGTTTGATTTGCACCAGCTCAAGGTTGACTCAGCCTTCCATCCTTCTGAGGTGGGTAAAATGAGGACCCAGATTGTTGGGGGCTATAGGCTGGCTCTGTAAACCACTTAGAGAGGGTTGTAAAGCACTGTGAAGTGGTATATAAGTATAAGTGCTATTGCTATTGTTATCCAATCAGCATACAGTCCAGTTGCAAAATGACCTCAGCCTCTGCCCTGCAGACAACTGCACGAATGTCCTTGATCCCCCCGGGGAAGAATTTTATTTAGACTACAACGCCCCAGCTAATCTCTACCAACCCCCTCCCTAGCCCCTTCACGCCAGGCTCTGTCAGCCCTGAAGCCACGAGAAAAGAAACCACCTCTCTAGCAACTACACAAAAAGAAAATGGCCACCGTTCAACCAACAACTAACTGACAAGAATTATTGTGAAGACAAGATGGTTAGAAAGAACCAGGTGGAAAGAAAGAATAATTAGGTTTTCAGCATTTGCTCATCCCGCTTAATTGTGCTTAGAGAACATATTTATAAAGAAGCAGAAAGCTAGGTTAGGATCTTCTTCCCACCACTTTCAAGCTGTCTAATATTTTATTTGGGTTTTTTTTTTTTTTTTGCACCATGTGCTAGTTTTCATAATTCAGCACAAAGTGCCAAGTACTTTAAATGGACTTATTAATGACCCTTTAATTTACTTTACCAGTGTTGAATTCATAAAACATTCATGATCCGTTTACACAGAACTTTTCCAAGGACTCCTTTGGGCAAACAATTGACAAGATCAACCAGGATAACAAAGAGAATATTTCCAAGCATCAGCTAGTTAACTCTTTTCCCTCCCTTCTTTCCAAATTAAAAAGACTTATGCTAGATGTAAGCTCAACCTCTGGCAGATAATACATAGTTTATTGATTCATTAGAATAGAATAGAATAGAATTGTTTCTTGGCCAAATGTGATTGGACTCACAAGGAATTTGTCTCTGGTGCATATGCTCTCTGTTTACATAAAAGAAAAGATACCTTCATCAAGAATCATAAGGTACAACACTTAATGATAGTCATAGGGTACAAATAAGCAATCAGGAAACAATAAGGAATAGAATAGAATAGAATAGAATAGAATAGAATAGAATAGAATAGAATAGAATAGAATAGAATAGAATACTAGAATTCTAGAATGGACTAGAATTTTTACGTTTTTAAATGTTTAAATTTTAAATCTGGTTTTAATGGGGTTTTATTATTTATATCTCTATTTTAAATATTCGGCCTATGTAATAAGTTTTTTAAATTAATGTTTTACTCTGTATATATATATATGTTTTTATATGGCTGTAAACTGCCCTGAGTCCCTAGGGAGATAGGGTGGTATAAAAGTATGAACAATAAATAAATAAATAAATAAATAGAATAGAATAGAATAGGATAGAATAGAATTGAATTGAATTGAATTGAACTGAATTTTTTATTGGCCAGATGTGATTGGACACACATGGAATTTGTCTTTGGTGCATATGCTCTCAGTGTACATAAAAGAAAAGATACCTTCATCAAGGTACAACACTTACAACACTTAATGATAGTCATTGGCTACAAATAAGCAATCAGGAATTAGTTGTATGAACCAGCCAATGGTGGCCTAATCAGTAAACCAAAGATAGAAAATCTATGGTTGTTCATATCTGAACTAATACCAATAACAGCAGTTATTATGCTGAGCAGTTTTGTTTTTCCCCCATATTCACACTTTATAAAATTCAAAGATCTTCCCGACTTTTACCAAAGTTTGCAGTTTTCTTTATAAAGACGTTTCGAACAATTCATTATTTTTAAGACACCAACAAAACTCTCATACATGTGCACACAGACAAGTCCGCTGTAACAAACAGAAAAGGTAATTTGTGCTGTCAGGTCACGCAGCTGTTAAAGATGAAGACTTTGTCAAATAAAAAAGACTTAGCAACTTTCATTCAGTGTTCACAAAGCTGAGAGGGGGTTATTAGCAATGGTGGGATTCAGCCAGTTCGCACCACTTCGGGAGAACTGGTTGTTAACTTTCTGAGCAGTTTGGCAAACTGGCTATTGGAAGAAATCATTAGGGCAGAGAACCGGTTGTTAAATTACTTGAATCCCACCACTGGTTATTAGCCAAGATGACGAGGGGGACTGGAGGCTAAAGCATACAATTAACGGTTACATGAACTTGGCATGGCTAGTGTAGCGAAGAGAAGGACCAGGGGAGACATGATAGCCGTCTTCCAATATTTGAGGGGCTGCCACAGAGAGGAAGAGGTCAAGCTATTTTCCAAAGCACCTGAAGGCCAGACAAGGAAAAATGGATGGAAACTGAACAATGAGACATTCAACCTAGAAATAAGGAGAAATTTTCTGACAGTGACAACAATCAACCCATGGAACAGAAGTTGCCTTCAGAAGTTGTGGGAGCTTCATCACTGGACACTTTCAAGAAGAGACTGGACTGCCATCTGTCAGAAATGGTGTAGGGTCTTTTGCTTGGGCGGGGGGTTGGACTAGATGACCTACAAGGTACCTTCCAATTCTGTTAATCTTTATCTGTATCGACTAATACTGTATTTCTTTGCTATGTTTTGAAAAAACCTTCAAACTTGCCAAGCAAAATATCTAGATTAAGATAATCCAGCTAGAAACTCTCCTCTTGAAGATTTAGACTTATAGAAGCTTAATTTTTGAGTTTTAGAAATTTTCCAGACCAACTCCAAAGTTCAGTTCAGAATCCACTTAAAATCTCTGCTTAAAGAGCACCAAAGAGGCCTTTCTCAGCCCAGCTGTCTTCATTCTTAAGAAGCTAAACAACACCTCCATGGTTCAGTTCACAAAACATGTTAAGACAAAACAATTAAATAGCATTATGCAGTGCAAAAATCACAGCCGCAGAAATGGCTTTCTCATGAAATGGTAAATGAAGCTCCAGTCCAAAGAGACAGTATTTTCAAAATATGTCACTACTGTATTTCAAATTAACCGAAAATATATCTACGCGTGAACAATGTGAGACCACATTAAAATTAAAAGGGAGTGGAAAAAATACCCACTAAACCACTCCAAAAGGATTGACCCAATTACTATAAAGTCTTCTGGTCTGTTCGTCAAAAACACACCAAAAAAAGAAGTCCAAATGTTGACAAACAACTTATAAACCATCTTTTGCTGCAGATTCCTAGCCTCCATGAACAAAATGTCCAGACATCAGAACGGACATCGTCAGGGGTGGGCTGCTGAGGGTTCCCAGGGGTTTGGGAGAACCTCTAAGATTCTGTGTAGTTTGGAGAACCCCCAAATCCCACTCCTGGCTGGCCCCACCCCGCCCCGCCTCGCCCACCCCAACCTTCCCAGGAGTCCCCATGTGGCCCGTTTTGGATGCAGGTAAGTGCAGGGAGTGCACAGAGGCTCGGGGGGTGGCATAAAATGGGTATACTGGAAGTATTGGAAACAGGCCCATTTCTGGCCTCCAAAGGGCCTCCGGAGCCTGGGGAGGGCAAAAATGTCCCCCTCCACCATAGTGCAGGAGGTCGACTGGCCACACCCACCATGGCCACGCCCACCCAGCAACTAATTAGAGAACCCTTGTTAAAATTTTTGAAACCCACCCCTGGACATCGTGATGGACATCCAGCGGATTTGGCATCTCTACATCCAAAGAAAACTTTTATCGGGATACACTGTCAGTGTAGGGAGAACAAAAACAAAAAGTTTGCGATCCACGAGAGCTCCAACGTTTGGCTCTGAGCTCCTGTTTGCTGAACGAAAGTGCTCGCTTTGGAGGATTAAGAAGCAGAAAGTGGCAGACTGGCAGCTAATCGGACAATCAAAACAGCCAGGAAGAGAAGACGGAGGGCACCCTGAGTGAGAACGGAGACTGTTTGGCTGCGGAGAGGCAGCACTTTGCATTTCTTAAGTGCTGCACCAGCAAAAATGCATGGAGATTTATTGGGAATGCCCAGTGCTTTGCTGACACCAGTGTTCTAAGTGACGGTAATGTAGAGCAGGTGGGTCCTTTCCAGAAGCCAAAGAGAAGGTCCACACAGGCCTTGTTTGCTCAATCCCAGAATATCCTGCTGCTTTAAGATAAGGGTACCCCAAGCACTGGATAAGGGACGAAGTGGCTCAGTGGCTAAGACGCTGAGCTTTTGGATTGAAAGATTGGCAGTTCAGCGGTTCAAATCCCGAGTGCTGCCTAACGGGGTGAGCTCTCGTTCCTTGTCCCAGCTTCTGCCAACCTAGCAGTTCGAAAGCACGTAAAAAATGCAAGTAAAAAAATAGGGACCAACTTTGGTGGGAAGATAACAGCGTTCCACGCGCCTTTGGCATTTAGTCATGCCGGCCACATGACCACATCTTCGGACAGCGGAGTCTCTTCGGCTTTGAAACGGAGATGAGCCCCGCCCCCTAGAGTCAGGAACGACCAGCACATATGTGCAGCAGGGCTCACTGCATTGCAAAATCACCTGGGGACATTGCATCACCCTCCAGGCTTCAACCAAACATGACCACACATGGCCCCATGGGAGTTTGACTACAGCCAATAGAATACATTTCTTGCACAGGAACAGGAAGCTCAAGGGCAAGACCCAAGAGAGGGTATAAATAACCCTCGCTCTCCACTCCACATGGTCAGCTGCACCAGGATCGTGTACTTGGTGGTTCTATTCACCATTAAACCATCTTTCCAATCAGCCTCCATGTTTCTAGTGCCTTTCTTTTTCTCCGCTCGGAACTGAACCAGATGGCTATTTCTTCCAACAATTGTAAACAGATAAATTCCTTTTAGACAGTGCCGCTAATTTTCTGATTGGTTCCAAAGAGCAAGGTGATATGTGAATATCTAGGCCAGGAAAAAAAAAACTGGCTAGTGAGAATAGGGTTGATTTTGTTTGAGAAAAAAACCCAGCTTCGCTCATGAAAAGCTCCATAAAGTTGTGCCTATTTCATTAGATTTGTTCCAGCTGCTTGAAAACTGGGATACACTGGCTCTGCCCAGTATTTGCTGGTAGCTATGAAGAAAGCCAAAACAAGTGGGAGAAACATTTTAATTTTTCCTAGGCCTACACTAGATGTAATTTGAATAATCTTCCATTTTTTTCCACACTTAAGTGTCTTCTTTTTCTAGGCTAAAAAGAGATGAGGGAAACAAACGGCCTTGCAAAATTCTCCAACAAGTTGCGGACAAAGAAATCGTCTTTGGGAAAAATTGATACTGAAGGAACAATTGTGAAAAATTAAATGATTGAACGACTGTCTTTAAAGTAAAGGGTTTCAATAGATTAAAAAACTGTGAAAAACATATATGATAAAAGGAGAAATGAAGAGAATAATTTGAAATAGGTGAAGATGAGGAGGGCGGATGGTAATATTGATTATATTTTCTATAAAAAATATAAATAAGAGATAAAAGGGAGAAAGGAGAATATTGGCAGAAACTGGAGTATATATAGTAAACATGGAGAAAATAAACTGTATGAATTTTGATTCTGTCAATACTCGATTTAGAAACTATGTATTTTATGTTTGTATGCCTGAAAAAAATGTTTTTTTAAAAAAGAAAGAAATCAGATGCATGGTTCCCCCAAATATTTTGAGCGGAAAGAAAAATTCCACAATGTGGGTAGGACTCCCCTGATCCATGACCATAGACTTTTAGCAGAAATGTCCTTCCGATGTATATTTATTTATTTATTTATTTATTTATTTATTTATTTATTTATTTATTTATTTATTTATTTATCACAACAGTATATATAAGGATATCTTCTCTTAAGGATTCATGAAGCATGGGGAGCCAAGAAACCTGCTCAGAGTTGGAGAGAGGATGGAATAACGAAAGACACGGCATGCGCATCTCATGATGGCCAACTCATCACTAAGTAAATGGCAAGAATGGCTATAGTCCATCCATGGGAATTTCTTACAGGGGTGGGATTAAACTGGCTTGGACCGGTTCAGGCGAACCGGATGCTAGTTTTACATCTGGTTCGCCAAACCAGTAGTTGCAAGAACTGGCTGACTCCGCCCACCCCGCCCCTCCCAGGCATCTCCACGCAGCCCATTTTGGATGCGAGGTAAGTGCAGGGCCCACGCGGAGACCCTGGGAGAGTGAAAAATGGGCCTACTGGAAGTTCTGGAAGTCAAGAAACAGGCCCGTTTCCAGCCTCCAGAGGGCCTCTGGAGCCTGGGGGAGGCTGTTTTCGTCCTCCCGGAGGCTCAAGGAAAGACTCCAGAGCCTGGGAGGGTTTCACCACCACTACCCCCACCGTGGTGCAGGAGGCTAAGTAGGCCACACCCCATGGCCACGCCCACCCAGCAACTGAGCAGAGAACCGGATGCTAACATTTTTCAGTCCCACCCTGGAATTTCACCATGACTCTCCTCTGTTTGGGAGAAGTTTCTCAAGCTATTTCTCTTTCATCATGGAGCCTTGTGGAAAATAGACATTTTTTTTGTCCCTGCAGGGCACTTCTCCAAGTAGTGATGAGAATAACTCTGTTAGCCAATGTATCTCTACTCGGGTAGTCAAAACTTGGCAGCTTCCATTTCGGGTGAGACCAAAAGACTACTGAACATTATCTGGGGGTCAGTCTAGTGCACCCCCAGTCCTAGAGAGAAAGTCACAAGGGATGGGTGCCTTGTAGGGAGAACAAATACGCACTTTTGGCCTGCCCTGTGCGGTTTGGCATTTGTTCCTTTAGCAACAGCAACTCTTCTAAACATGGATCCAGATGACTTTTTTTTCTTCAGCTGCATAGTTAGAAACACATGGATGTTATTTATTATATGTACTTAGAGTCGAACCACTGGCAGAGAGAGGAGACTAATGTTTTAAATTAAAAATATATATATGTATGGGTTTATGTATGTGTGTCTCCAACTATTTTCCTTTTGCAAACAAATTTTACTCTGCCCCATGATAACTAGAATCTGGAGAGTATTTATTGTGAACCCAGAAAGTCCCTCATTAAATCCCCAACATCCGGAGCTTAGGCTAGAAAAAGTACCGTAATTTTGAAGTACTGCCAAAACACTGAAAAGAGCATGTAAGACAGACCAGCAGTCTGATTGATTGGAAAGAGACTTCCTATCACCCTTTGAGAGTTGTACAACCGTTGAGAGTTGTATAGACCCATATTTCTCAACAACTTCAAGACAGGTGATTTCAACTCCCAGAATTCCCCAGCCAACATGCTTAAAGTTGCTGAGGTTGAGAAACAGTGGTCTAGACCAGGAATCTCCAAACTTGGCAATGTTAAGACTTGTGTACTTCAAGTCCCAGAATTCCTCAGCCAACATGGTTTAAAACAGAGTAGCCTCTCTTGCAAACTGTATTCATTGGGTAAATTTTGAAGCATCCCTTTTGTTTTCCATGGTGGGTTATTTAGGCCCTTGCTTCAAAGTGATTGACTAAGTCTCAAAACCGATTGCTCAATGATTTTATGACTCGGGCTTAGTCATGACACAATCTTTTTGGCACTGTTTGTGTTGACCTGCTATGGTAACACATCAAGGAGGACTCCATCGGTGACAATGGCAACGATCCCTGTTCTTGAATCAGTGATGTTGGCTGGTTATACTAGAATTGTAGCCCAGCACATCTGGAGGATCAAGTTGGGGAAAGTGAAAATTAGATCAACAGCTTTCTACTCAATTACCAAAAAGATCCTCCTTCACCAACCACCTCACAAAAGAGGCTTCTATCTTCCTGGTTTGTTTCCAGAATGCTTCATGATTTCTGGAGTGTATCTCTTGGAAGTTCTTTGAAGCTTCCTTTTTCAGTTACGGGCGATCAAGTGCTGCTAATAGTGCTCCTTTGTGTGACCTCTTTCCAACACTCTAGCTGTCTCTATTTCCCAACTGGAGAAAAGCCCATGTAAAGAACCCCCTTATTGATGTCTTCTTTGGCTCTGAAAAGAAACCAGGGAAGGTACCAACTGCTGGAGATAGGATTGTACAATGAAAGACAGGACGTTGATATACGAACCTCAGGTTATCTTGTACATTCCAAGCCAGTAGCTTTGGACAGTCTTTCATTAAGAAGATGCCTCACACACAAGTGTCTGTATTATCACAGAGAAACTGCTCGCATTCAGGGACCCAAATAGACACGTGCATGGGAATAGATACAGAGACACACGGCAATAGGAGCAGTGAGAAGCATCACGTGGCAACTGCAATCCCTTATAGCAGGAGTGTCCAACCTTGGCAAACTTAAGACTAGTGGAATTTAACTCCCAGAATTCCACATGTTTTAAATTTGCCAAGGTTAGACATCCCTGTCTTACAGGTTTGCTTAAGCCTGGTAAATTATAACCGATTGCACGTACGCAAGAGTGCTAATGCATGGACAACAATTTGCATGTCACCCTTCAGAGGATTGATGGTAAATTTACTTATAAGTGTTATAAAGAAGATTGAAGTTGCTATTCAGTTTTTATCTTCCTTTCTATAAAAAAAATCAATAAATATTACATTAAAAACATCATAGCTTTCACCTGATCTGCTAAGCCGAAAGTAACAATCAGGCTACGGGTTGGAATGTTGCACCAGGTCACCCAACACAGTAAATGTTCAACTTGAATGTGTTAATAAACCACTATTGCTGTGTTTATGTACAGGATGTTTTGCTGAAAGAAATCAAACATGATAGGGATGTCCAACCACTGAGCACATTTTGATCAGGGATGATATCCAACTTTGAGAACCTTAAGATCTGTGGCCTTCAACTCCCAGAATTCCTCAGCCAACATGCTTAAAGTTGCTGAGGTTGAGAAACAGTGGTCTAGACCAGGAATCTCCAAACTTGGCAATGTTAAGACTTGTGTACTTCAAGTCCCAGAATTCCTCAGCCAACATGCTTAAAGTTGCTGAGGTTGAGAAACAGTGGTCTAGACCAGGAATCTCCAAACTTGGCAATGTTAAGACTTGTGTACTTCAACTCCCAGAATTCCCTAGCCAACATGCTTAAAGTTGCTGAGGTTGAGAAACAGTGGTCTAGACCAGGAGTCTCCAAACTTGGCAATGTTAAGACTTGTGTACTTCAACTCCCAGAATTCCTCAACCAACATGGTTTAAAACAGAGTAGCCTCTCTTGCAAACTGTATTGAATCAACTATGGAAGTTTCATTGGGTAAATTTTGAAGCATCCCTTTTGTTTTCCATGGTGGGTTATTTAAGCCCTTGCTTCAAAGTGATTGACTAAGTCTCAAAACCGATTGCTCAGTGATTTGACCTGCTATGGTAACACATCAAGCAGGACTCCATGGGTGACAATGGCAACGATCCCTGTTCTTGAATCAGTGATGTTGGCTGGTTATACTAGAATTGTAGCCCAGCATATCTGGAAGATCAAGTTGGAGAAAGTGAAAATTAGATCACCAGCTTTCTACTCAATTACCAAAAAGATCCTCCTTCACCAACCACCTCACAAAAGAGGCTTCTATCTTCCTGGTTTGTTTCCAGAATGCTTCATGATTTCTTGAGTGTATCTCTTGGAAGTTCTTTGAAGCTTCCTTTTTCAGTTACGGGTGATCAAGTGCTGCTAATAGTGCTCCTTTGTGTGACCTCTTTCCAACACTCTAGCTGTCTCTATTTCCCAACTGGAGAAAAGCCCATGTAAAGAACCCCCTTATTGATGTCTTCTTTGGCTCTGAAAAGAAACCAGGGAAGGTACCAACTGCTGGAGATAGGATTGTACAATGAAAGACAGGACGTTGATATACGAACCTCAGGTTATCTTGTACATTCCAAGCCAGTAGCTTTGGACAGTCTTTCATTAAGAAGATGCTCCACACACAAGTGTCTGTATTATCACAGAGAAACTGCTCGCATTCAGGGACCCAACTAGACACGTGCATGGGAATAGATACAGAGACACACGGCAATAGTAACAGTGAAAAGCATCACGTGGCAACTGCAATCTCTTATAGCAGGAGTATCCAACCTTGGCAAACTTAAGACTAGTGGAATTTAACTCCCAGAATTCCACATGTTTTAAATTTGCCAAGGTTAGACATCCCTGTCTTACAGGTTTACTTAAGCCTGGTAAATTATAACCGATTGCACGTACGCAAGAGTGCTAATGCATGGACAACAATTTGCATGTCACCCTTCAGAGGATTGATGGTAAATTTACTTATAAGTGCTATAAAGAAGATTGAAGTTGCTATTCAGTTTTTATCTTCCTTTCTATAAAAAAAATCAATAAAAATTACATTAAAAACATCATAGCTTTCACCTGATATGCTAAGCCGAAAGTAACAACCAGGCTACGGGTTGGAATGTTGGCTGCACCAGGTCACCCAACACAGTAAATGTTCAACTTGAATGTGTTAATAAACCACTATTGCTGTGTTTATGTGCAGGATGTTTTGCTGAAAGAAATCAAACATGATAGGGATGTCCAACCATTGAGCACATTTTGATCAGGGATGATATCCAACTTTGAGAACTTTAAGATCTGTGGACTTCAACTCCCAGAATTACCCAGCCTCCCGTGCTGGGGAATTCTGGGAATTGAAGCTCACAAGTTCACCCCTGGCTTACATAACAGCTGGGTTCCCAGTAACAACCTGAACCAGGAGTGGGCTTCCAAAATTTTAGCAAGGGGTTCTCTGCCCAGTTGCTGGGTGGGCGTGGCCATGGTGGCCGTGGGCTAGTCAGCCTCCTGCACCATGGCTGGGGGGAGGGTGTTTTTGCCCTCCCCAGGCTCCAGAGGCTTTCCTTGAGTCTCTGGGAGGGCGAAAACAGCCACCCCAGTCTCCGGAGGCCCTCTGGAGGCTGGAAACTGGCAAGTTTCCGGCCTTCCCAAACTTCTGTTAAGCCAGTTCTCAATCCTCCCCGAGCTTCCGCACGCATCTTACGCTTACCTGCATCCAAAACGGGCCGCGTGGGGACTCCTGGGAGAGACGGGGTGAGTTGGGCAGGGCCAGCCAAAAGTGGGATTTGGGGGTTCTCCGAACTGCACAGAATCATAGCTAGAGGTTCTCCCGAACCCCTGGGAACCCCCAGCAGCCCACCCCGATCTGAACCACAAACAGCCAATCTATATTAGCATAGACTAGCACAATGTGGCAGTGTCTCCTTCTGATTGAAACAAACAGTCGAAACAACTACAACAAAAAAAGTCTTCCGTGGCCATACATCCTGGGATAGATGGGCAGCTATATAAATTGGTTAAAATAAATACTGTAAGACAGGGGTCTCCAACTTTGGTCCCGTTAAGACTTGTGGACTTCAACTCCCAGAGTCCCTCAGCCAGCAAAGCTGGCTGAGGAACTCTGGGAGTTGAAGTCCACAAGTCTCAAAGGGACCAAGGTTGGAGACCCCTGCTGTAAGAGACAGTGACGAGACAACAATAACGGGACCTTTCTGACATTATATTTACTGTGCACTGTCACACAGTTCTTTTGAGTATTTCTAGCAGAGAGTGAAGGAGGCTCTGAAAAGGAATGTGGGAGGGGGGAGAGATTTCGTCTTGGGAGGGGCACCTAATCAGATGAAAAGACTATTTACTCAGCTGAGATCGTTAGAAACAGTGTGGTAGTTGATCCAGCAAATTATCTTTCCCCTTTGCTAGTTTTTGTTCTTCTTGTATTGAAGCCCATCGAGTAGTGATCCAACCATTTTCTGACCAGAATCTGAATGGGTCTTACTGGTGGGTGGGGGAGGGGGGAGGGGGGGGGGAAATATGGGATTAAGAACACAGAAATTGCTTTGTGAAATCAGAGTAAGTGCCCCTTGCTATGGGGACAGTCAAAATGCATTTCCAATCCAGGATTATGGTGTAATCCAGGCCTTGCTCTTTCAGCTAAAAGAAACAACCATAATTAACTCTCTACTTTGTTGATTTGGCTATCTTTTTTTTTTCTGTGCTATCTTTTCTGCGTTAATAACTTTTGCTCAACAACAACCACCTGAGCATTACTACATCCAAGCAGCATTTTATCACATTATTCAGGACTTGGGGGAGAGAGGGTGAAACAAAGCATCATTGATCCACATTTAAGGAGATATATAGTAAACTTTGGTGCCATGTTGTTTTGTCTCAGCACCTCTGTCTGATTGTGGACATATTCCTCCCTCCCCCACTACATTGTTAGAAACACGTCTGGGTCTCACTGGCCCAAAATACCTTGCAGCTGGAAATTGCTCCAGGAAGCCAGAGTATGTTTGCATTTGCAAATGCTAAAAATATAGAAGCAAAGTGCATTGTTGTCATTGCCGGCTCTCTGGGCTTTAAGAAAACAGCTTTAAAATGTTTTAGAAAGTGGGTAGAGCAAGGGAAGATTTTTGACGTGATCAAAGGCCCAAATTTAGTAAGGGTACGTTTTATACCTGCATGGTGGAGGCCACGGCTATTAGCACTTAATGTTTTTGTATCAAAAAACTAGAGGTTAGTGACAGTAGTTTGTTTTTAAGATAACCTAAAGGTTATCTTAAAAAAACAACAACACTTTAGTCAGTGGTGGGTTTCAATTTTTTTTTACTACTGGTTCTTTGGGTGTGGCTTGGTGGGCGTGGCATGGCATGGCTTGGCAGGCGTGGCAGGGGAAGGATACTGTAAAATCTCCATTCCCACCTCACTCCAGGGGAAGGATTCTGTGAAATCTCCATTTCCACCTCACTCCAGGGGAAGGATTCTGTAAAAACTCCATTCCCACCTCACTCCAGGGGAAGGTTACTGCAAAATCCCCATTTCCTCCCGATCAGCTGGGACTCGGGAGGCAGAGAATAGATGGGAGCGGGGCCAGTCAGAATTTTTACTACGGGTTCTCCAAACTGCTCAGAATTTCTGCTATCGATTCTCCAGAACTGGTCAGAACCTGCTGAAACCCACCTCTGACTTTAGTACAAAGAATCCTGCAATCTTCGTGAAGCCATTAGTAAAATTCATATAGCACATTGTCAGGCCAAAGAACACTATGTGTGAATTATGTTATTGTTAAAAAGATATTTTTTTTCCAACAGGGACTGTAACAATGACAGCAATGGACCAAGTTTGGGGTGGCTAGGATCAAAATTAAATCACCACATAGTCCTATAGCAACTCCCTTATTCACACCAGGCAAGGCAAGGCAAACAAGCAGTAGTTTATTCAATAAATCATTGTTAATTCATAAGTTTAAAATAACAATGTGTAAACTCAGTGTAGCTCTCTTAAACGGGGCAGAGTATCCTCCCCTGAATATGACTGTTGTATATTCCTCGTCAGATACTGGATCACATAGTGACCAGCTGCCATTTGGGAGTTTAAACAGGAGGAGAAACAGCCTTTCTCCAATTAAAAAATACTAGCCTTAATTAGATAAATGGCCTAGATATTAATATATAGAACACTTATCCTATTCTTATGAATCAATGTATTTTAAAATGTAACTGGAATGACAAGAGTTGGAAGATACCTTGGAGGTCTTCTAGTCCAACCCGCTACTCAAACAGGAAACTCTACATCATCTGTGGCTCAGACTGGTAAGACAGTCTGTTATTAACACAGCTGCCTGCAATTACTGCAGGTTCTAGTCCCACCAGGCCCAAGGTTGACTCAGCCTTCCATCCTTTATAAGGTAGGTAAAATGAGGACCCAGATTGTTGGGGGCAATAAGTTGACTTTGTATATAAATATACAAATAGAATGAAGACTATTGCTAACATAGTGTAAGCCGCCCTGAGTCTTCGGAGAAGGGCGGGATATAAATGCAAATAAAAAAAAAAAATTCAGACAAACGGTTGTCCAGTCTCTTCTTAAAAACCTCCCGTGTTGAAACACCCACACTTTCTGGAGGCTATACAACTAACTTTATTTATTTATTTATTTATTTATTGTTTGAATTTATATACCGCCCTATCTCCCAAAGGACTCAGGGCGGTTCACAGGCATATAAAACATCAATATACAAATTAAAATAATCATTAAAAAACTTATTCTACTGCCCAATTCATTAAAAATAAAAATATAAATATTAAAATCAATTTAAAAACCCCTCTAAATTTAAAATCTAAAAAACTAAACTAAACTTAAATATATATATATATATATATTTTAATTGACTACCTATTTCCCTCATGCATGTACCCTAGTATCGTATGCTCCTCCTTTATAATTTTATGACTAATAATTTTATAATTTTATGACTGTTAATTTTATGACTGTAAAAACTCCCTCTCCCATTATCTTACCCTACAATATTGTTGTTGTGAAAACAAACACTGGGAAATTCCAGGAGGCTCCTGGAAAATAAAAATTTAAAAAAAAAAGGTAACCCTTTTTATTAAAGCATAAAACAAACCTAACATTGGGTGTTTCCAGTTTACTCCTTTGAGTATTGTTGGTTGGCGTTTTGCTCACGCTGAAGGACCAGATTCCTCACGGTTTCACACCACTGAGAGATGTCAGTTGGCATTACACGCCCGGCAACAATTCAATTTGTCACTTTCATCCCTCCTCCACCCCTTCCATACAAGCAGCGGCTCTCCATGCTGAACCCAGAACACCCTTGACAGTTTCTGATTAATATGTATAAGGGAAAGGCAAGTTTACTTACCCTGCTTCGCCTCAGTTTCTTCCAGCAGGCCCAGGCCTGCTGCCCTTCCACAACCCTAGCAGGCAATCATTTCAAATCTCATTAGTGCTTCCAGGACAGCTGTTGCTTCACACCAGGAACTCAGCTGGGCTGAGCAAATCAGCTCCCACCTGTGAATGTCCACTATCTACAAATTCTCCTCCCAAAAGGCTACACAAATACAGGGAGACTTTGACTTATGACCGCAACTGAGACTCACATTTTGGCTGTTAAGTGAGTTATAGATGCCCAGTGGTGAAATCCACATTTTTTTACTACCGGTTCTGTGGGCGTGGTAGGGTAAGGATACTGCAAAATCTCCATTCCCACCCCGCTCCAGGGGAAGGATACTGCAAAATCCCCATTCCCTCCCCACTCCAGGGGAAGGATACGGAAAAATCTCCGTTCCCACCCCCTCCAGGGGAAGGATATTGCAAAATTTCCATTCCCTCCCCACTCCAGGGGAAGGACGCTGCAAAATCTCCATTCCCACCCCACTCCAGGGGAAGGTTATTGCAAAATCCCCATTCCCTCCCCACTCCAGGGGAAGGATACTGCAAAATCCCCATTCCCTCCCCATTCCAGGGGAAGGATGCTGCAAAATCCCCATTCCCTCCCCACTCCAGGGGAAGGATACGGAAAAATCCCCATTCCCTCCCCACTCCAGGGGAAGGATATGGAAAAATCTCCGTTCCCTCCCCACTCCAGGGGAAGGATGCTGCAAAATCCCTATTCCCTCCCCACTCCAGGGGAAGGATGCTGCAAAATCTCCATTCCCTCCCCACTCCAGGGGAAGGATACGGAAAAATCCCCATTCCCTCCCCACTCCAGGGGAAGGATACGGAAAAATCTCCGTTCCCTCCCCACTTCAGGGGAAGGATATTGCAAAATCTCCATTCCCACCTCGCTCCAGGGGAAGGATATTGCAAAATCCCCATTCCCTCCACACTCCAGGGGAAGGATGCTGCAAAATCCCCATTCCCTCCCCACTCCAGGGGAAGGATACAGAAAAATCCCCATTCCCTCCCCACTCCATGGGAAGGATACAGAAAAATCCCCATTCTTTCACACATTGAACTAGAGACTTGATTGCACTTGTCTCTTATGAATGAATTGCCAATGCACATACACTTCATATAAACAAGTATAATGAAATATGGGATTCCTTTCTACAGAGTATTGGGGGTTAAAAAGATAGCTGTAGAAATGTCTCAGAAATATATTCATCTTGACTAATATTTGCATTAAACATAAAATTGCAGCTGTTTGTTATTGTAAGGAGTCACCATATGTTTCTCTTTTTGTTATTTTTTTCCACTTTTTTTTGTAATTGAACTTTGTATTTTTGCTGTTTGACGTCTATGAGGATTCTCGGTCATCCAGGTCCTGGTTGTCCCAAAGGTGCTTTTTTCAAGAGGCAACTGGACTTTCTGGTTTTTCTTTGAAGCTCTGACTGATTTCAGCTCAGAGCTGAAGAGGTTTCTTGCATGAGACGTGAAACTACTGGTGAAATCTAATTTTTTTTTATTACCGATTCTGTGGGCGTGGCTTGGTGGGCATGGTGTGGCTTGGTGGCCGTGGCAGGAAAATCTCTATTCCCACCCCACTCCAGGGGAAGGATACTGCAAAATCTCCATTCCCACCACCCTGCAGGGGAAGGATACTGCAAAATCTCCATTCCTACCCCACTCCAAGGGAAGGATACTGCAAAATCCCCATTCCCATCCCACTCTGGGGCCAGCCAGAGGGGGTATTTGCCGGTTCTCCAAACTGCTCAAAATTTCCACTACCGGTTCTCCGGAACCTGTCAGAACCTGCTGGATTTCACCCCTGCCCGAAACTTCTTCAAAGAAAAACAAGAAAGTCCAGTTGTTTCTGTTTGACAATGTACAGATCGCTATTATTTTTATATTTTGCTCTTTGTTTCCTTCTTCTTTTTTTGTTCATTAAAAAACAATTAACATAATAAAATAAAATAAAATCGTCTAAAAATACAACTCGCGACCTGACAGATAGGTAGAGAAATTCTGTTTTTAGTTCTCTTCTGTTCAGTCAATAAGCAAGTGATTTAATAAGATGTATAGTAGTGGCCAAAATTGTGAAAACCTTTTGGGGAAAGTGTATTTTTGAGATTTGATGGCTAATAACACCACTTTTGGGAGGGGAAGTTTCAAGATAATCATATTCCACTGCTGGAATGGCCTGGGAATAGCCCAGACTTTAACCCAATTGAAAATCTATGGAGCCGACTAAAGAAACTGGTTAGTCAGAAGCGACCCAGCAATAAAACCCAGTTAATAGAAGCAACCCTTCAATCTTGGTTTCACATGATAACAGCTGCAGAACTCAAAGACTTGGTTCACTCCATTGGAAGACGTTGTAAGGCCGCAATTCATGCTAAAGGATACCCAACTAAGTATTAACTGACATGGTGATAATTTTTGTAGATCTCGTTTTTTCTATGGTGATCATTTTTGTATATCTTGTTTTTTCTACGTGTTTCACTTTTCTTCTTTATACTGTAACTGCTCTTCTAATAGCAAATCCTTCCTAAAAGTTATTGCATTACATTCTTGATTAAATTATCTTTCCATTGATATATAATTTTATGCTACTATTCCAAAAAAAAAAGTGGTGTTATTAGCTGGTTTGAGAAAATACACTTTTCCCAAAAGGTTTCCACAATTTTGGCCACTATTGTATGTAAAGGAATTCTTTTTTTTTTTAGTTCTCTTCTGTTCAGCCAATAAGCAAGTGATTTAATATGATGTATAAAGCTGTTAGGATTATCTAGAGCAGAAAGGAAGCATCCCTCTCTTTGCATAACTGACACCAGGTAATAGATTTGCTGTTCGACAGAAGTCCTGTGCTGTTCACCCTAATCTGTCTTCTACCTGCATATATTTGTAAAAAAGCACGTTTCCAAATAGCTCATTGGGCCTCACTCTTCCAAAGGGGATGAATATTCATATTAGAAGACTGGCAACACCTGGAACCATGTGTGGCAGCCCCTGAGATATTGGAAGACTGCTATCATGTCTCCCCTAGTCCTTCTTTAAGCCTGGCAGACTTCAACTCCCAGGATTCCACAGCCAGCAAAGCTGGCTGGGGAATTCTGGGAGTTGAAGTCCGCCAGGCTTAAAGATGCCAAGGTTGGAGACCTCTGCCTTAAAGCACCTTCTAATGTGTTATTCCTATTCCCATTCCTCTTCAAAAGCCATTCAGGTTGGGCAGGTTCAAAACCCTAAATAAAGAGACAATTTCCATATGCACCAGCAGCTGGCCAAAAGAAGGGTGACACAGAAGCAAGTCAGAGCAATTAAAACAATGGGTTTAGAAGTCGCGCCACTTCTGTGCTCACATACCACGGTGGGCCTGGGGATAAGTATGCCATCTGTTTTAAAAGGCAAAGGAAATTCAGAAAGGAGGCCCAGCTTTGACCCCTAACTTATTCTCACATTCTCCTTTTCATAAAATAAGTTGGAGTGGTTTGATTTGGCCAAAAAGCCTCGCGCTGGCAAATTGCTTGCCACTTCACTCTTGAAAAAAAGGTTAGCTGGCAGCAATCTGGTTAGAGATACCAGATAGCGGAGATTACAGGAAATTTCATTTTGGAATAATAATCATGCATAAACCTAGAATAGAATAGAATAGAATAGAATAGAATAGAATAGAATAGAATAGAATAGAATAGAATAGAATAGAATAGAATAGAATAGAATAGAATAGAATAGAATAGAATAGACAGAGTTGTAAGGGACCTTGGAGGTCTTCTAGTCCAAACCCCTGCTTAGGCAGGAAACCTTATATCATTTCAGACAAATGGTTATCCAACCTCTTCTTAAAAACTTCCAGTGTTGGAGCATTCACAAATTCTGGAGGCAAGTTGTTCCACTGATTAATTGTTCTAATGGTCAGGAAATTCCTCCTTAGTTCTAAGTTGCTTCTCTCCTTGATTGGCTTCCACCCATTGCTTCTTGTCCTGCCTTCAGTTTCTTTGGAGAATAGCTTGACTCCCTCTTCTTTGTGGCAACCCCTGAGATATTGGAAGACTGCTATCATGTCTCCTTCTTTTCATCAGACTAGACATACCCAGTTCCTGCAAATGTTCTTCATATGTTTTAGCCTCCAGTCCCCTAATCATCTTTGTTGCTCTTTTCTGCACTCTTTCTACAGTCTCCGCATCGTCGTGACCAAAACTGAATGCAGTATTCCAAGTGTGACCATAAACCTGGCTGGGGGGCAACCTTGTTCCATATGCATTATTGTGTAATCCCACCGAAGAGAACATTTCTGACCCATGAAACCCCTTCCCCGAAGGACCTCTGACAAGTTCCTGATAATCCCCTTTTTCTGCTGAAAAGTACTTACAAGAAGTTGGCAAAGGCAAAAGCGGGTCTTCTGCCAATTCCACAGTCATGGGGCTGTTTTGTGAGTTGGAGGCTCAGTGGATCCTCAAGTGAAGAGGAGATGGGAGTTGTAGAAAAGACCACTTAGATTCACCTGATTGTGAGTGGGGCTCAATTCCTGGTTATATTGCGTTTTAAGAAGGGTAATTAAATAAGCCGCAATTGGTTGGATTCATATAGCACTCCAAGCCTTGCACCAAGGTTAATCGCTGAATAAACCCACAAAGTCTGTGTTTGGGCATCACATTTAGCCATAGCTTTTGAACTGCAGTTTAAGAAAAGCCACAATTTGCATAGTGTGCAAAACCACTGTTGGACCTTTCTCTTCTAGTTCATAAATCCAATGATTCTTAGCGTCAGGTCACATTAACAAAAGGCCTGGGAAGTTAGTAGTTTAAAATCTCAAGTCTAAGTCCTAGTGGCTAGATCCCATTAGATACCCTTCTTCTCATAAGGAACCTCTTTCATTGTCTCTTCTTCAAGAGAAAAGTTGCATTTCCATAACGTGTGGAATCTAGTCACCAGAATTGTGCAATTATTGAACTCTCAATTAAACAAGGCAAAGATAAAGGTTCCCTTCGCACATATGTGCTAGTTGTTTCTGACTCTAGGGGGAGGTGCTCATCTCCGTTTCAAAGTCAAAGAGCCAGCACTGTCTGAAGACGTCTCCGTGGTCATGTGGCCAGCATGACTAAATGCCAGAGGCTCACGGAACGCTATTACCTTCCCACCAAAGGTGTTCCCTATTTTTCTACTTGCATTTCTTACGTGCTTTCGAACTGCTAGGTTGGCAGAAGCTGAGACAAGGAACGGGAGCTCACCCCATTATGCGGCCCTAGGGATTCGAACTGTGGAACTGCCGACCTTTCGATCAACAAGCTCAGCGTCTTAGCCACTGAGCTGCGGCGTCCCTCGATTAAACAAACAAGCTGAATTCACACAATACACTAAGGCAGGGGTGTCAAAATGGATTTCTTCGAGGGCCAGATCAGCATTGTAGTTGTTAGATACTGGCTATGGAGAAATTGGAGGGAAAAAGAAGCAGGAAAAATACTCGAACCTGATTGGTCAGAATGCCTGACAGCTCTCTATATAAGGAGAGCTGTCAGACAGCCTACTGCTGGATTCCGTACATAGTTATAATAAAGAACTGTTGCATTACCTTGGCTCCCATCTCTTCAATCACCCAACAGTAGTTCTCCTCCACGGGCCAGAGGGTGGGGAGGTGGCAGGACAGCCGCCTCCTGCAGCACCCTGCCAGCCAAAATGGAGTGAGGAGGATCTGCGTGCAGCCTCCCATGCTCTGATTTTGGCTCATTTTCAGCCAGCAGAGTGATGCAGGAAGCCATGAAGGGTGAAAACGCGGCACAGGGGGCCCGCCCATGGCCCGTTTTAGCTGCCAGAGGCACCATGGACCAGTCCTTCGATATCTGCAGGGCGGATTTAAGCACCCATGCACTAAGGAAACTAACGTGGGCCAATATTTAACAAGTCGTACAAATGAAATTGTTAGCATTTTGACTTCAGTAGATTAAATACGATATATGAACGTTGCTTTGTAGTGATGGTGTTTGAGCTTCCAATGATGCTATGAGCTATACCAGGGGTCTGCAAACTTGGCTCTTTTAAGACTTGTGGACTTCAACTCCCAGAGTTCCTCAGCCAGCTTTGCTATTGAAGTCCACAAGTCTTAAAAGAGCCAAGTTTGCAGACCCCTGAGCTATTCGATTGGAAGTGTACATTTGCAGAAGGTGCATATTTGATGAGTAGGTCAGTAGATGAGGAATAAGATTAAATACAGCTCACTGAAGAAAGAAATGGGAACTCACTCAGGGATTTTGGCCAAAGAACTCCAAATAGATATTCACACTTGAGAATGTCAAAATGTAACTGTGAGCAAACCCTTCCCTCAGTCATAAGGTATCTAACAAGCAGAGAGCAAGCATGAATAACAGGAATGTTTTATGATGGGGCTAGACTTAAGCTGAAAAGATGTCGAGCTGCTGTTGTCCCCACTGGCAAAATGAAAATTTGATGCAGCAAAGAAATATATACCACTGGAATGTCATGACCATGAACCAAGAAAAACCTGAGGTTGTCTAAGCACTAATCTCAAGATTGAACACAAACTTTTTGGGATCCAGCAAATTAAAAAGGACAAGAATGAATCACTTCGTTCAGATGAGCATCAAATATTTTACTATGGAACAGAAAAACAAAAGAAATGAATTAGCCATCATATGAAAGAGTATCAAAGTCAATGCTCAGACTTAACCTCCTCCAAAATTGAACCGATCTTAGTTCAAATCCAAGATAAACCCATGTTATGATATTATGATGACCTAAAATATGGTTCAGTCCAGGGGTGAAATTCAGCAAGTTCTGACAGGTTCTGAAGAACTGGTAGTGGAAATTCTGAGTAGTTCAGAGAACCAGCAAATACAACCTCTGGCTGGCCCCAGAATGGGGTGGGAATGGAGATTTTGCAATATCCTTCCCCCAGGAGTGGGGAGAGAATGGGGATTTTGCTGCATCCTTCCTCTGGGGTGGGGTGGGAATGGAGATTTTGCAGTATTCTTCCCCTGCCATACCCACCAAGCCACAACCACAGAACCAGTAGTAAAAAAATAGAGCTCCACCACTGGTTCACTTCCAGTACAGCAGTTCCACAGTTACTTGTAGTGCCTTATTGATACAATTAAAAAAAAAGATGCCATATTAATTATAGGAAACTGGAACGCTAAAGTTGGAACATCTGGAATAATGGGAAAATTTGCTTACGGCGCACAAAATGAAAAAAAAAGACAAAAAGAGCTCAGCCAAGAACATTCCATGTTTATAGCAAATGTTGTCTTCCAATAGCCTAGGAGATGGATACACATGGACACCATTGGAGGAATACAGGGGTGAAATTGAGTATAGCAAGTATAGTATAGCAAGCAAAATTGGAGAATTTCTGTTCAGTCATCAGAAGCAAAACCTGATGTTGACTATGGCTCATATCACGTACTTGCACAATTGCAATTTAAATTAAAAAAGAGCGGGGGAAATGAAATCATCAGGCCAACCAGATTGGGCCTTGGGGATACTTCCATGATTAGGCAGGAAAGGTAAAAAATAGATATAACAGATTCCATCTCAAAACTTGTGACGTTCTTTAAAAAGCAAAAAGAAAGTATCGTGGCTGTCTGCTGACATATTGAAAATAGCTAGAGAAAGCAAAAGGCAATTTGCCAATGCAAACAATGTTCAAGAGAGAAGAAGGAAGACAAAGATGGACCTAATAAAAAAATAAAGAAGGTAAAGATCTATCAGAACAAGAACGAAGGTAGGTAGGTAGGAACAGTACAAAAAATCCCCAAAGAAATAACACACATAAAAATTTGATCAGTGAATTAAACCTGGGCATCCTGGAAAGCGAAGGGAAGGGGCTCTAGAAAATATTGCTATAACAAAGTTGTAGGAATTGAAGGATAGAATAGAATAGAATAGAATAGAATAGAATAGAATAGAATAGAATAGAATAGAACACAACACAACACAACACAACACAATACAATACAATCAAGCAAAACTATCCGTAATCTTACAGAATGATGCAGATGAAGCATTTCTTTAAGGTTTTTTTTTTTAAAAAATTACAATTGCAAAGAGTAAAAACTAAAGCAAAGAAATAAAAGGGACGGAAGGAAGGAAGGAAGGAAGGAAGGAGGGAGGGAAGGAAGGAAGGAAGACTACGCAAATATAAACAATTTTAATAACACCAACTTCTTTTAAAATACAACAAATGATCTCTTCTTCCCATATTCCATTACTATTTGTAGTTTAAGAGCAGGTATGAAAAGCCCAGAAATGAGCAGAGCAATGGCCTAGAGATGTAGACAGTTACCTCCCATTTGGAAGGTTGAGAGTTCAATCCTAGGCAGCGACATATGTTTCTCTATCGGGGTGCAAAGAGAAAATATCTGCTGTGCACTTCGCATAGGTGTCAGGAAAGGCATCCAGATAGTCATCACTCAGCTCTATTCATTCACCCACTTTGAATAAAGGGATTACAGGGTCAAAGAAAGACAGAAAGAAAGAAAGAAAAAGAGGCAGGAAGGAAGGCCCAGAAATGACTAAGGGGTAAGAAGAGAGAGGAGCAAGGACACCCAGTAAACGTTGCAAAGACAAGTTCTAAAAGAGTTTGTGGTGCTGGAGAAAATTATTGAGAGAATGATGGACTGCAAAAAGAACTAATCATTCAAAAGATGTAAAACCAGTCAGCGCATGATAAACAATAATAATGAAGTTAAAACTTAGCTATTTTAGACACATCATGCGAAAGCAAAAGTAATTGGGGAAGATCCTGATGCTGGGGAAAAAATCGAAGGCAATCAAAAAAAGAGACCAATGGAAGATAAAGCAGCTAGATACTGTCACAAACTTGATCTTAAAAGAACTCAAAGAAGCTACCCCTGATAACAATAGACCAAAAGACAATCCTGACAAAATGACATTCATTGGGTCACAAAGTGTTGGAAATGGCTAAGCAACGATGAACACAGATAACTCCAGGCAAAAAACTTTACTTCCCACCTTACGTCTACAATACAGAGTTGGTGAGATAAACACAACAGTCTTTTCAGTTCTGGAATCAGGTCTTTTTAATTCCATTTGTTCAAGTTGTCCTTTTTAAAGGAATCTTGCCAGATGATATTTTATTATTGTTTTGTTTATCTCAATGACTCTAGCAGGGATGAAATCCAGCAGGTTCTGGAGAACCGGTAGTGGAAATTTTGAGCAGTTCAGAGAACCGGCAAATACCACCTCTGGCTGGCCCCAGAGTGGGGTGGGAATGGAGATTTTGCAATATCCTTCCCCCAGGAGTGGGGAGGGAATGGAGATTTTGCAGTATCCTTCCCCTGCCACGCCCACCAAGCCACAACCACAGAACCGGTAGTAAAAAAGATTTGAAACCCACCACTGTGCCAAACAACTAACTCAATCCCATTTGTTCTAAATGGTACAAAGAAACGAAGCAGAAGAGAGGGAGAATGTGCATGAGGTGGGCTCCAACCTATTCTTATGTCTGTCACATTGAGATGCTCAACCTTAATTATTCCTCTGCCAGTTGGACTACCTAAATGTAAAACCAATTCCCTCAAGTGGAAGTGGATAACAACATAGGGCCTCTGGTGGCTCAGGCTGGTAAGACAGTCTGCTATTAACACAGCTACTTGCAATTACTGCAGGTTCAAGTCCCATCAGGCCCAAGGTTGACTCAGCCTTCCATCCTTTATAAGGTAGGTAAAATGAGGACCCAGATTGTTGGGGGCAATAAGTTGACTTTGTATATAATATACAAATGGATGAAGACTATTGCTTAACATAGTATAAGCCGCCCTGAGTCTTCGAAGAAGGGCGGGATATAAATGCAAATAAATTTTTTAAAAACAAAAACAAAAAAAAACATGCTGTGTGAATACGGAGAGACAGACACAGAGGCCGGTCCATTTGCTGGTTTGTCAGCTACTACCAGAAACATGTTGTCAACTCTGAAGGGAACCTGGCTGAAGCCATTCTGTGCGGCCTCCTAGTTGCCACGAAGCCTGAGAGCGTGAAGGGAGGGGGGAAAGTAGATAGCCTGGCTAACAGTCAAAACAAAAAGCTTTCCCTGTGGGAACCAAGGTCATTGTAACAGGTGGCTGCTGAAGAAGGAAAGGACCCTGCCATCCATCCTCATTGGACACCTGGAAGGGGAGATTTTACTCTTTTAATTAGGTGAAAACCGCAGGAACTGTTAAGAGTTGGTTTTCACCAGCTGTGCCGATATGATGTATCCAATAAACATGTTCTTTGAGGAATCTACCGACTTCGGAGTTCTGCTTTCAATGGGCGCGTTACTCAAAATGCTGACACGTGTATTAATAATGACTTATTTTTGGTCAATGACAAAGCCAAGAAGATAACTTCATTCTGGCAGTTTAAAGTTTGAGAGGAGGAGAACAAAGTTGAGGAGGAGGAGGAGAACTGTGATCACAGATATTTCTGGCTTTGATAATGTACAAAATCCATGTCATTGTTGCTTCTCCAATAGACTGATCTATTGATATGTAAACCATCTTGGATTCCATAGATGAATTCATAGCATGTCATGTCACCCTAGGAATTGCTTGTTTGGAGTTTCCTTAGTCCCGTGATGGTGAACCAATGGCACGCGTGCCAGAGGTGGCACGCAGAGCCCTCTCTGTGGGCACGTGCACCATTGCCAGCTGCTCTTCGGGTTTCCAGCAAGCGCATGCGTGCCAGCCAGCTGGTCTTCCCATGCACCAGAAACCCGAAGACCATTTACAGATCCCTCACATCCTGGACATAAACTGTTTCAACTCCTACCCTCAAAACAACGCTACAGAGCATTGCACACCAGAACAACTAGATACAAGAACCATTTTTTCCCGAAGGCCATCACTCTGCTAAACAAATAATTCCCTCAACACTGTCAAACTATTCACTAAGTCTGCACTACTATTAATCTTCTCATCGTTCCCATCACCAATCTCTTTCCACTTATGACTGTATGACTGTAACTTTATTGCTGGCAATCCTTATGATTTATATTGATATATTGACCATCATTTGTGTTGTAAGTGTTGTACCTTGATGAAGGTATCTTTTCTTTTATGTACACTGAGAGCATACGCACCAAGACAAATTCCTTGTATGTCCAATCACACTTGGCCTATAAAAATTCTGTTCTATTATATTCTATTCTACCAGTTGGCCGGTGCATACATGCCTGTTTTTTGGCCATTTTCCGGCTGTTTTTTGGCTGTTTTGGGCATGAAAACAGCCCAGAAAATGGCCAAAAAATAGGCATTGGTGCGCTGGCCAGATGGTCTTTGGGTTTCCGGCACCCCAGCATGCACATGTGCACGCACATGCAACCGTGTTCCAGTTTGGGTGCTCAGTGCCAAAAAGTTTTGCCATCACTCCCTTAGTCTGTTGCATGAACCCAAAACACACCGCTGTGTATAATATATATAATAGATTATATATATATCTATATTCTGTATATCTATATAATATATAATCTGTACATCATGTATAATCTATCACTGCAGTGTATAATGTGCAATCTATAAACCCATAATGGTTATGAATTAGTCGATACGAACCAGGCAAATTATGGCATAGTGAACAAGTCAGGCTTTTCTTCAAACAAACAAACAAACAAAAAAGATAATTTAGTGTGTCTCATATATGAAAGCAGCCAATATTTGTATGCTAAAAAAAATTTTCCTTTCTGAATTTTTTCCCTGGTGTAGAATTACCAGAGTTTGATCTTTTTTTAAAAAAAAAAAAAAAAAACAGAGCACGCACAATATCACAGTTTTCTGTTCTGTTCATGTCTTGTTTTCCTTCCTCGCAAGTCACCGATGCCCAGGAGCTCAGACAAAAGAGCAATTATCCAGAGATGGCTCCACAGCCTCTAGATTCCTCTTGGGTACAATGTGCTCGTACTTGAACAAAAGTAACTTGTCAGGGAAAAGTTGCTTAGTAAGCACTGTGGGAAACTATCCATGTGTCAGTGCTGAAATTAATTTTGGAAAGCATCCATATTTCGCCGGAAAAGCGAGAGGAGTAGAATGAGAAATAGAAAAGAGATGAAATGTAGGGTAGTGGCTTAGGCCAGGGTAAACACGCTGGCTGGTTTACACTCCATTATCTAACTGACAGCCAATTGCTATCTGGCTCATGTCAACTGCTCTACTTGCTAGCTTTGCTATGTATGGGGTTTTCTAAGCTGGGAAATTTGAGAATGGCACACTAGTTCGAATAGAAATACCTTATGCCACCAGGCTTGAATTTATGGGCTTAGACAACTTATAACTACGCCGCCTAAGGTCTGACCTAAGTGTAGTACACAAAATTATCTGCTACAACGTCCTACCTATCAATGACTACTTCAGCTTCAACTGCACTAATACACGAATAATGCACACAATAGATACACGCTCAAGATAAACCGCTCCAAACTCGATTGCAGAAAATACGACTTCAGCAACAGAGTGGTCAATGCCTGGAATGCACTACCTGACTCTAGTTTCTTCCCCAAACCCCCAAAACTTTAACCTTAGACTGTCTACTGTTGACCTCACCCCATTCCTAAGTGGTCTGTAAGAGACGTGCATAAGAGCACCAGCGTGCCTACTATCCCTGTCCTACTGTCCCCATTTATTCGTATCCATTTCCTGTATTCATAATCATGTTTATACTTCTGTCTGTAATCTTATACTCGTTTGACAAATAATTAAATAAATAAAAATATCTGCAAGCTCTCGCTGCCTCCATCAAAATAAAGAAAACAAGGGTTGTTGCACTGCATTACAAGTTCTTCTCCTTTGAGGCATGGGTTCAATCTTGCAATCCATCTAGGAAAGGTGAGGGACTTGCATCATACTGCTGCTTGTGCCATTCAGACTCCTTCCCTTCCCCCCCCCATAAATGCTGCTGATCTTCAGGTGGGCTTCTGGAGATAAATGAAGATCATGTTACCACCACATTGAATTGAAGGACATAACTTTTTAGAACTGTTTTGCTTATTTTCCTTCTCTCTACAATATACATTAGAGCAGCGGTTCTCAACCTGTGGGTCGGGACCCCGTTGGTGGTCGAATGATGATTTTCCAGGGGTCGCCTTAGACCATCGGAAATATGGGAAGTATACTTGCAAGTCGAAGAATCACGCTCCAATGGTTGACTCCACAAGCCAGCTGCAGGCTCTTCAAATCGCTAGCCGAATTCGGCTTCAGGCGCGATGAATTAAAAAAGAGAGAAATCTTTGCTCTGATGTCTCCCTCTCAAGCCAGCTGCAATCACTCCCCATCGCTAGCCTAATCTGACTTCAGGCACGATAAACTTAATAGGGGAGGAGTCTCCACTTTAATGCCTCCGTCCTCAAGGCAATCGCAAGCAGTTCAGATCGCTAGCCAATATAGCTTCAGGCGCGATAAATTCAAAACGAAAATAATTTTATGGTTGGGGTCGCCACATCGTGCGGAATTGTATTAAAAGGGTCGCCACATCGTGGGGAACTGTAGTAAAGGGGTCGCAGCACTATAAAGGTTGAGAACCACTGCATTAGAGAGAGAGAGAGCTGTTACGATTGGTGTTGTTGCATACAAAGACTTTGCCATTTCACCAGATGGACAAAATCAATCCAGGGTAATCAATCTTGAAAACCACAGGTGGCACGCATAGCCATATCAGTGGGCACGTGAGCTCAGCTTCGACACGCATGCGCACTCCAGCCCGCTGATTTTCAGGCCTTCTGGGCCCACCAGAAGTAGGGAAACAGGTTGTTTCGTGCCTCCGGAGGGCCTCGGGAAGTGGTAGGGAAGGCCATTTTTCTCTCACACCTGGCTCCAGAGCCTCTCTAGGAGTTGGGGAAGGCAAAATGGCTCCTCCGCCCGAAGGTTCTCCAGAGGCAGGAAACAGCCTGTTTCTCTACTTCCGGTGGGACCGGAAGGCCCATTTTTTGCTGTCCCCAGCCTCCAGAGCCTCTCTAGGAGTCTGAGGAGGGTGAAAATGGCCTTCCCCACCCCCACCCCCGGAGGTCCCCTGGAGGCCAAAAATGGCTTGTTTGCCAACTTCTGGCCCCACTGGAAGTTGACAAACAGGCCGTTTCTGTTTTCACCCTCCTCAGACTCCTAGAGAGGCCCTGGAACCAGGTGAGCGAGAAAAACAGGGTTACCAGGCAATCACATGCCAGGAGAGGTGGGAGTGGGGAGGATCGCGCATGCATCTGCAGGGGGGGGCGCAAGAATTATGGGTGTGGGTACGTGTGCGCGTGACCCCACCCCCCCGCCTGTTAGCCATCACTGCACTAAGCCATACGTAAGTTTAATGATGACAACCCATACCTTGAATTGTAATTGAAAACTAACAAGCAAAGCCAGTAAGCCCGATTCACTTAACAACCATGTTCACTAACAAGAACTGCAGCGATTCACTGAACGATTGTGGCAAGAAAAGTCACAAAACGGGGCAAAACGCACTTAACAAACGTCTCATTCAGCAACAGAAATGTTGGGTTCAGCTGCGGTCGTAAGTTGAGCACTTCCTGTACTTGCCATCTTTCTAGCCCCTGTTTTATACCCTCAGCAGGAACCCCAATGGTTGTATCCGACGCGTGTACTTGATTCGACGGGCAGGTACAATTCTGCTTATTTTTTCCTATGGTGATTGATCATTTTATACACCGGCAGCCTTAATATACTTTGTCGATCTGCCCTTCTTTGAACGGCACATTTTTCCGCCTCCCCGCAGCAACATATTTGGGCTTTGCTTTGTGTTTAGTTTGTGTAACCTGTAGGCTGAGTTGCAAAAAAAAAACATTCTTGTTGGCATTCTCCTCTCCTTGTTGGCTTCCAAAAAGCACGCCAAGGGGATGCTAAAATTTGGAGCTCGCTGAGCTTAACAAGATCAAGTGCTCCTTTCCTTATTCAGAGTTTTCAATTCGAGAGGCCCAGGCAATGAAACCACAACTTGCAAAAGAATAGCTCTTGCGACAGATGTACAATTAAAAGGCATCCCCAAGGCAAAAAATGGGAATAAATGAAGAAGAACGGCGTTGTTGTTTTTTTTCATGGAAAAGGTACCTGGAACGTGGAACTCTCCTTGACAATTGGAACATATGGCCTAGTCTGAATATTTGTTTAAACTATTTTTACATTGCAGTTCGCGGGGGGAAAAAATGTTCCCAGGGTGACATATAAAGATCAATAACAAACCTGTCCTTGCTCTCTGGTGTAGAATCCAAAAAAATGTGATCTAAAGAAAAAGAGGAGGAAGAAAAAGTAAACTCAGCCGGAACAAAAGGTCTCAGAAGACGGCCATCCGGAGTAGCTTATTTGAGACTGGCAGTCTTATAAATGGAATAACCAAACAAACAAATAAACAAACTCGTCTGAGTGGAAATCAACCAAAGCAAACCTTGCTGTTTTCAAAGTAGAACAGAGGAGCTCTTGCTTCCTTCTCTCCAATAGATCCCCTTAATCAATTTTTTTTCGGTAAGTAAGCTGCCTCTTTCTGCCTAATGACTGAGCTGGCTCTGAAGCATAAGACAGAGAGCCAGTTTGGTCTAGTGGTAAAGGTGCTGGCCTAGAGACCAGGAGACGGTGAGTTCTAGTCCCACCTTAGGCACAAAAGTCACCTGGTTGACTTTGGGCCAATCACCAGGAGATGGTGAGTTTTAGTCCTGCCTTAGGCACCAAAGCTGTCCTGGAGACTTTGAGCTGATCCAGTGGTGAAATCCTGCCAGTTCTGTCCGGCTTGCGTGAACCAGTAGTGGTGGTGGCACGTGGTTCGGGGGCGTGGCCAGCCAGCGATTGCTACCGGTTCAGCAAACCAGACCCAATCTCCTCTACCTACTCGCCCGATCCGGTCCGATCCAGTAGCATTTCACCCCTGTGTTACACCCACCTTCCATCAGCTAGGAACCGAGGGGTGAAATCCAGCAAGTTCTGACAGATTCTGGAGAACTGGCAGCGGACATTTTGAATAGTTTGGAGAACCGGCAAATACCACCTCTGGCTGGGCCCAGAGTGGGGTGGGAATGGGGATTTTGTAGTATCTTTCTCCTAGGAGTGGGGAGCGAATGGAGATTTTGCAATAGCCTTCCCCTTGAGTGGGGTGGAAAGGGAGATTTTGCAGTATCCTTCCCCTGCCACGCCCAGCAAGCCATACCCACAGAACCGGTAGTAAAAAAAATTGGATTTCACCACTGTAGGAAGCCCATATCGTGTGCACTAGGCACTGGATAAATACACCAGAAGAAGTCTTGTTTTATTGAAAAGCAGAGGACAGTGAATACCCAACCTGCCCTATTAAATGAGAATTATACTTAGTTACTTTTCCGGAGATTTTGCTCCTGGCTTGATAAATATGATGTGTCATTACTTTGATAGATGAAAGTAAGGAAGCACACCCAGCAACAAGAAGATAAATGAAAGGGAGAAAGCAGGCAGCAAATCGGAAGCGTATCTGATGCTGGAAAACCCATAAGCACTTGTCTTCGGAAAGCTAGGATGTCAGCTGGACTCCCACAATTTAATGAAAGGGGGAGAACTCGGTGAATCTCCAAGGTGGAACAGAAGAAGGAAAACAAGCATGTTAAGGACCGGTGTACCACCTCTCTAAACAGCCTGGGAGCAGGACAGTTGAGGAACAACATTCTTCTTTCTCCGTTTGACGAAACCAGATGCGAAAGTTAGGTCTCGCTTTCCCAATATCCCCTGCAAAAAAAAAAAGAGAGAGAAGAGAGATATACGACTCTTGCAGACGATCTCTCAGCATTTCTCCAACCGAGTGTCAAAATCTGTCACTCTCAAATAAACAGACGAAGCTCCATGGGTAAATTTTTACCAGTCAGAATTGGCAGACAAGCTGTTGACTGTCCCGTTGGCATGCATAGCAAAAGAAACTCCTGGGACGTTTTTATGACCAAGGGTAAAACTTTACTGACAAATCCATACAGGCACAGAAGAAGCGAAGCCAGTTCTGAGGTTTTGGCACAAAGCGCAGCAGGATGAAAGCCCTTTTTCCTTCCTCAGGTTGCCCAGTGTCCACTGTCCACCAATCCAGGTTCAGCATTTTTTGGGGGGGAGGGATAGTGTGCACCTTTAGAAAGTTTTCAGCTTTTGACTTTGGGATTGCGAGATTTTCTCCGACTGCCAACAGCTCACATCCATTCCTTTTCTCCCACCCAGCTTCCCACACATTCCAATTATGCCCATTTCCCCTCCCCTTAGCTTCTTTGTCAAGCTGCGGGCAGAAAGGGGCTTAGAAATTCAACCTTGACACAAGCATTATAAGAAGCTCAGCTACCTCCAGGGTTTCTGGATCCTATGCCCATCTGGATAAGGTCTGGAGAAACAGTTGCTACCACAACCCCGTTACGGAGAGCTTTTTTTGGGTGGGGAGGGGTGCTAGCTAGGTATTCTAGCAACTGCAGTCCCAATGTAACTGAAGGACATCAGATTGAGGATTCAGGTCCTGAGGAGGAAAAAACAATAGGCTGTTCAGAATGCATACCAAAGAATCCAAAGATTTCTCAGAAGTTCTGCAGATGATCACAACGAAAAGAGTTGAGTCAGATAACATCTATTCCACATAATCACATCTGCTAAAAATCTAGTGGGTACATTTTGCACAGTGTGTTCATTTTGGTTAATTTTAGCTCATTGTACAAATCCAGTCATTTGATTAGTTCATGATTTAGCATCTCTTACACATCCTGGGCTGTATAAACAGAGTCATAGAATCAAGATCGCGTGAAGTATTATACCACTTTATAAAACCCTAGTAAGACCACACCTGGAATACTGCAACCAATTTGGGTCACCAGACTACAAAAAAGATGTCAAGACTTTGAAAAAAGTTCAGAAAAGTGCAACTAAGATGATCTAAGGCCTGGAGACTAAATCATATGGAGAAGGGCTGCAGGATTTGGGTTTGGCTAGTCTAAAGAAAGTTCATCAGTTCAGCGGTTTGAATCCCTGGTGCTGCAGCCTCTGAATGAGATAGATAGATGATGGATCGATAGACCAATTGACAGATAATATAGAGGAGAGGGTGGGCAGGCAGGTGGACAGACAGACAGACAGACAGACAGACTGACTGGCTGGCTGGCTGACTGACTGACTGACAACCAGACAGCCAAACGGCAGACGATATCCAGGATGGGGAAATTCTAGGAGTTACTGTGTCTGGAGGGCATCAGATTTGGGAAATGCTAATGTTCCCATGGAAGATAGATAGATAGATAGATAGATAGATAGATAGATAGATAGATAGATAGATAGATAGATAGATGGATAGATGGACAGATGGACAGACAGACAGACAGACAGACAGACAGAAAGGATAGATAGATAGGCAGCCACCCAGCCAAATGGACAGACAGACAGACATTAATCCTGGAAGGGGAATTTTAGGAGTTATTGTGTCTGGAGGGCATTTAACTTGGGAAAGGCTAATTTTCCCACGGATAATTGAAGGTCAACCCACCTGGACCACGCTTTCCACAAACGGAATGGAATGTGACACACTTCTCACAATCCTTTTTCACTACGCAAGAGCTCCTTGGCAGCCAACCCCGGTATTCCTCATTAGGCCTATTTAATCTGGGAAAGAGATGTTTGAAAGCTTTGAACGTTCCTGCCTTGAACGGCTGCGCCATCTGGCCCCCGTGAATGGAATTCCTTTTTCCTTTGTTGGTCCCTTTCTGATCACAGATGCCAACTTGTAGAAAGGAAAGGAAACAAGCCTCGATTCTCAGAAATGGCCAGCAAAAAAAAAAAAAAAAAATCCCATCCAAAAGCCTGCAGGCTTCCGATAGGGAAGAATTTACAACATAAACTTTTTTTTTTTTAAAGAGCCTCAGTGTATTTTAAATGTGGCGAAGGCTGCCAAGAAAACTAGAAGCTCTGTCCCCCACTTCCCTCAATCCTGCAGGAGTGCAGTAAAGCAAACATAACAGATGGGGCTTGATTTGAGCAAGCCTTGCTTTTTATAAGTAGAAGATAAGGCAAGGGAAGGGGAGGGAATGCAAGAGAGCCAGCTGAAATGTGTCTTGGAAAGCCAGAGGAAAGGACGACAACATCCTTTCAAACAGAAGATAAAGCTTTGCAGGGAGCTGAATATCAAAAACCTGGGTATTAGACATACATAATCCTGAACGCAGACAGGTAAAAGTCTCTCTCCCTCCCTCTCTCATACAGCTATATATCTATCTTTATCTATATCTATCTGTCTCTCTGTCTATTTATCATCTATCTAATCTATCTCTACCTACCTACCTATATCTATCTATATCTATCTATCTACCTCTATCTCACCTCATATCTCTTATCTATCTCTCATCTATCCATGTATCTAATCTATCTCTACCTATCTACCTACCTATATCTATCTATATATCCACCTCTATCTCATCTCATCTCTCTCTTATCTATCCATCCATCATTTATCATTATCTATCTATCTATATCTATCTATTTATCTATCATCTATCTTTCATTGATCAATCGATCTAATCTATCTCGCCTACCTACCTACCTACCTGTATCTATCTATATATCCAGCTTTATCTCATCTCATTCCATCCATCCATCCATCATCTATCTAATCTATCTCTACATATCTACCTACCTACTATATCTATCTGTATATCCACCTCTATCTCATCTCATCTCTCTCTCTCATCGATCGATTGATCGATCCACCCATCCATCATCTATCATTATCTATCTATCTATCTATATCTATCAATCAATCATCTTTCATCGATCGATCGATCTAATCTATCTCTACCTACCTACCTACCTACCTGTATCTATCTATATATCCAGCTCTATCTCATCTCATCTCATCTCATCTCAATCCATCCATCTATGCAGTCACCCAGCATGCTTTCATGCCTACGGTGAGACTACAACTCACCATCTAGAGATAGAGATATAGAGTTAGCAATGTAGAGAGAGATAGATACAGATAGACACAGAGGAACAGACAGACACACTGAGTTCTAGTCTCACTGTAGACCTGAAAGCTGGCTGGATGTCTTTGGACCGGTAGAAAAGAGGCACACATTACTCAACAATCATTTTTATTTTACCTCTCTCCAGATCCAGTAAACCAATTTTGTAGGCATCACACTCTGCATCAAGACTCAACCCAAGCCAGTGGGGGATGCTGCACACAAATAAACTGTGCCCCATCCTGCCTTTAGCAATAGTCTGCTGCTTTTAACCTCCTTCTCCTCACCCACCCATCATGAGAGACTTTAGTTATACCAGGCCTTGGGAAACTAATTTATAGTTCTTTGGCTCAAATCCATCCTTACCTCTTTTATTTTTTTTCCCCCTCCACAGTCTGCAATTGCTCTCTGCCTGTCCAATTCTCAGCAGCTGAGCTGAGTCCCTAAGGAGTCTCCCAGGGTGTTTTCAGAACACAGGAAGGTTGGAAGGAACTGCATACTGTAGAAGTCCATTTTATTTATTGCATCCCTACAGCTTGGCAACAGCAGCCTGGTTTTTAGAAAATAAAAAGCTGACATGCTGCACTTTAGATAGCTTGCAGCATGGGAGGAGGGGGATGGGTTAAAGTCCCCCCACCTTTTCTTCTTTTAAAATTTGGGAGCACTAGCAAGAGAAACTCCCAAGTGGGTGATCTAATGTCTCTGCCAATTACTCCATTATTTTTTGAGTCCCTGCGATGGTACTTAAGTAATTGAAATGTGGATCTTTTTTATTTGTCTGTGTGTGTGATGTGTGTCCAAGCTTGTGTGTTGATGACCCAAAAAAGGGGGGGGGAAGGTTTCTGCCGATTACAAATGTCCTATTTTAAGAGCTGGAAGTTCATTTCACATTACTTGAAAATTTTGAGATAAAGCCGATGCTAAAAGATAGTTTCTTTTATTTATAGGGGGCCACAGACTACCGAGAGTAGACAAGATATTGTTTCCTGATTAAAGCAGATCCCAAACTATCCTATTAATTACACGTTGTATAAACACCTTCTGCTTTGAATTCAGTTTAGAAGATTCATGTTTTGTTCTGCACTGCTGTCCAGAGGAAGCAATATGTCTGGAGCAATAAGATCCACGGTGGCGCAGTGGTGAGAGTGCAGTACTGCAGGCTACTTCTGCTGATCACCGGCTGCCAGCAGTTTGGCAGTTCGAATCTCACCAGGCTCAAGGTTGACTCAGCCTTCCATCCTTCCCAGGTGGGTCAAATAAGGACCCAGATTGTTGGGGGCAAGAGGCTGATTCTGGAAACCGCTTAGAGAGGGCTGTATAAAGCACTATGAAATTGTATATAAGTCTTAAGTGCTAGTGCTATGGCAAGTTTCAGTATTATTGCAACGGGACTGTAGACCACCTTGGCTGCACAAATAAACTTGGTCATGTCTCCCTCTGGGCAATTCCAAATGATATCTTCTCTCTCAAGACCAGATCTTCTAACTACAGATTATTTTTTTTTAAAGTAGCAAAAGCAACAGCGCTTAAGACTTATATACCGATTCATAGGGCTTTCCAGCCCTCTCCAAGCGGTTTTAGAGTCAGCATGTTGCCTCCAATGATCTGGGTCCTCAATTTACCAACCTCGGAAGGATGGAAGGCTGAGTCAACCTTGAGCCGGTCAGGGTTGAGGGAATCGAACTCCTGGCAATGTGAACAGAATTAGCCTGCAATATTGCATTCTAACCACTGCACCACCATGGCTCTTAGTGGGAACAAAACAGACTATCCTTTCAGGTTACAAGGATGCGATTGAAGTGATTTCTTTGCAAGCCTACAATATTTTTTTTCAATTTGCATTTATATCCCGCCCTTCTCCGAAGACTCAGGGCGGCTTACGCTATGTTAGCAATAGTCTTCATTCTATTTGTATATTTATATACAAAGTCAACTTATTGCCCCCAACAATCTGGGTCTTCATTTTACCTACCTTATAAAGGATGGAAGGCTGAGTCAACCTTGGGCCTGGTGGGACTAGAACCTGCAGTAATTGCAGGCAGCTGCTGTTAATAACAGACTGCATTAGCAGTCTGAGCCACAGAGGCCCGGTTGGAAACAGTTGGACAAATCTCAGAGATTTGCTCCTTCCTAACCAATAAGTTAGTCGGCAACAACTAGCACGTATATGCGAGTGCAGAATCCGCGTGCGCCAGCAAACTGCATGGTGGATGGCTGGGTGTGTACGTGGACGGGACGCGTGTGTAGCGTGCGCGTGCGCTCAGATTTGCAAGTCGTTAGGGAAAGTAAGTGAATACCGCCCGTGCCCCACTCCCTTGTAAAGAACAAAACTCAACCTCAAATTTGCCTTTTGCTCAACCAAGCGGATGCCTTGTATCTGGAGCTTTTCCCTCCATCTGGAATTTGACAGGGGAGAAGGTAACAGACATGCACATTCTTCTCTTGGCATGGTGGCATGTTAGGAAAAGGGCCAAAGATTTCTTCGCATTCTTGAACCCCATGTAGCCACAGGTTAGTAGGGCCAGAGGGACTTTCTCAGCTGTGAAAACCTGGATGTGAGTGCTACAGGTGCCGTGGGATGATAGGAGCAACATTTTGCTAGAAATCCATACGCTGTGCTATTTTGGGAGTCCCTGTAAATCTGTCTGAAAAAAAAAAAACAACTCCTAGTAGTTTAACTCAGCTCTTGCGTTCTCATTCTCCCATGGGGAGACAGCAAGTGGGTGAACTAGGATGCAAAAAACAAATAGAATCACTGCCAGTTTGAGACACATTGCTTGTCCCAAAATGGACTAAAAAATAGGATAATTTTTCCCAACTGGCTGCCCTCCAGATGAGCTCAGACTGCAATTTTTAGCAGCTCCAGTCAGTATGTTTGCTGAGCTCTAGTCCAATGTCTTTGGTAGGTACTACGTTGGAAATGTTTTAGACATTTAACCATTTAAAGGCAAAGGTTCCCCTCGAACATATGTGCTAGTTGTTCCCGACTCTAGGGGGCGGTGCTCATCTTCGTTTCAAAGCCAAAGAGCCAGCGCTGTCCGAAGATGTCTCTGTGGTCATGTGGCCGGCATGACTAAACGCCAAAGGCGCATGGAACACTGTCACCTTCCCACCAAAGCTGGTCCCTCTTTTTCTACTTGCATTTTTTATGTGTTTTCGAACTGCTAGGTTGGCAGAAGCTGCAACAAGTAACAGGAGCTCACCCCATTACGTAGCACTAGGGATTCGAACCACTGAACTGCCGACCTTTCGATCGACAAGCTCAGCATCTTAGCCACTGTGTATAAAACCTGGTTAAAAACACGAATTTCCCCTTGGCAGAACCTGACAAGCACAGGAAGAAGATGCCTGCATCCGAAATAATGGAAACACTCCTGAATGGGCATCATTTGATCAAGTACTATAGTTTACGATTCAGACTGACTTGCCAAACCCAAAGAATTGAGAGTCTGGTTCAAGCTAACAAGGGTGTATGAATGCAGCAATGGTTTCTTTCGCTACGCATTTTATGGAGGGAATGGCTTCAAAGACCACGATGGGCTCCAGAATGGTGCATAAATCAAAAAATACAGCTCTCGATTGAAAACAGGTGGCCTACTATTAAATCCAGCGAATTATGGAGGAAGAGGGCACGCTGCCCATTTCATCTCTCCATCTGCTTTGATTATTCCAATCCACCTGCCTCGTGGCATTGCATATCCTCTTTGACTCACGGCAGCATGTTTTGCGGGCCCTCTTACTTGGGTTTCTTTTTTCCCTTACAGCCCCCTAGGAAAAGCTGATGTCACAGTAACAATGAAGCTGCTTCACTCAAGTCGTACATAGGAGCAGACATCAGACAGGTAGCCTAGCCCAGAGGATGGATTTTCGTTAGCCCAGCCTTAGTCTGCAGTGTTACCCACTACGCTCCTTGGGCAGTTTACACCAGGAGTCTCAAATCTTGGCAACTTCAAGCCTGGAGGGCTTAAAGTTGCCAAGGTTGGGGACCCCTGGTTTACACAAGTGAGGAAATGAAAACACCAGGCAGCTTAAACATAGATATCACCGTTTCTTGGCGTGCTTATTTAGAATTTTTTTTATTATCCTTATCCTGGACCCAAGAAAGCTTCTACGCCAAGGACACATGGTGCCATCTCCACCATCCAAGTGAAGTCCCTCCTCTTACTTTCCACACCGATGGTGACAGAATAGAGAAACATAGTTCTGGGATTCAGACATCCACTAAGAACTGAGAAACCTGAGAATGATAGGCAGGTTTCAAGTAGTCCCCCAACTCCCCTTTGCTGACCCATAAGTAGTCCGCTTTCTCCTTGGATGAAAGCTGGGGGCTGCCTTCCAAGAAGGCTTTGAAGAAGAACACTTTTCCTCCGGTGTTGGCCTCGGTGCGGATGGCCTTGGGGAACTTGAACTTGTAAAAGCCACAGGGCGCATTTCCTAGGAACTTGGCCTGCGTCCGGATTCCTTGGGAGGTTCAGAGGATGGAAAGAAAAAGAAAAAGGCAGCAAAATGATAACAGCAAACAATAATTTCATCTCTGTCCCCAGCCCAAACGTCCCCCACTTTTTTCTTTTTATAAAAAAGTTTATTTTTTCTTATAGACATATTGTAAATGTACATTATCTTGTCCATAAATAATCATACAGATTTTTTTCTAAAGAAAGCACAAAGATAAAACATTTTAATTACATTCGAGGTTGCTCTTCTACCCTTTCTTTTCCTTCATTTCACAACAAACCTTATTTTTCCCCTCCCTCCCTCCTCTTCTCTTCTATTTTCTTCCTACTCCTCTCCTTCCTCCTTCCCCTTCCTCTCCCCCACTCCTCCCCTCTTTTCCTCCTTTCTTACCTTCTCTCCTGCTCTTGTCCCCTATCTTATCTTCCTCTCCTTCCCCTTTCTTCCATTTCTCTCTCTCCCTCTCCTCCTCTATCTTAGCCTCTATTCCTCTCTTCTTTCTGTCTTCTTTGTTGTATAATATTTCCCTTATTTGGTATCCGAGCATCTCCGATTCTGTAATAATATATACTTTCTTTTCAATTTCTTTTCCATTTTACCCAATCTATCATTTCATAATTGTACATTTATATTTATAATCTTCTTTCTTCCCCCCCCCCATCCCCCTTTTCCATTTACTCTGGCCTTATCTGGGTTTCTATTTCTTTTTTGCCATTTTACTCATTTAGCTTTCTATAATTTAAATTATTTATTTAATTTTTAAAATTAAAGGGCTTTCCTGCAATTCCAACATGCGTTTTAATATTGACCATGGAGATTCTCAATCATGCCGACTCGGTAAACCACTTAGAGCAGTGATGGCCTTCTTTTTCTGGACTGAGTGCCCAAAGCTCACACCCGTGCCTGCAAATGCACGTACGTACACCCGAACTCCCAAAATGCAAAGCGCTCGCGCCCCCCACGCATGCGCATATGGCTCCCTACAGGTGCTCTGCCCCCCCACATATGCGCGGCAGAGACCCGAAGGCCAACTGGCTGACGGGAGGTGCGTGCATATGCACAGCGAAGCTAAACTGGGGCGACGGCTCGCATGTCCAGAGAGAGGGCTCTGCATGCCACCTCTGGCACACGTGCCATAGGTTCGCCATCACAGACTTAGAGGGTGCTGTAAAGCACTAGGGAGCGGTTTATAAATCTAGGAGCTACTGCTATTTAACTATGCTTACACTGCAATTGAAGTGCAGTTGCAATTGTTAATTGCTCGCACTCGTGAGAAATTTTTCTTTACTGTGCAAGGTGTTTCCCTGCAAAGACTGGCCGGGAGATGCGACGGAGCTGCCAGTAAGATGCGTGTCTTGTGGTGGGGCACAATTTGGGAGTGGCAGAATGGGTGGGGGATGGGGCAGGGTGGGCTGCGAGACGCGCGTCTTTTTTTTTTTTTAAATTTATATCCCGCCCTTCTCCGAAGACTCAGGGCGGCTTACATTGTGTTAAGCAATAGTCTTCATCCATTTGTATAATTATATACAAAGTCAACTTATTGCCCCCAACAAACTGGGTCCTCATTTTACCTACCTTATAAAGGATGGAAGGCTGAGTCAACCTTGGGCCTGGTGGGACTTGAACTTGCAGTAATTGCAGACAGCTGTGTTAATAACAGACAGACTTAGTCTGCTGAGCCACCAGAGGCCCTTAGGCCCAGAGGTCTTACTGGAGACTGTCAGCTCCGTTGCGTCTCTCGGCCGGTCTGTGCAGGGAAACACCTTGCATAGTAAAGTAAACGTTTCACAAGTGCGAGAAATTAACAACTTCTTGAACTCGCGAAAAGTTTTTCTTTCCCGTGCAAGGTGTTTCCCTGCACAGACCGGCCGAGAGACGTGCCAGAGCTGCTGGTCTCCGGTAAGATGCGTGTCTCGTGGTGGGGCACAATTTGGGAGTGGCAGGTGAGGCGGGGGATGGGGCGGGGTGGGGAGGGGCGGGCCACAAGACATAAACCCTGGCTGGAAGCTGCTGGAAGCGGAGAAGAAGCCGGTCGGGCCAGCCACCTGCTGCCGTGTCTTCTAGCAGCCTGGGCAGAGAGGCAGCAAAGGGCAAAGGGAGCCACAGCCCCTCATGGAGCTGGAACCACAGAGTGGAAAGTGCATTCCCAGAGTGGCCGCTGCCAGAAGACTCTCTGTCCCGGCTCCTGGAAGACTCGGCAGCAGGCAGCTGGACCAACCGGCCTCTTACCGCTCAGTCAGTGAGTAGCGCTCTGCCCAGTCAGCTGGGAGGTTGTTCGCTGGGTGGGCGCTACATGACTTGCGAATGGGGCGGGAGTTTGCAGGCAAGGGGGATGGATGGATGGGAGGTGGGCGAGCACCAAGAACACTGGGGAGAGATAGAACAGAGAGGCAGCTCCCGATCAGCTCAGCTAATCCGTGGGTCATGATTAAGGGGCTTAGCATCCATTAGCTGACCGGGGATGGGGAGGGCTGCCTCCTGTGCTGCCCACACCCACCCCTTCACTAGGGCTTATTTTCAGGGGAGGGCGTATATTTATGTCCACCCCAAAAATCAAGCATGGCCTTATTTTCAGGACACGTCGTATTTTCGGGGAAACACAGTCACAAACTGCAAGAATGAAATTTATTGCCTCGAAAGCAGCAAGCCACAAACACAAATGTATTATTGTTCAGCACTATACACAAGATACTTTAAAAAGGACAGCTCTCTGTCCCCAAAAAGATTACAACTGAAAAATACACACAACAAAGGAAACTGAAAGTACATAAAGAAAGAGAAGGGAAAGTGGAGAAATTTTAAGGAATATAAATATGTCACCGACCTGGAAGGGTAACCAAGACCCGTTCTACTGTGTTTCGCAATGTCTCTCCTTGTTGCCATTCTGTCTGTGGCAACAGCCATATATCTTCATCTCCCAATTTCTCCTTAACCAAAAGCAGCAAATTCTGGTCCAACTTCCTGTTCAAAGAGGTCCGATCATTCTTTTGGTCAGCTTCTGCTCAGAAAGAAATTTAGCATTAGAAGTATTCAGCTACTCAACAACCCAAAGAGGCTACGCTAAGAACAAATGACCAAGAGAACCTGCCACCAAGAAGACGAGATGTAATTTGCAAACTGAACTGACTGCCCAATTCTTCCCTATTTCTGGTGATAGCAAACAGCATCTATACTCTATTATTCTTTAGAAAACAGTAATGCAGATAAATGCAATACACAATTTCCATCCAGTGACTTGGCTTAAAATCGGTTTTGATTTTGCAAAGCTCTTGACAAAAGCCACCTCTAAGGCACAGCAGCATCGTAAAATCAGCCATCTTTTAAGCAGCACAAAATTACAGGTAGTCTCTCCTTCAGTTCAATTTGGCCATTACCTAGATTCAGCCAGGTTTAATCATACCTATTCCTGACAGCTGAAACAGTAAAAGCAGTTTGGCTTTAGCTGGCCTGGAGAATCAACCAGACATATGCTTTACAGGAGCTGGAGACAACCACTTAGCGGGTTGCCTATGTTAAGTGGGAAATGCCTCTAGGGGAAAAAGCAGAAAAATTATACACAAGTTCATTCTTTCAAATCAGAAAGGACAGCCAGTACCTGATTGTGCTTACTGGAGGTAAGGGAAAGAGATTCTTCTGAAGATATTTAATATTTAAACATGTGAACTTCTAAAACCACACACTGCAGTTAATTGCCATGCATATTTTTTTCATCCTATTAATATTAAGCATCCTTAAAGTTGGTAGCTTGTGACTAACTGATCTAGTGTAACAAAGTTCATTTGAAACTGATCGACTTTGGATGGAATTAATCACGTGATCTTCCACAGGAGTCCCAATGCGGATTTTACTCCGCTAGTCGTTGCTGACTATAGGGGGCAGTGCTCATCTCAATTTCAAGACCATTGAGCCAGCATTGTCCAAAGACCTTTCCACAGTCATGTGACCAGCATGACCTCACAGAGTGGAGTTACCTTCCCACCGAAGTGGTATCTATTTATCTACTCGCATTTGCATGCTTTTGAACTGCTAGGTGGACAGGAGCTGGAGCGAGGATGGGAGCTCAACCCATCATGTGGCGCTCAGGTCCCAAACCCAGGCTGCTGACTTTAGAACCAACGAGCTCAGAATTTTAATCAGTGAGCCACCGCACTGCCAATCTTCCACATAAGTGAAAAATGAAATGACTTCTTCCCATGTGAAACCTGAAGCAAGAATGTATGCATCCTGACCAGATTTTGGTATTTAGGTTTTGCAGAATGAATCATAAATCGTTTTTTCTGATGATATATGTACATGTATATGTACAATGTCGGCTGGCGACCCCCAGGGGGACAGCTTTCTCTGTGGGGGCTCCTACCCTCTGGAATGAGCTTCCTCCGGGGTTACGATCACTCCCTAACCTCCGGACCTTCCGACGCGAGCTCAAGACTCTCTTGTTTCATCGCGCAGGGCTAGCCTAATGTGTTGTGTTTTAACTGGGGTTTTATTATTTGATTTTAATAACTTAATTTTAATTGTTAGCCAAAATTTAATCAGATTTTTACAGTGTTTTTAATTTATCTATGTATATTGTATGAATTCTGTTTTACGTTGGCTGTGAACCGCCCTGAGTCCTTCGGGAGAAGGGCGGTATAGAAATTTAATAAATGAAATGAAATGAAATGTGTATATTTTTCCAATATTCTTTGAAAATCATGAGGTCTTTCCTTTTCCTGTATATACTCAGTTCTGCTTTGGACTAGATACCGTTTCTCTTCTCTCACCCCCACCTGCCTCCCAATTAAGGGTTTACTGAAAGTCACTCTCTTTTCCGCACACTGCCTGTGTCCTGCTTTCCCAAGCATTGTAAAAGCAAAGAAATATTATGGGATGAGGCCTCTGTGTTCAATCAAGGAACTGAGAGTAAAGCATTACTGACACGTTCACATAAAAAGAAAGAAACCGCCACCTTTCTTTGTAACTAGTTTGCTTTCAGACCACCCAAGAAGCTTCTTACACAATTCTTAAACCAGAATTTGCCTTTCTGTAATTTAAGTTCATGTGAAATGCTGCACTCTGAAATGATAAAAAATAATAATAATAGTTTGTAGTCTTCTCCACCTGACTTGAAAAATGCTGATTTCTCTCTCAATGGTCTTCTCAAGCATGTAGTTCTCCCAATTCAATAGAATTCAGCTGAATTCAGCTATAACCAAACATATTCAACAAAGTTAGTGGGGGAAAAACGTGGATTTGAACCTGTTATCCGTGGGGCAGGCTTGAACTTCTGAAATTTCTGTTCCCAGGCATCTTCAATATCTTGGACCAGGACAATCTTCTCAGGAATATCGTATTTTTCTTTACTCCTTTGACGCAGAAACTCATCCTCTGCAAAACATCTGAGTTCATGGTCTGAATACAAGCTTTTCTCTACCTCTATCTGAAAAGAAAAACAAGTTGCCAAGCTGTAGAAACCAACTTGCTTGTACACACACACCTTAGAGCAGGGGTTCCAAACTTGGAACCTTTAAGACTTGTGGACTTTGCTGGCTGAGGAACTCTGGGAGTTGAAGTCCACAAGTCTTAAAGTTGTCAAGTTTGGAGATTGCCTAGAGTAATATTTACAAACCTGGGTCAATCCAAAATCAGTCATTCAGTTACAGTACAGCCTGTCATGAGATCCTAGTTCAGTAAATCCCAATTAAATAAAGTATGGCTCAGCAATAATCATAGGCCATTGGTCCATCTAGTTTGAAATTCTCCACAGCAGTAATTCTCATGCTTTCGTATTTTAAGTCCCACTGGTCACTCTATCAAAGAGTTTAGAAAGTCCTTTACAGGCATTATTGTACTTTCCAGTTATGGAAAGTTTTAGGAAAATAATGTTGACAATACTACTGTAGCTTAGATCAGTGCTTCTTAAACCTTTTGCTCTCACGGCCCCTTTCCACTTTTAAAAATTATGGAGGAATAAAAGAGTTGTAATCCTCATTTAGGCCTGGATCTAGCTGGGTGACCTTGACCTTGATTCTGTATCAGCTTTGTCCCCTGTGCCTTCCGTTTGGTAAACTCTCAAGATTCATTTTTCTCGCCATGTATATGTATAGATCTGAACTAGACTGTGTTGTTTCTCTGTGTCATATATTTGGATATATGCATAATTTTGTACTTATTTATTTTGTCATGCTTTATGTAGTGTATATTGGAGGTGGTGACCCTTTGAGTGGTGCATGCAATGAAATTGCATTTTAATATGTGCCGATTAGTGTACATTCAAGGTGACACCAGGCTCAAGGTTGACTCATCCTTCCATCCTTTTGAGGTGGGTAAAATGAGGACCCAGATTATTGGGGGCAATAGGCTGACTCTGTAAACCGCTTAGAGAGGGCTATAAAGCACTGTAAAGCGGTATATACATCTAAGTGCTATTGCTAAATGACAATAAAGTTATTTTGAATTCTAAGCCAGTCCCTTTCTCTCGGCCTTAACAAGAAGGCAATGGCAAACCCCTTCTGAAATCTCAGCAAGACGACTGCAGAGATTTCTCCCTGGTGGCCAGGCCTGCCTTGAAGACACAAAGAAATCCAAAACTGAACCCTTGCTTGAGGCTGCAAGGACCTGCCGGTGGGTCCAGATCAGAGGTAAAATCCAGCAAGTTCTGATCAATTCTGGAGAACCGGTAGAGGAAATTTTGAGTAGTCTGGAAAACCGGAAAATACCACCTCTGGCTGGCCCCAGAGTGGGATGGAAACAGATATTTTGCAATATCCTTCCCCTGGAGCGGAGTGGGAATGGAGATTTTGCAGTAACCTTCCCTGGAGTGGGGTGGGAATGGAGATTTTACAGTATCCTTCTGCCACCCCCACCAAGCCACGCCACCAAGCCACGCCCACAGAACCGGTAGTTAAAAAAACTGGATCCCACCATTGGTCCAGATAGCCAGAGGAGGACCCCAAAGCCTCATCACTGGGCTCCATCCTTCCCATCTAGGGCTGAGACACCCCCCCACCACCACAACGGCTGCTGGACGGGCAGGGACGGCCCAGTTACCCGAACAAAGCGGGTCTTCCCCCGCCCCCGCCCCCCACCAAAGGCCTCGACTCAAAGAAAGCTTCGCAGTTGCCCTCCACCCCGGGCAGCGCGCAGCTCCAGCCCCTGCGGGCCCCCCCCACCTGCTGCGTCAGCTCGGCCATTTCTTCCTCCTCCGGACTCGGGAGCTGGGCGAGGAGCGGCCTCCGCTGCAGGCAAAGCGCCCCGTAGAGTTTCCATCCCGACGCAGCGTTGGGACCGTCGGAAAGCGCCCTCCGGCCGGCGCAAAAACGGCTCCAAGTGCGGATGGAGAGCAGAGCCCGGCCGAAGGGAGCCATTTTACCACCAAAAGCCCACAATGCAACGCGGCGGCCCACCCGCTTCCGCCTGGAACGTGACTTCCGCTTCCGGTAAAACTTCGGAAGGGCGTTGCTTCGGACCAGGCTGTCGTTTCTCAACTTGGCAACTTTAAGACTTGTGGACTTCAACTCCCAGAGTTCCTCAGCCAGCTTTGCCCACAAGTCTTAAAGCTTTGCTGGCTGAGGAACTCTGGGAGTTGAAGTCCACAAGTCTTAAAGTGGCACGGTTGGAGACCCCTGACCTGGAGGACTGAGAATCTCCACAGGCGATGAATAAAGACGTTTCATGCTCGGGAACACAACTTTTTTAAAAAAAAAAAAAAGACCCAGACCATACAACGCTTCTCTGGGTCTCTAAATCTGGCTAAACTTCCCCTCCGTCCCGCTTCACTTGTCAAGAGAAGCGAAGGGGAACCAGGCCCGAAGCGCCTGCCTGTACGGACGCTTCCAAGCGAAGGGCGCGGCCATTGAAGGCTCGCCCAGTTCTGCGGCTGGGCGCCGCCATGTTTTTTTTTCTTTCACGCATCGCGAGATTTGACCGGGCGGTGGAAACTCCGCCCCTTTTCCCTTGGAATCCTCGGAGTCCCGGACAGCGGAGCGGAAGGAAAAAAAGCCATGCTCGCTGCGCTGGCGATCGCCCGGCGGGGGCTCTTGGGGGGCGGCTCGGGGTAAGGTGGGAAGAAGGTGGGGTGGTCGGGACGACTTCTAAGGCTGCAAGGGTCGGGTTACCCGCTTTTCAGCGGAGGAAGGCAGAAATCCAACAGGTCCAGCCTTCCTGCTGCATTTCTGCCTCCCCCCATACCTCCTGCTCTTTAACCTCCATGCACCGGTGATCTTAGATTGATTGAGGGTCCCGGACCACTTCAACGAGGATGATCGATCGGCACGTTGCATTGCATGCATTTTGCATTGCCTTGTCCCAAGTGTGTTGCAAAGGAGTTGGAGAACTACAGTTCCCATCATCCTGCCCCCCTCCTTCCAGGGCAAACGGTCTTATTTATTTATTTATTTATTTATTTTATTTTATTTTATTTATTTTGCCATAAAAATATATGTAGGTATCATACAAAAAGATTATATAATATATAAACACATATATGGGTAAATATAAGGAGGTATAAGCATATATGTATATAGGAGGAAGAAAAGAAAAACAATAGGACAGGAACGGTAGGCAAGTTTGTGCGCTTATGCACGCCCCTTATGGTCCTCTTAGGAAAGGGGTGAGGTCAATAGTAGACAGTTTTTGGTTGAAGATTTTAGGATCTTAAAGATTTAAAGGTTAAAGATTTTAGGATCTTCTTAATCCCACCCTTTTATGGCTGGGGCGAGGACTGCTTTGGGGGTTGGGGGGAAACTTCCAGGAAGCCTTTCACAGGCAAGGGTCTGCTACTACTCTTTGACTGCAATCTCCATGCTTCCTGGGAATCATGGGTTCTGTAATCCCAGGCCAGTTGCAAAGCCTGCAAGAGCTGGCTGGTGGGGATGGAGCTTCGGATTCCCATTTGCTGCCTCGAAAGAAGGGAAATTGAGAAATCACACCAGGCATCAGCCAGAGAAAAAAAAGACATAACAGTAACAGAGTTGGAAGGGATCTTGGAGGTCATTTAGTCCAACCCCATGCTCACGCAGGATACCTGTACAAGGTTGCCCCCACGCAAAAGCATTAGAAAAGGTATTTGACAGGATATCAATATATGTGGCCGGCTTCTTATTCCTTTTCCTGTGGTTTGTTTTATTGGACGGGTTGATAAAATGTTTAATTGGGCTTAACGAAATAGTTTTAACTTTCATGGTTTTAGTGTGGAAACCTTAATTGTGTGGACACCAAGGTTAGTTCTACCTGAAAGAGGAAATCGTGGAGGTACATCCATTGACACTGCCCAGGGAGCTTGGGTATGCAGGTGCCACATCTGGAAGGTCAAATGTTGTAAATTTATCCTCTCGGCAGTTGGAAGCCATGGGCCAGCCCTGGCAGTTCCTAGGAATTCTGCACTCGTTCCTCAATGTGCTGTTCTTAAATTCTGATCTCTTGCTTTTCCTTCTTTGAAACTGCTCCAGTGTCAACTTTTCTCGGACTATACAGACAGGCATCCAAAGATTTCAAACGGTCCTGGAAAACCCGGACCTAGCAACAGACAAAGAGCTAGATTCCACAAAGTCAAAGAACTTCAGGTGAGTTAATGCTGCACTTTCTGGGATGCAGGTAGCTGTTTATTTCTAGGAAAAATTACAGTGTGCGTAACTGCAGTGGTGATCAGGCATTTTGTGAATAAGAGTATTTCACCTACCGGTATTTTGGAGGGGGGCAAGGAAAGACACAAATTGTGACACGTAACACTTCAAAGAAAAAAACAAGGAAGTCCAGTTACCTCCTGAAAAAGCACCTTTGGGACTTCAAACCAGTACACATCTCTCAAAAGTTGCATTCTAAGGAATCCTTTAACAAGACATTAGTTTGTCTCATTGTTTTCTTGCATTTTTGCAAGATTTATTTTATTTTTACCATCAAAAATGTCCAGGGAAGAAACAAGCAGAAAAAAATTGTCATGTTTGCATCGGATTATATCAAGCATTGGAAAGTTTGTGAAGTTGGGAGTTAGGAGTGCTTTAAGGAATTTTGCCAGTGCAGAAACGGAACTCGTAATATTTGGTTTTTTCCAAGTTTTGAAAACATTTAATTTTTCAGAAATTTACTTATGATTTTTGCCATCATCAAATTATAATTTATAATTTTTGCCCCTAGCGATCACCTGTTTATTTTCAGAGCTTTTAGGCCGATCAATATACAACTCCCAACTTTTAATTGGGACTAAAACTCTACAAAGTATTTAAAAGGAACTACTAGAGCGTGTTCCAAACATCACAAATAAAAAATGTGAGCAACATCAAATGAAAAGCCCAATCACATGACCCAAGAGGCAGTCAAAACAATCCAACCCATCAGCTTAATGGAACAGCCGGGTTTTCACCGGGTTTCTAAAAGCCTTGAGGGCTTATTGATTTATATTTTTAATGGTTTGAGTTTGGACGAGAGCTGTATCAAAAGGTTGTCAGTTGAAATTCAGGAGAGGGAAGAGGTCCTCCAATTCCAACATTTCTTTTTTTAAAAATCATTCTCTTCCTCCTGAACACTTTGTGCCAGAATAAGAGACTGCTTCTAGTTGGCTTTAGATGTCATTATATAAACTGAGTATACATTGCATTGCACTATAAGGCTCTTTATTTGATGTTGGCTTACCGTATTGTGTGAAACTAACTGGCTTTGAGTTTATGAACAAGTAGCTGATAACCCGGCGTTGCCCGGGTATTTATTGATCCCAATCCTGTATTAGACAGGAAGAGCAACTTCACCCTGAGCCCTGATTTCGGTGAGAATGAAATTAGTTAAAAATGTTCTCCCTGTGTCCCAAGAAGCATCAAGTAAAATGATATCACCTTGCTGTTTTGCTAGCTGATCCATGATCATTTGTTATGCTTTTTTCTGATCTTGGTTTAGAATGGCTTCTTGTCCGCGATATATGCACTAAGCTGTTCGACATTGTAGTTCTTTTCTCGTATGTAATCTGTGTGAAGTATGTCATGTCGGTCTCGTAGTGGTGCAGGCAGGCCGAGTTGCAGTAATGTTTTATTGATCACGGCCATACGTTTGCCCTCAAGAATAATCAAAGCCTTGTTAAAAATGTCTGGACCAAACGTAATTTCTAATGTTGGATTTTCCCCCTTATCAGAGGGAGCCCCCTTGTGGAGTACTCTGAAGCCGTTATCATGGCAACTCCACTTTGCTGTACAGTAGAAGCCATTTTAAGGCAGTATAGTAGAAGCCATTTTAAAGCACATCAGGCTGTATCTTAACAGAACACACACCCTGAGGGGTGTTAGGGGTGTCTTACCCCCACAGTATTTTTTTCCAGAGTCATCTGTGTACCACGTTTGGTAGAAATTGCTTGAGGCGTTCCAGAATTATGCTGGAACACACACGCACGCACACACACGCATGCACACACACACATAGAGCTATATATCTATCTATATCTATCTATCTATCTATCTATCTATCTATCTGGATGGGTTATGGCTTAGTGTGATCCAGTGCAGGCGAAATGCAGATTCTAGAGGGGGAAATTGAATATGGGTACAATCCTATTGTGTGAGCATCTTTGAACAAATATTATCATCATCTTTTAATGACCACATAATCCCTTGTGGGGTGGAGTCTGGGAAACTGAATGGAGCTGAATGTTTACTGGCCGGATGCCCTTCCGGTCGCCAATGTGGAGTTTTGTTCAGCAGACATATTCTCATTGTGCCCAGAGAGACAAATATCTGCCTCTACCTAGGATCGAATTTGCAGCCTCCTGATTGTAAGACGAGAGCTCTACCTCTAGGCCACCGCACCACTCATCTTTGAACAAATATGCCCATTGATAATCTGATAAAATAATCCTTGCACCTCTTGAATATTGGGGATGGGGGCGGCTGCCTTGTACTGGCTGGTGTGGCTACCTTCTCTCTTCTTTTTTTCAGCTATTTTCCTCCAGTGCCGGGAGAAGAAAGCTCCTTACGGTGGGATGGAAAGAAGTTTGAAGAAATCCCAATAGTTCATATCAAAGCTACCTACAATAAGTAAGCGATTGGAGGTTCTTCATGCAGAACAGTTAGCAATAGCACTTAGAAGATTTATATAGAGCTCCACAGAGCTTTACAGTATTCTTTGGGCAGTTTACAATGTCACCTTATTGCCTCCAATAATCTGGGTCCTCATTTTACAGAGCTCAGAAGGAGGTGACTCACCTTTGAGCCGGTTAGGATCGAGCTGCTAGCAGTCGGCAGAATTAGCCTGCAATACTGCATTCTAACCACTGTGCCACCATGGCTCTTTTAATTATCTAATGCTACAGGTTTTGTGGGTGGTGATTCAGGGGCACAGGTCCTTAGTAACCTAAGTTTCTTTCAAGAGCTAAGAAATCCAGCAAACGGCTAGCTTGCATAATGCAAGCCATGTTTATAAAAGGTAAAGGTTCCCCTTGCACATACGTGCTAGTCATTCTCAACTCTAGGGGGCGGTGCTCATCTTCATTTCAAAGCCGAAGAGCCAGCGCTGTCCAAAGACGTCTCCGTGGTCATGTGGCTGGCATGACTAAACACCAGAGGCACACGGAACGCTGTTACCTTCCCACCAAAGGTGGTCCCTATTTTTCTACTTGCATTTTTTTTTTTTTACGTGCTTTCGAATTGCTAGGTTGGCCGAAGCTGGGACAAGTAATGGGAGCTCACTCCGTTACGCGGCACTAGGGATTCAAACCGCCAAACTGCCGACAAGCTCAGTGTCTCTTCCCCACTAAGCCACCGCATCTTATAGTGAAGTGCTATATATACAGTGATACTACATGATGCCACCCAAAGTTGCCTTATAGTTAGATAGGCGGCTAATAAATTTTTAACAAATATAGAGGATGGATGGATGGATGGACGGACAACATCTTGCAGGGGACACCTGCTTCTTTCCCTTCCAACAGAGCAGTCTAGTCTCCAGTTCTTTGCTTCTGTCTTTGCCTGGTCTAAACCCTCCCATAATTCACAGTGCATACAAAGTAATTGCATGTAAATGATGATGATGATAATTTATTTTCATACCAGGTTGGCTAAAGACAACCCAACTATCAAGAGGCTTATTAGAGTCGGGGAACTTTTGGTAACAAAGTTTACCATTAAATTTGCTTTGGGAGTTTGAGTAGCGCTTAAGGTTGAAGTTTAAAATGGGGCTGGATTTTTGTTTGTTTCTCGATCGGGGCTGTTTTGTAACCTAGGTTAAAGCTCTTGTAGAACTTGTACGGGATGTATGTGGGAAAGACCTTGGGGGAGAGATACTGCCTAGGCCAGTGATGGCTAAGCTTTTCAGGACAGAGGGCCCAAAGCATGCATGCGTGCGAGAGAATGCGTGCATGCGTGCTCGAACCCCCAAAATGCAATGCATGTGTGGCCCCGCGCATGCACATCCCCCCATGCATGCACGGCCCCCTGCACAACCTACACCCCTGCGCCCAGCCCTCTTCACATGCGCACGCCCTGTGTATGTGCATACGCCCCCATGCATGCACCCATAGATACCTGAAGACCAGCTAGTCAGCAGGAGGCGCGTGCATGCACAGCAGAGCTGAACTGGGGCGACGGCTCACATGCCATCAGAGAGTGAGCTGCATGCCATCACGGGCCTAGGGAACGCTCAGATATGAGACAGCATTTTCTGCAGCTGAATAGTGGACAGGGTGAGAATCTCAGAAATGACCCTCCCTACTTTCCTGGGCTGTAAAGGAGATGACAGGAGATGTGTGCTTTCAGACGTGTGAGGTATATTAATTATGATGCATTAATTATCTTTAAAGTACAACTGATCCGATTGTGTTTTCTCTCTGCTCCACCTGGTAAGCCTGACATAATGCTACAGTCTTCATGTTATTTCCTGTCTTAGAATGGCGGGCACTAATTTGAGTAATTTTCAGTAATAATTCTCAAGAAAAAGTCTGAAAGTGACTGAGAAAGAGTCTCGGTGGCCGCACATTCATCTCCCCGCACAACTTTTGAGGATTAATTGCATCCTTCCAAATGCTTAAAAAAAGGGGGGGGCACACGGTGGCTCAGACGCTAAGCTTGTTGATCAAAAGGTCGGCAGTATAGCAGTTCGAGTCCCTAGAGCCGTGTAACGGGGTGAGCTCCCACTACTTGTCCCAGCTTCTGCCAACCTAGCAGTTCGAAAGCTCTTAAAAAATGCAAGTAGAAAAATAGGGACCACCTTTGGTGGGAAGGGAACAGCGTTCCGTGCGCCTTTGGCGTTGAGTCATGCCGGCCACATGACCACAGAGACATCTTCGGACAGCGCTGGCTCTTCGGCTTTGAAACGAAGATGAGCCCCGCCCCCTAGAGTTGGGAACGACTAGCACATATGTGTGAGGGGAACCTTTACCTTTAAATGTTTAAATGTCTAAAACAACCTGTTTCCAACCTGGTACCTATCAAAGACATTGAAACTGGAGCTCAGCAAACTTACTGACTGGAGCTGCTAAAAATTGCTGTCTGAGCACATCTGGAGGGCAGCCAGTTGGGAAGAATTATCCTATTTTTAATCCCTTTTTGGGACAAGCAATGTGTCTCAAACCTGCAGTGATTCTATTTATTTTTTGCATCCTAGTTCACCCACTTGCTATCTCCCCATGGGAGAATGAGAACGCAAGAGCTGAGTTAAACTACTAGGAGTTGGGGGGTTTTTTTCAGACAGATTTGCAGAGAATCCCAAAATAGGATGGATTTCTAACAAAATGTTGTTCCTATCATCCCACGACACCTGTAGCACTCACATCCAGGTTTTCACAGCTGAGAAAGTCCCTCTGGTCCTACTAACCTGTGGCTACATGGGGTTCAAGAATGCGAAGAAATCAACGGCTCTTGCAGCACAGACAACTGGAATTGCAGCAGGAAGCGTAAGTTCTTAGAACTAACCTTTTCCCTAAGTTGAAATGGGCAAAGATTTATCAGGCTGACCGGAACTGGCTGAAATCAAAGTTCTTAAATCGGCAACTCTTATTTAACTTCCAAGGAATTCTTACTGTTATAATCCCTAATATTTCCTTGCTGTTTGAGGTACCCCTTTGAATCATTGTTTTGGGGTTCTAAAATCCGATTGCTTCTGCATAGATAAGATGGTCAGAGAATGATCACAAACGAACGATTATAAATGAACCGAGACCAAGATCAGGGACTGCTTGGTTTTATATATATAAACTCTAGAATCTGAAGGATTTGCGTAGTTTTTGGTTTTATGCAGTAAAAGGACAGAATCTTATTCATCCTATATTTATTGCATCTTTTAACCCGTACTAAGCAGTGGGCATAAAGGACGCCGGTGGCTCAGTGGCTAAGACGCTGAGCTTGTCGATTGAAAGTTCGGCAGTTCAGCGGTTCAAATCCCTAGTGCTGCGTAACGGGGTGAGCTCCCGTGACTTGTTCTGCCGACCTAGCAGTTCGAAAGCAGGTAAAAAATGCAAGTAGAAAAAGAGGGACCACTTTTGGTGGGAAGGTAACAAGTGTTCCGTGCGCCTTTGGCGTTGAGTCATGCCGGCCACATGACCACGGAGACGTCTTTGGACAGCGCTGGCTCTTCAGCTTTGAAACTGAGATGAGCACTGCCCCTTAGAGTCGGGAACGACTAGCACCTATGTGCGAGGGGAACCTTTACCTTTACCTTTAAGCAGTGGAAAATCCATTTGCAAAGAAACTTGCTCCAGATGAACCAAATTGCTCCTTCTTAAGAAGTAACTGCTACACAGTTTCTGGTCTTTCCTCAAAAAAAAGGGAGCAGATGAAGAAAGGGTTAAAACTGTACTTTGGAGAGGAAGTCAAATATTCTAGCCTGGCTGATCCACACTGCTAATCCACAATGGCTAGGTTCACATATGCCCTAAGCCAAACCACCTTCCAAAAGAATTTTCAGAGGTATGGGTAGGTTGTTTATACTAAGTTAGTCTTTGTTTAAATTGGGTCAGGGAGTTTCATTTTTAAGAACTACTTTCCTGCTCAAAATTGACAAAACTAGTCAGTTTCACATCTGCTTTTCTTAGCTTACTAATGACTCCCCTGCCCTTTGGAATGCATTGGTGCCAGCAGCCACAATGTGCCCACTATACAAACCACCCGGTGAATTCTCCATTGTGTGTATGTTTACTCTCTTGCAATCCTTTTCTCTCCCATCTCTGCAAGGAGTGGGGGGGAAAGAGAAGAAGAAGAAGAAAACAGGTCATGCCCAGGACAATGCACACTGGTTGTAATGGCAAACCATTAAGTTGTAAAGTGATTTTTTTTTTCAGCACTGTGGTTAAGTTTGAACGATCACTGAAATGAAGCATTCGTTCATTGAGGACTAGCCTATGTAGTCAGATCAATGCAAAACGGAACAGTATTTCTAAAATACAATCTTGTATTTTATAAGGTATCAGGGAAAAGAAAATAATAGCAAATCAAGGACTCCTTGGGCCCAGACGGAGGGTCTTTAAAAAACCACTAGATGGCAGTCTTAGCCCAACAGACTTACTGTAACCATTGTCAGGCTTCTCTGGAAATTCCCATTAATCATTTTGGATGTAGGAAACATTTAAAAGAGCTATGGCATAGCAGATATGGAAGGTTTCCAGCTGAGCGTTTTAATTTTCCCGTTCTAAATGTAGCAAGATTCTTGTGTACTGGCAAGCAAGCCATTTCTTCCCTGGTGAGTTGAATGTAAATGACTTTCATAAGTACTTTTAATTTGTGTGTGTTTTCTGGCCTTGGAAAATGACGGCAAATAGCAGCCTTCACCAAAGCTCTGGACATGCAGGACTTCAGCACCCAGCATTTCAGCCAAGATAATCAGCTTTGACTGGAAGTCTAGAAGTGAATAGCCAACCTATTTTGTGGGAGGTGCTGCTGGAAAAAAGTGATTTTTGCTCTGCCCCAAATCAGAAAAAGATTCCAGCCTTCCTATTTACCGTGTTTCCCCGAAAACAAGACCCTGTCTTATCATTTTTTGAATCCCGAAATAAGCGCTTGGCCTTATTTTCGGGGAGGTCTTATTATTTTGGGGTACGTGGAGCAAGACGGGGCTCTTCTTGCCATCTTTCCTGATTTCCAGCTCTGTCTCCTAACCCTAACCAGAGGAAATGGCGGTGACCAGCTGCACATGCGTTTAAATATTTTCGGGGAAACACGGTATATAGGACAGAACTCCTAAATTTCTGCAAAGCACTTTCCATCACTGTTAACTTCCCCCCCCCCGCCCCCCGCCCTGTGTTCCTGTACCACAAGTTGGTCTAGGAGAAAAAATGAGCAGTTCCATTGAAGCCAGGATTATGGTGCTGATGATGATAAACAGATCACAAAAGTATCAAGATCTGAATATCCAAATGGAAGGATTATGGAGGAAACCAGCTCTGGTGATATCGGCACATTGGGTACCATACCCAAAAAAAAAAAAGTCTTTGATGCCTATGGATGTTGTGGTCTGCCGACAGCCTGCAGAGCTGGCGGCAGAGTCAGACAGTGAAGAGGTTGGGGAGGAACATGGGCCAGTCCTGGAGTCTGGGGAAGGCTAGGACGAGGGCTCTGTGTCGGAGACAGAAATGGGGCCAGGGCCATCTGGGAGTTATGTGCGGACTCCGGAGCCTCCAGAATCTGACGTCAGCGAGGCAGAACAACGGGGAGCCTGTTCCCGATGCACATATTCACAGAGCTGCCAGAAGGCAAGAACAGTTAAGACAAAAGGGGCGACTCAGGAGTAAGGCTTGGAGATGACTGGCCCCTCCCATTAAGACATAAAGGAGCAGCAAAGGCACGCGAGTCGTTGCAGGAAGCAACTTTGTTCGTGCTGGTCGGTTTAAATTCTGAAGCTCCGTTTTGACTCTGTGCTCCGTGTGGCCTTGCAAAGCTAATTGCCAATTGGGTCTTGGCAGCGTGTCAAGGGAGATAAAGATGGGGGCTTATCAGCCTTATCCCGAAGGACTGTGGCAGACTTCTGTCAGACTCTTTACAAACAATTTGTGACTCATCATAGGCTGGGAATGAACAGAATTCACAGCCGTTGAAATAAAAACAGGGTTTTGGGAACTAATTGTGTGCTTTGTACTGTCTCAGGAAGCCTAAGTCAGAACAATGGAGGCCAATACCAGCTAAAGAACTGGCAGCTGTGATTTTACCTTGCTGGGAACAGATAGTTTATTAAACTCGGATGCCGTCTGACTCCGAGCAGCTCGCAACAAAGAAAACACCGTTAAAATCAATAATGCCTTTTGTTCAAAAGAAAATAGCGGTCTTTGTCCCACCGAGTAGAAGCTCCTGTTCAGAGGAAAGGGCAAATAGGATCTAGGTTGAACGTCGGAGTAGCGGTCATTATACTCTTTGGTTCATTGCATAACATGTTTCTTTCCCCCCCCCCTCTCTCTCTCCCTGTCCAGAAAGCAGCGAAAAAGGGCGTGCATCATGTACGAGTTGTGGTGAAAGGCCTGGGACCCGGGCGGCTGGTAAGCGCTTCCTGTTTCTTTGTAGTCATTCTTCAGGTGAGAGGGAGCCTTTATTAGCTGAACTCCTGCATTTTTCAAGGGCCACGGTGATGGAGTGATGTCACTTAAATGGGATCGGCCGTATCGTGCAAAATAAGCTGAAAAACAAAGTAAGCAGAGACATCAACCTGCCAACAAAAGTGTGTACCGTCAAGGCTATGGTTTTCCCAGTTGCAATGTATGGCTGTGAAGGTTGGACCATAAGAAAGGCTGAGCGCCAAAGAACTGAGGCCTTTGAATTCTGGTGCTGGAGAAGACTCCTGCGAGTCCCTTGGACTGCAAGGCGATCCAACCGATCAGTCCTAGAGGAGATCAACCCTGACTGCTCTTTAGAAGGCCAGATCCTGAAGAGGAAACTCAAATACTTTGGGCCACCTAATGAGACGGAAGGACTCACTGGAGAAGAGCCTCATGCTGGGAAAGATGGAGGGCAAAAGAAAAAGGGGACGAAAGAGAACGAGGTGGCTGGATGGAGTCACTGAAGCAGTAGGCATGAGTTTAAATGGACTCCAGAGGATGGTAGAGGACAGGAAGGCCTGGGAGAACGTTGTCCATGGGTCAAACGTGACTTCGCAACTAACAACAATGAAGCTGAGAAAATCAACAATTGCAAGCGCCGGAAGCTTGTTCTCGATTTCAAACGGCCTTCCACAATCTGCTGTCCTGCAGTGGTTGTTTGACCAGAAGCCCAATACTTTGTCAACAACTTGGCATTCCTCACGCTGGCAGTGGCCACTGGGAAACCAACATCCCAACTCATCCAGGGAAACTGTCCAAGTTGGAGATGGCTGCTGGAGATAATCTGGCTTGGCAACACCTTGGCTGGGATGGCGAAAAGCTCATGGGGGGGCGGGGGGGGGCTGCTCGTAGAGCGTTTGTCTGCAACTGCTTAAAGCAGCGACATCTTTTTTCCTCCCGGTTTATACAACTGCTCTCTGCAGTGGCAACGTAATCCCTGGGAGAAACTCTCGTTAATGTAAGACAAGTTTCTGGAGCTGCTGAGGGGCTTAGCAGTTCAAATGAAACACACACCAGTTGTTAAAAAGTTACGATTTTTATGTAGTGAGCTTACCGAGCACATCTTGTATGTAGTTAGCTTATTTATGATAAGATGTTTATGTAGATAGACAGACATAGACAATATTTATGTAGTTAGCTTATGATAAGATGCTGAGAGAGAGAGAGAGAGAGAGAGAAAGAAAGAAAGAAAGAAAGAAATATTTATGTAGTTAGCTTATCAAGCACATCCTGTATGTAGTTAGCTTATTTATGATGTTTATGTAGATAGACAGACAGACAGACAATATTTATGTAGTTAGCTTATGATAAGATGTCTAGAGAGAGAGAGAGAGAGAGAGAGAGAAAGAAAGGAAAGAAAAAGAAAAGAAAGAAAGCAAAAGAAAGAAAGAAAGAAAGAAAGAAAGAAAGAAAAAGAAATAAATAAATTTATGTAGTTAGCTTACTAAGCACACCAGAACAACTACCCACAAGGACAGTTTTTCCCTCATGCCATCATTCTGCTAAACAACTAATTTCCACAACCCTGTCAAACTATTTACTAAGGGTCTATTACTATTATTCTTCTCATCCTTCCTATTACCTATCTCCTCCCACTTACGACGATAACCTTGTGGCTTGTATCTTTATGATTTATATTGTTTTATTTAGCTTCCTAGTATGATTTTGATTGCTTGTTTACTATGACTATCACTAAGTGTTTTATCTTATGTTTCATGATGAATGTATTTTTTATGTACACTGAGAGCTTATGCAGCGAAGACAAATTCCTTGTCTGTCCAATCACACTTGGCCGATAAAGAATTCCATTCTATCTAAATTATATTAAAGTAACCAAAATATCTTTAAACAATCCCCAAGGCATTGAGCACAACTTTTGAGCACCCCTAATGTTCGGAAATTGAAATTGGAAAATTTTGACAACGCCCTAGCTGTAGCATGTATACCTCCAGCAGTAGCAGCTTTTTGAATCTAAAGCAGATAATGCTAAACTAGATTAACCAATTGTTTCCTAAATATAAGGTAGCCGCCTTTGATTTCTAAATTGTTCCTTGGGGTCCCTAGTGCCGCATAACGGGGTGAGCTCCCGTTACTTGTCCCAGCTTCTGCCAACTTAGCAGTTCGAAAGCATGTAAAAATGCAAGTGGAAAAATAGTGACCACTTTTGGTGGGAAGGGAACAGCATTCTGTGCGCCTTTGGCATTTAGTCATGCCGGCCACATGACCCCGGAGACGTCTTCGGACAGTGCTGGCTCTTCGGCTTTGAAACGGAGATGAGCACCGCCCCCTAGAGTCGGGAACAACTAGCACATATGTGTGAGGGGAACCTTTACCTTTTAAAAAGTAAGATGCTGGATATCTCAGGAACCCAACAGGAGATGCTGAAACTCTCTGGAACCCCTCATTCTTGGCAAAAACAGCAGCAAGTTCTAAAAAGCGCTCTCCCCCCCCCCCCCATCTCTCTCTCTCTCTCTCTGGTTTGGAAATCTTGAACTATCATCTCACAGTTCACAAAGCTATCATAGAGATGGTGAAGCTAGGCTAATATTGTATCTGAGAAAAGCAAGATTTAGGGCTTTGCAGGTTATCCAAACTCAAGTCGTTCAGGTTTATCCTAGAAATTGTGCTTCCAGCAGACCGTGACTTAGTGTTCCATGAGCACCATGTTGATCTCTTTGTTTCTCTTTCAGGCAGCCATCCAAGGCTTAACCTTAGGGGGGCTGGAGGTGATCTCCATCACAGACAACACGCCAGTACCGCACAACGGCTGCCGTCCTCGAAAAGCACGAAGGCTGTGAGAGGCGTGGAGCGGGAGAGAGAAAGAGAAGAGGGTTGTGCCTGGATCTCAAATAAGTTTATGCAGCCATCTTCAGGCAGCTGTTCCATCTTTCTGCAACTTTCAGAGCAGAGACAGGCTTGGGGTTTGCGCGCAGGAAGGCAACCCAGAGACTATGTTTATAAAGTGTGACTATTAAAGCAAAGTTGGCTCTATCTCAGAGGGGCCCTTTGAATTACCGTATTTTTCCAAGTATAAGACGCACCGGAGTATAAGACACACCTTAGTTTTTGGGGAGGAAAATAAGAAAAAAAGCTGATTGGCTGGTGAATCGGCCTTCCGGAATACCCCCAATCAGCTGTTCCCAGAGGTCAATTTTAGCAACAGGTTCCTTGGTTGTGAGCGCTGTGCATTGCTTTTCTTTTTTGCTTTTTTTTTCTGCCTCTGAAACTTTCAGAAAAAACTTTTTTCTGCCTCTGAAACAGCTTCAGAAAAAAAGCCTCTGAAGCTCTGTTTGGGGGCTTCGTTTCTGAAGCTTCGTTTCTGATGCTTTTTTCAGTCTCTGAAACCTCCATTTGAGAAGCTGGGCAGGGCTACAGAGTACAAGACGCATCCAGATTTTCACCCTCTTTTTTTGGGGTGGAAAAGGTGCATCTTATACTCCGAAAAATATGGTACATTTTTGTTTGGGGCTGCTTTCCTCTTCTAACGTTATGGATGGAATTGTTTTTTGTTTGTTTTTTTTAACCATCATTTTCAACCAAATCCAGACTGGTTGCGATGAGCATGTCTTTTTCCAGTTGCAAAAACAGGTCAACTGGAAACTCCTTTCCACCATCTACAGAACTCCCCATTGTGCTAATTGGGATCCAATTCCATGTCTCTTACGAAGATCCACTTGCCAGGGGTGGGTGAGTTGGGTATTTTATTCCTCATCAGCAAGTAAAGAGATCTCATCTCTATTAGAATTTCTCTACCAGTCAGTTAGGGAAAAGTAGGGACTCCAGGGCAGTTCAATAGGAAGTATGAAAAAGAGTTGTCAAGTCAGCCGACCTTGGTGGATATCTTGGATTCTGGACCTTATAACTCCGTGCTTCCCAAATCTCAGTAAATTATTCAAAATCGGGCAAAAGTACCTTTTTTGTTTGAGTAAAAAAAAAATTGAACCCATTACCCAATCAAAACGGGACATTGAAAGATTGTCACCTGAACTAAAAATATACTCCCAAATCTTTAAGTTGAAAATTCATGGAAAGGGCCGCGGTGTGGCTCAGGCTGTAAGAAGCCTGTTATTAAAACACAGCTGCCTGCAATTACGGCAGGTTCTAGTCCCACCAGGTCCAAGGTTGACTCAGCCTTCCATCCTTTATAAGGTAGGTAAAATGAGGACCCAGATTGTTGGGGGGGGCAATAAGTTGACTTTGTATATAAATATACAAATAGGATGAAGACTATTGCTAACATAGTGTAAGCCGCCCTGAGTCTTCGGAGAAGGGCGGGATATAAATGTAAATTAAAAAAATAATTAAAAAAAAATTACCGATGGCCCTTGGCTGTTTCAAATCAAGACCGTTCAGTGATAACGTTTTTTATAATACAGACAATTCTCCAGTTACGACCAATTTGTTCAGCGATGGTATGAAATTACGACAGCCCTGAAGGAAGGGACCTAATGACTGGTCCTTGAATTGCAAGAAGACTTTCCAATTATTGGTTTGGGTAATTCCGAAAGAAGGTTGGTAAGCATTGTCCTAGTGGCTAGCCAATTTATTCAGGCAGTTTCTTACAATCGCAAGAAAGCTGTTTTCTTTTTTCTTTTCTTTTTTAACCTTTCAATATACTTTTTTTATTTTTTAAAAAACAACAAGACATAACAAACACTAACATAAAACATATACTCCTTCTTTACATCAGCTTAGTATCGGTAATCCTCGATTATTTACATTTTCCCCTCTCGTTTTCTTTAATTATACTTATCTTTTTGTCCCATTATCCCTTATTTCTATATATATATATTCCATCATACCTGTCATTATAACAATGTATTTTCTTTCATGCACTACCTCTTTTTTGTGTGTGACCTTTCCCCCTTTTTCGTCGTTTTACCATTTCTAATTTCTATCCAGTTTTACAATTTATTCCATACTATATATAACATTCCGTATCTTCCTTTTTTTTAAAATCTCCTTTGTTAATTTATCCATCTCGGGACAGTCCAGAATTTTCCTTATCACTTCCTCCTCCGATGGTATGTTCTCGTTTTTCCGGTTCTGTGCCTAAGATATTCTTGCGGCTATTAATATGTGTAGAATTAGATACCTTATTTCTTTCCTATATTTCCTGTTGAGTATTCCCAGCAAAAAGGTCTCTGGTTTCCAGTCTACGGGTTGGTTGGTTAGTTATTTCTTCCAGGCGTTTTCTGATTCTGGCCCAATATTTTTTGCAGATGGATATGTCCACCATAAATGGTAATACAAGAAGGCCGCTTTCATGTCTCTGTGGTGTGTGTTCCAGAGACAGGGTTTGTTTGTTTTCTCCCCATTGGTGGTGAAACCACAGATGGCTGATGACTCGGAACATATCGGGGATTATTCTATGGAAGCATCTATGGGGTGACTTGAAAGAAAGCAGGATTCTTTTATTCCAGGTTCACACAACATACACCTGGGATGCTCGGTGGGGAGCTGGCAAAAGTCGGCATCATGATTGCCAAGAATTATCTCTTTGCCTGCTGCCATTATAGAAAAGTAATGATCGTTCAACTCGCACCACACAGTCGTAAACTGGCCTATGTAGAATGGAATAACAGAGCTGGAAGGGAGCTTGGAGATCATCTAGTCCAACCCCTTGCTTAGGCAGGAAACCCTACACCACTTTAGACAAGTGGTTATCCAACATCATCTTAAAAACTTCCAGTGTTGGAGCATTCACAACTTCTGGAGGCAAGTGGTTCCACTGATTAATTGTTCTAACTCAGGATAATTTCTCCTTAGTTCTAGGATGGTTCTCTCCTTGATTGATTTCCACCCATTGCTTCTTGTCCTGCCCTCAGGTGCTTTGGAGAATAGCTTGACTCCCTCTTCTTTGTGGCAGCCCCTGAGATATTGGAACACTTCTATCATGTCACCCCTTAGTCCTTCTTTTCATTATTTATTTATTTATTAAATTTTTATACCGCCCTTCTCCCGAAGGACTCAGGGCGGTTTACAGCCAAATTAAAACAACATAGAAATAGACAAAAATTAAAAGCATATTAAAAAACTAATTCTAAAATTTGGCCCAATAAAATTAAAACTAGCATAAAACTGTTATAAAAACTCCCATTAAAATTTTGTTAGGCTAGCCCCATGCGATGAAATAACAGAGTCTTGAGCTCTCGTTTAAAAGTCCGGAGGTCGGGGAGTTGACGCAGCCCCAGAGGCAGCTCATTCCAAAGGGCAGGAGCCCCCACAGAGAATGCCCTCCCCCTGTAGGCCGCCAGTCGACATTATTTGACTGACGGCACCCTGAGGAGGCCCTCCCTATGGGAGCGCACAGGCCGATGGGAGGCTGTAGGTGGCAGTAGGCGGTCCCGTAAGTAACTCGGTCCTATGCCATGGAGCGCTTTCAAGGTGATAACCAACACCTTGAATTGCACCCGGAAGACCACCGGCAGCCAGTGCAGGCTGTGCAGGAAAGGTGTTACATGGGAGCATCGTGGTGCCCCTTCTATTACCCGCGCAGCCACATTAAACTAGACATACCCAGTTCCTGCAACCGTTCTTCATATGTTTTAGCCTCCAGTCCCCTAATCATCTTGGTTGCTCTTCTCTGCCCTCTTTCTAGAGACTCCACATCTTTTTTACATCGTGGCGACCCAAACTGGATGCAGGATTCCAAGTGTGGCCTTACCACAAGGGATCTTGTCCTGTTTCCATTTAATGCAGAGAACGTGAGCCCAACCAACTGTAGCATCCAATAAGCCACCGGTTAAACAAGCCCTAGAGAAGTGAGGTGCATGAGCTGGGTTTCCCTTGAAAAAACTGATCCAAGCTAGTAACTCCGCTGCTTCAGAAAGGTGCTAAGCTTGCTGACTTTTCTCCTGCAAATCCAACAAGGAGCAGATACAGATTAACAGAGTTGGGAGGGACCTTGTAAACGGGTAAAATCTAAAAATTTTCCCTACCGGTTCTGTGGGTGTGGCTTAATTGGTGGGTGTGGCTTGGTGGTCAGGTGACTGAATGGGCATGGTCAATAATAATAAATCATAAAAATAATAAAGTATACAAAACTTGGGAGGCATCGGTCTATTTTCTTTTAAAAGGTGACTGGCCTGATTTTAAATTCTAAATTTTAATTTTAATTGAACTTTGATGGGTTTTAAATTTTGTAATTTTATGGGGCGTAATGTTATTTTAAATTTTCTGGCAAATTTGAATCAGTTTTTTAAGGGTTGTTTTAATTATGGTGTATGTTTTTGTTTGTATTTTATTTGCCTGTTCACCGCCCTGAGTCCTTCGGGAGAAGGGCGGTATACAAATTAAAACATTATTATTATTATTTATTATTAAAAATAGAGGCCCCGGTCTACCAATTGCCTTTTACTGACAGGCCCCGGTCTACCTTCTTTAAAAATACTACAGCGCTCATCAGCTGTAGTGCGGCCCTTTGAAGTGCCACGGCAGTCATTTAAGGCCGTTTGCAGCTATATCACCACCGAGCGCTTCAGGGACAGAGAAGAAGAACAGCGAGGCATGGGCACTTGGGGGGGAGCCAGGGATTTTTGCTACCGGTTCTCCGAACTACCTGCCCCCCATCGCTACCAGATCGCATGATCCGGTCCGAACCGGGAGCATTTCACCCCTGCTTATAAGTCATCTAGTCCAACCCTCCCACCCACCCCCGCCCAAGCAGACCCTACACCATTTTTGACAGATGGCAGTCTAGTCTCTTGAAGGCTTCCAGTGATGAAGCTCCCAAAACTTCCAAAGGCAACTTCTGTTTCATTGGTTGATCTTTCTGTCAGAAAATTCCTCCTTATTTCTAAGTTGAATCTCTCCTTGTTCAGTTTCCATCCATTATTCCTTGTCTGGCCTTCGGGAGCTTTGGAAAATAGCTTGACACCCCCCCCCCTCTCTGTGGCAGCCCCTCAAATATTGGAAGACTGCAATCATCGTCTCCCCCTGGTCCATCTCTTCACTAGAGTAGCCGTGCCCAGTTCCTGCAACCGTTCATCGTATCGTTGTGCCTCCAGTCCCCTCATCATCTCGGTTGCTCTTCTTGGTTGCATTGGAACATCCCCAAATTTCTAGCCGTGACCTGGGAGAGCAAGTCAAACATAAACAGCCTGGAGCTCAAGCGTTATCTCTTCCCAACCTGCCGAGGTCTACAGTGATGTCAAACTTGGCTGCTGAGAAGGTTGGCGAATTAGGCCAGCCAACGCGTACGTTGTTCCCTTTGGCCCAGCTGTCAGAACTAAAAGAGTGTGTTAACATCTGCCTCCCTACCTCCTTCCCTCCCTTTTGATCCATTATTCCCCTTTTGGGAGGGGCCGGGGAATGAGTGGGGGGGGCTCCTGGTTTCTAATGTTGTAATCAACTCTGCTCTTTAAAAGAAAAGGGCACCATAGCAACCAGACGGGCCTTTCTCTTCCTTCTTTTTTTTTTAACTCCTTCCTGGCTTCGTTATGTCATAAAGCAGGATTCATTTCCTTTCTCCAACACCCACCCCCACCAAAAAATTTTTTTTTCACCTTTTCCTTCCAATTCTTTAGAATTCGAACCGGTTTTTTTTCCCCCGCAAGGCGAGATTTGGATAAATGTTTTTCCTTGGAGCAAAAAAAACAAAACAAAAACCCCTGGCCTAGGGTGGCACGAGGGACCGTGGTCTACAAAGGCTGCTTATGAAAACCTCCGGTACAGGTGGGGGGTGGGGGTGGGGGGGAGACGGCCAGCCAGAGGCGAGAACGCACCCTTGCACGTACGCACACAATTACGGTGATTATTCCGCTAACAATTTGAAATGCACAGTGTGTGGGAAGGCTGGTTAGAGTTCCATTTACCTCTTAGAATAAGGGAAAGGGGGAATAATTTTGCAGTGGAGTTAAATGGTCGCAGGTATCATACCCTTCAGTTTTTAATTTGCGGGTTTTTTTAAAAAAAGCGTGCGAGATTAATCATCTTGATTGGATGTAAGCTTCCCCCCTCCCCTTTCCCGCTGCAAAATTTTTGCTGCATTTTGCTAAGCACTACTACCAAAAGCGATGGCGGCTTCCCACCCCCTCCTTTTTTCTTTTTTCTTTTTTTTCTTTTTTTTTTGTGGAACAACAGCCATTGGCCTGGTTGCCTAGGGTGGATAAGAATAACTTAACTGGAAGGAAACATATGGAATACTAGCTGGATACCCGCTACGAAACTATGTGATCAGGCTTGATAAATCAACATAGCTTGAAAATTAATGAGTAGTTACGATAGGTCTCCCTTCTCCCCTTCTCTCCCTCAGGCTTGCCCTACAGAAGCCTATCTTATCCCCGTCTCTCCCTTTCAGGTGGGGAGTCTAAACTCCCAGCCTGCAGGCAGGATGAGTCACCATGCTCACGCTGGCCATGCTCACACCCAAGTGGCAGTTGGAACAGAGTTCTTTTTAGGTGGGGAGGGGGAGTAAAACGTCTAACTCCTTAGCATCAGAGCATGTGAATATAATACTATATATGAAAGACTAATGATCTGATGGTCATTTCGAAAAATCCTTTCTTAGCAAGCACCTAGAAGCCAAGAGGAACATACGTGCCAAATTTCAAGTTTATAGGCTTTATGGTTCTGGAGATTCCATGATGATGCATGAGTGGTATTTCACTTTTATATATATAGATAGAAGGTAAACAATACTCTGCTTTCAAGGCTGTTGGGGTATCTCACTCATAGAATCATAGAAGGATAAGGCTGTCTAACCCCCTGTCCAAAGCAAAAAACCTTATATCACTGATAAGAGGGCTGCCCAATATTTACTTGAAAACCTCCAGCAATGGGGCACCCATAATTCCAGGAGGCAAGTTGTCCCATAGATTAACTCTTCTCATTGTTAGGAAATTGCTCCTAAGCACTCAACCTAGTAAAGCATACAACTGAAGTTTAGGAGCTGGTGCCTTATGGTAGATACATTAATTTTACCTTTGGGGTATATGTGCCAATAATGTCCATGTAGATCAGGGGTGTCAAACTCAAGGGCCAGGGACCTGATCCAGCCCGTGGGGTGCTTAGATCTGACCCATGGGGCCACCCTGGAAACAGCGAAGGACCAGCCCGCAGTGCCTCTGCCAGAAAAAACAGAGCTCGGGAGGGGCATCCACGGCCTTCCCAACTCCGTTTTCACTGGCAGAGGGTTGCAGGAGATCATTGCAGCCGAAAATTGAGTTTGGGAGCCCGTTTTTGCTGGCAGAGCACTCGGGCCGCCACAGGCGCCCCCAACATGAGTGATGTTGAGCTGGCCACACCCACCCGAACCCTAATGTGGCCCTCAATGAAATTGAGTTTTTCTATGCATTCATACTATATTTAGAATTTGGGGGGGGGGGTTGATTAAGACATTGGTGTGTGTACTTCTTTCATCCTTTAACACATCTATAGTGAGAGCTGAACAATGGATTGTTAAACAGCTAAGCATCATAGATTGGAAGAGCGTTACTGGATTAGGTCGTAAATTCCAGTAGTCTGCACCACGTTGGACAACTGGAAGCATTTTGGAAGCTCTTAAGCTTGGGCTGGAAGGTGCCGCTTTCTACAACTGCTTCTCAGCCAGTAACCTCTACACTCTGCTGCCTATCATTCGGAAGGTAGCAAATAGCTATCAATATGTAGCAGCCGTTGGGAGTTTGATCCTACATAGATCCGTCCAACGCTGATTGGGTGGTATATACATTGAAAGCAAGGTTGACTTTAGAGCAGTTGGCCATGGCTCAAACTGTAGGGTAGGTTGGTCACCTTTTGAAAGAATTGAAGGCCAATTCATGTATCATGATAGTTAAAATGTGATTTGGGGACTTAACTGGAGCCTGACATGTGAACTTCAGCCAGTCTGGTTAAGCCAAGAAACCACAAATCAGTAAGTTTTGTAAACAAAATAGGAAATATAAATAAATAAATAAAACATACCATCTCTAAGCCAACCCCTCTTAAAACTTTGAAATCTCACCTCCAGTAAGGTGAGAGCTGCTGTTAGACAGGTGTTTTCTAATCTTGGCATCTTGAAGATGTGTGGTCTTCAACTCCCAGTCAGCAATCCCCCAGTCAGCAGTGGGAACCACTGCAATAGAGTGTAGGCTATTTCCAAACTGCCCATCTACCTGGCATCTCCTGTTGCAAATCCGCCCCGTTATAAATAAAATCTACACAGCTGTAAAATCTAAGTCTAGAAAAACCTGACTTGCTACTACAAGGAGCATGACTCCCCTTACTCTTCCCCCACCATCACACTGTCACAATCTGGTTTCTGTTTTTCTGGAAATGTGTTTATTTTGCACTTGAAATCCACCTAGCCTGGAAGCAGTAGCTTTTACTTTGCCAGTTGCCCATTAGGTCATGGAAAGAGAACATCTTGACATGTTTGTTTCTTTGCTCAATCCTGCAGTTCAGCATAACCTTTAAAAGGATTTGCAAACAAACTCCATCAGTCTAAACAACACACACACACACACACACACACACACACACACTTCAAAGCAGAATAAATGCTGGACGTCTGGCTAACGAAGGACAAAGGAGAGTTCCAGCAACTTTCTTTAACGTTTGTGCAAAACAAAGGCTAATACAGACAAGCTGAATTGCCATATTTTAAGTCATAAGTGGTTGATGAGCATAGTTATGCTTGACCAAGCTATGAGAAACCAGTTAGTTTCTTCAATCAATCATGGCTGATCAAATCATGTTTAGCACAAGAGTTTTTAAAAAAAGTTGATTTGGGGTAGGAGGAAGGATCTCAGGATTTGGAAAAATAATGCAAAATATGTGGGACCAGGATTTTCGGGAAGGGTTCCACTTTGGGCTGGAAGGCAATTTTGTTGTTGTTGCTTAAACTAGCTTAGTATAGGGATGACCTCATGGAGAACCAGAAAACTTTGGTATTGATTTCCTGGAGAACCTAGTCTCGAGAAATCCATATAAACCAAAGCCTACACGTGCTAATTTTCATTAATTTCTCCCTGAAGTATTTTCAAGCCAATTCTTTCAGGCCAATAATTAATGTGCTTATTTGCAGGGTTGAGCTGCTGGGAGTTCACAGGGGTTCAGGAGAACCTCTAGCTAAGATTCTGTGCAGTTTGGAGAACTCCCAAATCCCACTCTTGGCTGGCCCTGCCCACCCCACCCCTCCCAGGAGTCCCCACGCAGCCTGTTTTGGATGCAGATAAATGCAAAGTGCATGTGGAGGCTCAGGGAGGGCGAAAAACAGGCCTACTTGAAGTTCGGAAAGGCCGGAAATAGGCCTGTTTCCAATGGTGGGATTCAAATAATTTAACAACCGGTTCTCTGCCCTAATGATTTCTTCCAACAACTAGTTCACCAAACTGCTCAGAATGTTAACATTCCCGAAGTGGTGTGAACTGGCTGAATCCCACCATTGCCTGTTTCTGGTCTCCAGAGGGCCTCCGGAGCCTAGGGAAGTTGTTTTTGCCCTCCCGGAGGCTTGAGGAAAGCCTCCGGAGCCCGGGGAGGGCAAAAACACACACACACCCATGGTGCAGGAGGCTGACTAGGTCACACCCACCATGGCCACGCCCACCCAAAAACCAGGCAGAGAACCCATTGCTAAAATTTTTGAAACCCACCCCTGCTTATTTGAATATTCTGATTTAGCTGTAATTCTTAAGGGAAAATGCCTTTTAATAGCCGATACTGAATATATGGAGAAGGAAAGGGGGTGAGGAAGGACAGCATTATTGAGAAAGTTAGTTTATTGAACATTCATTGGCAATTGCACCTGCCTTACTTCTATTTGGAAGAGGAAAACATGGCCAATGGCACATCAAAGTTCAAAGACATCATGGAAGAGGGGGAGTTACTTTTCTAACAAGAGGGAAAATTGCTAATATCGAAGCAAAAGTCAAGAATAGAAACAATTTAAGTAAAAATAGAACTTGATTTTCCTTACTTTGCTAAGTCATGCAGAAAGCCTATTCGCCTTTAGCAGCAGCTGGTTGGGTGTGTAGAGAAATTGCTTGGAAAGGGAACAATAACTTCTCCCAGTTCAACAGAATCCCATTTTTGCATGTGGGGAGGGCTGTGGCTTTGCCCTAATTCAGTTATGGCGGTAGCATGCGCACGTGTGTGTTTCGTGCTTATCTGGGCCGCAACCCGGAAGAGGAGCTGCCCAGGCTGCGTGTGCACGCCCAAAAAAACATTACACTACTAACCAGATCATATAAAACATTTGCTAGACCAATTCTTGAATACAGCTCGCCTGTCTGGAACCCATACCTCATTTTGGACATTAATACAATTGAGCGTGTCCAGAAATATTTTACAAGAAGAGTTCTCCACTCCTCTGATCATAACAAAATACCTTATGCCACCAGACTAGAAATCCTGGGTTTAGAAAATTTAGAACTTCACCGACTTCGATATGACCTGATTTTAACTCAGAATAATCTGTTACAATGTCCTTCCTGTTGAAGTCTACTTCAACTTCAATCGCAACATTACATGAGCTTACAGTATATTTAAGCTTAATGTGAACCGCTCCAATCTTGACTGCAGAAAATATGACTTCAGAAACAGAGTTGTTAATGCCTGGAATGGAATGCCTGGAATGCACTACCAGACTCCGTGGTCTCTTCCCAAAATCCCCAAAGCTTTAACCAAAAACTGTCTACTGTTGACCTCCCCCCATTCCTAAGAGGTCTGTAAGGGGCGTGCATAAGAGCACCAATGTGCCTACCATTCCTGTCCTAATGTCCCCTTTGATTGTATACAATTCATATAGTTTTTGTATACTTATGCTTATATATATGCTTATATATCATATAGTTATTTCATGCTTATGCTTACATATACTGTTATGACAAAATAAATAAATACATAAAATAAAAAATAAATAAAATGAACTTCTGGTTTCCAGTGTGCACATATGGGCTGGCCAGTTTTCTGGGTTTCTGGCGCGCATTGCACGTGCGACAATCAGCTGACGAGTGCGCATGCTCATGCAGAAAAACAGAAGACCAGCTCTTCCACTTTCCAGCACTACCACATGCACAAAGGCCAACTGATGGTCGTGCGCACATGTGCACCTGAAACCCGGAAGAGGAACAGGCAATGCCGCGCGTGCCAGGCGGTACAGCTCTGCATGCCACTTCGAGCAGTTTGTATAACTGGGAAAAGAATCCGGAAGTTTCAGTTTTGGAACACTGTCAGGGTTCCAGAAAAACCTCTTCTGCATGAAAAAAACTCAGAAGCCATTGTCTTTCAAAGTACTTTACTAGCATAAGGAAACTGGCACACGATGAGTGAAATTCCAAAAGTGAAACTTCCGGATTCTTTTCCCAGTTATATAAACCCCAAGAATCCCACCCCCCAACCCCTTTACCGGTCACATGGTCCTACGTTCTTCCACTTTATTCGAAACCTCTTCTTGTCACTCCTGCAGATGCGAACACAATCTGACCTTGACTGCTTGAAGAATGTTACCATACCCATCAAACCCCCTTCTTCCCCTCGGGGAGAAATGTGGCAGAGCTTGGAAACCTACGGCCTAGTATGGTTTCCAGGCCTGACACAGGCATGCCATATATTCGCCATCACGGCCCTAATTAGCAAGAACGGGTAGGACTTGTTCCACCCCTTCTCGCTGTGAATCTTTTTTTCTGAGCTAAATCTGTCTAGAATTCAATATTATGGATGTGGCATCAGGTTAGTGGTGGCCAGGGGTGAACTCGGTGGGCGTGGCCAACTTTTTTTTTTTTTTTACTTTTAAAAGCATTTTTTTCTACAACCTCTTCGGCCGACAAGATTGTAGAAAACATGTTTTTAAAGGGTTCTGACGATCCCAGCTGAGCTGCGCGACCATCAGAGGCTATTTTTTTTTTTTACTTTTAAAAGCAATTTTTCGGCTGAAGAAAAAATGCTTTTAAAAGTTAAAAAAAAAACCTCTGATGATCACGTGGCTCAGCTGGGCATACGGGGGGGGGAGGGGGGAAGGGGTTTTTGCTACCAGTTTTCTGAACCATCCGCCGCCATCGCTACCAGACCGGGTGATCCGGTCCGAACCGGGAGCATTTCACCCCTGATGTTGGCTCTTAGCAACCACATGAAGTTTCTCTTGCAGCCCTAGTTGATTGTTTTCTTAATCCCCTTGTAACCATTTCCCCAAAGCTGATAGAACTGTAGCTCTTAGCATCTCCGCATTCCTCAAGTAAAATTTGGTAGGGCAAAGAAACTCAAGAGTCCACCACTTGTTGGTTCTTTTCTATTCTTCTGCACTTCTTGAAAGACACCCGAGCTTTAATTGGCACTCTGGGAGCTGCCGGTGGCTTTTGCTATCGAACTGCCTAAAAGCATCCAAGAGGTCTGAATATGGTGGAAAAGTTTAGTAATGGACTGCAGCACTTCCTTAATTCTCAGAAACCTTGAAGGGCAGAACTTGAAGGCGACTTCTATTCCATGGATTGAACAATATAACCATAAATAAAGTTACAGGTACACTTCAGAGTGTGCTTTCTTCTCTGGACTACCTCACAAGGGTGACGGTAATCTATCTGGCCTATATTGGAGCTTAGCGCTTCCCCGGCTACCAAGTAAAGTCATCTTCTCCTCCATCGCAAAATTAAAACCATAAAAAGAACTTAAGTTACCTTATAAGTTCAGGAAGGAGGCCACCCACAGCCACCCATCGCCTTAATAGGGTTAAATATATCTAGTAGTTTGAAGATCTGAACAGTATTGAATTGGGCAGACAGAGAATAAACAATGGTTAAGCTCTGGTTAGCTCACCCCTTAGGTGAGATCAAAGGCTGCCTCCTTTTCCCCACTCCATCCAATTCAGATACCTCCAAAAATTCTAGAAAAGGAACCTGAAGGCAGATTATAGATTAACAGAGTTGGAAGGGATTTTATAGGTCATCTAGTCCAACCCTCCCACACCCACCCGCTCAAGCAGGAGACCCTACACCATTTCTGACAGATGGCAGTCCAGTCTCTTCTTGAAAGCTTCCAGTGATGAAGATCCCACAACTTCTGAAGGCACCTTCGGTTCCATTGGTTGATTGTTCTGTCAGAAAGTTCCTCCTCATTTCTAGGTTGAATCTCTCCTTGGTCAGTTTCCATCCATTATTCCTTGTCTGGTCTTCAGGTGCTTTGGAAAATAGCTTGACCCCCTTCCCTCCTTTCTGTGGCAGCCCCTCAAATATTGGAAGACTGCTACCATGTCTCCCGTGGTCCTTCTCTTCCCTAGACTAGCCATGCCCAGTTCCTGCAACCGTTCATCTTATGTTTTAGCCTCCAGTCCCCTAATCATCTTGGTTGCTCTCCTCTGCACTTTTTCTAGAGTCTCAACGTCTTTTTTTGTTTGTTTCCCAGTTTCTTTTTCCCACCAGCAATTGATAATCAACAGGATCGTGTCTCTGTGCCTACCCCAAGATTGAAAAGAGAGAGACAGAGAGAAAGTGAATTTGGGGCTAAGTCTTAAAGATGCACAATATGTTCTTCGTCACCAGCTTGCGAATGTAACTTCCAGATTCTGCTCATTCGGTTTAAGAGGTTGCTGACTCTTCCTTCTGGCACACTGAACAGCCGTGTCATTTCCCTGAACTAACTAGCCTCGTAGCCATATTCTCACAACGTGCGGGTCTAAAGTGGGATCGGCTAGTTTGTGACTCAGGGTGTTCTACGGATCCGAGCAATTGAATTAGCTCAGCAAACCGTAGTTACCGTGTCCTGCAAACACAATCAGTCAGGCATCGCACGAAGGATTACACATATTGCCACCTGCTAACGTTTGCTTGATCAAAATGTGGTTGGAAAACAGGAGAGTGGAAAAATACAACAAAGTTTAGCCACGGAGCCCGTTGCTGGTTACGGGCCTTGGCTTAAATCAGAAAACCTCGCAGCTTAGAGGAATCAAATCTTAACTTGCGAAGTGCGACCTGGAAAACATCAGTGGTTTTTTTTTGTTGTTCAAATGTTCAAAGGGCTTAGCTCTAAGTTCATTACAGGCCCCGTAGTGGCAGATCTCCGGATAAAGAGAAAAAAAATATATGATTCCAGTCACCATCTTTCCTGGCCAATGGTTATTTTGCCACTCTTTGTAGGACAGGAACTTCCATTCGGCTCAACTCAACTCACAGGGCTACTGATGTGGAGAAAATAGGAGGAGGAAGCAGCATTAGGCAAGCCCACTGCATTGAGTTATTCATAAAAATAACAAAAGGAGATAAAAGTCAAATAAGTAAAAACAAATGTAGGTGGCTCTCCACTTATAATCAAAATTGAGCCCAAAGTATCTGTGGCTAAGTGAGACATTGGTTAGGTAAGTTTTGCCCCATTTTTCGTCACTGCAGTTAAGTTAGTAACATGGTTATTAAGAGAATCTGTTATGACCTGCCAGCAGCCAGCAGAGCTGGCAGCAGATTCAGACAGTGAGGAGGTTGGGGAGGAATGTGGGCCAGTCCTGGAGTCTGGGGAAGGCTCTGAGTCAGAAGCAGAGGGGGGCCAAGGCCACCTGGTAGTTCTTTGCTGCTTCCGGAGTCTGACATCAGTGAGACAGAAGAATAGCGAGAGCCTGTTCCCAGAGCTGCCAGAAGCCAGGAATAATTAAGAAAACAGGGCCGACTTGGGAGTAAGGCTTGGAGATGATTGGCCCTTCCCATAAGACATAAAAGAGAAGTGAACAGGACATGAGCTTTTGCAGGAAACAATTAGTTCATCCGGTCAGTAAAAGCTCTGAAAAAGTTGTTTGACTCTGTGCCAAGTTTGGCCTTGCCCTGTGTTTGGCAATTAGTTGTCTGGCAGCATTCCAAGGGAGATAAGGTGAGTGTTTATAAACATTCCCATGAAAGACTGTTTGAGAAGCCTTTTGGATTGGGAATGACAATAATTCACAGCCGTATGAATTAAAGAGATTTGCCGGGACTAAGATTGTGCTGTATGCTTTCTAAGGAAGCCTAGGTCGGAACACTGTCTTCCCCATTGACTGTGCTTGTCAGAAGGTTGCAAAAGGGGATCACATAACCCTCGGACACTGCAACCATCGTAAATATGAGTCCATGGCCAAGCATCTACATTTTGATCATGTGACCATGGGGAGGCTGCAATGCAGGGGTGAAATGCTCCCAGTTCGGACCGGATCACACAATTCAGTAGCGATGGCGGCGGGTGGTTCGGAGAACCGGTAGCTAAAATCCTTGCCCCACCCTCCATGCCCAGCTGAGCTGCGCGATCATCAGGTTTTTTTTTTACTTTTAAAAGCATTTTTTCTTTGGCCAAAAAAAAATGCTTTTAAAAGTAAAAAAAAAAAAGCCTCTGATGATCGCGCGGCTCAGTTGGGATTGTCAGAGGCTTTTAAAAGCATTTTTTTACACCCTCTTCGGCCAAAGAGGTTGTAGAAAAAATGCTTTTAAAAGGCTCCTCTGACGATCCCAGCTGAGTTGCCTGATCGTCAGAGGCTTTTTTTTTCTTTTAAAGGCAAAAAAAAAATGCTATTAAAAGAAAAGGCTTTTTTTTTTGCCTTTAAAAGAAAAAAAAAGCCTCTGACGATCAGGCAACTCAGCTGGGATCGTCAGAGGAGCCTTTTAAAAGCATTTTTTCTACAAACTCTTCGGCCAAAGAGATTGTAGAAAAAATGCTTTTAAAAGTACAAAAAAAAAAGTTGGCCACGCCCACCCAGTCACATTACCCACCACCAAGCCACACCCACAGAATCGGTAGTAACAAATTACACATTTCACCTCTGCTGCAACGGTCATGTGAAAAGCAGGCATACACCAGCTTTTTCAGTACTGATGTAACTTTGAACGATCACTAAATGAACTGTTGTAAATTGAAGACTATCTGTTTACAGGTTCTCAAATTCCAGGCAGAATTTGGTGGGGATTAAACAGAAGCCAAAAATAAATAAATAAATAAATTAACTTGTAAGGTGAGCCTCTGAGCCAAGCTGTGTTATTCTTCACTGTTAAAACAAATGAAGCCTCTTGTCTCATCTCCCAAGATACGTATCACAAAACACACCCCTACTTTGGATAATTTGGAACAAGAACAAGAGGTAGGTGGAGACGTTGCCTGTTTCTCCCCGGAAAAGAAATAATTGTGTCCAAAGGCACAGAGAAGCCCCTTTTCTATCTTTTTTTCGATGAAGCACCTGATCTCATCAACCTCCCAAGTTGTTCTTAAGACTTTCCTCATTTAAATGTTTCCCAATTAACTTGGGATTGCGGGGAAATTTATACATTTTGCCATCTACCACATCCTTGATGAGCTTTCCTATTTATCGAGCATAATTGGGAGCAAAATCCATCTCTTAAATTTGGCAGGAGGTTGGGGCGGGGAGCTCCATTAAGTTACACCTCAGAACCAAGAAATCAATTCTTCTGGCGTTCTAATTGCTTTTGCCTGGAGATTTTGAGAGTTAATTAATTTCAGTGGTGCACGATCTGAAATCCCGAGGCTGGATATACTCGGCTCAAAATTATATATAGCTCCAGCTCTTGGAACCTCTCCAAAAGTTGTCACTAGATTGTATCTTTTTTTTAAAAAATGTGATTAAAAAAAGAGGAAAGCTACTGGATCCATGAGAAATAAACGTATTAGCTGCGTTCGGTTTAGTTTAATTTAAATTTAAAATCAACTTGCTCTGGACTCACCTAGAATTTGGAGGCGAGTCTTGCCTATCGTTCAAGAATTAAAGGTGGCCTTTAGTTTCAAAACAGTCGCACCCCTTTGGGATTAAATAAAGGAACAGTACAATTTTTGGCGTTTACTTGGAGTAGATGACCATGCTTTGTCACAATCCCGTGTCAAAACACGAAGTTTGCCTTTCAGTTAAGAGGCTTTACTGAACTGTTCAGGCATGGTATGGAAGAACTTGGGCCAGTGCTGGAGCCTGGGGGAGGCTCTGATGGATGCTCTGCATCGGACGCAGAGATAGAGCCGGGACCGTCTGACATTTCCCAGCCAACAGAGAGGCAGCTGCCTTTGGAGGCTGATATGAGTGAGGAGGAAGAACAGCTGGGGCCTGGTCCAGACGCACGTATGCGCAGAGCAGTTAGGAGAGGTGAACAACGGAGGACAAGGAGTCAACTCGGGAAGCAAGGCACATGTGGACACTGAATGGCCCCTCCCTGGCTGGGGAATAAATAGAAGGAAAGGGGAGTGGTTGTCGTAGGAGACAACCTTTGTTGTCAGAAACGTTTGTATTTCTGAAGATTTTGCTCATTGTGTTTCCTGTGCTCACGGCCTTGCAATTATCACAAGGAACTGATAAGGACTGTACTGCAGTTAACTCCTTAAAGGACTATTGCCTGGACTTCTCAGTGGGTGAATGCAATTAATTCACAAGAGGTAAATAAAGAGGGTTTTTTTGTGACAAGGCGCCTATTTCTTGCTTCTGCTAAGGCTTGGTCAGAACAGTATAAGACTAGAGAATAGTAACAATAACAGTGTTGGAAGGGACCTTGAAGGTCATCTAGTCCAACCCCCTGCTCACGCAGGAGACCTGTACTAGGGATTCGAACCGCTGAACTGCCAATGTTTCTGATCGACAAGCTCAGTGTCTTAAGCCACTGAGCCACCTAGTCAGGCAATAGCCTTGTCCAAATGAAACCTTTGCTGTGATAAGCCACTTTTCATTAATTGTAACAAATTTATTTATTTATTTATTTATTTATTTAAATGTTTATACCGCCCTTCTCCCGAAGGACTCAGGGCGGTGTACAGCCAAAGATAAAAACAGTAAATATACAAAGTTAAAATATCAATTTAAAATACCTATTCAATAGTGGCCGAATTAAAACCGTCAGATTGACCTAACCTAAAATACCCCATATAAAATTACAAAGGATTAAAAAATTAAAAATTTAAAAAATTTAAAAAATCAGTCCAGTCCCGCTTGTATAAATAAGTGAGTTTTTAATTCCCGGCGAAAGGTCCGAAGGTCAGATATTTGGCGCAAACCTGGGGGAAGGTCGTTCCAGAGAGTAGGTGCTCCAACAGAGAAGGCCCTTCCCCTGGGGGCCGCCAGCCGGCATTGCTGGGTTGTTGCAGATCATTAGACCTGTATTAGCAGTTGGATAACACGGCTATGGTTTTGAAGTGCAGAATGCACAGAACATAGCTCATGCAGTGCTGAGTTTCGCTATAGTCATGTCCACACACACCTTGCTTAACCAAATCGAGTAGAATACAGGTAGTTCTCAACTGACAACAGTTCGCTTTGAAGCTACAATGGCCCTGAACAAAGGGACTTATGACCGTTTTTCACACTTACGACCATTGCAGCATCCCTCTGGTCACGGGATTTACATTTGGATGCTTGACAACCGACTCGCATTTATGACGGCTACAGGGTCCTTGAGACACGTGATCCCCTTTTGCGACCTTCCGACAAGCAACGTCAATGAGGAAGCCAGATTCACTTAAAAACCGTGTGACTAATTTAACAACGGTGGTGATTCACCGAACAAACGTGGCCAGAAAAGTCATAAAATGTGGGGGGGAAAAACCCCACTTAACAAATTGCTCACTTAGCAACCACAACTGAGTTGGGCTCCATTGTGGCGATAGGTTGAGGGACTTCCTGTTCCTGGCTGCTGTTTCCATGCATGCTATAAACCTGGTTAGGTTTGTGGGTCTGTTTGGCGCACCTAATCTAGATGGCTAGTTCATTTTTATTTTATTTATTTGGCATGTGGCAGAGAAGATCAGGAAGTCTCCAAAGAAGTTTATACACGGTAGAAGTTCTGGCAACTGACAATCACTGGTCCTTTTCTTCTTGGTTAATTTATGGTTGAATATAATGGGCAAAGCCAAGAAATGAATTTGAGCAACCACTAAATTTGGCACTTTTGGTGAACGCTGCGATGATGTGTGCAAGAAACACACCTTTTCACAAACAAAGAAAATAGACAAGTAACCAAGGCTCTGTTGTTGTTGTTGTTGTTTTTGCTTTACAATTACCAACATGAGTCCTTCGGGAGAAGGGTGGTATACAAATTAAAATATTATTATTATTATTATTATTATTATTATTATTATTATTATTATTATTATTATTATTATTATTATTATTATTATTATTATTAACATCACCAACCCCTCACTTCTGCGGCCTGGAGGTTGGCTCTGGCAGGGCTTTCTCTTCCAGTTGCCGTGGATACCGCAATTGTCAAGAGCTCCATGCCAGCATTGGCATGAGTAAAGAAACCCCCAGTCTTCCTTCGTCTTCTCCCAGCGCACTTTCTAAAAAAGCAACCCTGGATGTTACTTTCCCAGTTGCCATCTTTTAAAGCATTCAGGGAGCACTTTAAGAGCCGCTCAATGGGGTGGCACAACTATTGTTCGGATCATAGGCCCCTGCCAGGCTCGCCCCTTCTTTAATTGAGTCTTCTGAGTCAGTCTGACGGTTTTGCGGGTGCCACGAGTCATCTTGACTCAGTCCAGGCCTTCTTCAACTTGTGCCAGCTCAAACCACTTCGGCGGTTGGTGTTTGAAACGTCAACTGGAGATTTAAATGGATGGTTACTAGTAGGGCCAGCAAGAATGTTCCTTACTACCAGCTAGTAAGAGCTGGTGCCTGACTTTTCTCCAGGGGTGAACAAAACTTCGTAGCTCTCGAGTCTTGGAAGAAGATTCTCAGTAATGACTTGAGTAGATCAGGAATTTCATTGCTGACGAGAAAAGAACCTCCGACACAATAGTTCATTACCCATAGCGGAAGGAAATCAGAGTTTATTTATATAATTACTAGCTGATAACCTGGCGTTGCCTGGGTATTTATTTATCCGAATCCTGTATTAGACAGGAAGAGCAACTTCACCCTGAGCCCTGATTTCGGCGAGAATTAGTTAACAAAGTTTTCCCTCTGCCCCCAGAAGCGTCAAGTAAAATGATACTGTGATTTGACACTATAGATATAATTCATTCCTTTTCATTTCAGTGAGCCAGGAGTTCCAGTTATGCTGGAACATACACCCACAAACCACACCAAGGGGTGTTAGGGATGTCTTACCACTACAGTATTTCTTTCCAGAGAGTAAGTCATCTGTGTATCAAGTTTGGTTGAAATTGCTCGAGGCGCTCCAGAGTTATGCTGGAACATACACACATACGCACAGTCATTTTTATATATATACAGGTGAAACTCGAAAAATTAGAATATCATGCAAAAGTTCATTTATTTCAGTAATGCAACTTAAAAGGTGAAACTTAATATACGAGATATACTCATTACATGCAAAGCAAGATAGTTCAAGCCTTGATTTGTCATAATTTTGACGATTATGGTTTACAGCTCATGAAAACCCCAAATTCACAATCTCAGAAAATTAGAATATTATGCTACTGAAGCATCCTGGTCTTCCATAACATCTCAGCAGTGCCATAGGCTGATAGCATCCATGCCACACCTCATTGAGGCAGTAAGTGATGCAAAAGGGGCCCAAATCAAGTACTGAGTACATATGCATGCTTATACTTTTCAGAGGTCCGATATCGTTCTATGTACAATCCTTGTTTTATTGATTTCATGTAATATTTTACACGATATTCTAATTTTTCGAGTTTCACCTGTAGATGTTCCAAACTAACAGACACTTGATATCTAATATCTATGACCTTTGACGGCCTTGGAAAGCAGCTGGAATATGTTTTTACTAAGGGTCCCTCTATCCTAGAAATTATAGGTTCTTCCAAACTTCCAGTTATAAAGCCTTTCATGTAAGCAGGTCCATTGTTTAATGATAGCAGACTCAAGTCACAAAATGCGCACCCGAATTCACTATTCCAGATCCTATCGGCATCAAGTTTTGAAGCTGTTTACGTTGTCTACTGCGCTTACTCCTTTGATGTAGTAAAAGTTGGCGTTCCTCTTCCCTATCGCTGCTCCTTGCAAATTCAAGATCAACCGACACAACAGCTAAGCCTCAGAATTTCATTGTCAACAAATGTGATTATGGCCAATCTTCAAGGAGGGTTTAACAGGCTTATGGATGAGAAGGCGACCTGGCTTGAAAGCCGTATCTTTAATCACAGGAAGATGGTGTGGAATTAAGAGTGGTAGAAAAGGGCTGTCCGTTTTTCTACAAAGTTGTAGGCCTTCGGCTGACAAATGTGACCAGTTCACTAGACTAGGCTAAAAGAGATTTGAGTAGCTTGTAGTTCAGCATGTTGTAGGAAGCCATTATCTTCAGTGCATGGATAACGTTACCGAGTTGGATAATGAAATGTCTGGAAGAAAACTCAGCAAGCTCAGAGCACCAAGGACCCAACAGTTCAACCCTGAGCTACAGATATTCTGCTCTAGTGGTATCAATTCATTGTGCCTACAAAATTAATGAAGCTCCACCTTAAAAAAGCAGACCTCAAGGGACACTTTCCCCTGAGCTTTTTGTGACAAATATGATGCTGGAAGGTGTGAACAAAGAGTTGGACGCTAGTTTTGATCAGGAAACCAGTATGTCGAGGGAAGATAAGCAACCCCTTCTTAACAATACCACTCTAAAATCATAACCAATTCAAGGACGTTTTAAAGAGAAATCTCCCAGAATATCTATGTTTTTAGGGGACAATAAGCACCAGTCTTATTGTATATTTATATTTATTATATAAAGGGACGAGGTGGCTCAGTGGCTAAAGACGCTGAGCTTGTCAATCGAAAAGTTGGCAGTTCAGCGGTTCGAATCCCTAGTGCCGTTTAACAGGGTGAGCTCCCGTTAATTGTCCCAGCTTCTGCCAACCTAGCAGTTCGAAAACACATAAAAAATGCAAGTAGAAAAATAGGGACCACCTTTGGTGGGAAGGGAACAGCGTTCCATGTGCCTTTGGCATTTAGTCATGCTGGCGACATGACCACGGAGACGTCTTCGGACAGTGCTGGCTCTTTGGCTTTGAAACAGAGATGAACACCGCCCCCTAGTCAGGAACGACTAGCATGTACGTGGGAGGGCAATCTTTACCTTTACCTTAAGCACCAGTCTGGAACAGTTGATTTTGTTCACCTCAGATCTTTCCAAAAGCAGTTGGTTGGATTTCTTAGAAATGCAGCATTCCACCTAACTGCTTGAATCTTTTCAGCTCTGACCAACAGTAAAAACAAAATAATAAGTAAGATGGAGTCAACCGATGAAGGTAAACACATTGAATATAAGCTATCATTTGTCTCATTAAATTTCCAATTTACATCTCACGTAAATGGTCATTATCTTTTGTAAAACTGTGACTTGGTTTCAACCACTATTCAGCAAACTATAATCTCGTCCAATCTGCAAACCCAAATGTATTTATATTGATTTCCATCTAGTGCTGCTTTTTTTTTTAACTGCTTGCCTTTTGTGTTGAATTAAATAAAGGCAATTATGTCTTATTTAACCGAACGTGATCTTCAGGAGGTAGGCCCTCACCAACCATGACTGATATTGGAAAAAAGCCAATCAAGACCAACAACTAAGTAGGCTTTAAACTGGAGACCACCAGGAAATTCCAGGGCCCTTCTCGGAACTTGAAATTGAAGGGGGAAAAATATCCTAGAAGGAAATAACAAATTACTTTTTTTGTGTTGCTAAGAAGGTATTTTTTGGAGTATAAGACGCACCTTTTTCCCCAAAAAAAGAGGGTGAAAATTTGGGTGCATTTTATACTCCAAATGTAGCCCAACCCAGGTTCTCAAATGGAGGTTTCAGAGGCTGAAAAAAGCATCAGAAAAGAAGCCCCCAAACAGAGCTTCAGAAAAAAAGCCTCCATAGAACTTCAGAAAAGAAGCCCCCAAACAGAGCTTCAGAGACTTTTTTTCTGAAGCTGTTTTCTGAAACAGAATTTTGTTTTAGAGGCAGAAAAAAAAAAGCAAGGCACAGAGCTCATAACCTGTTGCTAAAATTCACCTCTGGGAACAGCTGATTGGGGGTATTCCGGGAGGCCAATCCATCCCCAATCAGCTTTTTTCTTATTTTCCTCCCCAAAAACTAAGGTGTGTCTTATACTCTGGTGTGTCTTATACCCCCCAAAAATATGGTATTTTTGGGTGGTCCTTAGGAGTGAAGATGAAGGCAAAGTAATCTGTATCTTTACAACAATCTGTGAATAAGCTTAGCACGTAAGTTCAGGTGCATCCAATCTGACATCTGTTTTGAATTGCCTTACCAGATGACTCAACTCAAAAGGCAATATTCAAAAGTGGGAGGTTAATGTCGGTGAAGAAATGTTGGGAGTCGATCCTCTTCAGATGACCTCACGGGAACTTTCCTAGTTCTCATACGAGCCCAAAGCTATCAAAGTCCTCCTTGCACGTCTATTCAAGCTTTGCCGTTTCCTTTCAAACGCTGCAAGGGAAAGAAAGAGCCACCCAGAATGCAAACCACAGTTTCCCTTCGTGTTACTTTTAATCGTCGTTGTTACTTTTATTTCCCTGAAACTTCTGGGTCAAAGATCATTTTGAGCATAATGAAAATGTCCTCACAAGGTGTGTAATTTTTTTTTATTTTTGGACATTCTTGCCTCCTGCTGAGAATTGCCAAGAGCACCCAAATGTAAGGAAAGAGAAATGTTAGATACGTGTCTAAAAACGTCCTTCAACCTGGTTTGCAAGCTGACTGAAGGCAGGGAAGAAGGCTGTTTTCTTTCATTTCATTTATTTACTTATTTACGGATGGGCTGGTTTGATCCGATTTGATTTCTATAGCTGCCCATTTCAGCAATCGTGGGAGGTTCACCCTTTGTAACCAAGGGTCTTCAAGCAGGCTAAGGGGCCATTCTCCCACGGCCAACCCAAGTTAACCATTCCTTCAATCAAAGCCCGTGTGGATCAAATAGGCATGTAATGCAACTGCATGATATTGCAGGACGCTCAACTGGAATGATCACTTATTAGCACAACAGAACCCTATCGCTCCCTGTAGGCCATCCTGGGCCCCTGACCCCTAGGCGATGGGCACGCTAGGTTGGCAGGAGGGTTTTTTGTAGAACAGAACTTGGGGAGCATAAAACCTTTCATGGGTTATAATCTAATCCAGGGGTGTCCAAACTTGGCCCCTTGAAGAGTGGTGGACTTCAACTCCCAGAATTCCCCAGCCAGCATGAGCTATAAATATGAGCAAGTTGCTGGCTGGGGAATTCTGGGAGTTGAAGTCCACCACTCTTCAAGGGGCCAAGTTTGGACATCTCTGATCTAATCTAAAGAGAGAGATAGGGGATTAAAGGCTTGCCCTAAAGCACGAGTCTCCAACCTTGGTCCTTTTAAGACTTGTGGACTTCAACTCCCAGAGTTCCTCAGCCAGCTTTGCTGGCTGAGGGATTCTGGGAGTTGAAGTCCACAAGTCTTAAAGGGACCAAGGTTGGAGACCCCTGCCCTAAAGTGTTTATACGAAAGCATTTTATCCCATTGTCTCCCCTGCCTGTATAAAAGCAGGCATTGTATCCCTATCTCTCACTAAGGAACCAACCAAGCCAGCAATTTAGAATAACAGAATAACAGAGTTGGAAGAGACCTTGGAGGTCTTCTAGTCCAACCCCCTGCTTAGGCAGGAAACCCTTACACCAATTCAGACAAATGGTTATCCAACCTCTTCTTAAAAACTTCCAGTGTTGGAGCATTCACAACATCTGGCGGCAAGCTGTTCCATCGATTACTTGTTCTCACTGTCAAGCTTCTTGAAACACGGTAGTGATAGAAGGATTTTTATCCCTCTATTCCAAGAGAGAGAGAGAGAGGAAAATAAGAAATGGCTTGCTACAAATGGGTTTCCTGTTGCTTATTCAGCTGAAGCTCTCCCCCCACCCCGCCCGCTCATCCCTCCTACTAAATAGCAGCAGCAGTAGTAGATGTAGTAATAAGTCACGTATCAGAGCAGAGAACTTTACAAAATAATCAGTTTGGTTTGTGCTGAATGACGGAAGAATGGCTAACACCTGAGAAAAAAGAAATTGCGAGACGTCAGCACCATCAGCCCTGCGAGATTCAAACACCGCAGGATTAAAAACAGCATCGCTCCAAAGAGGCCTTAGTGTTTTGGTTTCTTTCAGCCTGACTTTGGCTTTGGAGTATCCATGGGAAAAAACACTCAAAAAAATAATATGTCTCTATTCAGTGTCTACAGCAGAGCAAAACACTACGTGCAGCTATGCCTCATGTGGAAGTTCACAACGTATTCTGCGTTAGTCCGCTGCACGGAGATAGCAAAGGGTTCAAAAGGGTGGAAGGTAAATGCCACCAGGCGCCGGACAGTATGATTGATGGGTCGACCCAGAAGTCCTGCTTGGATTTCAAACTTCAGCAGACCAGAGTCTCGGGCATAAAATCTGTGAATGGGAAAAGAAAGGGAGGGAGGGAGGGAGGGAGGCACAGAGGGAGACAGACAGACAGAGAGACAGAGGGAGGGAGGGAGAGAAAGAGGGAGGGAGGGAGACAGAGAGAGAGAGGGAGAGAGGGAGGAAGGCAGAGAGAGAGGAGACAGACAGAGAGACAGAGGGAGGGAGGGAGGCACGGAGACAGACAGACAGAGAGACAGAGGGAGGGAGGGAGAGAAAAAGAGAGGGAGGGAGACAGAGAGAGAGAGGGAGAGAGGGAGGAAGACAGAGAGAGAGGAGACAGACAGAGAGACAGAGGGAGGGAGGGAGGCACAGAGGGAGACAGACAGACAGAGAGACAGAGGGAGGGAGGGAAAGAAAGAGGGAGGGAGGGAGACAGAGAGAGGGGGAGGGAGGGAGGGAGGGAGAGAAAGAGAGAGGGAAGGAGAGAGAAAGAATGCTGGATGGCTATTCTTTGGGCACATAGAACCACATAAACATCAATTTCACATAATTCAGTAAGCAAAGAAAGACACCATGCTATTTTGACCAAAGTGAAGACAAAAAACAGGAAAGGGCACATTAGAATTCCTCTATTAAAAAGGTTTCAATAAAACCAAAGTTTGCCTTTTACCAAACAAGCCGGCAATAGGATTGATGTACATTATTATCAATTATTGCCCAGATAATGCTGCCTTTCCTATAGCAGCATTATTTCAAACTCCCTCCTCAGGTAAAAAAAAGGACCCTGAGCGACGTTGGGCTAAGGGAAAAATTAAAAAGTCAAGTGAAGCAAAGAACCTCAGTGCCAAAGAAACTGTCTAGCTCAGTCCTGCACAAATCAAGTCTGTGCCGGGAAGCTGCCAAACCTTGGATTCCGACAGCAGATATTCCACCAGAACCCTTGCAGGAGATATGGAGGTGAGAAAGACGCCGTGAGGAATTGGGTTTTTTAAAAAATACAGCTTCATAAAAGAGATGGACTGACCCTGATCTTGTGGCTGCTTCTCCCTTCTTTCTTTCTTTCTTTCTTTCTTTTTCTTTTTTTTTTTGCAGGTGAGTATTTTCAAAGCGTCCTCCTCTTGTGTCCGAACCCTTAATGTGCACATTCCACATGCAACCTCTCCTCAAAATATACACAGCCTTCCAGCTGCAATGCAGACCAGAGTGGGGAACAGGATTCTCTTGGGATAAGTAGAATACCCTCCAGGTTTCATTATGTCGCCATTCATCGCATTCTTTCTAAATAGTCATGATTGATATCCTGCTTCCTAAATGCCCCCTGGCTGGCCTGACAATTAAGAGACAAAACACACACACACACACACACACACACACACAAACTGAGGGAAAAGAGCAACCATCTGGGTACTCTGACTTTCTAAACGGCTTCCTTCTCTCCAGGAAGTGGAGCTGGTAGGTGAAGGAAGGAGGGGGCGGAAAAAAAACAGGAAGGGGAGCAAACTTCGTTCTGCGAGTTTCTGCCTTTGCCATTCTAATTCAGGGCAATTTGCCATACTCAAGAAAAGTGCCCTGTAATCTCCCAGATAGGCTCTGTCTCTCGGGGTGTTTTTTTTGTTGTTGTTTTTTCCCCCCCCCCTCCACATCTATTTTTTGAAAAGTGCTCTGCAATCAGAGACCATTTACACTGCCTTGAACGCGTCGGAGAAATTAAAATTCCGAAATGCAAGATGCGTGCCAAATAAGTACAGTAATGGAGAGCTCTCCGGGGGGCCAATTGTTACAGCAATGGAAAAGCTTACCTAGCACGCTGCTGGGCTTCTCAAACGCTCCTCCTCCAAGGCTTACGGTGACATTTTTCAGTCTGCTTAAGTCTTGGCCCTTCAACTGTCAACGGAAGGATTTCTGGCTCATCCTAATGGCCGAGGCTAGAGGACAGCTAAGAAGTCTCCTGGCTGCGGGTTAAGGTGGGTGGGGAGCGGATGGCAGATCTTCCGATCCAAGCCAGCATGAAAGGTGCTATTCTAGCAGCTTGGCGCGTGGTGGAAAAAGGGAAGGAGAACTGTTGTGACTCCAGCCCCCGAACCTGGCCCCATGCCCGAAAGTGACTTTGAGAGTGAGGGGGAAGGGCCGGTAAGGCTTACCTCGGGAGCACCGATTCCTTTGGCCCGGCTCCAGGAGCCAGAACCAGACCAGTCGGAGGACGTAATGAGGCCGTCATCCCCTGATTCCTCCCTTCCCCCGGCTACGCCTTCAGACCCAGCTGACAATAATAATAATCAAGCTTGGATCGACCCGCGCTTCAGAAGATTAGAGAGGCGGCGTCATCAAAGGGAAGGCCACCCCACAGGATATATAAGGAGCTTTGGGACTGCTCTCATTTCACGGGAAGCAAAATTAGCTGAACCATTTCAAAGAGAGCTGAAAGTCTTACCCTATGAGTAATTTGTTTGAACTTTGGCAGACAGCTGCGATTTCTCTACAAGGACTGATAAGAGCCCTGAATCCACTGGCTGAAGGCCAGCTCGTTGCTCCAAAGTGGGGAAGGAGACAGAACAAGAACTCAGAAGTAAGCCAAGCGTGGCACAAAAGCAGAGGCTCAATATTCTTGGGTGGGTGTCGGCAACCTGCGGCCCCAGAGCTGCATGCAGGCTCTTTCATCCCCCTGCTGTGGCTCACTGTCGGCTGGCTGGCCCCACCCCTTGTCCTCCTCTCCCAGTCACTCCTCGCGTAGCCTGAGAAGGTAAGGGTGAAGGCGGGGGAGGGAGACTCGCTCCGAATGAGAGGGAAGCACCCGTGTATTTGCTTCTTCTGGCGGCTCTTAATGCTGCGCGCACCTCGATTGCTTGGGGAGACGAGTGACTTGCTCTCTGCCCCAAGATGCTGGCCCGGGCTGGCTGCAACCGATGCTCCACATCGTAATGGGCTTCAGGAGGAGGAGGGGACACGTTTTACAATGTGGAGCATCGGCCGCAGCTGGCCCGGGCCCCTGAGTGACGTTGAGTTGGCTACGCCCACCAATGTTTTGTGGCTCCCAGTGTTTTCTTTTCTGAGGGAAACGGGTCCAAATAAGGGATGAAACGCTCCCGGTTCGGACCGAATTGCCCGATCCGGTAGCAATGGCAGGTGGTTCGGAGAGCCAGTAGCAAAAATCCCTCCTCCCCCCCGCCAAGCTGAGCAGTGCCATCATCAGAATTTTTTTTTAACTTTTAAAAGTTTTTTTCCTTCAGCCGAAAAAATGCTTTTAAAAGTTAAAAAAAAAAGCCTCTGATGATCATGCGGCTCAGCTGGGATCGTCAGAGCCTTTTAAAAGCATTTTTTACAACCTCTTTGGATGAAGAAGTTGTAGAAAATATGCTTTTAAAAGAAAAAAAAAGTTGGCCATGCCCACCCAGTCACATTACACCCCCCTGCCCGCACCAAGCCATGCCCACAGAACCGGTAGTATCAAATTTTACATTTTACCACTGGTCCAAATGGCTCTTTGAGCGTTTAAAGGTTTTTTTTTATTATTATTTACATTTATATCCCGCCCTTCTCCGAAGACTCAGGGCGGGTTACAGTGTGTAAGGCAATAGTCTCATTCTACTTGTATATTTACAAAGTCAACTTATTGCCCCCCCAACAATCTGGGTCCTCATTTTACCTACCTTATAAAGGATGGAAGGCTGAGTCAACCTTGGACCTGGTGGACTAGAACCTACAGTAATTGCAGGCAGCTGTGTTTTAATAACAGGCTTCTTACAGCCTGAGCCACACCGCGACTCTGTAAAGTTGCAGCCCCCTATTCTTGGGGATGGAGAGCGATGCTGGAACTCAGGCATACCAATAAGGAAAGGCCCCAAATTGCTCCTCCAAAGCAGCCTGTTAAGTTGGCTGCCACCAGGGAGATTGCTTGAAGGTGAGAACTGGAGTTTGAGCACTTTATGAAGAGCAGACAGAACTGGGAACTAGAAGATGGGGAATAAGCTTCGATCGGGTGGTAGGACAAACAACAACTGCCGCTGTTGAAAGAAGATCAGAAGTGAAGGCGATCTGCCCTCTAGATCAGAGGTCTTCCAACCCTGGCATATTTGGGGACTTCCAAGTCCCTGAATTTTTCATTGGGCCATGCTGGCTGAGGAATTCTGGGAGTTGAAGTCCACAAGTCCTAAAAAGTTGTCAAGGTGTTGTGGTCCGCCAGCAGCCTGCGGAGCTGGCAACGGAGTCGGACAGTGATGAGGCTGAGGTGGGGCCAGGGCCATCAGGGAGTGAGGTGCGGACTCCAGAGCTTCCAGAGACTGATAGTAGTGAGGCAGAGGAACAGGAGGAGCCTGTTCCTAATGCACGCATGAGAAGAGCTGCCAGAGGGCAAGAGCAGCTCAAATAAAGAGGGGGTAGGGAAAAAAAGAGCTGAATATAATCACAGTAAATTAAACATAAGAATACAGGCCGTCGACTTACAATAGTTTGTTTAGTGACCGTTCGAAGTTACAATGGCACTGGGAGAAAAAATGACCTATGACCGTTTTTCACACTTACGACCGCTGCCGCATCCCCATGGAATCACGTAAATTGCATTCGGATGCTCAATAACTGGTTCATATTTATGACGGTTGCAGGGGTGGGTCATGGAATCAATTTCCACAACCTCCTGACAAACAAAGTTGATGGGGAAGCCAGATTCACTTAACAACCGTGTTGCTGGAAGTGAACAAATGCAGTGGTTCACTTAACAAATGCGGCAAGAAAAGTTGTAAGATGAGGCAAAACTCACTTAAGAGCCGTGGTGGCGCAATGGTTTAGAGTGCAGTACTGCAGGCTGCTTCTGCTGACTGCCGGCTGCCTGCAATTTGGGCAGTTCGAATCTCACCAGGCTCAAGGTTGACTCAGCCTTCCACCCTTCCGAGGTGGGTCGAATGAGGACCCAGATTGTTGGGGGTAAAAGGCTGACTCTGTAAACCGCTTAGAGAGGGCTGGAAAGCACTGTGAAGCGGTATATCAGTGTAAGGGCTGTTACTATTAAACAAATTTCTCATTTAGCAACATACATTTTGGGCTCAATAGCCGTGGTAAGTTGAGGACTACCTGTAGCCTACGGCGGATCAAACCAAGAACCCTATTAATTGCCCAATGAATGAGAACTTATGATTACCTGTTTCCTGGCTAACTGGGTAGCAAACCACACACAATGGCTTGTTCTTTCTAATGTAATCGTGGAAATGTTGTGCATACCTGATTGGGTGGTCACCACACGTTTTGGGACGTTCCATGACCGAAACCCACTTGTCATCATAGCTGAAGAGAGACAGGTCAAGGTAAGGGCTGCCACTGTACGATTGTGCGCTGATTGGAAGTTGACCCAGGAGCCGACGCACAGCCTCCGTGTGCCCACCGTACTTGGCGTTGACAATAGTGTCCTTGAAACTGAAGCACAGACGGTGAAGGCTATAAAGCTGAAAGAAACGACATAAAAGACACTTTTCCTTCCTTCCACCCACCCACCCGGTACTGACTATATGTTACCGTTGGGGAAATCAGACAAACAAGAATCCTGAGTTCATAAAAGGACTGGAGTTTAGCTGCGGCCAATCTTTGCCATTTCTTTTGAGAAAAATACGTTGGGGAAAAAGAACTTCTGCCTAAGACCTCGAAGCTGTAGTCACTGAATAAGGTTAGAGCAGGGGTATCAAACTCGATTTCATTGAAGGTGGCATCAGGGTTTTGTTTGACCTTGGGGGAGGCGTGGCCAGGGGGCATGGCGAACTCGACGTCATTTGTGTCGGGGGCGCCTGTGATGGCCCGAGCGCTCTGCCAGTGAAAACAGGCTCCCAAGCTCCGTTTTTGGCTCTTGACGGCTTCCTGCAACCCTCTGCCAGCGAAAAGAAAGCTCAGAAGGGCTGCCCGTTCGCAAGCTCCATTTTCTCTGGCAGAGGCGCCGCAGGTCAGTCTTTTGCTGTTTTCAGGGCGGCCCCATGGGCCAGATCTAAGCACCCTGTGGGCTGGCCTGCAGGCCTTGAATTTGACACCCCTGGGTTAGAAGAAATATATGGCATCGTTCAGAGAGTCAGATTGAGACAGACAGGTTCAAATACCACGGAGCTAGGGAAATTCAAACTTGTCGATTTCGTGTGCTTGTTTTGAGATTAAAACATAAGCAACAGGAACATGTAGTTAAGCTCCTTCAGAGCAATTAAGACACAAATGAAGCAGCTATGGTGCTATGAAGACAGATAACCAGATAAATAGTTCTCAAGTAGTGAATCACCTGTACTTGAAGAGAAATTGAGCAGCATAATCATTTTTAGATTCTAAAGAATCTAACAGAGATTGTTTAGAAGCTCATTACAGGCTTCTCTGTAAGAAAATCAGTGATGACCCCCCCCAAAAAAACCCTATCTAAAAAATTACCGTATTTTTCGGAGTATAAGATGCTCTGGACTATAAGACGTACCTACCTTTTTTGGTGAGGAAAACAAGAAAAAGAAATCTGCCTCTGCCTCCCAGCAATTTTGCCTCCTTGCAGCAAATAGCAAATAGCCTGCTTTACTTTCATTTTCATTTTCAGCACAGCTTGATTAGCACAAGAAAAAAAAAATCTGCTGCCAGCAATTTACCTCCTTGCAGTGAGCAGCAGAGGCCCCAGCAGCAGAGGCCCCAGATTGTTGGGGGGGCAATAAGTTGACTTTGTAAATATACAAATAGAATGAGACTATTGCCTTACACACTGTAAGCCGCCCTGCATCTTCGGAGAAGGGCGGGATATAAATGTAAATAAAAAAACAACAACAGCTGAGAGTCAGGAAGCTGATCCAATAGACAATCAACTTGAGCTAATTAGGCTGTGCTGAAGCTGAAATGGGCTGTTTCTTCTTGTTGCTGCAAGGAGGTAAACTGCTGGGAGGCAGAGGCCAAAGAGTGGGGGCCAGTGGATGGGCGGGGCTACATTCTGTGTATTAGATACACCCAAATTTCCATCCCCTTTTAGGAGGCAAAAAGGTGCATCTTATACTCCGAAAAATACGGTACTCCCATACGGTACAACTTATTGTCCTTAACAATTTTTTGAGAACAGCTTTCATTCAAGCTGTGGAAGGACAAGGATAAAGTCAAGACGAGCAGACAGTTGGATCAAGAGAACCCTAGCAGAAAAATTAATCAGAAAGAGCTAACCAGATGATGAGCTAACCAGATGATGAGCCAATAAAATGGAAGAGGTAACCAGATGCTGAACTAAAGAAAACCAAGAGTTAAAAAAATGTAACTCGTCTGAAGTGCGAAATATCTTTTTCTTTAAGAAAACATAAATTAATAATTTAGAGACAACCAAATCACCTTGCACTATTAAAAGGTCATCATCGTTCATTCAATCTCTTGCATTAAAGCAAAATACCAGAACGACAACAGTTTTATACCATTCAACGGGAAAAATCACAGATCTCTTTAAAAGTTCATATTTGTACTTGTTAAACCTAAAACTTCTGGCCTTGCCAGGAATATTGAATCTGGACAAAAAGCCTTTAATTCAAAAGGCCACGTGCTGGTTTCCTGGAAATAAGTCCAGACGTAAACCCGTATGACTATTCTAAGAAATGGACTCTTTAAACTGCAAAATCTGACAGATATCACAATGGGGTGACAAGGATTAGCGGCGCTCGCCTTTAAATTATGTTTTCTCAAAAGAACAACATGAAAACGAAAAGGTTTTATGGCTAAAGATCTCCTGATATTAAAGGATAAAGATGGAAACCCATCCTCATTCTTGAGTGATGTAAAGCAGGGGCGTCAAACTCAATTTCATTGTGGGCCACATCAGAGTTGTGTCTGACCTCAGGGCGACAGGGTGGGCGTGGCCAGTGTGGGCGTGGCCAGCTCGATGTCACTTCTGTCAAGGGCGCCTGTGGTGGCCCAAGCACTCTGCCAGCGAAAACGGGCTCCCAAGCTCCATTTTCGGCTGCCACAGCCTCCTGCAACCCTCTGCCAGTGAAAACAGCTCGGGAGGGCACTCGTTTTCACTGGCAGAGGGTTGCAGGAGGCCGTGGCAGCCGAAAATGGAGCTTGGGAGCCCGTTTTCGCTAGAAGATGCACCACGGGCCAATCCTTCACTGTTTCCAGGGCAGCCCCAAGGGCCAGATCTAAATACCCCATGGGCCTGATCTATAGTATACAAGGTAAAGTGATTGCTTGCTTTGAAGTTAGGAAACAGGGAGAGCTCCGTGTTCTCTTTACTAAGATGAATTCCAGGAAAGATTATTCTGTTCCTTACTGTTCAGACAACCCTAATGAGCCACGGTGGCCCAGTAGTTAGAGTGCACTACTGTGGGCTACTTCAACTGACTGCCGGCTGCCTGCAATTTGGCAGTTCAAATCTCACCAGGCTCAAGGTTGACTCAACCTTCCATCCTTCCGAGGTGGGTCAAATGAGGACCCAGATTGTTGGGGGCCAATAGGCTGGCTCCGTAACCGCTTAGAGAGGGCTGTAAAAGCACTATGAAGCGGTATATAAATCTAAGTGCTATTGCTAATCCCTCAATTTCATCATCGACTATATGAGACACTCATCCTGATCTATCTTACAAGGTGAGGAACACCTGAAAAGGAGAGAGTCGGAAGCCTTCCAGGAAGTCCATTTATGTCTTGGGATTCAACTCTTCAGGCATAGCCAGCACAAATAGTGGTACTATGGGAACTGTAGTCCAAAAAGATCTGGAGACGGCTGGGGGGAAATATTGTGGGTTTGTTAAAATTAAGGCATCAGATGCATCAGATGTACAGCTAGTCCTCGACTTATGGCCACAATTGAGCCTAAAATTTATGTTGCCAAGGGAAACATTTGTTAAGGGAGTTTTGTCCCATTTTACGACCTTTCTCACCCCAGTTATTAAGTGAATCACTGCCGTTGTTAAGTTAACAACACGGTTGTTAAGTGAAGCTGGTTTCCCATGGACTTTGTTGGACAGACAGTCGCAGAAGAGGATCACGTGATATTGCAACTGTCAGAAATATCATTTTTATCTTTTTATTTATTAAATTTTATTTATCCAGTTGCTAAGCAAACAAATTTTGATCATAGGTCCATGGGAATGCTGCAACCGTGGTAACAGGGGAAAAGAGTTGTAAGTCACTTTTTTCAGTGCTGTTATAAGTGAATGATCACTAAACGAAACTGTTGTAAATCGAGGACTACCTGTATCTTGTGTCCTAGAGTCCCTTCCAATTGCAACTGGTGAGAATAAGACGCATGGCAAGACCGAAAATCTACCGGGTGAATTTTAAAATAAGAATATGATGGAGAGCCAAGAAAACCGCCATATGGATCCAATAAATCGATCTACGGAGATCTCACTCCAGGCATAAATTACCAGCTTCCTATTTTCCTCCTTTGGAAACATTATGCAAAGGTCTCTGAAAAAGGCTCTAATGCTGGGAAAGATAGAAGGAAAGAGAAAGAGGGGATAATCACAGCAAGGTGGATGGAATCAGTAAAAGTGGCAATGGGTTAAACTGTCGGAAGATCTGGAAGATCAGCTTAGGGACAAATCGTCAGGGAGAAAATGTTTGCAGTCATTAAGGGTTCATGATGGCTTCATGGTATACGATCAAGCAAGATTTTTTTTTAAAAAAAAGCCTAAATTCTTCCCTTTCCCTATTAGGAAAAATACAGTCCTTGCCTGACCCTTTCCCAAAATAACAGAGTTGGAAGGGACCTGGGAGATCTTCTAATCCAGGAATGTCAAACGAAAGGCCCAATTATTGAAGATGTATAAATATAATTAATGTAGGGTCGGGTCTGCCCAGTTACCATTTTAGAACGGTGGGGAGGGAGAAAAGAGGAGAGAGTAGGAGGTAGGAAAGAGGAGAAGAGGAAGGAAGAGGGGTAGAAGAGGGAGAAGGAAGGTGGAGGGTGGAGGGAGGAGAGGATGTAGATAAGAGAAGGAGAGGAAGGTCTGGAAAGTAGAAGGTAGAAGAGGGAAGAGTGTTAAAAAGGGGGGTGGTGACTGGGCAAGCCCGACTAATTGTATATAACTGTACATTGGATGAGCTGTTTGATATGATTGTAAAAATAAAACTTTTTTATGAAGAAAAAAAAAACAACGCAAGGCCCACAGGCCACATCTGGCCTGTGGGATTCTTAGATAATGGCCTGCGGGTCCACCTTGGAAACAGCGAAGGACCAGCCATTGCCTCTGCCAATGAAAATGGAGGTCGGGAGAGCTGCGTGTGGCCCACCCAGGCTGTGTTTTCAGCCGGGATGGTCTCCTACAGCCCTCTGCCAGCGAAAACGGAGCGCAGGTGGACCGTATGTGCGCCCCCAAGCTCTGTTTTTGCTGGCAGAGGGCTGCAGGAGGCTGTTCTGGCCAAAAATGGAGCCTTATTGAGTGACATCGAGCTGGCGACGCCCCCTCTGGCGACGCCACCCCCCCCCCCCCAAGGTCAAACATAACCCTGCTGCGGCCCTCAGTGAAATTTGAGTTTGACACCCCTGTTCTAGTCAACCAGGAAACCAGGGGTGGTATTCACTTAACTTCGCTAGCGGTTTACAAATGTGAGCATAGGGCCTTCCGCGCATGCACAGATCATCAAAAACGAGACGTGATTATGTCCGGGCTGGTGGGCAGAGCCTCCTACCGCCATCGCTACCGGTTGGCCCGAATTGGATAGAATTGGCTAAATACCATCACTGCAGGAGACCCTATACCACTTCAGATCAGTGGTTGTCCAATAAATACTGTGCTTCCCCGAAAATAATACCGTCTTATATTTTTTTGAACCCTGAAATAAGCGTTTGGCCTTATTTTGGGGGAGGCCTTATTACTTTGGGGTGCGTAGAGCAAGGCGGGGCTCCTCTTGCCATCTTACCTGCTTTCCAGCTCTATCTCCCTAACCCTAACCAGAGGAAATGGCAGGGACCGGCTGCGCATGCATTTAAATATTTTGGGAGAGGGATTATTTTCAGTGAGGGCTTATTTTTGAGGGGGGGGCTTATTTTAGCGCATGCGCTCAAAAGCCCAATTGGGCTTATTATCAGGGGAGGTCTTCTTTTCGGGGAAACAGGGTAAATGAGACTCGCCTACCAAAAGCCCGGACCACCCCTTCATATATATTTACTAGAAGACATGAGAACATTTCCAATTCATTTTGGGGAGCTGAACCTAAAAGTTTTCAGCTTTAGCCCCTTCAACCTTGCTGCTTTTGTTGACCTCGGGGGTGGGGAGGTGGGAGAGGGGAGGTTAACCGAAGGCATGAGGCTCACCGGCGCTGGATCTGCCTGGCAAAATTGTTGCTTGAGGCCGAGCAAGGGAACTGAACGGCCTCGCTGTGGAGGGTGGCGTTGCGGAAGAGGTCGCAGAAGTTCTCAAAGAGTTCCAGCAGCTCGTCCGATGTGTTTTCAAAGACGGCAATCACTTCGGTAGTCACCATATTGTACACCACGAAAAATGAAGGCTGGAAGGAAGGAAGGAAGGAGAGATTTGACGCCAGTTGGGTAGCAGAGGCAGCGACTTCGGGTGAGCGAGCCAACTCCCACCGCCGCACAGCAACCCAAAAGAAACGCTCGTTCCGTGGAAGAAACCTGCCTTTTGTCATCAATTCCTTGCATTTTCCACCCTCTGAAAGGACTGTGGGTTATTAACCACTGTCAAAGCGTTTACGAAGCCAGGTGAAATTCCTCCAATGCCTTCTTTCGCTTTGTTTACTTCGAACTGGACACTCAACGTTCCACTTCTCCTTTCTCTGCCAAGGGTGATTTTGTTTTTCTTCTCAAGAGAAGCAGATTTAATATTAGTTCCTGCTGGGAAATGGGGGTGGTTGTTTTTTTTCTTTAATTCCCCCCCCCACCCAGTCAGGCGTGAGCTGGCTGGCAGCTGATTATTCCTTCGGTATATGCAGAAAGGTGAGAGTTGTAGACTTATTTGGGAAGAGGTTGTGGGGGGGGCAGTAATTTCCTTTGGCTGTCTTAATATTTCTAACATGCCGAGATCGAGTCTTTCAGATGGCTTTGTGCTCTGCTGCTGCCTGTAAACACTGCACTGTTTAGTATCTCCTGCTGGTTTGGAAAAGAAAAGATGAGTGCCATCAACTACTTCTTTTGAATTACTGGTATTCTTATCTAAGAATGTTGAAAAGGTATATTTTGATTTTAACCAAGGCTCCTAAGCTGCGGTAAAGAATTTTTCCCTTAGGAAATAGATTGCAGATGAATCCAAAAAGCTGATCGTATTTTGCATCTCTAGAGACTTGTAACTTTTAAGTTTTTTGGAGCACTGAATCTTGAGTATCTTTTTTCTTTTCCTTTAAAAAAAAAAGCTATAGTTTATACTGTTGTGAATGTTAGACACCTGCTTATAAAATTATAAGAAAAATTAAGCCTCCTTCATGCTCGGTTGACCCCTGGCAATGAAGCAATTTCTATACAGGTAGTCCTCGACTTACGACTACGGGTGAGCTCAAGAAACATTTGTTAAGTGAATTTTGCCCCACGTTATGACCTTTCTTGCCACCGTTGTTAAGTGAATCACTGTAGCTGTTAAGTTAGTAACATGGTTGATAAGAGAATCTGGCTTCTCCCATTGTCTTTGCTTGTCAGAAGGTCGCATAAGGTGATCACGTGACCCCGGTGACACTGCAATGGTCATCAATATGAATCAATTGCCAGGCATCACGTGACCAGGGAGATGCTGCAACGTTCGTTAAGTGTGAAAAATGGTCATAAGTCACTTTTTTTCAGTGTCGTCAAAACTTCCAACGGTCACTGAACAAGCTGTTGTAAGTCGAGGGCTACCTGTATTAAAATATCTCCAGTCATCTCGGCTAAAATAATTTTTTAGCCTAAAAGGACCCAGATTGTTGGGGGGGCAATAAGTTGACTTTGTAAAATATACAAATAGAATGAGACTATTGCCTTATACACTGTAAGCCGCCCTGAGTCTTCGGAGAAGGGCGGGATATAAATGTAAATAAAATAAAAATATTTGTGGGGCCAAGAAAAGCAGGGAAATCCTAGAAGCATAATCTGGTTGTCAGAATGGACGCTGCCCTTTATCTGTGTCAATAATCGTTGCTTGAAATATGGAGGCAACCATGTCTCACAAGCTTCCAATCACGAGAGGCGTGCTTAGGCCTTCCGCTGAGCTGCCATGAGTAACTGAAACAACACTGCACCTTGGATGCACAACATCTGGAAAGCCTCACACTTTTTAAAGCCTCCATCAAGAAAAGGACAATACTTTGAGAGGTATCAGCTCCAAGTCACTGTCTTTTGAGCCCATCTTACATGCCCAAGTGAAGGAGAATTCTGAAGAACTAAGAAGCAACCGATCAGGAGTGCAAGAGCAGGTCCACACGTGACAGTCCAATTAAACTGATACATTGCTACTCATGCCTATGCACAGGAATCTTCTCAAGTAAGAGTTGAGTAGAGTAGACAAAGATCAATGAAATTCAAAGGGAGTTAGATTTAGACCACTTGTGGCTATGTAGGGATTGTAGGCTGATCCCTCTTTTAACTCTGCCCCAAGTTCTGCCACTGCTTCTCCTACACACACACACCCCAAAAAACCTGTACAGCTTTTCACTGAAGAGGGCAAGCAGATATACTGTCATACTATATAAAGTCCCATTTCTCTGATCGTTCAAGCTTCTTTCGTTCCTTTTAAGACCCATCCTTTCTTGTTCTACAAATGTCTTTCTCCTATTAACCTACATCCTTACCAACATCTACTCAGGTTATGTTCCTCCATCATTTCTTTAAAACTGGGGTTAATTTATCCAGGACCAACCCTGTCCCCCATTTGATTTTCTGCATTCTTCTGCAATCATCTTATGGAGCCCTCAGGAAATCTGTCCTATCAATCAGCACAGGTTTTCTTTCTTTAGAGCAGAGCTCTCCACTTTTGCTGGCTGAGGGACTCTGGGAGTTGAAGTCCACAAGTCTTAAAGGGACCAAGGTTGGAGATCCCTGCTTTAGAGGACTAAATTGTATTGAGTCCTTTGGGGGAACATTATTTGCTTTGGTCCCAGCAGCACCCACATAGGCATGGTAAGAAGATCTCCTGGCAAATTACATCTCTTGCTCCATCTAAAAGGTATGAAAAGTGAAGATAAACAACCAAAGCCGAATTTCAGGAATCCAAACCATATTAGATTCAGGGTTGTTGGTTTTTCCCCCCTCCCTCTGAACAACCAACTTTTATACAGTAATGGGATCTGAGCTTGACTGATTATGAAAAGGATTTGGTACTCACAGTAGAAAAGTCAACCCTAAAAAAGGCAAAATCTATGCTAGGAATCGTGTGGAAGATAATGAAAGTAAAACAATCAATACAGTAATATGTATCTCTGTTGGAATATAACTGAAAGTAAAACACTCTTTATACTAGTGTGGGCGTGTGTGTGATGTGTAAACCTCTATTTTAAACAATGCACCTCATTCTGATCAACCCATTTTAAAGAGAAATGATAAAGCACAAAAGGTGCAAAATAAAACAGTGAACAGGCTAAATTAGTTTCCTGTGAAAAAAGATTACAGACCAGAGCGGTTTTTAGACAAGAGTAGAGCCTGGTAGGAAGAGAAAACTATATATGCAAAAATGTGGCTACAGAGGTTTTCTTAAAATTTGTAGCAGTTCATTTAAGCTAAATGTGGAGGTCCAGAATCAATAATTATAAATAATTATTCTATAGACAACATTATAGAATTTTGCAAAACAATGGTTTTGAAAGGAAACTGGATAAGAACTGTGGTAGACTGGACTAAGTTTGAAAGTTCTTTGTTTATTGTCATCTCTGCATACTGTTGAATCAGATACATTCACATACAGCCAGGGGTGGGCTGCTGGGGGTTCGGGAGAACCTCTAGCTAAGAGGTTCTCCTGAACTGGTGTGCAGTTCGGAGAACCCCCAAAATCCCACTCCTGGCTGACCCACCCCCCAGGAGTCCCCATGTGGCCTGTTTTGGAGGCAGAGAAGTGCAGGGCACGTGCAGAGGCTCAGAGAGGGCGAAAAATGGGCCTACCGGAAGTTCAGGAAGGCTGGAAACAGGCCCATTTCTGGCCTCCAGAGCCTTGGGAGGCCATTTTCGCCCTCCTGGAGGCTCGAGAAAAGCCTCCGGAGCCCGGGGAGGGCAAAAATGTCCCCTCCCCACCGTGGTGCAGGAGGCTGACTAGGCCACACCCACATGGCCACGCCCACCTAGCAACAGGGCAAAGAACCCCTTGCTAAATTTTTTGAAGCCCACCCCTGCATACCAGATAAAACCCCAATACCATAATGTCACTATTATTCCTACCTGTGAAGGATCCGTCACTCGTAAAGTGACTACATCCTCGCTTGTGTATTTGATGAAGAGGTGATTCTCATCCAACAGTTGCATCTTCCACATGCGCAGCTGCCGCAGCTGGTCAAAATATTGGAAGAACCTCCTTTTAGCCATAGCGCTTCCATCTTGCTCTGCCCTTCGCCACAAATAGACCAACAGCCTGTGTTTCAGAGAATTAATGAAGGGCTCCTTGTATGGGTTGGCCATTCCTGTCTGTGAATCCCGCTGGACCTCGGGATAGACGGCAGAGAGCATAAGAAGGTCATCCTCGTAACAAAAGCGCCCGATAGTTCTTACATCAATGAAGGTACCTTCAGCAGTGACCTGAAAGACATGAATGGTTTGCTGCTGCACGGAGAGGATAGCCAAGATATTCTTATATAGGTAGAGTCCTTGGTTGTGGGATAAGATGACTTTATCACATTTGAATGTCCGGGTGTCACACAACCTACCCGTGTGTAGGTCTATAATGTGCAAAGAATAATCTTCCAAAGGTGACCTGGGATTAGGAGTCACCGATTCACTGTTGCGGTAAACCTCAAAAAAGGGAGGATGGGGCTCCTCAGGCAGGTAGGCAGCAGAACCAACAATGACGTATCGGCAATCGTCTGTAAACAAGCTACATTCACGGTTCAAGTGCTCCCCATTGGAGGCCACATTGGTAATATGAAGAAGGACGAAGAACCGTTCAAAGAGACGCCCGCGGATATTGATGGACCGCTGGTCGTTGCCATTAGCCAAGATCTCTCCGTCATAACCCTGGAGTAGATCCTCTGCCGCTTGACATCCCTGGTACTCATAAATCTCCAAAGAAGTCTGATCTGAGGAGAAAGCAATGAAGTACCGTCCATCGGGAGAAAATTTTCGTAAAAAGCAGGGTGGTTTCTCAACGTTGACCACGGTAAAATTGGGGAAAATATTTTGATGAAAAATGCGGACTTGGTGCCAATGTGTCCCAATTTTGCCAGAGGTGATCCTTCGACGTTCTAAACGATAGATTACATTCTGGTTCTGGATCCGACGAGGTTTGATGGTTGGATTGTCATGTTCCATCCTAATTTCTTCAAACAGAGAAAGTCCCAGGATTACTGGGCTCCGACAGAGCCACAGGGCAACAAATCATGTTGTCAAGTAATGGGACATTTGGAGGCAGTGATAATAAAACTAGAGAGGGAAAGAGGACATTCAAGGAAAGAGACATCAGCCTTAAATCCACATCTAGTTAAGATGAAACACAGTTGTCTTTCTTATACAAAAGAAAGCAATTCAAATCTGTGATGACAGTATGAATTCAGCATCTGGTTTCTGCCCCACGCGCACACACAGATACAAAAAAAAGCACACACTACTTTTTAAGCTGCCACAAGATTCTCCAAATTTCTATACTGTTTTACAGGATTACTATCACAAGAACTGTGCTAAAATTTCATACTTATAAATAAAGAAATGCAATTTAGGAATTCGTTTCCCAGATGAAACCAGCTAATATTTAATGTAAATTAGAAACTGCTCAGAACAGCTAATGACTAAAAACTTGGAGGAAACCCATCCCTCTTTTGGGGTATTCCATTCCACTTGAAGTAGCAATGATGTAATCAAGCAGGCCAGAATATTAGAAAGAGCAGCTCAAATGTCTGACTCAATCTCTTATGAAATATGATCTAACCTGATACAAAGAATGAGAGGGTTTTTAGATAGTAGCAATCCCTCTGCAATAGCATGGATTTCCTTCTTTCTTTTAAGGGTGCTTTTCTTGTATTTGTTTTTTTCTTTGCAACTAAGTGAGGTAGATTGGATTGAATAGAATCTGAATACATATTGGAATCCAAGCTTAGCCATTCTATCTAGGATTTCTGAATTTGGAGTAGAATGCAGCACATCTCGGCTGACTTTAAGCTGGATATTATTAGTTTGTTTTTTTGTTCATTTCTTTCCCCCCTTTCTTTCTTAAGCACATGTGAAACGGTCTGTGGTGGAATGCATGTTTTATATTCGGAACATTTCAAATACAGGGAGACAAAAAAACCTGCCTGAAAATCTGCTTCAAGTCAGGGCAGACCATATGGAGCTGATCTGGCATAAGGGAGTTTCCTAGGCAAGTAGGTAAGTAAAACCAATGAGACAAGAAGATGCAGGTTCAAGTCCACGCTCAGGCATAGAAACTCACTGGGTGACTTTGGGCCAGTTATTCTTTCTTAGTACAACTTTACTCACAGGTTAATTGTTGCAGGGAAAACTGAGGAGGAAGCATTATGTCTGGCGCTTTAACCTCTTGGAAGCAAGGCAGGATATAAGTCAGATAAATAAAAGGCGTTCTTGAATTCATTGTATTCAAAGTATTCACATTCCTCACCTAATATATTACTTCACATTGTAAGCTGCTCAGAGTCACCACGAACTGCAAGATGAGTGGCAAATTAATTTTATTCATTTAACTTGTATCCCACCTTTATTATGTCTGCAAGTAACTGAAAGTGGCAAACATATCCCAATAACAAATACATTTAATAATAGAAACAGAATAATAATCGGCCAGGTCCTCCTCCTTTCTGCAGAAGTCAACCCACCTAAGTGGAAAGAAGGACATTTAGAGAGGTCGGCAGTTCCACCAACTCAAAAAAAAAAAAATTGCTACCAACCTGCCTTCCACTGAGGACCTGTATACTGCTCAAGTCAAAAAGAGGGCTGTGAAAATATTTACAGACCCCTCACATCCTGGATATAAACTGTTTCAACTCCTACCCTCAAAACGACGCTATAGAGCACTGCACACCAGAACAACTAGACACAAGAATAGTTTTTTCTCGAACACCATCACTCAGCTAAACAAATAATTCCCACAACACTGTCAACTATTTACTAAGTCTGCATTACTATTACTATTAATCTTCTCATTGTTCCTATCACCCATCTCCTCCCACTTACAACTGCATGACTAACTTTGTTGCTTGTATCCTTATGATTTATATTGATATTGTTTCTTCATTCCTTATTTGTACCCTATGACTATCATTAAGTGTTGTACCTTATGATTCTTGACGAACGTATCTTTTCTTTTATGTACACAGAGCTTGTATGCACCAAAGAGAAATTCTTTGTATGTCCAATCACACTTGGCCAATAAAGAATTCCATTCTATTCTAACAAGGAACTAACTAATCCACTAAGAGGATTTTTCCTCCACTTGAGAGAAATATGTCATTTATGGGTCTGAGAAATTGAGGATCATAAAAACAAACTCCCACCAGTCCTTTGGGGTCATGGCATCCTTCTGTTATCTTAATGATTATGAAGCTATTTCAATGATTTCATTTTACATTTTTGAATATATTTTTTAAAAAAATCCTAAATTCTTCAGGGTGGTGGTGGTATTTTTTCTTCTTTTTTTAAAAAAAAAAATGTTTTATGAAATCGGTTAAATTGCACACCTCCCAGAGTATCAAATTGTGCACCCTTACCTAGTATAGGTCTCCTGCGTGAGCAGGGGGGTTGGACTAGATGACCTCCAGGGCCCCTTCCAACTCTTGTTACTGTTAACCTCCACGAATGAGATGGGCGGTTAAAGTTTGTTATTATAAAGAAATAAATGAATTTATGGCTAAATTTCCCTCCCCCCTCCGGTTTATGTTCTTAAGGGAAAGCCCAAGGAGGCGACCGAAGCCCCTTTTCTCCCGAAGGACGGCTGAAAGAGGCAGCAGCAGCCGTGGAGAAGCGCGATTCCCCCTCCCCACGCACGGGGCCAGCGCTTCCCGGGTGGATGTGGCAAGGGAAGACCCCACCTCGATGCTTCCCGCTCCAAGTCGCTCCTGACGGGGCGAACTCCCACCGCTCACTCGACAGCGCTGGCGGCCGCCATCTTTCCGCCAGGGGAGGCGGGGCCTAACCCCACCAACGAGTCCGGAGCAGCTGACTAGGCCGCCTCAACTCTGAAGCTCGAAATTCACACCACGGAGGCCATAGAGTAAATTGAGGGGAAATGGTAGAGTGACGACTCCGCGTTATTGTCTTTTACTACGCTTCTGCGCCGGGCAGCGTCCCCCTAGCGCCTGGAGGGAGCGACGCGCGCTGGGTCCCTCTATCTCGCCTGCTGCGTCGCTGTCATGGCAACCGCATCTTCGTTGAAATTGGCGCCATGGCAACCGGCTTCTTAGGCAGGAAGAGCGCTCCTGGTATCTAAGGAGCCACCCTCTCCTTCAGAAGGCACCTCAGTGGCTGAATATGGGCCTCATGGTGGGCTTTATGGCAATAGACAAACCAACAGATGTGGTCCCGAGGATAACCACTCCAAGAAAGACCTTCCCCACTCCAACCTTTTAAGTATGGGCAGAATAAAGACAGGCCTCTTGAGGTTGCCATGCCAACCACTCTCATCAGTTGGATGCCTTGCCACCACAGCTGCTACCTAGCAGGATACCATGACAACCTAATGCATCACGACCACATCTCATACATACATGAACACATACACATCAGCCTAGTATCCTGTACATGTTACACCTGCCAACCTCTGCAGCAAGTAGTAGTTGCTATGCAGACTAGAAATGTTGAGTGCGGAGACATAAGGTTGAAAATGGCAACACAGTAAACAGATTGATAGGAGCCACACTACACAGGGTATACTGCTAACTTGGACTTTGAAACTTTTGAGGACTATGATATATAACTCCCAGCTTAATGACCAGAAAATATTTTTTTTTTACTTTTTATCATCCATGCTCCTTTCCCATTGTGACCAGTGATCTAGTCCCATGTTTCATTTATGTAAACTGAAGAACTTACTATGAACGCAGTTCAACTACTATCACCACAGTACATTAACCTCTGTAGAAAACCCCAAGTTAATGCACCAAGAAAGTATTAAATGAATGAGACTTAGTTGGGATTGCAATGTAAATACAGCAATATATTTGATTATCATGTGTTGCTCACAATGTTACTAGCTTTCATATCTTCTTTTTTTTAGATATGGTTTATCTCATAACATATCATTTATTTTGGGCAACTCCCCCCCCACAAAAAAAGTCTACCAAACCAATTTTGGGATGATAACTCAGGTTTGTTGAAACCATTCCCTTAAACACCAAAGTATTTGAAGATTACGTGAAAAAGAAAGGCAAAAGTAAAAAAAAACACCTCACTTTGCTTTGATCTGTCCAAGAAACAGATCAAATTTTGTTTTGGCTTAGTGTTTGGAAAATATGTTTTCATGTGAAGTTAGTAGAATCAATATCCCTGCTGTGTATTGACTGTTAGAAATTCAATTGCAAAACACCAGGGTTCTCTTGCATTGATCACAAGTGACTTAAATCAAAGTCTTCCATTTTTTAAATATTATGAAATAAAACAATTGAACGGGGTTTGTATTACAGGTAGCATTTTTTAGATCCAGCTTGCTCTCTCAGATTCTGCTCATCCATGTCATTTAATTCTCCAACCACAAGTGTTAAAAAATCAATGGATGGCCTAGTTACACTTGACTTGAGATTTTCTACACCTCTATTTATCCAAACATACAAATGGCTCATTATTAGGTACATAATTTATTTATTTATTTATTTATTTATTTTGATTTTTATACCGCCCTTCTCCCGAAGGACTCAGGGCGGTGTACAGCCAAGTAAAAATCACAGTATAAACATTAAAAGAAATTAAAACAAAACATATTATAAGGTGGCCAAATTTAAAACAATTTAAAACATTAAAATATAAATAACCCCAATAAAATTTTAGGCCAGTCCCGCTTGAGTAAATAGGTGCGTTTTCAGCTCACGGCGAAAAGTCCGAAGATCAGGCACTTGACGTAAACCAGGGGGAAGCTCGTTCCAGAGCGTAGGAGCTCCAACAGAGAAGGCCCTGCCCCTGGGGGCCGCCAGCCGACATTGTTTGGCGGATGGCACCCTGAGAAGGCCCTCTCTGTGAGAGCGTACGGGTCAGTGGGAGGCAAAAGGTAACAGCAGGCGGTCCCGTAAGTACCCGGGTCCTAAGCCATGGAGCGCTTTAAAGGTGGTAACCAAAATCTTAAAGCGCACCCGAAAGACCACAGGGAGCCAGTGCAAACTGCGCAGGAGTGGTGTTACAGGGGAGCAACGAGTTGCTCCCACTATTACCCACGCAGCTGCGTTCTGGACTACCTGCAGCCTCCAGGTGCACTTCAAGGGCAGCCCCATGTAGAGAGCATTGCAATAATCCAAGCGGGAGATGAAAAGGGCATGAGTGACTGTGCATAAGGCATCCCGGTCAAGGAAGGGGCGCAACTGGCGCACCAAGCGTACTTGGTGGAAGGCCCTCCTGGAGACGGCCGCCAAATGATCGTCAAACGACAGCCGCCCATCCAAGAGGACACCCAAGTTGCGCACCCTCTCCGTTGGGGCCAGTAACTTGCCCCCCACAGCCAGCTGCAGCTGCAGCTGACTGTACCGGGGTGCCGGCATCCACAGCCACTCCGTCTTGGAGGGATTGAGCTTGAGTCTGTTTCTCCCCATCCAGACCCGTACGGCTTCCAGACACTGGGACAGCACTTCGACAGCTTCGTTGGGGTGGTCCGGGGTGGAAAAGTACAGCTGCGTGTCATCAGCGTACAGATGGTAACTCACCCAAAACCACTGATGACCTCGCCCAGCGGCTTCATGTAGATGTTGAACAGGAGGGGCGAGAGAATCGACCTCTGAGGCACCCCACAAGTAAGGCGCCTCGTGGTCGACCTCTGCCCCCCTGTCAACACCGTCTGCGACCGGTCAGAGAGATAGGAGGAAAACCACCGATAAACGGTGCCTTCCACTCCCAGACTCTCCAACCGGTGCAGCAGGATACCATGGTCGATGGTATCGAAAGCCGCTGAGAGATCTAATAGGACCAGGGCAGAGGAACAACCCTTGTCCCTGGCCCTCCAGAGGTCATCCACCAACGCGACCAAAGCTGTCTCCATACTGTGACCAGACCGGAAGCCGGACTGGAACGGGTCTAGATAGACGGCTTCATCCAGGTACTGTGGAAGCTGCCATGCAACCACACTCTCTACAACCTTCGCCACAAAGCGAAGGTTGGAGACTGGACGATAATTTCCCAAAATAGCTGGGTCCAGGGAAGGCTTCTTAAGGAGGGGTCTCACCACCGCCTCTTTCAAGGCAGCGGAAAAAACCCCATCCAACAATGAAGCATTTATAATTCCCTGGAGCCAGCCTCGTGTCACTTCCTGAGTAGCCAGCACCAGCCAGGAAGGACACGGGTCCAGTAAACATGTGGTTGCATGTAACCTTCCCAGCAACCTGTCCACGTCCTCGAGAGTCACAGTCTCAAACTCATCCCAAACAACCTCAACAAGACGTGCCTCCGCCATCCCACTTGGATCATCGCAATTTTGGTCTAAACTATCCTGAAGCTGAACGATTTTATCGTATAGATAACCGTTAAACTCCTCAGCATGTCCCTGTAGGGGGTCATCCCGCCCCTCCTGGTGAAGGAGGGAGCGAGTCACCCGGAACAGGGCGGCCGGGCGGTTATCTGCCGATGCAATGAGGGTGGAAACGTAGGAATGTTTCGCCTCCCTCATTGCCACTAGGTAGGTCTTAGTAAAAGACCTCACTAGTGTCCGATCAGCCTCGGAACAGCTAGACCTCCAGGTGCTCTCTAGGCGTCTTCTCCGGCGTTTCATCTCCCTCAGCTCCTCAGAAAACCAAGGAGCCAATTGAGATCTACGCCGGGTCAGAGGCCGCAAAGGCACGACACGGTCCAAAGCCCCAGCCGCGGCCCATTCCCAGGCCGCAACTAGTTCTTCAGTCGTGCCATGGGCAAGATCCTCAGGGAACGGCCCAAGCTCCGTCCGGAACCTCTCAGGGTCCATCAGGCACCTGGGACGAAACCAACGCATTGGCTCCGTCTCCCTGCAATGGTGAGCGGGGGTCCGAAAGTCCAGGCGAAAAAGATCTGACCATGACACCGGTTCCGTCACTAAATCTCCTACTTCCAGATCATTTATCCACTGTCCAGAGATAAAAATCAAGTCTAGTGTGCCTCCCCCAGTGTGTGTAGGGCCATCAGTTACTTGAATCAAGTCCATGGCTGTCATGGAAGCCAGGAACTCCTGAGCTACCGTTGACGACAAGCCGGCCGATGGCAAGTTGAAATCCCCCATGACCAAAATTCTGGGAATCTCAACTGCCACCCCGGCAAGCACCTCCAGCAGCTCAGGTAGGGCTGTAGTCACGCAGCAAGGAACCAGGTACGCGATCAACAGACCCATCTGATTCCTATGGCCCCACTTCACAAGGAGGGATTCACAACCAGCTATCTGAGACACAGTGGACTCCCTCGGCTCTAGGCTTTCCTTAATCACAACCGCCACCCCCCCACCCCTACCTTGGGCCCTCGGCTGATGAAATGCACGAAAACCTGGTGGGCACAGTTCAACCAGGGGAACACTCCCCTCTGTGCCCAACCAGGTCTCCGTAATGCCCGTAAAATCCGTGGACTCCCTCTGGATAAGATTGTGAATCAAGGGAGCCTTATTAACCACGGAACGGGCATTGCACAGCATCAGCCGGAGACCCATAACTGCCTGTCTTTAAAGGAAATAAGTGTGGACAGAAGTACAGCAGATAAAGAACAAACTTTCTTCTCTGTGGGCACCAACAATATAGAATAGGGATGTCAAACTCAAGGCCTGGGAGACAAATCAGGCCCACGAGGTGTTTAGATTTGGCCCACAGCGCCGCCCTGGAAACAGCAAAGAACTGGCCCATGGTGCCTCTGCCAAAAAAAATGGAGCTTGGGAGGGTGGCTTATGCCCCCTCCCCTGAGCTCCATTTTCGTTAGCAGCTAAAACAAACTAAAAGCAAAACAAAAGGAGAAGCGTTTCCCCCCTTACATTTGAGCATCTGAGAAAGGACAGGAAAGAAGAAAAGAAAAGAGGAAAGACAAAGAAAAAGATGGGAAGATGGGAAGAGAGCAAAGAAGGGAAAGGAAGGAAAGAGGGGAAGGAAGAAGAAAGGAGAATGAAGAGGGAAGGGAAAAAAACGAAGGAAGGAAGGAAGGAAGGAAGGAAGGAAGGAAGGAAGGAAGGAAGGAAGGAAGGAAGGAAGGAAGGAAGATTATAATGAGAGTGACGGAGTGCCTGAGGGAAGTCCTGCCTTAGCACTTGGCCCCCACAGGTGCCCCTGACACGAGAGGCATTGTCGTGTCCCAGTCCTCCGCTGACGGCCGGGTCAGGGAAATCCGAATCAGGCTTGCCTCTGCAGCTCTGCCCAAAGTCCTAGCAAAGTCCTCAGAGCAGGCAGGAGACCAGAAAGTGACTTCAGCAAGATAAGTTCGACTTTGCCTGACTCAGAGACTGCCAGAAAGCAGATCCTTTATATAGGCCATGGGGTGTGGCTCCATGACTCAGCACTTATCCAGGCCTGCCCCTCCCTTCCTTCTGTTGCCTCCGCCTATCCAATCTTCTGATGCGAGGGTCACTCCAATCAGCTGTTGGAAGTAAACTTTCCTCAGGCTCACATGCTGTGGAGGAGGGGGAGGGGTCTAGCTGCTCCGTTTGCCTGGGCATGGAGCCAGGGCTGGGGCCGGGGGATGCTCCCTCCTCTGCAGCCTGCTTGGGCATGGAGCCAGGGCTGGGACCGGGAGGTGCCCCCTCCTCTGCAGCTTGTCTGGGCATGGAGCCAGGACTGGGGCTGGGAGGCATACATTCCTCCGTGTTCGGGAGCAAATAAGCAGACCCCGGCTGCGGTGAGAGCGGACAAGACACAACAGGCATCGAGCTGTCCACGCCTGGCCATGCTCACCCCAGCCACGCCTATCCTGACCATGCCCCCCCCCCAAGACCAAACACAACCCTGATGCGGCACTCAATGAAACCAAGTTTGACACCTCTGATATAGAACATTCAGGAGTAATAGCAGAGAAAACATAATTGCTTCTCCCAGACTTTAGAAATTATGTATTGTTTGAGTTATATGTTTGATCTTAATTCAATTTTTATATTTCTGTCAGTTTGAGCAACACTGATTCTATCCAAAATAAAAAAAAGCAAAGTGAAATTAATACCCAATAAAAAACATCTGATTGCTGTTGTTTGATAGTTCTTTAGTTCTATGGCCACCTTTTCTTTGCCCTGAATTTTTATCTTGAACAAGCAACACCTGTTAATTTACGGATAGGTTCTTTGTGCCCAGAGAAGCAAATAGGACATTAGAGAAAATTCACCCACCCACCCACACACCAAAGTACCTCTAGTGCTGGGTGTTCCTTCTTGTCATCTAACTAAAAAATCTAGACTTTGCTTTTTTTTGGGGGGGGGGTGTATCTTTCAACGACTGCTTCAGTCCCATTTCCAAAAGCTGTGATGTAGACATGTGTTGAAGAATATATATAGTTCAAAATGTATCTGTCATAAAGGATACCTAACATGAAAACTATATAAAAGTTTTGAGGACCGTATATAAAATGTGTATCAAACTGTCAGGTCAAAGACATTCATCAGAAAGTTTTTTGAGAGCTACTGATGTGCGTTTCTGATGTACTCTTGTACTCTTACCATCAACTAGGGTGAATAAGGAGGCAGCGTTCTCAAGAAATTAGATTTGGAGTGTCCTGAAATGAACACTGCTTGCTTGCTTGCTTGCTTGCTTGCTTGCTTGCTTGCTTTCTCAGATTTTTACCCCACCTTTATTACTTGATAAGTAACTCAAGGTGGCAAACTTACCTTCTTGTTTCTCAAGAAATTAGATTTGGAATGTCCTGAAATGAACACTTTCTTTCTCTCTTTCTTTCTTTCTTTCTTTCTTTCTTTCTTTCTTTCTTTCTTTCTTTCTTTCTTTCTTTCTTTCTTCTTCTTTCTTTCCTTCTTTATCAGATTTTTACCCTACCTTTATTACTTGATAAGTAACTCAAGGTGGTAAACTTACCTAATATACCCTCCCCCTCCTATTTTCCCTATAACTATACCCTTTGAAGTGGAATGGGCTGAGAGAATGATTGGTCCAAAGCCACCAACCAACTTTCATGCCTAAAGTGGGATTAGAACTCACAGTTCCAAATTAATTTTAGTTTAATTTTGGACAAATTAACAAAATAAATTAAAGAAAAGGAAGATACAGAATATTATGTAATATGGGATCAAGAGTACAAGTGGCTGGAGGCTAGAAAAAATGAATAGTGATGAAAGTGGAGAAACAACAAGTGCAGGATGGATGTAAGATAGTGTATAAAATGTACAAATTTAATATTATAAGTGATAGGTATTATAGAGCAATAAGGGATAATGGGACAAGAAGGATATAAATATTATAAAGGGAATTGGGAGAAAGTGTAAATATTAGGAGATCACCACTACGAAACAGTTGTAAAAAGGGAATGTACGTTGTGTGTTTTGTGTTTGTTATGTTGTGTTGTGTTATAAATAAAAAACTTTTTTAAAAAAAGAACTCACAGTTCCCTGATTTTTAGGCTGGCACCTTCACCCTTACATTAAACTGGCTCTCAGTTATACTTGAAAAAGCCATAAAATTGCACATGTGCGAAGTCATTGCTTCTACACCAAACTGGATTGCTAATTGAAATATCTAATGCACTATGAAGTTCTAGGAGGAAGAAAAGAGAACGGAGATCAAGAGGGTAGAAGGAAGGGAGATGAGGAACTATTCGTGGATGCCTGCAGCTTTGCTTCATTCCTTGCTCTCCACTTTTATTCAAGTACTGCTCAGCCAAGGACATTGGAATAATTTTTCAAGATGAGCCCATCTAGTCACAATTGACCTCACTTGTTTACTTCTAACTTGCTCTAAACTACAGAATAAGGTTCCTTGGTTTAAAGCATGCCTCCCAACCTTCTGCCAGAGCAGAATGTGTTGATGAGAGTGGAAGATGAATTAAAAAAAAAAAGAAACCAACTACTGTAAGGGTCCAGTTTAGGGGGAAAATAGCCCTACTGCAAATCCATGTCTCCATCTCTGTTGTTTTCCAGATAGGATAGCCTGGATATACCATCTCCCTCACTTTTCTTCTTGAAGAGAGTTTGTTGTGGGGGGGAGGGAGAAAAGAAAGTGGGGGGAGGGAGAAAGGGAGGGAGGGAGAAACAGCTCTGTAACAAACAAAGCAACAAAGATGATTACGGGACTGGAGGCTAAAACATATGAAGAACAGTTGCAGGAACTCGGTATGTTTAGTTTAATGAAAAGAAGGATTAGGGGAGGCATGATAGCAGTGTTCCAATATCTCAGGGGTTGCCACAAAGAAGAGGGAGTCAAACTATTCTCCAAAGCACCTGAGAGTAGAAGCAATGGGTGGAAATTAGCCAAGGAGAGAAGCAATTTAGAACTAAGGAAAAATTTCCTGACAGTTAGAACAATTAATAAGTGGAACAATTTGCCTGCAGAAGTTGTGAATGTTCCAACACTGGAAAAAATTAAGAAAATGTTTGATAACCATTTGTCTGAAATGGTGTAAGATTTCCTGCCTGGGCAGGGGGTTGGACTAGAAGGCCTTCAAGGTCCCTTCCAACTCTGTTGTTGTTGTTGTTGTTGTTACATTATGATATCTGAAGGAAATACAAGAGATGTGGGGATGGGAAGATTTGTTTAAGCAGATTAGGTGGGTGGAGGGCGTGGAGGAAAAGATCATAAAATCTGGGCAAATTTTCTCTCTCTTTTCTTTTTCTCAGCAGGTGGGGTGGGGGCAGGGAAGACTAAGCAGCTCCCAGCATGCTTTCGTCATTATTCTCAAGATTTTTGCAAGGTTTTTTTTTATTTGACTACTCCCCCACCCAATAAGCCAAGCCGATGTAGGATCCTACAAAAACGACCACCTGAGTCAAGAAGGCAAAGAGATCCCATTGGATTAAGGAAAGAAAATAAGGCTATGTGAAGATTTGATTCAACCACAAGGGCCGTGGTGGCTCAGGCTGTAAGATAGCCTGTTATTAAAACACAGCTGCCTGCAATTACTGCAGGCTCGAATCCCACCAGGCCCAAGGTTGACTCAGCCTTCCATCCTTTATAAGGTAGGTAAAATGAGGACACAGATTGTTGGGGGGGCAATAAGTTGACTTTGTAAATATACAAATAGAATGAGACTATTGCCTTACACACTGTAAGCCGCCCTGAGTCTTCGGAGAAGGGCGGGATATAAATGTAAAAAAAAAAACCACCATAATTTACAAACCCGCTTGGCTGTCTGAATTGGATCATTGATTTGGATGATGAAACTGTTGAATCAAATTAGTAGCATCCAGATGGCTCCGACCGTTTGATGTCTTCTGTTTGTGTGAAGAAAGGTTCTCCATCAAATCCAAATAAGATCTGCTGAATTCAACCATCCAGTTTGGAACTCCAAATCAAATCAATGACTGACCTGAATCGAATCAATTTATCCAATCAGATATGAACTGATCTTCACACCCTTAATAAAAAGGCCTAACAGCAAATATGGAGGCACCCTCCTCCTCCCAAAAAAAGGAGAGAAAGAAGGAAACAAATTAAGAAATACCAACTGGCTTTTATCCAAGCCTTGAGGAAACATCAAAAATGATGCAATCATCAGATCATTCAGAGGTCATCAGCTATTAATGATAGTAGATATAAATACAAGACCAAACCTTTCATTGAACAGATGGAAGCAATTGCTTCAGGAGGCAGGTTTTGGAAGGTGATACCAATATGTCAAAGGAGAGATAGCTGTGAACTTTATAGTTTGTCATGTGCCCATTGAACTACGGGGCTGTTTCTAGGATTGCAAAGACACACTTCCAACAATAATGATCAAACAAAGATTAAACTGGCAGACCTGTTGACTTTTATATACAGAAAGTGACGGGAGGCATTTTGTCTATCATAGGCAGAATAGTGTAGCCTAGACCGATTTTAGTATCATGGACAGACAGTCCAAGGCTATTGGACTGTATGTAAGAGTGTGGCACAGTGGTTAGAATGCAGTACAGCAAGCTATTTCTGCTCACTGCCGGCTGCCTGCAATTTGGCAGTTCGAACCTCACTAGGCTCAAGGTTGACTCAGCCTTCCATCCTTCTGAGGTCGGTAAAATGAGGACCCAGATTGTTGGGGGCCGACTCCCAACAATCTGGGTCCTCCCATTTCGACTCTGTTAACTGTTTAGAGAGGCCTGTAAAAGCAGGTGAAGTGGTATATAAATCTGTGCTATTCCTTCCTTCCTTCCTTCTTCCTTCCTTCTTTCCTTCCTTCCTTCCCTCCCAGTGGTTACAATGCAGTATTGCAGGCTAACTCTGCTCACATTGCCAGGAGTTTGATTCCTGACTGTCTCAAGGTTGACTCAGCCTTCCATCCTTCCGAGGTTGGTAAAATGAGGATCCAGATTGTTGGGGGAGATATGCCGACTCTGTAAACTGCTTAGAGAGAGCTGTAAAAGCACTGTTAAGTGGTATATAAGTCTATTGCTATTACTATTGCTATTGAACTGCCTTATTGTTATTACTGCATTTTTATAACCAGGGAAAAGGAGAGGCATCTGTAGGTTTTTTTGGCAATTTGCAGAAGATGCTTACTTGAGGTTAACTTGAGCCATGGTTTATTCAGACTCATGGTTATACATAATACAGTGACTCATAGGATCCCTGTGTTGAAGGAGCAGAAGTTGTGATAGCCTCACATTCTAGGGAAATCAAAGGTGCAAGATTTCCTATCTACGGAGGTTCCAATTCAGGGGGTCATGGTTTAGGAGGGCTCTGATAGAAAAGTTCAAGTTAATCTTGGTTACAAGTTAGCATCCATCTAGAGAGTCAGCCTGTGATGGTGAACCTATGGCATGCATGCCACAGGTGGCATGCAGAGCCGTATCAGTGGGCACACGAGCTCAGCTCCTCCAGCTAATTTTCGAGCCTTCTGGGCTACCAGAAGTCAGCAAACGGGCCATTTCCAGCCTCCGGAAGGCCTCCGGAGGCGTGGGGAAAGCCGTTTTCGCCCTCCCCAGACTCTGCAGCCTGGGGAGGGCAAAAAACAGGCCTACTGGGCGTACCATGCCATCACATGCCAAAAGTGGGGGGAACTCAAGGTGTCACACACGCAAGCGGAGCGCATTGAATTGTGGATGTGGGCTCGCACTCGCGCGGCACCCCCCCCCATGCTCCCCCAACTTTTGGCGCACGATGGCAAAAAGGTCAGCCATCAGTGGCCTGGATCTTTCTTAATTTAGAAAAACTACCTTTGAGCAGATCTCTCAAGGACAGAGTCAAGCCCAGAAGACTCAACTGAATTCCACCGCATCATGTCAAACACCTGGTCAAGTGGACTTTATGGTGATGATGGCACAATGCCCTTCACCAGAGCAGGTAAAGCTTTCTCTGATGAACGCAAGCACGATACATTAAATTTGGCTAGTGCTCACCTTTAACCTTCATCTATATCCATTATTGTTTTCAGATATTTTATGTTTAGAACGTTGTACAGATCCAGCCCATTTCATTAGTTTACGTTTCCATGTCCATTAATCAGATTAAATGTGTTTTTTTAAAAAAATGTAAACAGAAAGAAAAAAATGCTAGGCTGGCAGCAAAATTAAATTATGTAGGGAAGGGATGTCAAACTGGCAACCCATGGGTCAGATGCTTCATGCGCAGGGCCTCACCACCGCAACTCCGCAAAGACAAAAAACATTGCAATATGTCATGTGCAGTGGTGGGATTCAGACGGTTCAGACTGGTTCGGGCGAACCGGATGCTAATTTTAACAACTGGTTCTCAAAACCAGTAGTTGAAAGGACTGGCTGGCCTTGCCCACCCCACCCCTCCCCTCCCAGGAATCTCCAGGTGGCCCATTTTGGATGCCAGGTAAGTACCCCGCCCACGCAAAGGTTCTGAGAGGTGAAAAATGTGCCTCCTGGAAGTTCCAGAAGTCCAGAAACAACTTGTTTCCAGCCTCCAGAGGGCTTCTGGAGCCGGGAGGCTGTTTAGCCCGCCTGGAGGCTCAAGGAAAGCCTCCAGAGCTTGGGGAGGGCAAAAAAGGTCCCCCCCACACCCATTGCAGTGCAGTAGGCTGAGTAGGCCACGCCCACCATGGCCATGCCCACCCAGCAACTGGGAAGAGAACCCCTTGCTAAAATTTTTGAATCCCACCGCTGGTCATGTGACATCAATGTGACACAGCGAGTTCGAAACCCATGAGGTAGGGCTTGATGACCCTTTTTAAAAAAAAGTGGGGGTCTTTTGCCCTTCTCTGTCCCCCCCAGCCTCTAACACAGAAGAGCAGAAGCTCTGAGATTAAAACACACACACACACGGGGCAAAATTTCACAGTGCCTATCTTCCTTCCACTTTACGAACTAATATTAAATAGCATTCTCTTAGCCTTTGCACCTAAGCCCTGCGTCGATTAAACGGTAGTTAAAAAGTCCAGGTAATTTCGAACACCGCAATGTACAGACTGCGCAATTCTACTTACCTATCTACAAAAAAGTTCCCTGCGCAATTTCCCTGGCACAGATTGCCTTTGTGTCAGTGGGTTCAGTAACAAACATCAACGTTTTGAGCCTTGTGGGACACCGGCAGTTGAATGGCTTCCAATTCATACAATCTCAAGCCCCCTAAATTGTGTTTGGCTAGTTCATTTCTGTTGGCAAATATATCGCTCAAGTCAATAGCATCGGTGCGGGAATTAGGAAGAGATAAGTGCTGTTGTTAGAACAGGTGCAAGGAACAAATGAGCTGCGGGGCAACACAGGGGATAAATTTGCCACAGAAGAGTATCAGCGCCAACCCCCATGGCAACCAGATAATGCAACTCCCCGATCCATTGCTTTCCTTGCAGATTTCCTCTCTCGGCTGTTTCTAACCTGCATTGCGAGCCCACTGGTTGTTTGCATTGTCTCCAGGTGAGCAGAATCTGAGGGCTGTGCTTCTATTGTTGAAGCCGACTTCAATAGTTTCCAAGAACTGTTCCAAGAACCGTTCTAAGAACTGGTTTCAGTCCATTGTTGTTTGAGTTTAAAATGAAGATTGTTCTTCTTGATCTCTGGTCCTTCTTTCCGAAAGGCAATGAGCCTTTCAGTCCCCATTGTCAACAGCTAAATACCTTTCCCCAGTGGGAATTGTGGCAGATGAGGGTTGGGCAAATCCGGTCTGGAGAAATCTTGAAGATAATTTCTCTGCTTTGGTACATCTGGTTCCCTCCCCCTTGCAGTGAAACCATTTTTACCTTCATATGCCATAAAACAACATTGGTAGAGAAAAAAAATGCCTTGGAATAATCGTACGGGTACACTTAGTCACAAATTTGCTGTCTGTTGATTTCTCATTCTCAGCGATCCACAACCATCAAAGTCCCTGCTTGTAGGAATGCTGCTGAAAAAGGCATGATACCAAAGGAAAGAGGGACAGGGATAGAAGGGAAGGGAAGGGAAGGGAAGGGAAGGGAAGGGAGGGAGGGAGGGAGGGAGGGAGGGAGGAGAGGAGAGGAGAAGAGAGGAGAGGGACAGGAAGGGGAAGGGGAAGGGGAAGGAAAGAAGAGGGGAGGGGAGGAGAGGAAGGAGAGGAGAGGAGCAGGAAGGGGAAGGGGAAGGAAAAGAAAGGAAAGGAAAGGGAGAGGAGAGGAGCAGGAAGGAGAAGGGGAAGGGGAAGGGGAAGGGGAGGGAAGGGAAAGGAGAGGGACAGAAAGGAGAAGGAATAGGAGAAGGGAAGCTAAGCTGCTGATATTCATACCAGAACATGCTAAACCAGAGCCAGAGATTGGTCTTGTCTAATCATAGCCAGCAGGAATAAGTTACAATGGGTACCAATTCATACGGTATTCATCATAAAACACAGCAGATCAGGTATTGTGTTCCCAGGCACTATTAAAAAAAGCAGTAGAGAATAGGAGAAAATTTACTTCAGGAATAGCTCCAAAGGATGACTTCAGTAGACGTTTTCCCACTGTTCGGTAACGTACAGATAAAATACTTACTCCCCACCACTATCCATAATGAACGTTACCGTTCCGCCAGAACAGTTTTTGATGGTCCCTCTCGCCATTTGCTTCCATTCTAGGGCCCAATAAAGGAACAATCTTTTGAAGATGACATTCAGATGATGAGGTTCACCTAATAATTTCCATGGTGTCACCTTATTCATCAATGTCCTTTAATGATGCATGGCACATTCAGGGAAAAATTAAATTGTGGAAGCTTTCATTATGATTTCTTGAGGGTGAGACCTTTTCAGTTCTAGAACCTTTGTCTAGAGCTCTTTCCCCCAACCCTACAAGAAATCAGTTCTCCACAGTTCTAGCTTAGGACCTATATTGCTCTTGTGGAATGGCAGTTGACTAGCAGTGCTTGGAGAAGCATAATTTAGAGGACAATGTCAACATTTGTTTGTACATTTGAGCTGTTGTTTGAAAGTAGGGCAAAAGGAACATGATCTTTGAACCAAGCTTTGTTCCTGGTGAGTTCTTGGACACATCCATGGAATGTACGAAGGCAAATATACGTGTTCCCAGCATAAGGTTGCAGGATCCAAACACTCCGCTAGAGAGAAGTTCCCTGAAGAGGGGCTCCACCACAAGTCCAAAAGCTTGGAAACAAAACCTGTGGTCCCAGTGACAGACCAACATTGAATCCTGTACATCCATGGAGTTTTCTTCAGGAGTGAAATGCTCCCGGTTCAGACCGGATCACCTGATCTGGTAGTGATGGTGCCAGGTAGTTCAGAGAACCAGTAGCAAAAATCCCTGCCCCCCCCTCCATGCCCAGCTGAGCCGGGTGATCATCAGAGGTTTTTTTTTTTTAACTTTTAAAAGCATTTTTTTCTTTGGCCGAAAAAATGCTTTTAAAAGTAAAAAAAAAAAAGCCTTTGATGATCACGCGGCTCAGCTGGGATCGTCTGAACCTTTTAAAAGCATTTTTTTAACCTCTTTGGCTAAAGCGGTTGCAGAAAAAATGCTTTTAAAGGGTTCTGGCAATCAGGCAACTCAGCTGGGATCGTCAGAACCCTTTAAAAGGATTTCTTCTACAACCTCTTCAGCCGAAGAGGTTGCAAAAAATGCTTTTAAAAGGTTCAGACGATCCCAGCTAAGAAGCGTAATCATCAAAGGCTTTTTTTTTAACTTATAAAAGCATTTTTTCAGCCGAAGAGGTTGTAGAAAAAATTCTTTTAAAAGGCTCCTCTGACGATCCCAGATGAGTTGCCTGATCATCAGAGATTTTTTTTTCCTTTTAAAGGCAAAAAAAATGCTTTTAAAAGAAAAGAAAAGCCTCTGACGATCAAGCAACTCAGCTGGGATCATCAGAGGAGCCTTTTAAAAGAATTTTTTCTTTTAAAGAAAAAGAGGCCGAAGAGGTTGTAGAAAAAAAATGTTCTTAAAAGTAAAAAAAAAAAAAAAAAAAGTTGGCCCCGCCCACCCAGTCACATTACCATCACCACCACCAAGCCACACCCACAGAACCGGTAGTAACAAATTTTACATTTCACCCCTGGTTTTTTTAGCAATTTGTTTTTCAACTCTAGCCTGCAGCTCTGGACTTTCCAGACTATGCCTCATCCAAATATTATGCACCAGAGCTTTTAGCTTTCCCCCTACCCTTCTTCTCCCCCTTTGCCTTACATTTGGAACGGATGGTAGTAATAGAGGGGTTGAGAGAAAAGGAAACGGGGGTCAAGAGTGCTGGAGCAAAAAGACTGTCCATCTTTCACTTCAGTTCCTCATCTCCAAGCCCCGCTTCTTTGAAAAGATAAATATTAGAAGTCTCTTCAGATCCATTTGTTGGCTACTGGCCGGTTCTCTTTTCCCCTAAGCTGAGTGCCTTGTTATGCATTTCCAGCACAAGATACCTAGGCACTTGAAGCTACTTCAGAAGTAGAGGACACGCAAGAGACGTGGAGGTGGATGGAAACAAGACGGGGAGGGAGATGGTTGCTGAACAATACTAGGATTTTGATTCCCCCCCCCATCCGCCCACCCCTTTTAATTGACTACTAGAGTAGAACTGGACAGTCTGCTCCATTTAGCAAGGAAAACACATCACGTAGCGCTGGTCCCTAGTCCTGAAAGGAAAAGTAGCCGTTCTCTCCGAGGGTCTGCCTGTCAGTATTAATGGAATCATATCCACAAGGAGCAGACTTCGGAAAATCAGTTGCTAAACAGGGGAAACAGCAGGGATGAGATTTCATTTTCCCGTCACCATTTGGGAGGGGGGAGAAAGGGAGCTTCCTGAAGGCATCTCGTTGGCCACAGTGGGAAACCAAATTAATTTTCATTTATTTATTACTTGTACAAATAACTCAAGGTGGCAGACAGAGCCAACGTACCTTCCTCCTCCTATTTTCCACCCGACAACCATCCGGTGTGAGAGAGGGGCTGGGCCAAAGTCACCCACTTGGCTTTCATGCCCAAGGCAGGACTAGAACTCACCGTCTCCTGGTGGTGATTGGCCCAAAGTCATCCTGCCAGCTTTCATGCCCAAGGCAGGACTAGAACTCACCGTCTCTTGTTGATTGGCCCAAAGTCACCCAGCTGGCTTTCATGGCTAAGGCAGGACTTGAACTCATGGTCTTTTGCTTTCTAGCATGGTGCCTAGTGTCTTTCAATTTTGCTGGACTGCAGCTCCTATCATTTATCCCCCAATATGGTTATTGCATTGACTTTGGGTGGAAAAAAAAATCCATTGATTTTCTTCAGATGAATATTTGTATCTTTAATTCTACAGATGTGAGGGGTATCCTTTGGCCTCATTTTTATAACTATCATACACAGAAGCATAGGACACCTCAGCCCTCAGACACTGTATCTGGACTCAGAGGTTCTCCTCAAAGCTCCTCCTGATTTAATGGAAAATAACTGAATGTGAAAGGACGCGGTGGTTCAGTGGCTAAGACGTTGAGCTTTCTTGATTGAAAGATCGGCAGTTCAGCGGTTCGAATCCCTAGTGCCGTGTAATGGAGTGAGCTCCCGTTACTTGTCTCAGCTTCTGCCAACCTAGCAGTTTGAAAGCACCAAAAAAAAAAAAATGCAAATAGAAAAATAGGGACCACCTTTGGTAGGAAGGTAACGGCATTCCATGTGCCTTTGGCATTTAATCATGCCGGCCACATGACCACGGAGATGTCTTCGGACAGCGCTGGCTCTTCGGCTTTGAAATGGAGATGAATACCATTCCCTACAGTCAGGAACGACTGGCACATATGTGCGAGGGGAACCTTTACCTTTACTTTTACCTAACTGAATGTGAGCTGTATTTCTTTCTGGTGGGCAGGGGTAGGGAAGAAGTAGAAGAAATAACCGACATATATTGCATCACTGACGGGCTTAAAATATGTATTTTGTGTTATTTAAACGAGGAAAAATGGAATTGGGACATTTTAAAAAAGCAAAGACAAACAAATTGTCTTCACAAATTCCTTAAATACTTACCATAATTAGCAGAATAAGCAAACAAATAAATACAAGCACATTGAGAATATAAATGTTATTTTCCCTCCCCGCTCACTCATTAGCTGATTCTAGTTTGTTTTCTGTTTACTAAAAACAAGCCATCCATCCAATATTGGGGAAGGAAAAAAACAACAACAAGCAAACTCCTTACAATTTTCAGAGAGTGGGTGGATGAACACAAACATAAATGAATACAACTCCCAGCACGTATGCGTGCACACAAAGACACAAGCCACTCAAATCGTCTGCTGTAAACAGATGAAAATTCTAAACGTTGAAAATTCTAATAAGAGGCAGCAACAAAATTAAGTTTCTAAAACACCCAGGAAACACCAGTTGGAGGCCAAAATGAAAAAAGTGCTTTAGTTTTTATTTATTTTATTTCTATCCCGCAGCAGCGGCTTCAGATAATCCTGAAAGAAGCAGATTTTCTGATATGTGTTTGTGTGTGTGTGTGAGAGAGAGAGAGAGAGAGAGGGAAGGAGGGAGAGAGAGAGAGAGGGAAGGAGGGAGGGAGAGAGAGAGAGAAGGAAAAGAAGGGGGAGGAGGAGAGGAGAGGAGAGAGAGAGGGAAGGAGGGAGGGAGAGAGAGAGAGAAGGAAAAGAAGGGGGAGGAGGAGAGGAGAGGAGAGGAGAGGAGAGGAGAGAATGACTGCCCAAGGTCACCCAACTGGTTTCTATGCCTGAGAGAGAGCTAGAATTCATGGTCTCCCAGTTTCTAGTCCAGCACCTGACCTACTGCACCAACAGGCTTTCAGACTTATTTCCCCAGATCTCATTTCCATTGTGCATTTCCATTGTTTTCATTCTGTTTTCATTTGATGGAGGAGAAAGTGTGTGCAACATTTCAGTTCAAAAGAAATGTCTCTATTATTTCATTTGAAAGAGCGTGTGCAAGAGAGAAGAGAATTTTTAATGGATAAACTTTGCACTTAAACTATAAGGTGATAAAGGTGTGTGTGATTAAACTCTCCTTTCCTTGCCCAGTCCTTTCTCCAGTGGCTTCTCTATACCTTCCAAAGGCAAGTATCAAGAGGGGGTGTTCTCACATTATTTTTTAATATGGATTTTATGCAGTGGTGAAATCCAATTTTTTTTACTACTGGTCCTATGGGCATGATGTGGCTTGGTGGGCGTGGCTTGGTGGGCATGGCAGTGGAAGGATACTGCAAAATTTATTTTATTTTTTATTTTATTTATTTTGTCACAACATCATATAAAAAGATTATATAGTATATAAACATATATGAGTAAAAATTAGGAGGTATAAGCATATATATATATATATATATAGGAAGAAGAAAAGAAAAAAAAACAATAGGACATAAACGGTAGGCACGTTTGTGCGCTTATGCACGCCCCTTATGTTCCTCTTAGGAATGGGGTGAGGTCAATAGTAGAAAGTTTTTGGTTAAAGCTTTTAGGATTATGGGAAGAGACCACAGAGTCAGGTAAAGTATTCCAAGCACCGATGATTCTGTTACAGAAGTCATATTTTCTGCAATCTAGATTAAAGCGGTTAACATTAAGTTTAAATCTGTTGGTTGCTCTACTGCAAAATCCCCATTCCCTCCACACTCCTGGGGGAAGGATATTGCAAAATCTCCATTCCCATCCCACTCCTGGGGGAAAGATACTGCAAAATCTCCATTCCCACACTACTCCGGGGCCAGCCAGAGGTGGTAGTTGACAGTTCTCTGAACTACTCAAAATTTCTGCTACTGGTTCTCCGAACTGCTCAAAATTTCCGCTACCAGTTCTCCAGAACCTGTCAGAACCTGCTAGATTTCACCCCTGGTTTTATGGTGATTTAAAGATGGGTAACAATTACAACAGTTAACGGTGGCTATGCCCGGCTTCGCCACTAAAGGAAGCTTACAAACATCACCGATAGATGTTTGGAAGAAATTCTCAAATACCTGGAGAATCAAGTAGAAAAACTTAGAAAATCAACAAAGAAGATTTCACTGCAACATTGTTAGGGTAGCATTTGTAGCAAAGCAAGAGAGGCAACATTCCCAATAAATAAAGCAACTTAGTCTTCAACCTTCAAACTTCAGCCAGTCAGAATAAGAGAGAGCAGGCTATTCCGATCAGGACCTTTCTAATTTGTTGTTCCTCTTTGCCGTGATGGTGTTTCTCTCTCCGTGGAAAACGAGGCAGCAGAAGATCTCCAAGTTCCTTCTGGATTAGTCAGCCAGGTGCCCAAGGCAAACCGATGCAGCCATGAGACGAATGGCATCCATCCGGTTACAGACACATTTGTCGGTATTATGCGGCCAATAAAAGGGCAATGATGGCGATAGAAGGAAGAGGCCATCAACCTCTGTGCCTTTGCTGAGGCTCCGGGGGGAAAGCGCTTTTCTTCACACAAGGCCAGCAATGAAATTAAGAGGTAATTGTGTGGGCCCAAAGATTCAATAAAATCCAGGGAAGATGTCAGGTGAAAGAAAGGGGTTTGCGTAGCCATTTCTGTTAAATGGAACAGATGTTCCCTGCTCGTGCCAATAATCAGTTACTGACGACGCTGTTAAACAAGCAGTACCGTGCCTGCCTCAGGTGCTCCAGCGCTGATAGAGGACATCTGTTAGCCCCACCTTTGAACTTTTCTGCCTGGTGAGGAAGGGGCACCTTTTCTGCTTTGCTGGCTTGGCTTGGGATTCGGTGAGGCTCGGCACCATTAAAATAAAGCTCAAACAGCCACTTCCCTCTGCTGAAGCCTCAGAGGAACTGGCAGGAAAGGGTGAGGCAAATGAAGAAGGTGGTATAAGTGGAGAAGGACCAGAGGAGACAGGACACCGGGGTTCCAATATTTGAGGGGCTACCACAGAGGGGGGTGGGGGTCAAGCTATTTTCCAAAGCACCCGAAGGCCAGACAAGGAATAACAGATGGAAACCTTATTTCCAGGTTATAAGGAAATAAGGAGGAATTTTCTGACAGTGAGGACAATCAACCCATGGAACAGAAGTTGCCTTTGGAAGTTGTGAGAGCTTCATCACTGGAGGCTTTCAAAAAGAGACTGGACTGCCATCTGTCAGAAATGGTGTAGAGTCTCCTGCTTGGGCAGGGGGTTGGACTAGATGACCTACAAGGTCCCTTCCAACTCTGTTAATCTGAATCTTTCTGTCAACAATTGGGTTGAGGAACAGTCCAGAATGATCTCCGCTTGGGACCAGAAATGGTGGGCTTTGCTCTCCTGGTTTCTTTCTGTACTTCTAGGAGATAAGAAATTGCCCCACATCAAAAGAACTCTTCCATGTAATGACAAAAAACAGAAGGCCTAAAATAGAAGTGAAATGAAGTCGTAAGGACTATGACAGTAGATGACGGTAGAGGAGAAGAACTGAAAGCCAACGGTGTAGAAATTAAAGAACCAAGTCCAACTTCCATATGGAAACTCACTGGAATGACCTTGTTGTCGGTCACCCCCTTGCAGACCATCCTAATTTTTAAGCTGTCAGGAAAGCCCCATAAAAGTTACCTGGATTCTTGAAGAAAAGGCAGGTATAAATGTCTTTTAGATGTAAGCCCTCTGCAGTCTTGAGATTTGGGTGGCTCATGAATCATAAACAACTAAGAAATAAATAAAAATGTATATATAGTAGAGGAAGATTCTAGGGCTGGATTATGGAGGCCCTTGCCATTACTTCATGCAACCCTAAGTTTTGAAGCATTCTGTGAACAGGCATTTCAGTTCTCTGAGAGGAATTGTATAGCCTCTTTTGATGTGGAAGAAAACGGAAGGGAGGGAGGGAGGGAGGAAGGAAGGAAAAGAAGGAGGAGGAGGAGGAGGAGAAGATGGAGAAGGAGAAGGAGAAGGGGAGAAAGGGGGAGGAGGAGGAGGAGGAGGAGGAAGAGGAAGAGGAAGAAGAGGAGGAGAAGGAGAAGGGGAAGAGGGAACTGGAAAGAAGGAGGAGGAGGAGGAGGAGGGAAGGAGGAGGAGGAGGAGGAGGAGGAGAAGAAGAAGAAGAAGAAGAAGAAGAAGAAGAAGAAGAAGAAGAAGAAGAAGAAGAAGAAGAAGAAGAAGAAGAAGAAGAGGAGGAGGAGGAGGCCGGAATAGCTCAGGCTGTTACGAAGCCTGTTATTAGAACACAGTAGCCTGCAATTACTGCAGGTTCAAGCCCGGCCCAAGGTTGACTCAGCCTTCCATCCTTTATAAGGTACGTAAAATGAGGACCCAGATTGTTGGGGGGGCAATAAGTTGACTTTGTAAAAAATATACAAATAGAATGAGACTATTGCCTTATACACTGTAAGCCGCCCTGAGTCTTCGGAGAAGGGCGGGATATAAATGTAAACAAAACAAAAAAAAAGAGGAAGAGGAAGAGGAAGAGGAAGAGGAAGAGGAAGAAGAAGAAACAACAAAAAAGAACCCACAGTCTATTCCTGTACAGTGTATATTCCTGTATTTTTCTATCTTTGCTGCAGCTGCCATATATGGAGTATGTGGATAGCTCTGACAACAACCTAAGGATAACATACAACAAGTCTAGTGATGGCCACAAATCATAGCGTTAGAAGAAGCCACTACCAGCAGAAACATCTAGTTGACCGCTGTGAGAAACTGGACCCTTGACCAAACATTTTTACATTCTTAATTCTGCAGCTAGTTCTACCACACCCACACATGTTTATATATCCATCTTTGACAGAGAAACAACAGGAGTCATATTGTTTAGCATAAATTTTCCTCTTCAGAAGCAAGAATTTGTTCTTGTAAGGTGAGCTGTCGAGTCACGTATTACAAATTTGTTTCCCAAAACATTCTTCACTGAAGCGTGAATCAGTGCTCCAAGTAGGGCTGTTGACTTAATGTTGATTTGGTTCCTACAGGATACACATGTGACTAGATTTTTCACACTGCTGGAAACTATGATGGTTGGCTAAAACACAGTTAAGTTCCCACAATCCACTAGGCCATAAATTGTGATTTTGAAACCAAAAGGCTGCGTTTAGGATCAAACTAATTTTTGCTGAAACTTTAAATTCAACTTCTCTCTCTCTCTCCCTCTCTCCTTCCCTCCCTCCCTCCCTCCCTCTCTCTCCCCCCTCTCTTCCCTCTCTCTCTCTCTCCTTCTCTCTCCTTCCCTCCCTCCCTCCCTCTCTCCCTCTCCCTCCCTCTCCCCCCCACTCTCTCTCTCCCTCTCTCTCTCTCTCCCACCTGTTTCTTTGCCTATTTTTTTTTAAGAAAATTTTTATTGGTTTTAAAAACAAACAAAAACAATGGACATTGCTCTACGTCTCTGGTTTCTAACATTTGCATCAAGTTCAAGTTACCATATCATATATTCCTCAATCTATATACAAATTTACATATCTCCTAATTCCTTATATATCAAGTATATACTATATTACTACTACCCCTACAACTATAAACATATTTAATAACTCTGTTATACCCTCACAAGTACAATATACGTTGATATATACATTTCCAGACATTCATTATCTCTTGTTTTTGGCATTCTTCCTCCTATCAAGCCAGTCGTAGAATTTACTCCAGACCTCATAGTATCTTGATTCACTTTTGTCTTTGAGTTCTAAAGTAAGTCTATCCATCTCTGCACAGTTGTAAATTTTACTTATTACTTCTTCCTCTGGGGGTATTTCTTTACACTTCCATTTTTGAGCAAATGCTAATCTTGCCATCGTTAATATATACAATGTTAAGTAGGTTACGTTTTTATCATATTTGCCATCCATCATGCCCAATAAGAAAAGTTCTGGTTTGACCTCTATTTTGACCATTAGCATCTCTTCTAACCAGCTTCTTATTTGCTGCCAGAATTTTTTAGCTTTTTGGCAAAGTTTCTTTGGCTATTGATGGAACTGAAAAAGACCAATTAATACCTTTAAAACATCCAGGTTTTTTTCAATGCAGGAACACACATTAAAGCATCAATGAGAAAGGGCTGAGCAACTGAACTCATCTATCGTATCGACTGCCAATCTTCTCTTTGCAAGAACAAACACACCTGATTTCCTCTTCCCCAATAAAACCTGATTTCCAGTTTCCAGCTCATCATGTGAATGTGCACTTGTGTGTGCGTATGTGTGTTGTTTGTACAAATAAATAGGAGAGGATACAGTTTATTGTGCCGTGCTGTTATTACTAAATCAAATTCCATTTGCTTTAGCCATCGGCTATAACAAAATGTTTGAATGACAAAAGATATGGCAGAATAAAAATGGAAGGGAAAGGTTAAATGATATAAGATTCCAAAATGAATAACAGCCAGATGAAGCAATACAACATATTAGGTGCAAAATATGTAAATTGTTCTCTCTCACGCACCTCCCCTCCACCCATCATAATATAAGGAATCCAACCTTTGCACCCAGCAAAGCAATAACTTTGATTGATGACGGATTGAATTTTGTATTAGTTTAGACAAAGGAAAACATTCTGACAAATCATAGATGATAGACAAGAAACAACTCTTCTTTAAAAATGTCGTGCTAGGCCTGACACAGAGGTGGGGAATTAATTTCCTAGACTTTGTGGATGTCATCAGAAATAATGATCAAAGAGCTAATGGCTTAATAAATGAACACGGAGAAAGGGTGGCAATATGGAAGCTGAGCTAGAATTATGCCGTTAGATTAGAACATAGAAAGCGTCGAGGTAACCGATAAATAATAATAATAATATTTTAATTTGTATAACGCCCTTCTCCCGAAGGACTCAGGGCGGTGAACAGGCAGATAAAATATAAATACACACAATAATTAAAAACATCCCTTAAAAAACTAATTTAAATGCCCAAAATGTTAAAAAACGTACTCCCCCGTAAAATCACAAAATTTTAAAAACCCATCCAATAAAAATAAAAATCAGGCTAGTCCAGCCATATGAAATAAATAAGTTTTAAGTTCGCGGCGAAAGGTCCTAAGGTCAGGTAATTGTCGAAGTCCGAGGGGAAGTTCGTTCCACAGGGTCGGAGCTAAAGAATAAAGAATAGCAAGAGATGGTTTTGATGAAACCTTGACTTCATCCCATGCAGCAGCCTACTCTTTCTTTTTTTAAAAAAATAATTTTTATTAAGCTTTTCACCCTTAAAAACAAAATGAAGAAAAAACACAACAAAAAAAGAAACAAAAAACAAAAACACATTAAAAACACATCATGAACATAACGTTGCATAATTTACAGCTCGTCGTATCGGCAATGGTATATATTCTCTGTTCTTTTTTTACTCAATCCTATACATACTTACATTTACATTCTATTATTCTATTTACCAATCCAACAATTTACATTTCCTAATTCCAATTTAGTCAGATTCCCAATCCAATTTATAATTTATAATTTTGATTTCTTTTTTCCAACCAATCGTACAATTTATTCCACACTTTATAATAATCCAACTCTTCCCTTTCCTTGATTTCTAACATCATCCTGTCCATTTCTGCAGATCGTAAAATTTTTTGGACAATTATTTCCTCACTTGCAACATTATTTTGTTTCCATACATGTGCTACAGCGATCCTTGCTGCCGTTAATATATGAAGTATTAGATATTGCAAAGATTTATCCATTTTTGAACTAATTATTCCCAATAGATAAAATTCCGGTTTGAATTCCATTTTTAATTGTGTAATTCCCTCTAGCCAATTTTTGATTCTCTGCCAATTTTTTTTTATCTTGGGGCATATCCACCACATATGGTAGTATGTGCCTAGCTTATACCCACATCTCCAACAATTCGGTGGTAAATTTGGGAACATTTTGGCCAGTCTCTCTGGATGGCAGCCTATTCTATGTCTTAGTTAGTTACCTCTTTGGGAATTTGAAATCATAATTACCCTGTTTCCCCCCAGATAAGGCATCCCCTGATAATAAGCCCAATCGGGCTTTTGAGCACATGGCCATAAGCCCAAGCGCTTATTTCAGGGTTCAAAAAAATATAAGTCAGAGTCTTATTTTCGCGAAAACATGGTAGCCATTTTTTTATTCAGTCATGGTTTAGGGTGTGGACTACAATTGGCTTGGTTCACAGAATAAACTATTAATCACAGTTGACAAATCATAATGGCTGAACTCATGCACCATATGAATCCAACACTGAGTAGAATTCTGGAGGGTTTAGCATGCTCTTTCTGCTCAGGTATCTTGGTTCGCTTTATGGAATTCAACATGTATCCAGCCAGTTATGGTATATTCAGCAAATCATATGACGACAATCTTGGCTTATAACGTCAGACAGGCAGACGAGTGGCTGAGTAAGTTCTCCACCGACAACAGATGTAAGAAACAACGTGCCTGATTGAATCAACGTTTTTTTTTTAAAAAGTCCATCACCTAGCTATTAATACCATATCATTAGAATTGGTAAACTCAATCCAAATATGACTGAAATGCCAAAAGAACAGAGGTGGCCGTTTGATTCAAGCTTAAGTGTATGTCAAAGAGCATTCTGACCGTTTGCAATGGTAGTAATTATGATCCATCCAGAAAGATTCGTGTCATTGGGCTCAGCTGTTTTTCCATCAGCGAAGAGAGCTGGGAAAAACAGTTCCCACCAGCCCTGTTGAGAAAGCGTCTCTTTACACTACCAACTCAAAACTTGTTTCACAGTAATTTCCTCTCTGCAGGGAAGCCCAAAGACTGTAAATTCTTAGCATATTCCATGAATTACATTTCCGAGGACGCTTGGATGGAGAAAGCAGAACTGTAAAGGTTGGACCAGTTTGCAGGAAGAAAATGTCCACAATCTTTGTGGGGTTTGTTTTTTTTTAAAAAAAATATTATTTTCAGTTCTAGATCCTGGATGCTTTGTCTTCTGCCCACAGTCTATTGCATAGATCAGGGGTGTCAAACTCAAGTCCCAAGGGCCAGAACTGGCCTGCAGGGTGCTTAGATCTGGCCTGCGGGGCCACCCTGGAAACAGCAAAGGACCGACCGCGGTGCCTCTGCCAGCAAAAATGGAGCTTGGAAGGGCCACACACTTGAGTTCCGTTTTTGCTGGCAGAGAGTTGCAGGAGGCCATCACAGCCGAAAATGCCCATTTTTGCTGGCAGAGCCCTCAGGCCACCACACGTGCCCCCAATCTGAATGACATTGAGTTGGCCATGCCCCACCTGGCCACACCCATCCCAGCCCCCCAAGATCAAACACAACCCGGATGCGGTCCTCAATGAAATTGAGTTTGACATCTCTGGCATAGACAGTAAAAGGCATGGGGCAAGAGTGATTTCAGAAAAATGATAGGAGGGAGGGAAGGAAGAAAGGAAGGAAGGTTGGAAGGGAGGGAGGGAGGGAGGAAGGAGGGAGGGAGGGAGGGAGGGAGGGAAGGAAGGAAGGAAGGAAGGAAGGAGGGAGGGAGGGAAGGAAGGAAGGAAGGAGGGAGGGAAGGAAGGAAGGAAGGAAGGAAGGAAGGAAGGAGGGAGGGAGGGAGGGAGGGAGGGAAAGCTACCTAGCTGCTGTACTTGGTAATGTGGGCATGGAGCAGATTTAACAGATTAACAGAGTTGGAAGGGACCTTGTAGATCATCTAGTTCAACCCCCCCCCCCAAGCAGGAGACCCTTTCTGACAAAGGGCAGTCCAATCTTTTCTTGAAAGCCTCCAGTGATGAAGCTCCCACAACTTCCGAAGGCAACTTCTGTTCCATTGGTTGATTGTTCTCACTGTCAGAAAATGTCTCCTTATTTCTAGGTTGAATCGCTCCTTGTTCAGTTTCCATCCATTATTCCTTGTCTGGCCTTCGGGTGCTTTGGATCCCGTCCTCTCTGTGGCAGTCCCTCAAATATTGGAAGACTGCTATCCTGTCTCCCCTGGTCCTTCTCTTCAAAATGGAGTGTAAAAAGAATAAAAAGTGAGAAAACCAGAGTAAAAAGACATTATACTTTTGTCCTGTATGCAGTAGGAAGCCTCCAATGTTCAGTTCCTGTTCAACAATTGCAGACCGTACCCAACAAAGTGTCTTTGATCAGAATTGATCGAATTGAGTGTTAGGCTCCAACTCCTCAAACAGCTACCATTAACACTCTCCAGGAAAGGAGCAGTTCTTGGTTCAAGAGGAGAAACAATTCCCTCTTACCAGAGGAGAGCTATCTTGGAACTTTCCAAGGTGCTGAAGCCACCCTTCACACACACACACACACACACACACACACACACACACACACACACACACACACACACAGAGAGAGAGAGAGAGAGAGAGAGAGAGAGAGGTACCATTGATCCTCATAATAAAACGGACCCCTTAAAAGTACTTTTTTTGATGTAATAAATGTCTTCAGGGATCTCCATTCGATTAAATTAATCCTAAATTGGCATTTATCCACAGAGGAGAATAACGTGGTGGGATGGGGAGATGAAATAGGACACTTTTGGTTGTTGTCTGCTGGAAACTAGGCAGATTGCAAAATATATATATAAATAAATAAATCTCTCCAAAATTTGAAATGAGGGTTTGATTCGTATATGATGCGATTTATTTGATTTGGGCTGTCTGATCATTTATGGCTTATGTTATGTGTGAACACAAAACCCATTTTGACTTGTTCAACAAGTAATGGTAAAACAATTAGAGAAAACTTTGAAGTCGGTCAATATGTCAATACCCAAACCGGACAAATAAATGGCGAGTAAATTTTAGCCTTTCATCATGCATTTTTCTAATAAAAAGATTTACTAAGCAGTTAATCAAGCTATGCTTTTTATTATTCCATTATTGAATGGGATGATTCATTCTTTGGATCTTGTGAATTCTAAGAAGCTCTCTTCCACTATATGATCCATTTAATTAAGTGTTGCCTACAGTATAGATAGGGAGGAAGAATGGAGGAAGGGGAGAAAGGAAGGGGAAGTAGAGAAGGAATAGAAGAGGAGAGAAGAAAGTAGGGAGGATGAAAGAAGGAAGGAAGAGGAATGAGAAGAAGAGAGGATTGCTGTGAAAGGAAAAAAGATAAAATGGAAGAAAGGCAACCCCGAACATATTTGAATATATTAGGACAAAAATCGAAACAGTTAAAAAAGAAGGATGAAAGAGAATGCATACCAATAAAAATGGAGAAATTAAAATTTGAGGGCGAAAGAAGATGAAGTGTTTAGTGAAATGAGCAAGGAAATATTAGGCTATGAATAAAAACTATGAAAAAAAGAATATTTTGGCAAAAATTGTAACCAAGTAAAATGTCTTTGAATATATTGAATTGTATAAAACATGATAGGGCCAATACTCTGTTCATAAATTATGTATGTGTGTAGGGGGGGGGGAAATAAAAAAACCAATAAAAGCTTGTTTTTTAAAAAAATTGTTGCCTACAGTGATTGACCAAGGCTGTTCTGAATTTCAGGCTGGGATTTTTTTATAAACCTAAAGATTCCGGGAACTGAAACACGGACTTACTGCATGGAAAATTGGGAATCCTGCCATTAATTGATTACATCTTCCTTGTGATGGTTGTTGCTTAACACAACGATTTCCTTGTTATATTTAGATTTGTAGACTTTGTGCAGGATAGTTTTTACACATCGCTATTATGCCAATAAAGCTTTCTTCTAGCACTGTGCACCTCCAGGCAACCAAATCACGAACACTTTTTTTTTCCTATGACAACTAACTGGTAATTTGGTTGTATGTAGACACAGAGCCTTAAAGTTCCACTCTAAGTAATTCAGGCTTGTAATTATGAAAGGTCCACCTGCCCCTTGTTGAGATACAAGTAGATTTTTTTTTAAAAAAAGAAAATGCACTTATCTGAGTTCAGGGACAAAAGGCTTCCCAAATCCAAATACTAAACGATGGAACAATGCAGTTGGCTGAAGGTCTGAGAGGAGGTTAGCCACTAACTGATTCATCAGGGGACTGCACACTGAGAACAGCTCCGTGAGTACAATGCATATCTTTAGTAATCAGAGCATCCTAGGAGAGCAATTTGCACCTATTCCTTGGCATTTACCACTCTAGTTCTAACAGTGTGTGTTTTGACCTATAAAGTTCTACAGCTGCTGGTGAGGCAGACTTGAAGGCTGCCTCACCAGCATGCCTCAAAATGGAAGACAATTTTCAAGGCATCTCTTAACAGAATAACAAAATAACAGTTGGAAGGGGCCTTGGAGGTCTTCTAATTTGGCGTCACCCACCTTTCGGACCTCAGGGACTACTAAATTCATAATTTTAAATCCCACGGACCGCTAATATGAACTGCTTGATGATTGGGTGGGTAGGCGTGGCTAGATGGTCATGTGACTGGGTGGCCGTGGCCAACTCGATGTCAGTCACATTGAGGGGTGCCTCGGCAGCCTCTACTCACCCCTCCCCTCCCAGCCACTTCTCGCCTCCTCACGCAGGCTCCTTAGGGCCCCAACAGGAAGCAGTTGTTGGAGGTAAGCAGCCACCATGAGAAAGAGTTGGCAAAACAGCTCAGTTCAAATTGGATCTGACCGAGAAGGAAACTCAGTAGAAGCACCTCACTGAGGACTAGGAGCATAGGCTTTCCAAGCAGAGGGAAGACCTGCGGGAGTGCAAGGCCAGGTACATGTGCCTGGAGGCTCAGCGGGCTGAGATGATCAGCCAGTTCCAGGCCATGATGAAGTCCCACTGGAACAAGGTCCTCCAGCTCTTTGCCACCAGCGGCACTTCCCTCCAGCCTTCACCCAAAGCCCCCCTGCACCAGGAGGCCGAAGCAGACCCTAAGTTGGAATTTCTGTCCCCCTCCAACCCACACAAAAAGACCTCGAAGGGGGAGACTCTCCGCAGCAACACAAACGTTCACGGCATGTATCTATCTCAGGGGCAGTAGTTTGAGGACCTCTGATTTAGTGCAATATAAAAAATGCAAATAATTTTTCTGTGGACCACCAAAATTTTCTCGTGGACCACCAGTGGTCCATGGACCACCTGTTGGTAACCGGTGTTCTAGTCCAACCAGGGGTGAAATGCTATCGGTTCGGACTGGTTCGCCCGAACCGGTAGTAATAAAAGTTACCGGTTCAGGCAAACCAGTAGTAAAAAAAAAATGCTACCGGTTTGGACGAACCAGTATTTCTGATGATCTGCTGTGCCACGTGATTTATATTCGCTAGAAAGCAGGAAATCCGCTTTTTAGTGAATCTAAATCATGCGGCACAGCTGTTCCCCCCCTCGCTGTTCTACTTACCTTAGAAAAGGCTTCTTAAGCCTCCTTTTTCAGCCTGCTCAGTAGCGCCTGCGGTACACACGCATGCAAAGTGTGTGTTTGGTGCGTACCGCGCATGCCCGCACACAGAGAACCGGTAGTGAAGTGAACTGGTAGCAAACCTCAGAGCATTTCACCACAGTCCAAGCAGGAGACGTTATACCATTCCAGACAAATTGATGTCCAATCTCCTTTTAAAAACCTCCAGTGTTGGCGCCCCCGTAATTTGTAGGGTCAAGTCATTCTACTGATTAATTGTTCTAACTGTCAGGACATTTCTCCTTAGTTCTAGGTTGCTTTTTCTCCTTGATTAATTTCCATCCATTGCTTCTTGCCCTGCCTTTAGATGATTTGAAGAACAGGAGGATCCCCTCTTTTTTGTGGAAGCCCCTTAGATATTAGAACACTGTTATCATGTCACCCTTTGTCTTTCTTTTCATTAAACTAAACATACCCAATTCCTGCAATTGTTCTTCCTATGTTTTATTTATTTATTTATTTATTTATTTATTTATTTATTTATTTATTTATTTATTTAATCAAATTTTTATACCGCCCTATCTCCCGAAGGACTCAGGGCGGTTTACAGCCCGATAAAAATACAAATATAATACAAGATAAAACACTAAATTAAAAAACTTTTTTAAATAGGCCAAAATTTAAAATTACAATTAAAATGATAAAAACCCCATTAAATTTAAATTTAAAATTAAATTTCTAGTCCAGTCCTGCACAGATACATAGATGTGTTTTAAGCTCGCGGCGGAAGATTCGAAGGTCAGGAAGTTGGCGGAGTCCGGGGGGAAGTTCATTCCAGAGGGTGGGAGCCTCCACAGAGAAGGCCCTTCCCCTGGGTGTCGCTAGTTGGCACTGCCTGGCGGATGGCACCCTAAGGAGTCCCTCCCTGTGAGAGCGCACGGGTTGGTGGGAGGCAATCGGTGGCAGTAGACGGTCCCGTAAGTAGCCCAGCCCTAAGTCATGGAGCGCTTTGAAGATGGTTACCAAAACCTTGAAGTGCACCCGGAAGGCCACAGGCAGCCAGTGCAGCCTGCACAGGAGTGGTGTCACATGGGAGCCACGAGGGGCTCCCTCTATCACCCGCGCAGCCGCATTCTGGACTAACTGGAGCTTCCGGGTGCTCCTCAAGGGAAGCCCCATGTAGAGAGCATTGCAGTAATCCAGGCGAGATTTTAGCCTCCAGGCCCCTACTCTACCCAGAACTCTTTCTAGAGTCTCGACATCTTTTTTATATCATGACAACCAAAACTGGATGCAGTATTCCAAATGTGGTCTTACCGAGGAATTATAAAGTATTTCCTTGCTAGAGGAGAGCTTCTGGAATGCATTTTCTAGTTTCTTAACTTTCCCTGCTTGCTGTTCACGAGATGTGTTAGCATGAGAAGTCTCAAAATCCCAAGACATTTGAAGAGCACTAAATAAGGGAACATCAAGATCTCCAAGGTTCATTTGAAATTATATTATATTACGAAGATTAACTAAGTTTTTGACTATGATTTACTATGAAGAGATATAAATAAATATATACATTTGAATATTACCTGAAATGTTTTTAATTGCAAATATGGAATCTAGTTGAAACATTTGAAATCATATTATATTGTGAAGATTAACTTAGTTCAAAAAGCAATGGAAATGAGTGATTTTAATTTTGTATAATTAAGTGAGTTTTAGTAAGGTATTTGATTGTAGCATTTGGATAAGTGGTATATGTAAAACTGTATTTTTGTGATTGGAATAATGGAATTTAGGGAAAATACTTGAAACTATATTCTGAGGTGAAAAGAGAGTAATGGGGAAATATCTGAATAAGATGATTTAGAGCAGGGATGTCCAAACTTGGCCCTTTGAAGAGTGGTGGACTTCAATTCCCAGAATTCCCCAGCTAGCAACTTGCTCATATTTATAGCTCATGCTAGCTGGGGAATTCTGGGAGTTGAAGTCCACCACTCTTCAAAGGGCCAAGTTTGGACACCCTTGATTTAGAGTCAGCGTCAAATATTAGAAAAACATTGATTTAAAACTAAAGGGTTTAATTTGGGTGAAATAATGAGGAAAAAAGAAAAAAATGTTTAATGATTAGAGATTAGGGTGAAGGCTAAGACTAGTTATATAATAGAAATAAGGAAAAGAAAATAAAAATTAGAGAGAAAGAATATTATAGCAAAAGGTGAAACATATAAATTGTGTTGAAGATAACTAAAAGCTGTACAAATTTGGGACTCGGCCAATATGCTGTTCAGAAAAAATGCATTGTTTGTTTGTTTGTGTGTGTTTGTTAAAAAATAAAAAACTTTTTCTAAAAAAAGATCTCCAAGGTCCTTGAATTCCCGCCTTTCAATAGTAGTTAAGCCAAGGTAAAATAAGTTTTTCTCTACCATTTATATTAAAAATTACAATTTCATAATTTTTCAATGGTTTTCCAGGGAACATCTGCAACTTTAAGGCTTTAGGTCCATCTCAGCCTTAAAAGAATTTTCATTCTCGTTTCACTACTGAGGAACTGGAGTAAGACAATATATTTGCTCGTGAATCTTCTATGTCTGTTTGGACACTAGCCTTAATTTACTTTACTTTTCATAAGGGCCTCTGGTGGCTCAGCAGACTAAGTCTGTCTGTTATTAACACAGCTGCTTGCCATTACTGCAAGTTCAAGTCCCACCAGGCCCAAGGTTGACTCAGCCTTCTATCCTTTATAAGGTAGGTAAAATGAGGGCCCAGATTGTTGGGGGCAATAAAAAGTTGACTTTGTATATAATATACAAATGGATGAAGACTATTGCTTAACACAGTGTAAGCTGCCCTGAGTCTTCGGAGAAGGGCGGGATATAAATTCAAATTAAAAAAAAAAACTATGGTTAATTTTATGATTTTATATGCACAGTATGTTAATGTTGTCAATGGGAGGTCAAAAAAATCAAATTAGGTTGATTGCAAGCATCTAACCGAAGCCACCGTTTTGAACATGTCATTTGTGCAATGCATGTATAAAGAGACTGTGCTTGGACATAGCAGTGGATATGATCACCGCTGCTATCTTAACATTTTTGGAACCCCCTAGTGCATGTTCCTGCATGATGTCTAAGTGTATAAGTTGTCAAATGCTGGGGAAATCGGGAGAGCCAGGCAGTTCAAATAAGTATAAAAATTTATTGCAAGCTTAAGATCTCTGCAAGAATCTGACCAACAAATGGTTAAGGGAAATTAGCAGTACCTAAGAAAGACATTCAAGGTGGCCTGTGCTTAGATCTCTGGTGGGCGTGCAGGTACTCATGACTGATGATGCGTTTGACCCCTCCCTCGATCTTAGCCTGGTCATCTCCTACATAAATTTCAGATTAATTAGTCCAGTAGCAAATCTCATGAAGAAGTGGAAACAATTGTTCCTACTTGATCCATGGGTAAACTGAGCAAAATTAATGGCAGCGAACATGAATTTTAATGAATATAAGTCGGCGGGGGGGGGGGGGAATAACTGTGTGTGTGAGATACTCCAAAGTGAGCTGAGTTCTTTAGCCTTAAATATAGTCCTTTAGAAAAGGGACGTGGTGGCTTAGTGGTTAAGATGTTGAGCTTGTTGATCGAAAGGTCGGCAGTTCAGCGGTTTGAATCCCTAGTGCCGCATAACGGGGTCAGCTTCCATTACTTGTCCCAGCTTCTGCCAACCTAGCAGTTCGAAAGCACGTAAAAAATGCAAGTAGAAAAATAGGGATCACCTTTGGTGGGAAGGTAACAGTGTCCCGTGCGCCTTTGGTGTTTAGTCATGCCGGCCACGTGACCATGGAGACATCTTCGGACAGCGCTGGCTCTTTGGCTTTGAAACGGAGATGAGCACTGCCACCTAGAATTGGAAAACGACTAGCACATATGTGCGAGGGGAACCTTTACCTTTACTTATAGTCCTTTAGAGCACAGCCCTGGACCTTTTTTACACATTGGACTTATTTCCTAACTTTCTTCTATGAGTAGAAGATTTGCATATACAGCACTTCTTCCTCCAATTTTTCACACAAAAAGAATCCTTTGGATGGATCGCTGAGTCATCCAGTGAAATTCCATAGTTAAGGAGGGATTTGAACCTGGCTCAACTTCTGACATCAAAACATTTCGCCCCTGCACCAAATTTTATTACTTTTTTTAAAATTAGCTATCTGCAAATACTTTATAAAGGATGGTGACTCCAGTGGTGGGTTTCAAATTTTTTTACTACCGGTTCTGTGGGTGTGGCTTGGTGGGCGTGGCATGGCTTGGTGGGCGTGGCTTGGTGGGCATGGCAGGGGAAGGATATTATAAAAAATCCATTCCCTTCCCACTCCAGAGGAAGGATACTGCAAAATCTCCATTCCCTCCCCAATCCAGGGGAAGGATACTGCAAAATCCCCATTTGCTCCCAATCAGCTGGGATTTGGGAGGCAGAGAATAGATGGGGGCGGGACCAGTCAGAATTTTTACTACCAGTTCGCCGAACTACTCAAAATTTCCGCTGCGGGTTCTCCAAACTGCTCAAAATTTTCCGCTACCAGTTCTCCAGAACCTGTCAGAACCTGCTGGATTTCACCCCTGCTTTAGAGAGATTATTAGACTAAGTTAAGGCAAGCTGGTAGGTTAATGAGAATGCATGTCATTATCTTAAACCTATTTTGCACAGCTCATAAACCGTTGTGAGTGATTTATCTGAGTTAAGGCTATGTTGCCTAACCCCTGAGCAGCCTGCATATCCAGTCAGCATTAACTGGAATTTGAAATCAACACCTAAACTTATTTCAAAATCCACTTAATGCTAACTGGAAATTGGCACTTTCTTGCTTTAGGCAACAGGTTAACTGAAGTTAAGCTACAGTACTAAGGGTGCTTTCTTTGTCTTCAGATTAGCTGGAATTTGTAATTCAGCAACATTGAAAAGGTTACATGTTCCCTACTCAACTTAAAACAAAGGATTTTTAGCCTCGATTCCCAAGAACTCTGAGACTCCTTAGATTAGCAGGATTTTTTCAGTTGAGTTCACCCATCATTGCTGAAATCATAGCTGGTTTAAATATGGATTGTGGCAGGGATGAAATGTAAAATTTGTTACTACCGATTCTGTGGGCATGGTTGGTGGAGGTGTGTGTAATGTGACTGGTGGGTGTGGCCAACTTTTTTTTAAAGCATTTTTTCTACAACCTCTTCAGCTGAAGAGGTTGTAAAAAATGCTTTTAAAGGGTTCTGACGATCTCAGCTGAACCGCATGATCATCAGAAGCATTTTTTTTTACTTTTAAAAGCATTTTTTTGGCCGAAGAAAAAAATGCTTTTAAAAGGGAAAAAAACAACAACCCTCTGATGATCATGTGGCTCAGCTGGACATGGGTGGGGGGGCAGGAATTTTTGCTACTAGTTCTCTGAACCACCTGCTGCCATGGCTACCGGATCGGGCGATCTGGTCCAAATCGGGAGCATTTCACCCTTGGATTGTGGGCCGTGGTGAAATCCAATTTTTTTTATTACTGGTTCTGTGGGTGTGGCTTGGTGGGTGTGGTGTGGCTTGGTGGGCGTGGCAGGGGAAGGATACTGCAAAATCTCCATTCCAACCCAACTCCAGAGGGAAGGATATTGCAAAATCTCCATTCCCACCCCACTCTGGGGCCAGCCGGAGGTGGTATTTGCTGGTTCTTTGAACTACTCAAAATTTCTGCTACCGGTTCTCCAGAACCTGTTAGAACCTGCTGGATTTCAGCCCTGATTGTGGGTAAAACTGCAGTGACCTAGTTTGTATGTAACACTGGAGCAAATCCTTATGACCACCAGATGGCAGCAAAAAGTTATGAAAAATTGTAACTCTTTACAATCATCTGGTGGTCATCCGGATTTTTGCAACCCATTTCTAGTAGCTCTAAAGAATTATGGTTCCCTTGAAGATTATTTGTATTGGACACAATGGTTCAGTGGTTAAACACCAAGCTTGTCAGCTGGAAAGCTGACAGCCGAGGTTCAAGACCCAAGTACCACCTGATGGGTTGAGCTCCCATTAGTTGCCCCAGCTCCTGCTCACCTAGCAGTTCAAAAGCATGCAAAGGCAAGTAGATTAATAGGTACCACTTGGGTGTTCCATTCGCCTTGGCATATATTCATGCTGGCCACATGACCATGGAAACGTCTTCGGGCAACTCTAGTTCCCTCAGCTAGCAAATAGACATGAACACCATCCTCAAGAGTTGGCATGATTGGACAGGGAAAACCTTTACCATTATAGTAATGGTATAATGTACCACTATACCATTCTCCGAATTGCACAGAATTTTAGCTAGAGATTCCCCCGAACCCCCGTGAACCCCCAGTCAATATGACTGCCACGATAAGGTATACAGAGCCAAGAAGGAGGTGAGATGGAGATAAGTAGGCCTGAATCAGGGGTGGGTTCTACTTATCTTTACTACCAGTTCGCAACGGGATCGTGCGAGAGAGAGAGCAAAGCGAGTGCGTGTGCCAAGCTTCTATGCATGTGCAGATTGCCTATGATGACATCCGAGTCGGTGGGTGAGCCTCCCACCAGTTTTACTACTGGTTCTTGCGAACTGGTCTGAACCGGTGGCAACCCACCACTGGCCTGAATCACTGGTCTAAGTTTATAGCCAACATGCTTCAAACTTTTAGAAGCACATTAGAGTGGGTTTGTGCATAACTGTAGGAGGAACGATCCAATTAGGACTTTAGACAGTCGTTATGTGGCCTGTTTCACACAAAAGGACAGCACAGTTTGATTTTGGCCATTCTGTAGGAACCTACCCATTATAATAATAATAACCTTTATTGTCACTGCACAACATATTTATAATGTGATTGGTGGAGCTCCCTCAGTGCACACACCCAATACAATACAACTCATAGGGAAGACAGAAAATCCCTAACCCAATAAATCATACTAACGAAACATCCAGTCCTATTGCACCGATGTGAACATGTTACACATTGTGCTGGCCCTGCAAGTCCATCGTACTACGTAGTTACGATGTTATTTCGCATTCAGGAGTCTGACAGCCCACGGATAAAAACTATTCTTCAGCCCGTTTGTGCGGCTGGCTATACTTGTACATCTCCTTCCCGATGGTAGGAGGGTAAAGAAGTGCTGACCAGGGTGTGAGTCATTCAAAAAGCATCCTTCGTGGCTTAGAATTTTGTGCGAGCCCCGTCCATTTGCGGTTCGTTCAATACGTCTCACTGAAGAATGCTGCCGCTTGGAATAACATTCGAACCCAGCTTATAACTTTAGGGTGATCTTGCACTTTTCCAATTTTCCTATTTGTGGGGTGTGTGTGGGGGGGGAACAGAGATCCGTGGAAACATATTAATTTGCTACACATTCATATGCATTTCAACCCAGCCCCTTCTTTCTCTAAGAGAACCCAAGAGAGATTTGCTGAGCAGCTGCAAAATGGCTGGAGTGCAGGCATTAACAACTGAGTTGTCATGGTTGCATCTTTGGGAGGGGGCTTTTGTTCTGAAGTGGATTCCTCTCCCTCCTCACACACACACACACACACACACACACACACACACACACACACACACACAGAGGAGCAGACGTTGCAGCCACTCCGCCCTCTTCAGCATGACGTCATGTATGTTCGCCTTGGTGATGGAGGCCACCTGTGGGTTGAGCGAGGCTTTAAAGAGACAGGCTCCAGCTGGATGCAGGGGGAATCGAGTTGTGTGGTCTGTCTCTGTGTGTCTGTGGGAAAAGATTCTCCCCCCCACTTCCCCGCTCTATCTACTCCTGCAATCTTTACAGTCAGATTTCTCCCCCTTTCCCTCCCCTGTTTCTAACCAAGCTTGATTCTGACAGCTCGGTTCATGCACGTGTTGCTCCTGGCTGTCAGGGAACAAAGCGCTTGTTCCCGGTTCTCACACACGGCCCCCCGGCGTGCTTGAGGAGAAACAGCCCAAGAAGCATCCTGAAGGAGGAACCCAAAAATAAATAAATAAATAAATCTCCACACTGGACAGAAATCTCATCCCGGAGAAGACCTTGGGTATGAATGGCGCAACTCATTCATCCCATTGCAATGCTTTGGGATGAACCTGGAGGTAAGTTTGGTTTTTCCTTCTTCTTCTCTTTCACTTTTTCTCATTTCTTTCTGCCTCAGCATGTCAGTAGATGGGGAAAGACCGGGGGGGGTGTGTTTTTTTTTAAAAAAAAATAAGATGAAAAAGAGAGAGAACCCACCTCCCTGATGTGAAGAGGTGTTAGGAAAGAATTCCTTGTCCGCCGGAGACTAGACACCAACCCATCACTCAGGGCACAGCTCCGGTGGGTCGGTGTTGAGTTTCTCTTAAGGGCAATTGCATGCCCTATGCATTCCTCTGGAAATTCATTCCAACTGGTTGTCAAAAAAATATATTGTTTTGTTTATTTCTTGATTTGATGTGTGTGACCATCAAAAGGAGCAGAGGGGAGTACTCTATGTCCTGCCCTCCATGTGGGGGGCAGACCACCAACTCCCATGAACTAGTCAGTGAGTCTGAGTACAGAGCGGCTTGATGGGAGCTGCTTGTCTTGAAGCCTCCGAACGTGGTTAGTTTGTTAGATGTTAGAGCCGTTATCGAATCTGTAGGATCTGTCTGTACCACCACCAACCTCTTTTGAAGTATCCAGGGTTTGACGCAAAAAACAACAACAACGAACTGGTGGAAAAGTTGTTTGTCTGCCTTTAATGAGTACTCAGCGAGGCATCTGGCTGGCTGCTGTCAGAAACAGGATACGGATCCAGATCATTCTAGTCCCTCTCCTCGCTTTCTGAACACGTCTTGCAATCAGTCAAAGCCAGCAGACAGGAAAGGAGTCTACCACTCCCCTTTTCAGCTGCCAAGAAGGAGTTCCAAACTTTACCGAAGGTAGTGCTTTGCATTTCCCTTCCTTCCCGTGCGCTTCCCCTTTAAGAAACAAGACAGCATTAAACCTCCACCTCCTAACCTGTCCCCAGGGGGAAAAAAGTTGAAAGATTGTGAGAAAGATTTTGAGCAGATGCTTTCAGGATCGATGGTTTCAGATCGCTCTCGGAATATTAGATCGACTTGTCACCATGGTGTGCGCTCATCCCTGTTGTTGACTTTCTGCTGCTGTTGCTCTAGTAGAGTGTTTTCGGTTGGGTGACTTTTTTTTTCCCCATCCGAATGGAAGGATGCAAAGTCAGGGTGTGACTGTAATAAATTGTGGAATTTGAATTTTTCCTTCACACCCATGTCTGTGGAATCCAATCATTAGAGGTACTTTGCCAGACACTCTTTGTAAATCTTATATATAAAACCTTTCTCCACATTATTCCTGTATTGATAATGATTCTTTCTTTCTTCTTGATATTTCTTCAGTTTTCAAGAGTCGTTGTGGTTTAAGTGTGTATTGGGGAGATTCAGTTGCAACTCCGTCTTCAGCTATTGTTTACTTTGGGCCAGTCACTCTCAGCCCAGTTCTGTTGCACAGTGTTATTCTTGGTGTGTGTGTGTGTGTAACATGAAGGGAAGTAGCCTTGAGCTCCTGGAGAAAAACTGGAATGTTAAAATAATAATCAAACAATCTTCTGAAACTTTAAACATTTGTCCAACTATCTTGCCCTTTGATCATCAAATACCTCTTGTACATTTGATGGTAGCGAAACTGAGTTTTCTTCTCTGCTGTTGGCTTTCATCCTCTCAAAGCCCTTTCCTTCACTTTGTCCCCCTTCCCTGTTCTGAGATCAAAGCTGTTAATGATACTACAAGGTAATCTCTTGCAAAGGGGCACTAATTGCCCCTTCACAGAACTTACTAAATCCCAGTCATTGATTTTCTCAAATTTGATGATAGTGTCCTGCTTTAATCTAATCTTTGAGTCTTCTTTTCTTTCTTCATTTCCTGGAGCTTGTCACGATTGATTCCTTCCTTCCTTCCTTCTTTCTTTCTTTCTTTCTTTCTTTCCTTCCTTCCTTCTTTCTTTCTTTCTTCCTTCCTTCCTTCCTTCCTTTTTTTTTTTTTGGTACAAGATGGGAGAAACTGCTTCTTTTGAATTCTCTGTGGTGCAAATTGAATTGGAGAACAATCACACCCTAGGAGCTAACAAAGAGATTGTGCTGGATGTCACTGTCATTCTCAATTATCTGATTGCTGTTTGTCAAATGGTTTATGCTGAGGAAAAGCTTGGTCCAGGGTTTTGATTCTACATTCAGTAGAAATTAGAGGCATCAGGTTCCCTTTTCATTCCTGAATGCCAACCAAAAAGCAATATAGTTTCTCTGTTCTCTCTCTCTCTCACACACACACAAAAAAAACACTGGTTCACAAAACAGCAGAACCACAAAACCTTCAGGAAATAATAAGTGAAGCATTGTTAAATTATACAAATATCAGGGGACTTTCCTATCTATAATACAAGATGCCTAGACAAGTGAATATTTCCAAGATAAATAGGCACCAAGTATTGGTGTACTGATCTTTAAAATGCTTCATTCAGGTGCTTCATCACCACCTGAACAACAACGACCCCCCCCCCAATATTTATTTTATTCACTGCCTTATAACAGAGGGGGAAACATTGTTAACAAATTTTACTCTTTATCAGGTGAAAGATACGTTCCTTCAAATGTCCTTGACAAATGGTTTAAAAAGTCTATATGGTATGCTTTTGTGTCATAATTGTTTGCACTGATGCATTTTAAAATGAATGGTACGCTTTTGTGACAGGAGAGATGGCATGATAATTGGTGAAAAATTAAGTGGTGAAAACTCCACAGCAGAAAAGGTGGCTGATTTTTCCTAAATCAATCATTTTGCAATTGTCTGGAAGTTAGCCATCTGGGGTAGGTGATGTATTTGGGGTGAAATATCAGCACTTGCTCTGGGGACAGCTCATAGACAGCATGTGCCTTCCAAGAATGATGGCTATCATTCAGCACCATGATATTGGACAGCTCCTTTCTGAGAGAGGCATTTTTCCTGAAATCTTTCTCATGGTTGCCTTGCAATTATTAAGAGTAACCTCTTTAGAAAAATAATTTAAGAGGAGATATCCCTTGGGTATCCATTCATACAAAACTTAGGGAACTATAAGCAGCCTTGCAAAGTTTGCAGTATTGTACTTGTACCGTACAATCTGCCGTGCAAGTTTCATGCAGGCTGGCTCACGGTACAGATCAAGGGCTGGAAAGAATGTCATACCAAGTCGATACATTCTTGGCAACGCTTGGTGTTTGGCACCAAAGTCTTTGGCACCGAAAAGTCTTTGCAATATCATGTTTGATGTGGTTGGTCTTTGGGGCTTTCAACAGACATGGTACTTATTGGCGAGTGTTACAAACATGTTGGGAGGAGGAATAGGACAGGAGGAAGTGATGCTGTGCATACAGAATACCATCTACCACATTGGTGAGTATGTGTCATAAAGACTGATGCTATATTTGTTTAAAGACTAACAGAACCACTTTGGAATAAATACTTTGGAAAAGAAGATGTGCTGGGAAAGCCTTTTTTCTTAGATTCACAGGCCACTGGTTTCATCAGAGGAAGATGACCGCTGGGCTCAGCTACAGGTAGGTTTGTTTTTTTCTTTTTTGCTATCTTTCTCTTTGATTTTTCAAAAGGTAGACTCAAATAAATAGACATTTTATAAAAAAAATATACAGGGTCGTATGGTATTCACTAATGTTATTATTTGTATCAGTACAATATTCTTTGTATATCAGATCCTTCCCAGGTGGAGTTGTATTTTAAATAGTAATTGGGTCAGAGTGCAAAAAGTAATAACATGTTTTACGAGTTCTGGATATTCATTACATCTGTGTCTCCGTCTTTCTACCATGGAGATGATGGGATAAAAATGGTCCTGGGGATGTTTGTCCAACAGGCCTCCTTAGTTTTAGCAGGCTTAATCTAACATCAAAATCCAGATCTTATTTTATGCACAATCACCTACTGAGCTAAATCATCTTACACTGAAAAAATTTACCCTTCTTTAATAATGTAAAACTTCAAGATTTATGATCCGATGAAGTAAGCAATGGTGTAACCTGTTAGATATGGGCCTCTGGTGGCTCAGACTGCTAAGACAGTCTGTTATTAACAGCAGCTGCTTGCAATTACTGCAGCTTGCATTACTCCCACCAGGCCCAAGGTTGACTCAGCCTTCCATCCTTTATAAGGTAGGTAAAATGAGGACCCAGATTGTTGCGGGCAATAAGTTGACTTTGTATATAATATACAAATAGAATGAAGACTATTGCTTAACACAATGTAAGCCGCCCTGAGTCTTCGGAGAAGGGCGGGATATAAATGCAAATAAAAAAAAAAAGATATCATTCTTTGTAATAAACACTTGGCCACTAATCGGGGATGTAACTGCATTGGACTTAAACGTTCCCTTCTAGCTTTATGTGTGGGTCCACATAACATGTTAAACTACCGTAATTAAAACTGATCAGAGTAATTGGCTTTAATGTGGTTTGGGAAGCCAGTTGTTGTTTTAGCAAACTGTATGAAGCAGGCCATCCCGTTGTGCCAAAACACATTATACAAACACAGCAATTGTATTTTGCATGATCGATGAATTCTGCCTATGGTTTTTATTTCCCTCTGTCTTTCTTGGCAAGATGATCATAAGGCCCAGTTTTGTGGGAAAAAAATATTTATTCCATCCATTTTCTGGTGCTCTGCTGACATCTGAGCTGTTCTCTAAAACATCGCTGGGAACATTATGAATAATAGCATTTGTAAGAGAGATGAGAAATTCAAGAGAAAGTGAGGATTTGCTTTGCTCTAAGCCATCTATGATGTATACGAAAGACAGAGCCAGATTTCTCTCCCACATGCTGGTTTCCTGCCAGAAGAATGCCGTTTATGTTGGAAGAATTCGGGAATATGACTCCTTTGCTCCTTCAATCTGGGCTAATCCATAATTAGTCCATCTCCATCCACAGTCTCATTCTTTGTGGTGTGTGCAATACTTCCCCCCCCCAAAAAAAATCAGAAGCAGAATGGCTAGCAAGAAATTCAGAAGGGAAATAAGCAAGCCATTCTTTTAGCTAAATTGCCACAAGTAGCCTGGTTTACTTAATGACAAAGTATTTGTATCACAATAAATGCGTTCCTTCTCCCTTTAGCGCACATTCTATTCAAGCAAATGTATTCCTTATTTGCTATTACATTCTATCTGATCCTCCTTTTTGTGAATGGAATCCTGTCTTGCCATAGTTTTTATTTTTATATTATGATTATTAATATTATTATTGTCTCTTATTTATTCATTAAACGTGAGACTCAGTCAACCGAACATTTAAAAATGTGTCACAAATACCATTGAATGGCGCTAATGGTTGATATGGATTATTATCATCATCATCACTTATTTCAGGTAATTCTCATTAGTTTGGTTTTAAATTTTCCCCTCTCTGGAAAGCAATCCATGCCAAACAAACCTAATTTTTATCCAAAGTGTTAACGCTAATTTATATCTTAGTTCTGCTGGTTCATCTGCATTCGCAATCCAAATGCCCGTGTGAAGCAGCATAGCTTCAGTCACAAGTATTATGCACGCCATTCTTTATTCAAGTTTCAACAAACCTGTATTTGTAGGCAGGCATATTTTTCCACACATTTTGCCCTTCTTGCTACCTGAAAAGGTTCTATGATTATTTTCTGAGTTTCTCCTTGTCTAGCACAGCCTTTCTACACAATACTAGCACATTGCTATTTAATGTCCCTTATTTTCCATTAACATTCTTTAGCGTTATTGTGTATCATTCTAGGGCGCCATCATTTCTAGTAGACTTATTTCCAGGCTGCATCACAAATGATAAAATTCCCCGTTCCCCATCCTGTGAAACCGATTTAATTCAGTAGCCCAATAAATTGTTATTCTTTCCCTACTATTGTGCTGTTCGGAATTCTGTGGGGTTTGGGGCCACCTATCCACCCACAATTGCAAATGTATGAGGCTTGTTTCGATTTAAATGAACATGATAGATAATTGAGTATTCCTAGAATTTAAAATGTGGAAGGCAGACAGGAATTGATGCACAGGAAGAGGAGAGTCAATTCAACTTATACATACATACATACATACGTATGTATGTATGTATGTATGTATGTATGTATATTTCCTTGAGGAAAACAAAAATAAACCTGTTTGAAATCATTAAGTAAACTGCAATGACATAAATTAAAATAAGGGATGAGAAAGGGTAGAGAAATACTAGAAAGGTGGCAAGCAATAATGTGTGAGATTAAATATACACAAGAAGGAAAAGACAGAAAGAAGGAAGGAAGGAAAGAAGGAAGGAAGGAAGGAAGGAAGGAGTGAAAGGAAGGAGGTTACTATATTGGGGTTACTATAAATCGTATGAGTTCATGATGTCTTCCAATTTCTAATCTAACCAGTTCTGTAATTTGGGTGGCTGGGACTCCCCCAATTAACGTCCCAAAGCAAAGCTACCTCACCTAGGAATGAGAAACAGATATCCTAATTCCACTTGATTATTTTAAAGGAGATAGGTAGCTCTTGCTCACTCTTTTACTCTCACCCAGAACAATAACAGAACTATCGAGGCAACGAAGGCTTTGAGTGCTTGAAAACTGGATAAAACCATCCCAGTTAAACGGGTTGGATTATGTGCTTGGTACGATTTGGAATCAAGACTATTATTCCATCCCCGTTTTCTTGCTCTAAATGTTATTCAAGGTTTTAAAAAAGAGCCATTTTCGAAGCCTCCTCGCCTTCCAAGCACAAGAAGCATTCGTGGAACAGATTCTTTAGCGGTGCCTTCCAAATACATAGGAGGGGGTTGGCGGAGGAGTCTTTGGGAGAACAACATTGTTCTGCTGGAAGGCAACTGGAGCAAAAGATTTGTCTGGTTATTGATTGTACTGTCACCTGTATACATGGAGCCAAAAAAAACGTTTGGGATTTGATAAGCAGTACAATGCAGATGACTTAGCTCGAACCTTAGCATCCAATGAAGATAAACAGGCCCCGAGCAGAATATTGACGGGATCTCCTTTTTCTTCAACACAAAGAAAAAATAGGACTTTATCATGAATTGCGGTTTGTCTCCCCCACCCCACCCTTCCATAATTTTTCTTTACGGAATCTCTTCTTGTCTGATTTAAGTTTCGACTCTAGTCCTGATCTAGCAGGCAAGGAGAGAAAAGCAGGAAGAGTAAGTGGAGGGATGGGTGGGTATAAGAAAACATTCTAAAACAAAACAAAGCCAAATATTTGATTAGTTTATTATCCAGGGACTGGCTTTATCGTGAGATGAAATAAGGCAGCTACACTGCCCAAGCAGCAAACGTCTAGAATTTGGACTTTTAGAATTTAGAATAACAAGAGTTGGAAGGGACCTTGGAGGTCTTCTAGTCCGACCCCCTGCTTAGGCAGGAAACCCTACCTACACCAATGGTTATCCAGCATCTTCTTTAAAAGCAACATCTTCTTTAAAAGCCACAAATGTCGGTTTCACGATCTCTTAAAATCATTGTTAAAGTTTCGGACTACCAGGCATGGAGAGAAGTAATGTCAACTATCCCAGCTGCACTCATGCAGAGATTTAATGTAAAAAAACAAACAAACCCCAAACATAACAGGCATTTGTCCATCTCTGGGCCACAACAGTGGATAGGTGGATTGTATATTTCATGCATACCTAAAAGGATTCCCCACTCCCACCTCCCAGAATCATTACAGGAAGAGTTCTGAAAAAACAGGAAAGAATTTCTCTTTCATTTGGTTCCTTAAAAAAAAAAAGACAATCCAGTTTTCTACCAGCAGGAAGGAATCTAAGAAATGAATGCAGAATACAATTTCTTTCCGCCTGAGGTACACCCGTTTCCATCCTAAAATGTTCATTTTGGTTATTTATTCTCTCTCTCTCTCTCTCTCTCTCTCTCTCCCTCTCTCTCTCTCTCTTTCTCTCTCTCTCTCCTCCTTCCAACATAACCCTCCCCCTAGAGCAGAGTTCCCAGTGTAGCGGCTGCTAATTACGCTAACGATGGGCGTTCTGCAATGTGTCCCCATTTGTCAGTTTCCTTACAATGGCAGCAGATGGGGAGGGGGGGAAGGAGGAAGAGGAGGGGGCCGCGATTACAAGATTACGATGTCACAGCAGTAAACATCAGAATTATTGCAGTTCTCGGGGAAACAGCCGTTAAGCTTTAACGTTGGTGAAGGAAAAGTGTTGCCCTTACTTCCAAAAAAAAAAAGGTCTTAAGAAGCAGTGCCAACTTTTAACCACTAGTGTTCCTTGACAACTGTAGGCAAGCAAGCAGTTGTTTTGTTTTAAATGGCTTCCCCACCCCCACCTTTCTTTTTTTTTAACCAAGCGTGGCTGTCAAAGCAGGCTTTCAGGCATAATTACTTGCTAATCAACAAGGCTAAAACAAAAAAACAACAACAAAAATGCTCCACAGTAGATTTAAAAAATAAAAGCTAAAAACAGGCAGGACAGCAATTAAAATATTAAGAATCTTTCTTTAAAAAGTCAGCACCCGACTAGTAACACAGGTGTGCAATTTTTTTTTTTTGTTTACCAAAAAAAAAAAAAAGGTGTTTGAAAGTATTTGGATAACTTATAGTCGCTCGGAAAGTCCTTGAATTGACTGGGAAGGAATGGAAAAAACTGATTTATAACAGGTAAGAATACAGATCTGTTTAATTCATTGGCTGTTTTTCATACTTTGTGCTAAATCTTTTTTTGGGGGGGTTGGTTTACCACGTGAACACAGGCATTGTAGTTTCTAAACCATGAATAGTACGTTGTGTGCAGACCCAATTACTTGTATTATAACAAATCATCTTTACGCAAACCAGCGTGGTATAGGAACTGAGTTAATACTATCTGCATAATACTAGCTTCTCATGCAATGGTAAGCGATATTATTATTTCTGTATCACAACATCTGGGTTTACATAACACGTCATACACAAACCAAAATCACCTTGGCATAATATACACCTAGCTACTGGGCAGAGGTTGGTCAAGGTTATAGAAATGCATCTTTCTCAGGTTATCCCAAAGGTGCTTTTTCAAGAGACAACTGGATTTTCTTTGCTATTCCTTGAAGACGTTTCACTTCTCATTCAAGAAGCTTCTTCCATTCTGACTGGAGCTTCTTGGATGAGAAGCGAAACATCTTCAAGGAAAAACAAAGAAAATCCAGTTGCTTCTTCAGTTCTGACTTCAGAACTGAAGAAGCTTCTTGGGTGAGAAGCGAAACCTCTTCAAGGAAAAACAAAGAAAATCCAGTTGTTTCTTCAGTTCTGACTTCAGAACTGAAGAAGCTTCTTGGGTGAGAAGCGAAACCTCTTCAAGGAGGGAAAAAGGAAGTCCTGTTGCCTCTAGAAAAAGCACCTTTGGGACAAGCATGACCTGGATGACTGAGAATCTCCACAAAAGTTATCCCAAAAGTTTGGGAATGGATTTAGAACCGTTCATTCTACTACTTATAATACCAAAGGAGTAGTAGAAACCAAGTGCTCTGAAAATGAAGTATGATATCCCAGCGGTTACTATAGGCGGTGGTGATATCTCTTGCAAGGCATATTTTGCTTTAAGAAGTGTAAGGATTGTATTAAAATAAACACACCTCGGTTGAAGGATAATCAAGTCGTGCTCAGTGAAACAGCCATAATGGCTCTCAACCTGCAAGAGATAACGCTAACAGGCGGACCGTATTTCTGTGAAAATAGCAAGGCCCCTAAATCAAGCTGAATGAATGAAATCCCAGCATCTTCAGGCTGAGCTCGGAAAGAGCCCTGCCTCAAAATCCTTCAGAGCTTTTGCCAGTCAGCAATGATAAGACCCAGCTAGATATGCCAACCGGTCCGTCTCAATAGAAGGCGGCATCCTGTACCCTTAACGATAAGCTAATACAGAAGTAGTCACCTCTTTCTCGCCTGGTCTGGCATCAATGATAGCGGCCCCTCGACGCGGCTTGCCACCCTGAATCTGGCTGTGTTTCAGGAAGCTGAGAGGAGTTTTAGAATCGGAACGGTGCAGAGACGTTCAAAAATATTAGATATTATGTTGTTTTTTCATTCTCCATCATCAGCGGTTGGAAGTTCAGGATTGTTCTACCCTATTGTATTTAAAGAGGGATGCGGTGGCTCGGTGGCTCAGACGTTGAGCTTGTCGATCGAAAGGTTGGCAGTTCGGCGGTTCAAATCCCTAGGGCTGCTGCGTAATGGGGTGAGCTCCCATTACTTGTCCCAGCTTCTGCCAACCTAGCAGTTCGAAAGCAGGTAAAAAATGCAAGTAGAAAAATAGGGACCACCTTTGGTGGGAAGGTAACAGCGTTCCGTGCGCCTTTGGCATTTAGTCGTGCCAGCCATGTGACCACAGAGATGTCTTCGGACAACGCTGGCTTTTCGTCTTTGAAACGGAGATGAGCACCACCCCCTAGAGTCAGGAACGACTAGCAAATACATGCAAGGGGAACCTTTACCTTTACCTTTTTATTGTATTTTAATTTCCAAAAAGTATTAGGGTGAGGAAATGAAGAGGAGAAGGAGATTACACAAAGGTTGCTCGTACAGGCACTCCTTGACTTACAACAGTTCATTGAATGACCGCTTGAAGTTACACCGACACTGGAAAAAAGGGACTTATGGCCATTTTTCACACTTACGACTGTTGCAGCATTCCCCAGGGTCACGTGGTTAAAATTCAGAGCCTTGGCAACTGACTCATATTTATGATGGTTGCAGCATCCCAGGATCACATGATCTCCTTTTGCGACCTTCTTCCCCAGATGGGGAAGCCAGATTCACTTAACAATGATGTTACTAATCTAACCACTGTATTGTCCGGTTGATTCATTTCAATCTCTTTGTCTATCATTGAACCTCAAGCAGGTAGAGAAAAACGGGGAAGGGGAAAACGAAAGAAGTTAGCAGTTAAATGCTTCTTCTTTCTTGTTCTTCTTCCTTCACCTGCCTTTCAGCTTCTCATCCCATTGCTCTCTCCTCCCTCCCGGACTCTGCCAGTCTCAACCGTCTGCCCTTGACTTCCAATGTTTAGCAAATGTTTGATTTCTGTTATCAGTCTCTGGCTTGCCTTTTCACCCGCTCGCCTTCCCTTTTGAGACAGATGGAACTTGAATCTGCTCACAACCCAGCCTTGTTGCATTTACAACAGTGGGGGGAGGGGGGAATTGGATTATAAATAAGGCCTGCCATTGTCAAGAAGTCCTTATAATAGGAAAGAGCTCCATTCTGTGACAAACACCTATTGCTTCCGAGTTTGTTTCCAGTCCCTGACTCTCAACTCTCCTTGTCTTCTCACTCCAAGTACAGATAGGTACACATACACACACACACACATACATACACTGAATTTCTGATTTCTTATTGGGAGCAGCGGGTTTTCCCATTCTTCATTGTGGTGTCTTTCTTCTTCTTCTTCTTCTTCTTCTTCTTCTTCTTCTTCTTCTTCTTCTTCTTCTTCTTCTTCTTCTTCTTCTTCTTCTTCTTCTTCTTCTTCTTCTTCTTCTTCCTCCTCCTCCTCCTCCTCCTCCTCCTCCTCCTCCTCCTCCTCCTCCTCCTCCTCCTCCTCCTCCTCCTCCTCCTCCTCCTTCTTCTTCTTCTTCTTCTTATTATTATTATTAATAACAACAGCAACTTTATTGTCATTGTACCAGTGGTGAAATCCAATTTTTTAAACTACCTGTTCTATTGGCGTGGCTGGGAAAGGCGTGGTGTGACTTGGTGGGAGTGTCTTGGTGGGTGTGGCAGGGGAAGGATACTGCAAAATCTCCATTCCCTCTCCACTCCTGGGGGAAGGATATTGCAAAATCCACATTCGCTCCCCACTCCTGGGGGAAGGATATTGCAAAATCTCCATTCCCACTCCAATCTGGGGCCAGCCAGAGGTGGCATTTGCTGGTTCTCCAAACTGTTCAAAATTTCTGCTACCGGTTCTCCAGAACCTGTCAGAACCTGCTGGATTTCACCCCTGCATTGTACCTATATACACAGTATACCCATACAATGAAATTGACTTAACATCCAAAGACCAGGTCTAACACAAATAACAATCCCCAGACACCCCCCACCCACCCATCCCCCACAAATTCCCCACCCCTAAACCACCCAAACATCCACACAACAGACCAAGTAATGCTGTCCAACAGCTCACTGATGGTGGTCCTTTAGTTCATTGTTGAGTGCAATTATTTGTTGTTAGTTGCAAAGTCGTGTCCGACCCATCGCGACCCCATGGACAACATTCCTCCAGGCCTTCCTGTCCTCTACTAATTATAGCTTTGGGATAAAAACTCTTCAGAAAACGTGTGGTTCGAGTTTTAATTGCTCTGTATCTTCTGCCAGAAGGAAACACTCCAAAAAGATTTTAAGCAGGATGGGAAGCGTCTCTGAGAATTTATTTTATTTTATTTATTTATTTTGTCAATCATATATAAAATAACAGGTAAAAATATAAACATAATCTGGATACATGAAAAGAGTAAGTAAAAAAAGGAATATTAGGACAGGGACGGTAGGCACGCTGGTGCACTTATGCATGCCCCTTACAGACCTCTTAAGAATGGGGTGAGGTCTATAGTAGACAGTCTAAGGTTAAAGTTTTGGAGGTTTGGGGAAGAAACTATAGAGTCAGGTAGTGCATTCCAGGCATTGACCACTCTGTTGCTGAAGTCTCTTTTTCTGCAATCGAGTTTGGAGCGGTTTACCTTGAGTTTGTATCTGTTATTTGCTCATGTATTGTGGTTGAAACCAAAGTAATCATTGACTGGTAGGACATTGTGGCAAAGAATTTTATGTACTACGCTTAAGTCAGACTGAAGTCAGCATAGATATGCAACTTTCTCAAACAGTGAGATTCGAAGATGTTGTCCAGGGCTGGTAACTGGAGCCCGATGATATTCTGGGCAGTTTTAATAATTCTCTGTAGAGCATTTTCGTCCGCTACAGAGCTGCTCCCATACCGTGCAAGAATGCCGTATGTCAGGACACTCTCAATGCTGCTGCGATAGTAGGACAGAAGTAGATGCTGAGATAGATTTATCTTCCTGAGCATTCTCAGGAAGTACAGCCTCTTCTGTGCCTTCTTCTTTTCTATTTTATTTTATTTTATTTATTAGTTTGTCAAACATGTACAAGATAGCAGGTATGAATATGAACATGGACATGAATGAAAGAAAGAAATGAATACAAATAAATGGGGACGGTAGGACAGGGATGGTAGGCATGCTGGTGCGCTTATGCAGGCCCACTTTATGGACCTCTTAAGAATGGGGTGAGGTCCATGGTAGACAGTTTGAGATTGAAGCTGTGAGGGTTTGAGGATGTAGCAACGGAGTCGGGTAGAGCATTCCAGGCGTTGACCACCCTGTTGCTGAAGTCTTATTTTCTGCAACCGAGTTTGGAGCGGTTTACCTTGAGTATGTATGGATTGTTTGCCCGTGTAATATTGAGGTTGAAGCTGAAGAAGTTTATGACAGGTTAGACATTGTAGCAGACAATTTTGTGTACTTTGCTTAGGTCAGACTGTAGACGGCATAGTTCTAAGTTGTCTAAGCCCAAAATTTCAAGCCTGGTGGCATAAGGGACTCTATTGTGAGCAGAGGAGTGGAGGACTCTTCTCGTGAAATACCTCTGGACTCGCTCAATCGTATTAATGTCTGATATACAGTGTGGATTCCAGGCAGACGAGCTGTATTCGAGAATACGGTCTTCTGTCTAGCCTTTGCATCCTGAAGACGCAGATGAAATGAGAATGTGGTTTCCTATCTTTGTTGGAATTTATACTCGGTACTCTGAATACTGATACTAAAATAAAACGGTGGTTAAAGTCCAAGATCTGGTTGGAGCATCTGGTACTCAGCAAGACCGTCCCTTGATGTTTAGTTAACAGTGGGAGACGTTCTCTCCTCTGATGAAACTAGTCAAAGATAATGGTTGAAGAAAATGCTTGTTGATTAATTTTTGCACTTCAGCTGATTTAGCAGGAAAACCCATGCATTTTCCGGAGAGGAAAAAACAGCAGTCAAAACAGCGGGATTAGGAGGAATAGTAATGCTTGTTGGCATTGATGTGGCTAGTCCTTGGCATTCTTCTGAGCTAGATTATTCCTCAAAGCAAAGGTGGTAGAATATTCTCAGTTCATAAAATAGGAGCTAATAACAACAGACAAATGCTGGGTATGTGTCATAGTGAGTATTCTATTAGAAGCAAGGTTTCTTTTTTTCATTTTGCTTTGGAATTGTATGCATATTTCACATAGGTTTATCCTGGTTATTGAATCAAGCTATTTTCTGGTTCGGGCAAAACACTGAACCATAAACTCATCAATTGGTCCGGATTTCCACAGCATACTAAGACACAAAGAGCCATCTAAGATTATTATTAACTAAGCTTAGCATGTAATACAAAGGCAGCCATTAAGGCTTTAGCTCTAGCAGGACAAACAGGTTGTGTGAATCCAGCTTCTGAATCAGCTCTATTAAACTCAAGGGGATTTATTATAGTACATCTAAGCTGCTCGAGAAGTGGAGAAGAACAAATTTTAATTCACCACAGGCATTATTATTATTATTATTTACACAAGATGACTGTATACATAGCAAACGAGATAACTATGCTGGATTTCCTATCACAGATCACTAGTCGAACACTTCCCAAGAGTTTAGGACTATGTGATGTATCGGCCAATTATGCAAGCAGATCCCAGTAAGGTGGCCTTTTGCAGCTGACCAATGGTGATCTTGTCAGCGCCAATTGCTTGTATTATTATTGTTAATAAGTATTGCCCCAAATTGTTTTTGCAGTATCAAATTTCACCCCAGAGTTGCTGAACTGCTTTTAAAATACTTTTATGGTTTGATGAAGATGGTGTTATATCCTCCTCTACAACTTTAAGCTTCATATCATTTTTGAATGTTTTCACACGTGTTTTTAAAAGGTCCCCAGAAATAGCAGTAGCACTTAGACTTATATACCACTTCATAGTGCTTTACACTCCTCTCTAATCGGTTTACAGAATCAGCCTCTTGCCCCCAATCAATCTGGGGTCCTCATTTTACCCACCTCGGAAAGATGGAAGGCTGAGTCAACTTGAGTCTAATGAGATTCAAACTGCCAAATTGCAGGCAGCCAGCAGTCAGCAGAAGTAGCCTGCAGTACTGCATTCTCTGGTGCGCTGCCACCATTATTGTTGTTGTTGTTGTTGTTGTTGTTGTTGTTGTTATTATTATTATTTTTTATTATTATTATTATTATTATTATTATTATTATTATTATTATTATTATTATTATTATTATTATTATTATTATTATTTTGACTCGTATAAATCTTTGTAGAATTCTAGGCTACCTGTTGCCTTTCGGGTGCATTTCAAGGTTTTGGTTACCACCTTTAAAGCGCTCCATGGCTTGGGGCCTGGGTACTTACGGGACCGCCTGCTGTTACCTCATGCCTCCCACCGACCCGTACGCTCACACAGAGAGGGACTTCTCAGGGTGCCGTCCGCCAGGCAGTGTCGGCTGGTGGCCCCCAGGGGAAGATCCTTCTCTGTGGGGGCTCCTACTCTTTGGAATGAACTTCCCCCTGGTTTACACCAAATACCTGACCTTCGGACCTTCCGCCGTGAATTGAAAACATATTTGTTTGTTCGCACGAGGCTTTCTTAAACTGTCTAGATTTTGAATTTAAATTCTATTTAAGTTTTAAATTGGGGTTTTTAGATTTTTAAATATTTTAATCTTTCGGCCAAATTGTATAATAAGTTTTTTAATTTACTTTTAATTGTACATTGTTTATTTTTATCTTGGTTGTACACCGCCCTGAGTCCTTTGGGAGAAGGGCGGTCTAGAAATCTAATAAAATAAATAAAATAAATAAATAAATAGCCTTCTTCCGGTGATTTTTTTAAGGGAAATTTTAAAAATTGGGTATCTTGACCAACAATCAAAGAAATGGTCTGTTGGGGATAACAAATCGGGCTCTTGAAACTGAATCATGTAATATCACTGATTGGTAATATCTTTCTAGGGAATGTCTGAAAACACTGGATTGGTCAACAGGAGATGGAGGAGGAATATGGGGGAGATAAGCCACCTAAATTGAGCCCCCATAGATCCGTGATGGCAAACCTATGGCACATGTGCCAGAGGTGACACCAGGGCCCTCTCTGTGGGCACACGAGCAGTCACCCCATTCAGCTCCACCACACATGTGCGTGCGCCTCCCGCTGGCCATCTGCTTGTCAGGTCTCTGATGCACATGCATGGGATGGGGCGCGTGCGGGGGGGGCATGTGCATGTGTGGGGGGCGGAACATATGCCGGGGGGGTGCTCACACATGCATGGGGGTCACATGCACGGGGGCCATGCATGCACTGCATTTTGGGGGTTCATGCACGCGCTTTGGGCACTTGGTCTGTAAAAGGTTAGCCGTCACTGCCATAGATACATGGGCTTGTCTGGCGGGGCGAGCCTGGCCTGAGAATTAGTACTTCTCCCTAATTATATTGGCCAGCTTGAAAGCAATCATTCATCCCTCCTAGTTCAATTGGTTCCTCTGGAAAGAACCAGATAGGAAAGAATCCAGAATGATCAAAATATGGAGATCAAGTGAGCCGCTTATCATCGGGAGAAGCCTTTCTTGTAGAATACAAATGGGCACCCAGGCTTATAGGTGACATGATGTCAGTTTGAGAATACTATTACCCTGTCTGAACAGAGTCTTCTTGGTGGTTTGTAAGCAACATTTACAGCTTAGTATATTATACAAGAGTAGGGACACGGTGGCTCAGGGGCTAGGACATTAAACTTGTCGATCGAAAGGTCGGCAGCTCAGCGGTTTGAATCCCTAGTGCTGCCGTGTAACGGGGTGAGCTCCCGTTACTTGTCCCCGCTTCTGCCAACCTAGCAGTTTTGAAAGCACGTAAAAATGCAAGTAGAAAAATAGGGACCACCTTTGGTGGGAAGGTAGCAGCGTTCCGTGCACCTTTGGCATTGAGTCATGCCGGCCACATGACCACGGAGACGTCTTCGGACAGCGCTGGCTCTTCGGCTTTGAAATGGAGATGAGCACCACCCCCTAGAGTTGGCAACAACTAGCACGTATGTGCGAGGGGAACCTTTACCTTTACCTTTATATTGTACAAGCCCAGGTGGCTATGAACCCAGGGCATGGTGGTTTACCCAACAATCTCTGGTTCAAGCAAAGTATGGCCTAAGCATGCCATTAGCTGTTGGATTAGTAACATGGTTTGTTGCTTGAGTTGGGGAAGAAAAGACACCACTTATAGTTTAAAATAAGGAAGAGTGCAAAGAAGAGTGACAAAGATGATTAGGGGACTGAAGGCTAAAACATATGAAGAACGGTTGCAGGAACTGGGTATGTCTAGTTTGATGAAAAGAAGGACTAGGGGAGACATGATAGCAGTGTTCCAATATCTCAGGGGCTGCCACAACGAAGAGGGAGTCAAGCTATTCTCCAAAGCACCTGAGGGCAGGATAAGAAGCAATGGGTGGAAACTAATCAAGGAAAGAAGCAACTTAGAACTAAGGAGAAATTTCCTGACAGAATAATTAATCAGTGGAACAACTTGCCTCCAGAAGTTGTGAATGCTCCAACACTGGAAGTTTTTAAGAGATTAGATAACCCTTTGTTTGAAATGGTGAAGGGTTTCCTGCCTAAGTAGGGTGTTGGACTGGAAGACCTCCAAGATCCTTTCCAACTCTGTTATTCTATTCTGTTCAAGTTATCGGTTAATTTGGCTGTGTATTTCTCTTTTAGGGAGGTTTTGTCTGAAGCAAGAGATAGTAGCTTACTCAAGGAACTATCTTCAAAAGAAGCCATGGCTTTCTGTGGTTCCAATTACTGTCTGGGAGGGAAGTGTAAAGGTTCAGTTTTGTCTATATTTGTCCTCCTCTAAAGAAAACTTAAAGCTGGAAGGAAGGAAGAATCATAGGGCAGCTACACTCTTCTTTCATCAAAAACCATAGTTGACACCCAGAGCTCTAACGGGTTACCTCTTTTGATCATCACAGCACAAGCTTTCTGCTCCACAAAGATCAGAATATCCCAAACTCAAGAGAACAGGCCTTGGCCATTCTAGCTACAATAACCCCAAAAGTAAAATAAAATACAATCTAATTGTTTCCATAGTTACAAGAAGTGGCCTTTTGAACAAGACAAGCATCATCATTGCTGCCACAAGGTTAAGGCAGATGGGGGTGGTGGGAGGGGAATAGAGGAGGGGGCACAAATGTGTTGTCTTTGGGGAAACCATGGCAACAGATTTGTTTTCCAGAGAGAGGGAGGGAGGGAGGGAGAGAGAGAGAGAGAGAGAGAGAGAGAGAGAGAGAGAGAGAGAGAGAGAGCGAGCACAACTGCAAGTGTCAAGGTTGTGGAGAACACATTTGGGTTTTCCAATGTCATTGCCAACTGCTCAGCAAAAGTGACAACTGCATTTCCCCGTTCTTGAGTTTCCCACCAGGGAGAATTAGGAGCTCCATCCAGCAGCCTTGAGAGTTTCCATGCAACTCATCAAGTTGTAATGACTACTATCCCAACCTGAGCCTTGTGAATTCTAGGTAGTTTTCAACAAGGAGAACTTGTTGAAAGACGGAGCAAGGGATTCCTGCTTTGCATTGTGTCTTGGTGTGAGGTGAGTTATTCTGGCTCGCAAAGGGTGTATTTTTGGTTTAGTAAAGGTAAAGGTAAAGGTTCCCCTCACACATACATACTAGTCGTTGCCGACTCTAGAGGGCGGGGCTCATCTCCGTTTCAAAGCCGAAGAGCCAGTGCTGTCCGAAGACATCTCCGTGGTCATGAGGCTGGCATGACTCAATGCCAAAGGCGCACGGAACGCTGTTACCTTCCCACCAAAGGTGGTCCCTATTTTTTCTACTTGCATTTTTACGTGCTTTCGAAACTGCTAGGTTGGCAGAAGTGGGGACAAGTAACGGGAGCTCACCCCATTACACTGCAGCACTAGGGATTCGAACTGCTGAGCTGCCGACCTTTCAATCAACAAGCTCAACGTCCTAGCCCCTGAGCCACCCTATATGTGGTTTAGTATAAAGTTTTTTTTTTTTAATTTACATTTATATCCCGCCCTTCTCCGAAGACTCAGGGCAGCTTACAGTGTATAAGGCAATAGTCTCATTCTATTTGTATATTTACAAAGTCAACTTATTGCCCCCCCAACAATCTGGGTCCTCATTTTACCTACCTTATAAAGGATGGAAGGCTGAGTCAACCTCGGGCCGGGCTTGAACCTGCAGTAATTGCAGGCTGCTGTGTTCTGATAACAGGCTTCTAACAGCCTGAGCTATTACGGCCCATAAAGTCTAAATTTATTTAGTTTTCACCCATCTTTATTACTTTATAAGTAATTTATAAGCCACAGTGGCACAGGGATTAAAGCAGGGGTGAAATCTACTTACCTTCCTTACTGGTTTGGAAGTGCGTGTGTGTGTCACATGCGCATGCAGACCTGCGCATGCACAAAACCTTCTGCGCATGCGCAGAAGGTAAAAAACACATTACTTCCTAGTTAAAACCAGGAATGTAATGACAGCCGGGTGGGTGGGCGGAGCTTCGCTCTGCCATCGCTACTGGATCGCCGAACCACCGACTGCAGGCACTAACGGATCACCAGATCCGGTCAGAACTGGGAGCATTTCACCCCTGGGTTAGAGTGCAGTACTGCAGGCTATAACTGCTGACTGCCCCCTGTAGTTCGAATCTCACCAGGATCAAGGGTTGACTCAACCTTCCATCCTTCCGAGGTGGGTAAAATGAGGACCCAGATTGTTGGGGGCAAGTTGCTGACTCTGTAAAACCACTTAGAGAGGGGCTGGAAAGCGGTATATAAGTCTAAGTGCTATTGCTATTAAGCTGGCAAACATACATAATACTCCTTCCTCCTCCTCTTTTTCTCCCACAACCACAACCTAATGAGGTAAGTTGGGCTGAAAAAGTGTGACTGGCCCAAGTCACCTAGCTGACCCTCATGCCTGAGGAGGGACTAGAACTCACAGTCTCCTAGTTTCTAGGGCAGCATCTTAACCACTACACCAAACTGTTTCTTTCCAAATAGTCTTTTATATCAGGGCTAGTACTTGGGGATATGCTATCATTTTTTTAAAAAAATTTGCGTGTTCAGTTGGGGTGAGCCTTTGGTGGCCAAGGGGAACTGTTAGAGCAGGGGTAGTCAACCTTTTTATACCTACCGCCCACTTTTTTATCTCTGTTAGTAGTAAAATTTTCTAACCGGTTCCACAGTAATGCGCAGTGTATCGTCGTCTGTGCATGCCTCTCGCGCATCATGGATTGGGTTTTGGGGGGGGCGCCGGCTACCAGCTCTGCTTGTCTGTTACAGCTGGGTGGTGTGGGGGGAGATGCGCGAGCTATTCTGGGATGAGGCTCTTTGGTTTGCAGTCACACTATAGCGCCATTTAGTTTCCCTTACGTAACATGAACTAAACTTATGCATGGGCAATACAAATAGTATATTTTCAGAAATTTAAATTGTCACAGGGAATTTTATGAAAACCTAATGAAAATGTTTTTAAATAATGCTATGAATTTTTTTTAAAAAGTCAATTAAATTAAAAAAAAGGAAAGTGCTTTAGTATCGGACAAAACCCTTACCGCCCACCATGAAAGCTGGAACGCCCACTAGTGGGCGGTAGGGACTAGGTTGACTACCACTGTCTTAGAGTTTTGTGTGTGTGTTTTCACGTCTTAGCACTTCAGTGAGGACAGGAACCTCTGATGTTAATTTTCAGCAGTTGTAAGTGGAGCTGAGCTTAACATAACATAACAGTAACAGAGTTGGAAGGGACCTTGGAGGTCGTCTAGTCCGACCCTTTGCTACGCAGGACACCTATGCTAGGGATTTGAACCGCCGAACTGCTGACCTTTCTGATCGTCAAGCTCAGCATCTTGGCCACTGAGCCACATGCAATATAGCTCTAAGGGCTACAAAAAAAGGGGACACAGCGCAGCGGTGGTATTCAAATTTTTTTACTACTGGTTCTGTGGGCGTGATATGGCTTGGTGGGTGTGGCATGGCTTGGTGGGCGTGGCTTGGTGGATATGGCAGGGGAAGGATACTGCAAAATCTCCATTCCCTCCCCACTCCAGGGGAAGGATGCTGCAAAATCTCCATTCCCTCCCCACTCCAGGGGAAGGATGCTGCAAAATCTCCATTCCCTTCCCACTCCAGGGGAAGGGTACCATAAAATCTCCATTCCCTTCCCACTCCAGGAGAAGGATACTGCAAAATCCCCATTTCCTCCCCATCAGCTGGGACTCGGGAGGCAGAAAATAGATGGGTGCGGGGCCAGTCAGAGGTGGTATTTGCCAGTTCTCTGAACTATTCAAAATTTCTGCTACCGGTTCTCCAGAACTGGTCAGAACCTGCTAAAACCCCACCTCTGGACACAGGAGCTCATCCACCTCTGATTTCTGGTATAGGCATTAGGAGGGGTCTCATTGGCATAGGTGTGCCAATCCCATGTAAACCATTTGTGGGATGGCATGAAATTTCCTGCACTAAGCAAGGATTGTATTAGATAACCTCCAAGTCCCAACTCTCTGAATCTGGCTGTTAGAAGCAGAAATGTTGCCTGCTCTTACCTATGCTCAAGATGTACCAAACCTATTGACTGAGAAGAAAGTCTTATTGAGCTCAGTAAGACTTTTTTTTGTTTTGTTTACATTTATACCCCGCCCTTCTCCGAAGACTCAGGGCGGCTTACAGTATATAAGGCAATAGTCTCATTCTATTTGTATATTTTTTACAAAGTCAACTTATTGCCCCCCCAACAATCTGGGTCCTCATTTTACCTACCTTATAAAGGATGGAAGGCTGAGTCAACCTTGGGCCGGGCTTGAACCTGCAGTAATTGCAGGCTCTGTGTTCTTAATAACAGGCTTTACCAGCCTGAGCTAAACCGGCCCATCATCATCATAGGCTCAATCAAGCTTATCTGCATCTGGTTACATAGATGTGTCCATACAGTGTAGAGAAAGGAAATGCTTTTCCATTGCTTTTTCTTTGGGTCATTTATTTCATTTTATCCCCCACGGTCTAAAGGTTGGCCTCTCATCCATCCTCTCATCAACCCTTTGGTTGATCTTTTATGAGATCAATTACACAAACAGGAACAGACGTAGTAAGATTCGCTCCAAACTTAATAAAGTCAAGCTTGTGATCTTAGCCAATGATGTAGACTCACCTGACCTTTAAGGTGCTTAGAAGATGGACATCATGCATTGCCTAGCCAGAGGTTTCATTTGCAGCTGATGATACCCAGATTGGCCATTCTATTTTCGGGATTAAATTCCTCAGATGTGGACTTTTCATCTCCTGGAACTTCTAGCCTTCACGGACAGTGCTGGGAATTCTGGGACTTGAAAGGCAACCTGATTGGGCAAGGCTGTCTTAGTAAATCGGCTTTCCACTAGTTTTGGGTCTTGGTGTTGGCAAAGAGGAATAACGGAATAACACAGTTGGAAGGGACCTTTGAGGTCTTCTAGTCCAAACCTCTGCATAAGAAGGAGACCCTACTTATAGCATTATACACAAATGGCTGTCCTATCTCTTCTTAAAAACTTCCAATAATGGAGCACCCACAGCTTCTGAAGGCAAGCTGTTCCACTGCTTAATTGTTCTCCCTGTCAAGAAATTTCTCCTTAGTTCTAGGTTGCTTATCTCCTTGATTAGTGTCCATCCTTTGCTTCTTTTCTTGCCTTCTGGTGCTTTGGAAAATAAGTTGACCCCTCCTCTTCTTTGTGGCAGTCCCTCAAATATTGGAACACTGCTATCATGTGACCACTAGTCCTTCTTGTCACTAAACTAAAAGGTAAAGGTTTCCCTCGCACATATGTGCTAGTCGTTCCTCACTCTAGGGGGCGGTGCTCACCTCCGTTTCTAAGCCGAAGAGCCAGCGCTGTCTGATGACAATTCCATGGTCATGTGGCCGGCATGACTCAACACCAAAGGCACACAGAACACTGTTCCCTTCCCACCAAAGGTGGTCCCTATTTTTCTACTTGCATTTTTTACGTGCTTTCGAACTGCTAGGTTGGCTGAAGCTGGGACAAGTGATGGGAGCTCACCCCCGTTATGCGGCCCTAGGGAGTCGAACCGCTGAACTGCCGACCTTTCAATCGACAAGCTCAGCATCTTAGCCACTGAGCCACTGCGTCCCTTAGTCTTACTAGACTTCACATACTACTTACTTAGTCTTCACTAAACTACACATACCCAGTTCCTGGATTGAAACCAGAAGAATCTATCTGCCTGGAGAAGCAGTGAGAAAGCAGTGGTGCGATGGAAAAAAACCAATGAAAACATAATGATTTGTTAATTTTGCAGATTATAGCCTAGGTTACAAGTGACATCATACATAGCCGGATGCAGCAAGAGACAGGCTCTGGGGGTAATCTTGCTTTACTAATCCACAGTCCTCTTTCCTTTCCTTCTCCCTTCCCCCCCCCCCGTCCCCTCCCCATTTCTTTTTAATCATCCGCAGTTTGGAAAGTTAGCTCTGCATTGATGCCAAATAATTGCAGAGATAATTGGATGATGACTGTTTATCTCAGTAGAAGAAGTATTGAAAAGAAGATACTTGGTATTTATTTTTTTTTACAGCCACTTACCCCTGTAATTGTTTTCATCAACTGCTCTTTCAGGGTTCTAGAAAAGGTATTTTCTATGATGTAGATCAGAAAGGCACATGTGAGTTCCCAGGCTACGTGCAGTCCTTGATTTCTCTATTATGGATTATTTAAAAACAAATCTGATATGGAAATTGCAAAATCTTGACTTGGAAAGAGACCATAGTGTAGAGAAGAGCAACAAAGATGATTAGGGGACTGGAAGCTAAAACATATGAAAAATGTGTTGGAGGAATAAGGGAAAAAATGAAAAAAAACGAATATTAGGACAGGGATGGTAGGCACGGAGGTGCACTTATGCACGCCCCTTTACAGACCTTTTGGGGGTTTGGGGAAGAAACTGCAGAGTCAGGTAGTGCATTCCAGGCACTGACCACTCTGTTACTGAAGTCATATTTTCTGCAGTCAAGTTTGGAGTGGTTTATCTTGAGTTTGTATCTATTATTTGCTTGTGTATTGTTGTGGTTGAAGCTGAAGTAGTCATTGACAGGAATTGGGTCTGTCTTAGTTTAATGAAAAGGACCGCTGGTTATATGATAACACTGTTCCAATATTTGAGGGGCTGCCAAAAAGAAGAGGGGATCAACCTATTTTCCAAACCACCTGAAGGCAGGGCAAGAAGCAATGGAAGGAAACCAATCAAGGAGAGAAGCAACCTAGAACCAAGGAGACATTTCCTGACTGTTCACAAAAATTCATCAGTGGAAAGGCTTACCTCCGGAACTTGTGGGTGCTCCAACACTGGGGGTTTTGAAGAAGAGATTGGACAGGCATTTGTCTGGAATGGTATAGGTCTCCTGCTTGAGTAGGGGGTTGGACTAGAAGACCTCCAAGGTCCCTTCCAACTTTGTTATTCTGTGTTCACTTTAGTTATATGGAAATGACATAAAACCCAGCTTAATTTTTTTTTATCATTCCATCCACTACTTATTTGGAATCTAGCTCCTGACCTATCAAAGCAAAGTGAAATATACCCTCCTCACCACCCTGCGAAACATCGTGCATTCGTCTTTTACAATAAGCAGTTTTCCCCTTTCCTGATTTCTTTGGTGCACAGAGTTCTTTGCTTCTCAATCAACCAGCCTTTACCATGGTCAAAAACCAGCATCAGGAGAGTGGGATGCAAAAGAATTTTTAAAAATCATTAACATACAATACATAAAGTAATACCTATATATCTATATCTATCTCTCTATCTCTCTATCTCTCTATCTCTCTATCTCTCTATCTCTCTATCGCTCTATCGCTCTATCTCTCTATCTCTATCTCTATATCTCTTATCTCTCTATTTCTCTATCTCTCTACATTTAATCTCTCTCTCTCTCTCTCTTTACATTTAATCTATCTCTATCTCTCTATCTATCTCTATCTTTCTATTTATCTCTCTATCTATATCTCTCAATCTCTCTATCCTTCTATCCCTCTATCTCTATCTCTGTATCTCTAATCTCTCTCTCTCTCTCCGTTTAATCTCTCTCTCTCTCTATTGCTCTATCTGTCAGTCACTCTATCGCTCTCTCTATCTCTATCTCTCTATCTCTCTACATTTAATCTATATCTCTCTATCGCTCTCTCTCTCTCTCTCCATTTAATCTCTCTCTCTCTATTGCTCTATCTCTCTGTCGCTCTATTGCTCTATCACTCTCTATCTCTCTCTATTGCTCTATCACTCTCTCTCTCTCTCTCTCTCCATTTAATCTCTCTTTCCATTTGATATCTATCTATCTATCTATCTATCTATCTATCTATCTATCTATCTATCTATCTATCTATCTATCTATCTATCTATGAATGGACTTTGCAACAGACTGATGGCATTGCACAGTACCAGATGTTTGGTCCTCTTTACCATGATCATTATAGCTTTAATTGGAATCTGCTTTACTCTCTGGAATAGGACTTATCTCAACTTACTTTTAATTAGATGAAAACCTTCAGAGTCGGTTTTCACCAGATATGTGCCAATATGCTATATCCAATAAAGCTATTCTTTGAGGAACCTACCTGCCTCAGAGTTTTGCTTTCTATAGGTCTATTACTTGGAACCCTGACACAAGTTAGATTTCAGCTTCAGGGAGAAAGCTTGTCACTCTGGAAAATGGGCAATCAGAGGGATTCCTGCAAGTGGCTGCATAAATCACGGAATGTAAGATCTTATTCCTGGCACGGTGGAGAGGGAGAGGGAGACAAAAAACAGGTTCTTTCAGTTGGCTGAATTTGAGAACTATACATGCCAGAACAGCTGAGTGGAGAAGTGATGGACAGACAGCTCTGCAATGATGCTATGAAATGGTTTCTGATAGTTGTAGTGTATGCCTTATTTTATTTATTTATTTATTTATTTTGTCAAACACAACAGTATATATAAGTATAAGCATGAAATAACCATACGAATTGGATACAATCAAAGGGAACATTAGGACAGGAACGGTAGGCACCCTGGTGCTCTTATGCACGCCCCTTACAGACCTCTGAGGAATGGGGTGAGGTCAATAGTAGATAGTTTTTGGTTGAAGCTTTGGGGATTTTGGGAGGAGACCACAGAATCAGGTAGTGCATTCCAGGCATTAACAACTCTGTTAATGAAGTCATATTTTCTACAATCAAGATTGGAGCGGTTCACATTAAGTTTAAATCTATTGCTTAAATCTATTGTTTATTATCTGGGTGTCTCCAAAGCCACCTTTTGTCTTTAGCATTAGGCTGAAGCTGATAAAGAGTATCTGGCTGCATCATTTTAGGTAGCAGATTAGAGGTGGGTTTCAGCAGGTTCTGACCAGTTCTGGAGAACCGGTAGCAGAAATTTTGAGTAGTTCGGAGAACTGGTAGTAAAAATTCTGACTGACCCCGCCCCTATCTATTCTCTGCCTCCCAAGTCCCAGCTGATCGGGAGGAAATGGGGATTTTGCAGTAACCTTCCCCTGGAGTGGGGTGGGAATGGAGATTTTATAGTATCCTTCCCCTACCACTCCCACCAAGCCACACCCACCAAGCCATGCCATGCCACGCCCACCAAGCCACACCCACAGAACCAGTAGCAAAAAATTTTGAAACCCACCACTCAGTGACCTGAATATTCTGAATTTCAAGCTATAAATATCATGATTGCAGCATACTCCTAGCACTTCTAGCAAAAGCTACCCCCAAATCATGGCTTTTTGACTTTTTTTTTCCCACCTAAGTTGTGGACCAAGAAATGAAACAGATCAATTCTCCCCCTTTTTCCAGCAGGAGAATTTATCCAACGATTCCAAATGCCATTTTTCTATAACAAATATACAGCCGGAGAGCCAGTTTGGTTAAGGCGCCATTGCTAGAAAGAGAGAAGATCTGAGAGTTCAAGTCCCATTTTTGCCATAAAAAGCAGACAGGTGACTGTGGGACAGTCACTCTCTCTCAGCTCGCCTCACAAGGTTGTCATTTGTGAGGAAAACAGGAGGAGGAAAGTGTGTTAGATATGATCACCGCCTGGAATTATTTGTAAAAAATAAAGGCAGGAAGTTATGTCACTGGAGAATTTAAAGAAGAGATTGGGCAATTCTTTGCCCAGAATGGTACAGGTCTCCTCAGTGGTGAAATCTAAATTTCTTTCCTACCAGTTCTGTGGGAGTGGCTTGGTGGGGGGATTCATGTGACTGGGTGCATAGCTGTGTAACTGGGGGATCAAAAGACAGAAACTCACTAAGAATGTCCTGCTGGAGCAGGGTTGGGCTGAATGACCTCCAGATCCCTTCCAGCCCTGCATTATCCTCTGTCTAGTGCCAGGTTTGTAATTCTTCCTTCCTCTCCTTTTTCCTCCCTCCCTCCCTCCCTCCCTCTTTCTTTCTTTCTTTCTTTCTTTCTTTCTTTCTTTCTTTCTTTCTTTCTTTCTTTCTTTCTTTCTTTCTTTCTTTCTTTCTCTCTCTCTCTCTCTCTCTCTCTCTCTCTCTCTCTCTCTCTCTCAAACAAACAAACAAACCCCCCACCCCCCATTTTTGCCCGGACCCCCCATTTTTTGCCTAGCAGTCTTCAGCTTTTTTACCTTTTAAAAAATGCTTTTAAAAGAAAAAGAAAAAAAAGCTCTGACGATCGTGTGGCTCAGTTGGGCATGCGGGGCGGGGGCAGGGATTTTTTGCTACCGGTTCTCCGAACCACCCGCGGCCGTCGCTACCAGATCAGCCGATCTGGTCCGAACTGGGAGCATTTCACCCCTAGGTCTCCCTGCTTGAGCAGGGGGTTGGGCTAGAAGACCCCCAAGGTCCCTTCCAACTGTTAGTCTGTTATCTTCTTTCCATGATGGCACAGGGAGAGTGGCGGAATAGGAATAGGGAGGAGTGCAGTGGGTCCAGGTGGGTCACTGCAGGGGTGACATTCACTTACCTTTCCTACCGGTTTGCCAAAGTGCGCAGGCGCGCTGTCATCTGTACATACCAAAATGTCACAAAAAAGCAATGTCATGACATCTGCGTGGGTGGGCAGAGCCCCCCCCAGCCACCGCTACCAGTTCGCCCGAGCCGGATAGAATCAGCTGGATTTTATCCCTGGGTCACTGCACATGGGAAAAAAAGTTACCCTAGGGCAGGGCTCTCCAACCTTGGTCCCTTTAAGACTTGTGGACTTCAACTCCCAGAGTTCCTCAGCCAGCTTTGCTTAAAGGTCTTAAAGGGACCGAGGTTGGAGACCGCTGTCCTAGGGGAAGTAGCTGAAGGAGTGAGTGGAGTCCTCAAAGCATGGACAAGCTCAAGGGCTTCAACATGGCCTGAAGCACTTTAACTTTTAGGTGAGCATTTGATAGGTGAATGTAGGAACAGGCACCTTACAGGTGAACCAACTACTTGAAGTCTTCATTTTCCTGATAATTTATTTGGGTTGTCATTTGCTTAGCAAACTTATATCCTAACTCTCAAGACATCAAACATTCATGCTAAACAAAGTTAGCAATATACACGGTGTGTGTGTGTGTGTGTTTGTATACACACACACACACACACACACACACACAGTAAAGGTTTCCCTCGCACATATGTGCTAGTCATTCCCGACTCTAGGGGGGCGGTGCTCATCTCCGTTTCAAAGCCAAAGCGCCAGCACTGTCCAAAGACGTCTCCGTGGTCATGTGGCCGGCATAACTAAATGCCAAAGGCGCACGGAACGCTATTCCCTTCCCACCAAAGGTGGACCCTATTTTTCTACTTGCCTATTTTATGTGCTTTCGAACCACTAGGTTGGCAGAAGCTGGGACAAGTAACGGGAGCTCACCCCATTACATGACACTAGGGATTCGAACCACTGAACTGCCGACTTTTTGATCAACAAGCTCAGCATCTTAGCCACTGAGCCACTGTGTCCCTATAATACACACACACACACACACACACACACAAGTTAAAATCAATTAACTAAAATAGTCACCACAGCTATCATTCATTCTAAATGCATCACCCTCCCCAACACCCTTGAGAACTGCAGCTGAAACAGCCTTGTAAATTGGTCCTTATTTCAGAAAAGGGAACAAAAGCAGATTGCAAAATTTATGTGTGCCAATTGACATGCATAGAGTAGATACAGAAGTAAGTTTTATAATTCAAATACTCTGGGGTCCTTGGTGTATTTGTATAATTCATACACGAATGCAGAACAGCACACCGATTATGAGCAATTGACTTGGGTGCTTATAGCTTAATCTATTGACTAAGGGAAGTGCAACCCAGTAAATTACTTCCCAACTGCTAAATAGCAATGGACAAATCCATACTCCTTACTCTTCCTTTTTAGAGTTCTTTATCTTTCACTCAAATTGAAACCTAATTGTTTCTCACATGCAGGCCTGCTATCATTGAAGCAAGACACAGGATCACCTTTTCTCCTTACACGTTCACCCCAGTAGAGTACTTAATTTATTTTCTCTGCTGATACTCTGGTTGTTGAACCCAAAGGTGTTTTTTCAAGAGGCAACTGGACTTTCTGGTTTTTCTTTGAAGGCGTTTCACTTCTGATCTAAAAAGGAGAAACAAAACAACCACTCCATAAACGCGTGGCACAACATAGGAGAACAAACTCACCAGGACAAGATTCAGCATCCATCTGCATTTAAAAGACAAAGGCCACTCTTTTGAAGATGGCAAAGTCCACATTTTGGACAGAGAGGAGAGCTGGTTTGAAAGGGGGGGAGGAGGTCAAAGAGCCCATCTATGTCAAAATTGAACAGCCGCCTCTCAACAGAGGAGGAGAGATACAACATCATCTATCTCCAGTCTACAACACAGTCCTTTCAACAGTTCCAAGAAGGCTCCACACCAATTTGCACTAAGCAGGTGACCCTGACAACACAGTTAAACCTCCAGGTGGCCTCAAGGACTCTCTAAAAGAATGCAAATGACCAGCTGTTTGCAAGGAGTATAAATCTTTCCATTCCCTACCATGCAATCAGAGCTGAAGAAGCTTCTTGGATGAGAAGTGAAACATCTTCAAAGAAAAACACCTATTGAAAACACCTTTGAGACAACCATGACCTGGATGACAGAGAATCACCATAGAAATTTGCTATTGTTGAACCTTTCCAGGGCTAAGTGTAGGAGTTTGCATGTGAGAAGCAATTAGGTTTCAATTTGAATTAAAGATAAAGAACTCTAAAAAGGAAGAGTAAGGCGTATGGATTTGTCTATTGATATTTAACAGTTGAGCAATAATTTACTGGGTTTGCACCTTCCTTATTCAATAGATTAAGATCCTTTTCTGGCAACCATTCCAGGTGTAACAATGTTCACCTAGTCAGCAAGGAATCCGATTCCTAATTTGTGTAAAGCAATTGTGGTTACTTGGTTATCACTGCCTCATGCCCTGCTCTTATTTATGAGCCAATGACCCCAGGATGCTCCTGATGAGATTTTGATGCCCTTCTCTTGCCTTGCAGTGCTCCCAATTTTGTTGCATTTGCAACAACTGCCTCCAGTCAAGCAGAGGACACTTTGATGTGGATTTATCTGATCTTTTTCCCATACTGGATTGAAATATTGCTTGGGCAGGAAAGTAGACTGTCCCCATTCTTGATCTCTGCCTCCGTTCTCCTTTTTAGCACTTGTAGTTCTCTGGCATGACATTGAGACAACAGATAACCAAACCCAAGGTGTTTATATATTTGACCCCTGCCTTTGGACAGTGTTGAATAGAATGGAATAGAAGGGAATGGGAATGGGAATGGGAACGGGAACGGGAACAGGAACAGGAATAGGAATAGGAATAGGAATGGGATAACAGAGTTGGAAGGGACCTTGGAATCCAACCCCCTGCTTAGGCAGGAAACCCTACACCACTTCAGACAAATGGTTGTCTAATCTCTTCTTAAAACTTCCAGTGTTGGAGTATTTACAGCTTCTGGAGGCAAATTGTTCCACTGATTAATTATTCTAACTGTCAGGAAATTTCTCCTTAGTTCTAGCTTGCTTCTCTCCTTGATTAGTTTCCACCCATTGCTTCTTGTCCTGCCTTCACGTGCTTTGGAGAATAGCTTGACTGCCTCTTCTTTGGGGCAGCCCCTGAGATATTGGAACCCTGGTATCCTGTCTCCCCTCGTCCTTCTTTTCATTAAACTAGACATACCCAGTTTCAGCAACCGTTCTTCATATGTTTTAGCCTCCAGTCCCCTAATCATCTTTGTTGCTCTTCTCTGCACTCTTTCTAGAGTCTCCACATCTCTGGATGTTGGAAGAAGAAGGAAAACGTTCCTTTCACATCAAAATGGATGCATTAAGCCCATGTCACTAATGGACTGGAAATAAGAGGAAGACAAACTTCAAGGGAAAGTGACTGAAGAGAGAGATTGGCCCAGCATGTTTGCATGCTGCAGTGAAAAGAAAGCTGTGTAGCCAAATATTCTGTCTTTTATTTTAAGTTGATTATTCTAGTGAATTTGTTTGAATCGGACCCCATGCGTTTTGTTAAGGATAATCTCTCTCTCTCTCCTTCCTAGTGTGATCTCAACTGATCAAGCATCCATAGAAGAAGGCAATCAAATCAGTCTTTGATTTTGTACCAATTTTCCTTTCGCAGGGTGACAGCACAATAAGGCAGATGTTATGTAGAGAGTTTCCCAGACCATAATCAATAATTATGTCAGGTTACAGGAGGTTCAGAGTGTTGCTAATATGGCCCCGGGGGGATCATTAGAATGATAAGTGGTTCATCAGTGCCTACCTGAGCTAGAAATGTTATGGCTACCCATCCATGGCTGCTAAGCGATGTATGGCACGGAGAACTCCAACAAAGACACTTGGCATGGGCAGGAGAATGGCACTATCTCTGTAGCTAAGGAATTCAAAGCAGATATCACAACTTTCTACTATTGACCTCACCCCATTCCTAAGAGGACCATAAGGGGCGTGCATAAGTGCACAAACGTGCCTACCGTTCCTGTCCTATTGTTTTTCTTTTCTTCTTCCTATATATATATATATGCTTATACCTCCTAATATTTACTCATATATATGTTTATATACTATATAATCCTTTTTATATGATGTTGTGACAAAAATAAATAAATAAATAAATAAATAAATAAACAAACAAACAAACAAACTAACTAACTTGGCATCTACCCAGATGCAGGGGTGAAATGCTCTCGGTTCAGACCGGATCACCCAATCCGGTAGCAATGGCAGCGGGTGATTCGGAGAACTGGTAGCAAAAATCCCTGCCCCCCACCCCCATGCCTAGCTGAGCCACGCAATAATCAGAGTTGTTGTTTTTTTTTACTTTTAAAAGCATTTTTTCTACAAAAATGCTTCAGCCGAAAAAATGCTTTTAAAAGGCTCTGGTGATCCCAGCTGAGCTGCACGATCATCAGCGGCCTTTTTTTTTTAACTTTTAAAAGCATTTTTTACAACCTTTTCGGGCAAAATACTGCAAAATCCCCATTCCCACCCCACTCTGGGTCCACCCAGAGGTGGTATTTGCCTGTTCTCCGCGCTACTCAAAATCTCTGCTACCGGTTCTCCAGAACTCGTCAGAACCTGCTGGATTTCACCCCTGGGTTATGGGGGCGGGAGGGGGGGAAGGGAGACAACCAAGTTCGCTCTACCATGTAGTGTGAATGAACCAATTCCCACATCTACTCTTCAGCGCACAGCATGGTTTCACATCTGCAGCGGTGACATTTTGTGTCTCCTTGAGCTACCTCTGGCTCCACCTTCCCACCCGTCATTTGTCCTTGGTCAGTGGTACCTTCCCGCTTGCAAGATAAACCCCTTCCAATGTCAGCTACTCTTCCTTGTTAATTTGTTTTGCTGCGCATGTCATAGTCTGATGTGTAATTAGAAGTCCTGAAGCTTTCTCATGCTTTAATTGCCCTGACAGGGGCCATAGCATATCCGCTTGTTAATTAGTAAACCACAATCTCCCAGGGACTCATTGAGAGCTGTCTTAATTGTATTTCAGCTGGAACTAAGGGATAATTACCCTTCAATACTTTGGCTGCTTTTTAATCTGTTTTTTTTAAAAAAAGAAAGAAATAGGGCTTTTCTTTCTTTTCTTTTCTTTTCTTTTTTAAACTATATTTTGTCTCCTCTTCTTGTGTATTCCTTTACTGTTTCTTTTGTCAACCAGGCCACAAGCTGTTTCCCCCCCCCCCCAATTCTTCTTTTCAGGATTTGCTTTTATATTATAGAAAAGAGAAATTGGAAAGGACAGTTTGGAAAAAAATAACATGTATCTACTTGGAGGCGCTGCTGAAGGCTTCGCTGGAGGGATAGAACACCTTGGCTTACATGAAAAATGAACCTTGGTCTGGTTACGGCAGGAGCCAGCAAGCTGTGGCCCTCCAATCATTTTTTCTGTGGCCCCTGGAGGAATGTTCTACTACCCCAGGATTGCTGAAAATTGGCAATGTGGTTTTTCTGCAGTGATGAAGTGAAGAATGCAGTGTAGGTAGGTAGGTAGGTAGGAAGGAAGGAAGGGAGGGAAGGAGGGAGGGAGGGAGGAAGGAAAGGAAGGAGAAAACTCGGGAGGGAGGGAAGGAGGAAGGAAGAAAGGGAGGGAGGAAAGAAGGAAAGAAGGAAGAAAACTAGGGAGGGAGGGAGAAAGGAGGAGGAGGGAGGAAGGAAGGAAAAACTAGGTAGGTAGGAAGGAAGGAGGGAGGAGGGAGGAAAGGAGGGAGAAAACTAGGTAAGTAGGTAGGTAGGTAGGAAGGGAGGGAGGGAGGAAGGGAGGGAGGGAGGGAGAAAACTAGGTAGATAGGGAGGGAGGGAGGAAAGGTGGGAGAAAGCTAGGAAGGAAGGAAGGAAGGAAGGAAGGAAGGAAAGAAGGAAGGAAGGAAGGAAGGAAGGAAAAGAAGCTACTTAGCTCCTGTATTTGGTGATGTGGGCATAGAGCAGCAGACTGTAGGAATCCAGTTTCCCACAACAGATATACTACCCATATTTCCCCCAAAATAAGACCGGGTCTTATATTAATTTTTGCTCCAAAAGTCACATTAGGGCTTATTTTCTGGTTAGACTTATTCTGGGGGGAAATTCTGTACTAAATGTATCTGTTTGGCTTAACTGGGGCTTATTTTGGGCTGGCAGTGGTAGGGCTTATATTACAAGCATGCTGAAAAAAATCATGCCAGGGTCTTATTTTGGGTGAAACAGGATATATACATTGTAAGACATACAAGTGAATTCATTAAGGTTGCTCCTGGGCTATCAAAATGATTATATTATGAAACTGCATATTATGTGTGTTTTTATATCTATATCTATATATCTATAACTATCTATATCTATCTATATCTATGTGTGTGTGTGTGTGTGTGAGAGAGAGAGAGAGAGAGAGAGAGAGAAAGAGAAAGAGAGAGAGAGAGAGAGAAGAAGAAGAAGAATAAAAGAATAAAAATACAATGAAAGGGATGATAGGCACGTTAGTGCACTTATGCATCCCACCTTCACCGACCACTTAAGTATGATATAAGGTCCACGGAAGTCAATTTGTGATCGAAACTGTGAAAATTTGTAGCTGAAACAACTGAAACAGGTAGAACGTTCCACTCCATTTGACAACTCTACTATAGAAATCATATTTTTTTTACAGTCAAGTTTAGAACGATTTGCATTGAGTTTAAAGTGGTTGATAGCGTGCGTATTATTGCAATTAAAACAGGAAACGTCCTTGACAGATAAAACATACCACGCATAATTTTGTATGCAATACCTAGGTCTGACACATATGTGTTTTGGAATACAAACTGTTCTTTGTTGGAAATTTTCGTATCCAAGCCTTGCCAAAATATCACCTTTTTGTGTTGAGTTGTGCTTGTGACATGGCAACAATATGCTCTTCCCCAAGCTTCCCTAGGGTATATCACTGAAAGTTAGTTAAAGACATCAAGGTGTTTGGTTAAAGACATCAAAGTGTTTACCTGCTTTTTATCTCCTGAGCCCTACCCCAGGCATTCACCCTGTAGAAAGGGGAAGGTTTGGATTTTAGCAATTGCAATAACACTTAGACTTACATACCACTTCATAGTGCTTTACGGCAGGGGTGAAATGTAAAATTTGTTACTACCAGTTTTGTGGGCGTGGCTTGGTGAGGAGGTAATGTGACTGGGTGGGCGTGGCCAACTTCTTTTTTTTTACTTTTAAAAGCATTTTTTCGACAACCTCTTCAGCCGAAGAGGTTGTAAATACATGCTTTTAAAAGCCTCTGATGATCAGGCAACTCAGCTGGGATCGCCAGAAGAGCCTTTTAAAAGCATTTTTTAACAACCTCTTTCGCCGAAGAGGTTGTAGAAAAAATGCTTTTAAAAGGTTCTGACGATCCCAGCTGAGCGGCGCAATCATCAGAGGCTTTTTTTTTTACTTTTAAAAGCATTTTTTCGACAACCTCTTCAGCCGAAGAGGTTGTAAATACATGCTTTTAAAAGCCTCTGATGATCAGGCAACTCAGCTGGGATCGCCAGAAGAGCCTTTTAAAAGCATTTTTTTTTACAACCTCTTTCGCCAAAGAGGTTGTAGAAAAAATGCTTTTAAAAGGTTCTGACGATCCCAGTTGAGCGGCGCAATCATCAGAGGCTTTTTTTACTTTTAAAAGATGCCGACAACCTCTTCAGTCAAGAGGTTGTAAATACATGCTTTTAAAAGCCTCTGACGATCAGGCAACTCAGCTGAGATCGCAAGAGCCTTTTAAATGCATTTTTTACAACCGCTTCAGCCGAAGAGGTTATAGAAAAAAATGCTTTTAAAGGCTCTCACAATCCCAGCTGAGCCGCACAATCATCAGAGGCTTTTTTTTATTTTTAAAAGCATTTTTTCGACAACCTCTTCAGCCGAAGAGGTTGTAAATACATGCTTTTAAAAGCCTCTGATGATCAGGCAACTCAGCTGGGATCGCCAGAAGAGCCTTTTAAAAGCATTTTTTTTACAACCTCTTTCGCCGAAGAGGTTGTAGAAAAAATGCTTTTAAAAGGTTCTGACGATCCCAGTTGAGCGGCGCAATCATCAGAGGCTTTTTTTTTACTTTTAAAAGCATTTTTTCAGCTGAAGAAAAAATGCTTTTAAAAGTAAAAAAAAAAAAACTTCTGATGATCCTGCAGCTCAGCTGGGCATGGGGGGGCGGGCAGGGATGTTTGCTACCGGTTCTCCGACCACCTGCCGTCATCGCTACCAGATCAGGTGATCAGGTCCAAACCGGGAGTATTTCACCCCTGCTTTACAGCACTAAGCAGTTTACAAGAATCAGCATATTGCTTTCAACAATCTGGATCCTCATTTTACTTGACCTCGGAAGGATAGAAGGCTCAATCAACCTTAAGCCGTCAGAATCGAATGGCTGACAGTCAGCAGAATTAGCCTGCAATACTGCATCCTTACCTGCGCCGGCCACAGCTCTTTTTCCCCAGATATGCCTGCCTGCTAAATCTCAGAGTGTTTTATGGGACATCCTTGAATTGGGTCTGCTCAGTCAGAAACTGGTGAATCTGTTGTCAAGAACGCTTTAGACCAGATTCCTGCAGGAAGCAAGGCCAGACTTGGTAGCCCTAATTGTCCATTCTACATAGGAGCCCTGACGATGCAGTGGTTAGAATGTGGTATTGCAAGCTAACTCTACCCACAGCCAGGAGTTCGATCCTGCTGGGCTCAAAGTTGACTCAACTTTCCATCCTTCCAAGGTCGGCAAAATGGGGACCCAGATTGTTGGCGGCAATATACTGACTCTTGTCAACCATCCAGAAAGTGCCGTAAAGCAGGGGTATCCAACCTTGGCAACTTTAAGACTTGCGGACTTCAACTCCCAGAATTCCTCAGCCAGCAAAGGGAGTTTGCTGGCTGAGGTATTCTGGGAGTTGAAGTCCACAAGTCTTAAAGTTGCCAAGGTTGGAGACCCCTGCCATAAAGCACTATGGGGTGGTATATAAATCTAAGTGCTATTGCTATTACTCTACAATTTCAAACTAGCCTATAGTTTGAAATGTAACATTGTCTGCTAAAACGTGTTGTAGTAAATCAGTATGTTGTGACCCAGGCCCAAGTAGGTAGTAGGAAACTCAGTCAGTGAAAAAAGAAACAAACTTGATTCGAACAGCTGAGAATTACTTCCTTCCCAGCGTAGTTCAACTAAATTAAAGCAAAGTCCTCCCAACACAAATTCCTCAGTCCAAACCCAAACCTTGGTTCAGTTAGGCAAACTGCCAAACCCCTTTCTTGGCAAACTTTTCAGAAGTCACAGATAAATGCAAGAAGATGAAGCTATCAACGTTGTTTTCCGGCAAAGCTGAAACGCCAGTGCTGGTCTGTTTTAAGCCTTATGGGAGGAGCCAAACATCTCTTGGCCCTACTCCCGAGTTGTCCTTTTTGCTTGAGCTGCTCTTGCCTTCTGGCAGCTCTTCTCATGCGTGCATTAGGAACAGGCTTCTCCTGTTCCTCTGCCTCACTGCTATCAGTCTCTGGAGGCTCTGGAGTCCGCACCTCACTCCCCGATGGCCTTGGCCCCACCTCAGCTTCATTGCTGTCCGACTCCATTGCCAGCTCCACAGGCTGCTGGTGGACCACAACACAGTACTTGAAGAAGATCCCAAAAGCTAAGTAGCAGCTCCTTAGAAAATCTTCTTTCAGATTGAGTTCACACATTGCATGATGCCTACTCATGAATCCTTCATAATATTTTAGTTTGCTTTTGTCTTTGTGGGTTGGGTGAACTCCACAGTGGAGTTCACCCAACAACAGGGTGTTGTTCACAGGGTGTAAGGTTCACACCTTACAACAGGGAAACAACCAGCAACATTTCGGATGCTGCTAATCTACAGCAATTGGACTACATCTGGAATCCACAACTGGGCCCACTGCTGGCTTGGGAGAAGACAACCCATTGTGGTTTACTCTGTAAATCTTTGTTAACCTGTGTCTCACTATAATGTGTGGGTTGGTGCTCTGTCATCGGTCATGCCAGAAACTAGTAAACAGGCAGGTGCTTCAAGGGAGATGTTTTTCTTCCTTGTTTTATCTCTAACTAAATCGTTGAGGAAATATTTCATTTAATTGAACTATTTCCCAACACAGAAGCAGCTCTTCAGCTCCAGCTGAGCATCAACAAATGCAATTTGCAACAGACAAGGAGGGAGCAGCTGCAAGGCTTTTCTAAGTACTTGGCTTCCAAGGAAGCAAGGGAATTGAGCTTTCAGATTTTTCAAGAGATTTCTGATTCCAAAACTACCAATTATGGATTGTTGTTTTTACCTTGTGGCAACTTTGATCCATCAACAAAATGTTTACTGCATGCTGGGGGGGGTTTTTTTTGGATATGTTCCCTGGTGAAGGATAGAACCATAACTGGCGTTAGCATCTGGAGCATTTATAGCAGGGGTGTCAAACTCTTGGCCCCGCAGGCTGGATGTGTCATGCGCTGGCCAGCCCCTCCCCATTTTAGTGAAGGGGGGTGACAAGTTGCGATAGGTGAAGTGACGATAACATGTCATTGTGAGTTTGACACCCCTGATTTATAGGAAACCTAGCATTCCTGTTTTTATGGGAGGTGGTTATTCCAAAATCTTTTATCCTTTAGAGCAGGGCTCTCCAACCTTGGTAACTTTAAGACTTGTGGACTTCAACTCCCAGAATTCCTCAGCCAGCAAACTCCCAGTTGGAGATTGCTTTAGAGTTGCCTCATTTGGAGACCCCTGCTTTAGTGATTCTAGGGATGTGGTGTTCCAACATCTTTATTCCTGGGAGATGGGGTGAAGAGATGCTGCCTAGGGAACTATTCAGTGATGGGATTCAGCCAGTTCGCACCACTTCGGGAGAACCAGTTGTTAACTTTCTGAGCAGTTTGGTGAACTGCTGTTGAAAGAAATCATTAGGGCAGAGAACCCGGTTGTTAAATTATTTGAATCCCACCACTGGAACAATCAGATAGGAGACAGCAATGCCCCAGTGCTGGGTTTCAAATTTTTTTACTACCGGTTCTGTGGGTGTGGCTTGGTGGGCATGGCTCGGTGGGTATGACATGGGAACGATACTGCAAAATCCCCATTCCCTCCCCACTCTGGGGCCAGCCAGAGGTGGTATTTGGTGGTTCTCTGAACTACTCAAAATTTCCACTACAGATTCTCCAGACCTTTCAGAATTGCTGGATTTCACCCCTGAATGAAGCCAGCCAGTTGTGTGACTCAGGGCCTGGTTACTTGAGGGAACACCTGTCTCCCATAGCATCTGCCTTGCCGATTCAATTTTGCAAGGTTGGCGCCTTCTAGGTTCCCTTCGATTAAACGATGTCAATCTATTGGGACTCAGGAGCGTGGCTTCCCTATAGCATCTTCCCTGTCCTCTGGAGCAAAGTTTCCCCTGAAATTGGGATGACTCCCTCTCTGTTGTTGCTTAGAAGATCCTGAAGATCTGGCACTTCCCCCAGGCCTTCAGTGATCCCTTTGCTTCATTGCACCTGCCATTTTTTATTTTATTTTATTTTCTGTCCATCTGATTTTATTATCATTTTCTTTGATTGTGGTGGGGTCCCTAGAGTCACTGAGGATTGGGCAGCGTGCAAGATTAATAAATTATTATGGTTGGCTGCATCAGCAGCCAAATGTTTAGACTGGATTTTAACCACCTTTTGTGTCTTTCCCAAGGGCGAGTGACTAGGCAGATGTTGTTGTTTGAAGGTGTGAAAAGTATTGCCATATCATTAATCAAGAAACCGAGTTCTATAAACAATAGCTTAGCCCAATGTATGAACTCAGTCAAAAATCCCTCTAGTTCAGCATGATTGATTTGAAAATTGCGCACCTGGTGAGGTATGATGGTAGGATACTTAGATGACAGAATAACAGAATTGGAAGAGACCTTGAGGTCTTCTGAACTAACCTCTTGCTCAAACAGGAGACCCTCTGCCATTCCAGACAAGTGACTGTCCAGTCTCTTCTTAAAAGCCTCCAGTGTTAGATAATCCACAACTTCTGAAGGCAAGCGTCCCACTGGTGAATTGTTCTCACTGTTAGAAAACTTTAGGTTGCTTCTCTCCTTGTTTAGTTTCCATCCATTATTTCTTGTCTTCGCTTCAGGTGCTTTGGAAAATAGGTTGTCCCCCCCCCTCGTCTTTGTGGCAGCCCTTCAAATACTGGAACATACTTGTCAGGCCACCCCAGTGCTTCTTTTCACTGGACTAGACAAACCCAATGCCTGCAACCATTCTTCATCTGTTTTAGCCATCCAGCTCAGAGAAATTCAGCAGGTTCTGGCCAGTTCTGGAGAACCGGTAGTGGAAATTTTGAGTAGTTCCGAGAACCGGTAAATACCACCCCTGGCTGGCCCCACCCCATCTATTAACTGCCTCCCAAATCCCCCAGTTGGTCGGGAGGAAATGGAGATTTTGCAGTATCCTTCCCCTGGAGTGGGGTGGGAATGGAGATTTTACAGTATCCTTCCCCTGCCACGCCCACCAAGCCACGCCCACAGAACCGGTAGTAAAATAATTTGGATTTCACCACTGGCTTCATTCATTTCACAGCAGATTCATCCCGCAATTGCTTACAAAGACAGCCCCGTGGTCTCCTTTGTTTGAACCCTGCAGCAGAACCTCAACCTATGCCCGTGCCATGACAAAGGTTCAGTTTTCCAATTCAGAATCCTTCTCTGCTCTTTCTACCAAGACCCACCAGAGCGTTTCAGTCCATCTAGAGGTGACAAGAAAAAGAGATGCCGTGAAATGTCATATTTGATGGCTGTCACAGAGCATGTGCCTCTAGCCCAGTGTGGCATAAGGCATCAAGTGAAGGATGGAGAACCCCTGCTGCTGTCAGAACATAGCAATTTTATTTTTCCCCCTCCTCCCTGCTAACTTCTGTGACTCATTCCTCTAATGGATATGCAGGTGAATAACAGCTTTCACCGCTGGGCTGTTAAATTCTAGAGCAGAAATGAATCGGCCCCTTAAAGACATTTCAAAAATTCTTTGCTGCAGATTTAGATGTTGAATTGAAGAATCGGTAACTGGTGACAGGTTGTTGTTTTTTTTTAAAGCATTTCAAAAACCAATGCTATGTAATTCATATATTCCAGTATTAACAGCTTGCATTTTATAACTAATGTTTATCTGTCTGCAGAAACTGTCTTCCTTTGAACAAGGTAGAAAATGATTTCTTTTTTTCAAAACGGCGCAATAGAAGAGGTTTTTACCAGTAACAGAATAGCAGAGCTGGAGGTCTTCTAGGCCAACTCTGTCCTCAAGCAAGAAACCCTATACCATAGTGTATAATAGAAGTAGTAGTACCTATGTAGAAGTACTTAGGATTAGGTACTTAGTAACCAGACTGTAACCGTGGCTCAGTGGCTAAGATGCTGAGCTTGTTGATCGAAAGGTCGGCAGTTCAGTGGTTCGAATCCCTAGTGCCGCATAACAGGGTGAGCTCCCGTTACTTGTCCCAGCTTCTGCCAACCTAGCAGTTCGAAAGTACGTGAAAAAAGGCAAGTAGAAAAATAGGAGCCACCTTTGGTGGGAAGGTAACAGCGTTCTGTGTGCCTTTGGCATTTAGTTATGCCAGTCACATGACCACTGAGACATTTTCGGACTGCGCTTGCTCTTCAGCTTTGAAACGGAGATGAGCACCGCCCTCTAGAGTCGGGAATGACTATCACATATGTGCAAGGGGAACCTTTACCTAACCGGACTGGGTACATATACTGTTAATTGCATTTAGAGGGGGAAAAAAACATTCTGTACTTTTCTTTCCTTCCACACTATTTCTCTGCAGTTTTATTCTCAGAACAATCTCGTAATGTAAATTCAACTGAGTAATATATATCTGGTACACATAATATGTAAAGCCACTGGGTGATTGGCTTGGTTTTAATTCAGTCTGCTGCATGAGCACAGACAAGATGGTTTATGAACCAAGATTTATAGCTTAGATAATGACCAAATAGAGATTAAAACCAAGTTTTTATTGACCCAGACCGGCATTCAAACTTATGTCACACAGTCAGTGTTCAAATGATCTAATAACTAATTAGCTAACTTTAACTTTGACTTATTCCATTATCCTAATTATCAATTTGAAGCAGAGAGGCCAAGGTTCAAATTACTATTAAGGCATAAGGGGCATGCATAAGAGCATAAGCGTGCCTACCGTTCCTGTCCTATTGTTCCCTTTCGTTATATCCAATTCATATAGTTATTACATACTCATGCTTATATATATGCTTATATGTTGTATAGTTATTTCATGCTTATGCTTATATATACTGTGTGACAAAATAAATAAATAAAAATAAAATAAATAAAGTATAGAGTTTTCTTAGTGTCTCTCTTAGGATTGCTATTCTTATCTGTGGGGATGACATTAAGAGAGATCCATCTCTATATTTGCTATTTTGTGTTCCCAGAAAAAAGATGGATTATAAATGTCAAATTCTAGTTTGGGTTTAGAATGGTTTATAAAATTACTCCTTCACCAGTTTATATCTTATATATCTCTCTGTCTGTCTGTCTGTCTGTCTGTCTGTCTGTCTGTCTGTCTGTCTATTATCTATCTATCTATCTATCTATCTATCTATCTATCTATCTATCTATCTATCTATCTATCTATCTATCTATCTATCTATCCAGTGGTGGGATTCAAATAATTTAACAACCGGTTCTCTCCCCTAATGATTTCTTCCAACAACCAGTTCACCACACTGCTCAGAAAGTTAACAACCGGTTCTCCTGAAGTGGTGCGAACTGGCTGAATCCCACCACTGTATCTATCTATCTATCATCAAATCTATCTATCTTCTGTCCATTGTCTGTCTGTCTGTCTGTCTATTATCTATCTATCTATCTATCTATCTATCTATCTATCTATCTATCTATCTATCTATCTATCTATCATCTAATCTATTTATCTTCTGTCTATTGTCTGTCTGTGTCTGTCTGTCTATTATCTATCTATCTATCTATCTATCTATCTATCTATCTATCTATCTATCTATCTATCTATCTATCTATCTATCACACTATCCATAGAAAACAACATAGCAAATGAATGCAGGAGTGACAACTGATGAAAAATTTTAGTGATCGTGTATGTGTGTGTGTGTACACGCGCATGTATATACATATGTGTGTGTATGTATGTATGTGTGCATGTATGTATATTTATATACACTCACATACATATGCATACATAACTAAATTTTTCCATCAGTTGTCACTCCTGCATTCATTTGCTATATTTTTCTCTGTGCATTAGAAAATAAAAAAGTTACCTGTTTAAATATAAATGAGGGAGGGAGGGGGAAATAATACCTCATAATAATCACCTAGGAATTCAAAATTTCCTTTGTAGTTCGAATGCTTTTCATAGGGATGTCTATGGAAATTCTCAGTCATCCGGGGCATGGTTGTCCCAAAGGGAGCTTCTTCCAAAGGCAACTGGACTTCCTTTGTTTTTCCTTGTTTCGCTTATCGTCCAAGAAGCTTTTTCAGTTCTCAGAAGGTTCAGAACTGAAGAAAATTCTGGGATGAGAAGTTGAAACGTCTTTGAGAAAAAACAAAGAAAGTCCATTTGCCTGTTGTGACCCAGGCCCAAGTAGGTAGCAATAAACTGAGTCAGTGGAAAAACAAACAAACTTTATTTGAACTCAAAGTAAAACAAATGCCTCCCAACACAAATTCCTCAGTTCTCTTGCAAAACCTTGGTCCAATTAGGCAAACTGCCAAAGACCCTTCCTGGCAAATGTCCAGAAGCCACAAAAACAAAGACGTAGACGAAGCAGAAGAGGCAGCTACTAACGTTGTTTTCCGGCAAAGCTCAAATGCCAGTGCTGGTCTGTTTTAAGCCTTATGGGAGGGGCCAGTCATCTCTTGGCCCTACTTCCGAGTTGTCCTTTTTACTTGAGCTGCTCTTGCCTTCTGGCAGCTCTTCTCATGCATGCATTAGGAGCAGGTTCCCCCTGTTCCTCTGCCTCACTACTATCAGTCTCTGGAGGCTCTGGAGTCCGTACCTCACTTCCCGATGGCCCTGGCCTCATCTCAGCCTCCTCACTGTCCGACTCTGTTGCCAGCTCCATAGGCTGCTGACGGACTACAACATTGCCTTTGGAAGAAACCCCTTTGGAATTTGTATAGGGATCTTCCATCCCAACCTTTTGAATCTAAGGATGTTGAATTAGAAAGTGATTCAGGTGCAAGAGTAGATTGGAATAGCCATTCCTATTTCAATCTTTTCCATTCCACAACCATTCCTATTTCCATCTTTTCTCAACACCATTCGAGGGCTCCCCACCGTGATTCAATTTAAAGTGAGGTATATGGGTCAGATATGGGCCTGCACACTGCTTATCTTGATAAGCTCCTGTAAACAATAGATGGAATCCCAGTTCGCTAGCAAGGCAGTTTGTACTTTTGAAAGAGCTGCTTACGGTGTGTACGTGTGTTCGTGTGTGCAGTTGTACATTCAAATCTTCAACTCCGCTTCCAGCAGTCATGGATAAAGTTTGTGTGTCTCTGTATTGCTAAGAAGGGGATGTTTCCTTGCCAACAGCACAGGGTTCCACAGTTGTGTGTGCGTCCATGAATACCTGTGTATTAATGCAATTTATTCGGCCTTGCCATGATTACAAGGGAGAGATGCCTTTGATATTCCTGCATTTCTTGGATGGAAATTGCTGAACAATGTGTGGAGATGCTTCAATTCAGATAATTAGCCAGATAGCCAGATAGGTGATAGATAGATAGATAGATAGATAGATAGATAGATAGATAGATAGATAGATAATCAATAGATATAGATAGACAGATTGACAGACAGACAGACAGACAGACAGACAGACAGACAGACAGACAGATAGATAGATAGATAGATAGATAGATGATAAATAGATAGATAGATAGATAGATAGATAGATAGATGATAAATAGATAGATAGATAGATAGATAGATAGAGATAGATAGATAGAGATAGATAGATGATAGATGATAGATAGATAGATAGATAGATAGATAGATAGATAGATAGATAGATATAGATGGATGATAGATTATAGATTATAGATAATAGATAGATGATAGATGACGAGATAGATAGATAGATAGATAGATAGATAGATAGATAGATAGATAGATAGATAGATAGATGATAGATAGGCAGGCAGGCAGGCAGACAGACAGATAGAGATTGTCCTAGAAGCAGGAGATTTGAAAGGAGATTTCAAATAGGAGATTTTGCCTAGTTCTTTTACAAGAGTTGGGACTTGATGCAAACTCCATCTGTAACCCATTTCTTATCCTTTCCCTTTAGGGTCATCAGAATTAATCTAATTAACAAAGGCAAGTTAGCCTTCCTTTCTCCTATCCTAGGTGGAGACTTTAAAAAAAAAAGCTATTTATTGAACAGCGGGTGCTCCCTAGCTTATCACCACAGAGAGGAAATTGCAGCTCGGAGCTGTACATTTTGTGTATAATAACTTTGGCAATAAAAAGGCCTCCTCAAACAAGGCCAAGCCGGAGTGATAATGAAGCTCCTGAAAGGGCTGTAATTGCAATTTATTCTTCCAAGAGTTAAGCTTGTTAAAGGTGTGAGTGGAGGGGAAATCCCATGGAAATTGGTCACTACAAGTAAGGGTCAAGGATATGGGGGATGCTCCCATCTTCAGTGGGACAATTAGTTCAGAGTATGGGTGTCTGGGTCAAAGAAGGAAAAAGAGACCTCCACATTCTGTAGACAATTGTCAACAGGGTTGGGTTTGATTCTTCCTGTTTTGTTGTTATTAGTTGTGAAGTCGTGTCCGACCCATCGCGACCCCATGAACAACGTTCCTCCAGGTCTCCCTGTCCTCTACCATTCTCTGGAGCCCATTTAAGCTCACGCCTACTGCTTCAATGACACTATCCAGCCACCTCATTCTCTGCCGTCCCCTTCTTCTTTCCCAGCATTAGGCTCTTCTCCAGGGAGTCCTTCCTTCTCATTAGGTGGCTAAAATATCTGAGTTTCATCTTCAGGATCTGGCCTTCTAAAGAGCAGTCAGGGTTGACCTCCTCTAGGACTGACCGGTTTGATCACCTTGCAGTCCAAGGGACTCACAGGAGTCTTCTCCAGCACCAGAGTTCAAAGGCCTCAATTCTTTGGCGCTCAGCCTTTCTTATGGTCCAGCCTCACAGCCATACATTGCAACTGGGAAAACCATAGCCTTGACTATATGCACTTTTGTTGGCAGGGTGATGTATCTGCTTTTTAGTACACTGTCTAGCTTTGCCATAGCTTTCCTCCCCAGGAGCAAGCGTCTTTTAATTTCTTGGCTGCAGTCCCCATCTGCGGTGATCTTGGAGCCCAGGAAAATAAAATCTGTCACTACCTCCATTTCTTTCCCATCTATTTGCCAGGAATTGAGAGGGCCGGATCTTCCTGTTGCCATTCTTCCTGTTAGGACTTGGATTTTCAGTTTCCAATATAGGCAACAATTGGGGAATCTTTTAGGCAATCTCTCTTATAAATACTATCTGGAACCACTCTACTTCATTTCCAAGACCATGCAAAATTGGCAATAAACTACCAGCTCCTTAAGCTATTTATTAACCCAAATGAATTTCACCAAATTAAAATTTTGTTATGGGTCCATCGATTTGTTTTTTTAAAAAACCCTCCACTCAAAAACCAAGTTAAGTGTAATCTTTGGTTGTCCCAAATGTGCTTTGTCAAAAGGCAACTGGACTTTGTTTTTCCTTGGAGACGTTTTGCTTTTCATCCAAGAAGCTTCTTCAGCTCTGGTCAGAACTGAAGAAGCAACTGGATTTTCTTTGCTTTTCCTTGAAGACGTTTCACTTCTCATCCAATAAGCTTCTTCAGTTCTGACTGAATGGTGGAGGATAGAAGGATTTACATTCCTTGCTGTCATCTGGTTGTTGATCCTTCCATACGCTGCCATTCAGTCAGAACTGAAGAAGCTTCTTGGGTGAGAAGCGAAACATCTTTACAGAAAAACAAAATCCAGTTGCCTTTTGACAAAGCACCTTTGGGACAACCATGACCTGGATGACTGAATATCTTCATAGATATTTGCAATCCTTGGTATAAAAAAATGCCTCCCTTTGCCTTCCAGGCTAGGTTGAGAGTCTGAAATAAATAAATGGGTATTTGGCAGTGAAGCGTCAAGGAATCCAAAGAACCAGGGAAGGTACCAATGCAAGCAGACTGCGTCCTTGTTCAGCTTCATAATAGAATAGAACAATAGAACAATAGAATAACAGAGTTGGAAGGGGCCTTGGAGGTCTTCTAGTCCAACCCCCTGCTTAGGAAGGAAATCATACACCAGTTCAGACAAATGGTTACCCAACATCTTCTTAAAAACTTCCAGTGTTGGAGCATTCACAACTTCTGGAGGCAAGTTGTTCCACTGATTAATTGTTCTAACTGTCAGGAAATTTCTCCTTAGTTCTAAGTTGCTTCTCTCCTTGATTAGTTTCCACCCATTGCTTCTTGTCCTGCCCTCAGGTGCTTTGGAGCATGTCAGGAAATTTCTCCTTAGTTCTAAGTTGCTTCTCTCCTTGATTAGTTTCCACCCATTGCTTCTTGTCCTGCCCTCAGGTGCTTTGGAGCATGGGTGGGTTCAACTTATCTTTACTACCGGTTCGCTTGCTTCCCACGCGTGCGTTCCTGATGATGTCGGGGTCAGTGGGTGGAGCCTACCCCCGGTTTTACTACCAGTTCACAAGAACCGGTCTGAACCAGGGGCTACCCACCACTGCTTCGGAGAATAGCTTGACTCCCTCTTCTTTCTGGCAGCCCCTGAGATATTGGAACACTGCTATTATGTCACCCCTAGTCCTTCTTTTCATGAACCTAGACATACCCAGCAAATGCAGTTTACTTAATTATGAATTGTTGAATAAGCCATAATTAGTGTTTAAGGCTACATGCAAATAAAACATAAGGGTTTTCATTTTTTAAACAATACCTTATGTATTGAGAATTGAGGCATTTCTTCAATGAGGATTGAGAAATGAGGCATTTTAGAGTCAGGTCCATTTTATATCCGGTCTGGGAAAGCTAAACCAAACAATAGTCCACGTGACACACATGGACTATTGCATGTCATATGTTTGCAAAGAAGACAAAGCTGTTGCTGGGTACCCCCGAGGAAGCTTGCAAACACATGTTTTACAACTTGCCTAAAACAGCAGCGGCACAATCTTATACCTCTCTATTAAGGAAACTCCCTTTTTCCGCATTTCACCTCCCCCCCCCCAACCTCAAAAGCATCACAAAAAATCAGGGAGATCACCAGATCTGCCGTAAATGGTTCCAAGGAAACCAACGAAACAAACAAAAAAAAAAAACCCACAGAGAAATTCCGCTGAGATGGATGAAAAGCCACAAGTTAACAATGCCAGCTTGTGTAATAATCACTTCTCAAGGACGCAAAACAATATACACTCCTCAGCCCCGGATTGAGAAATGAGGCATTTTAGAGTCACGTCAGGAACACGCTGGCATCGGTGGTGCCCTCTGCTCTGCACGTTACTCCCCAAGCAAGGGCAGAGGCATTGTTATTCTGCATTAGGGTAGCTGGAGACTTTACCTGGAATTACTGATCCGCATTCATAAACATGATCATGTTAATTATCTGCCAGAGAAGCAGCTTTCATCTGCCAAGGCTCCCTTCCCCTGTGCTGGAACACTGTCTGCGTTCATTGTCTCTCCTACTCTCCAAATCTTGAGATGTTATTATTCCACATCTGGCTTTGATTAAGGGAGAAAAGAGGTTTCTGAGAATGGCGGAAGAGAGAGACACAATGAAAGTCACAGGCTAGGGATTTTATTTTTTTTAAAATGAAATAAAATAAAATGAACTTAAACAGAAGCCTGCAAACCGTAGTAGTTCTTCTCACTTCCTCTCTCTTTGCAGAGCCAGTTCTAAATGCCTATTGTCCCCTCTCAGCGTGTGTGTGTCTCTCTCTCTCTCTTTCTCTCTCTCTAGTCAGGCATTTCACTTTCCTCCTGTGGGCAAACATCCACAGCTAACATCAACAAAAGCCAGATGGGAGAATACACACACATTGCTGGATTGGCCTTGATGTTTGTCTCTCCAGATTCACAAGAACACTAGTCATTCTTGTCTTAAATGATAGTTAAATACAGTTAAATTCGTGCAGCTCATTCCGCAAAGCGTTATTCACTTCAATGGGATAGGGCGGTATGATAAGCAGAGAATGGCCTCGGAGAAACTGTGCATGTATGTATGTATGTATAAGTATGAATAGAACACATAAAGTGAATACAATTAAAGGGAACATTAGGACAGGGACGGTAAGCACGCTAGTGCTCTTATGCACACCCCTTACAGATCTCTTAGGAATGGGGTGAGGTCAGCAGTAGACAGTCTTAGATTAAATTTTTGGGAGTTTTGGGATGAGAGCACAGAGTCTGGTAGTGCATTATATATATTTATTTTTTTATAATATAAAATATTTAATATTTAATGTTTCTAATAAATATTGATATAATATAAATAATAATATAAATAATAAATATTTAATATAAAATAGTGTATTATATATATATCTGTGTATGTGTATACCAATAGATATTGCAGAAAGATCTTCAGAGTAAAGAAAGAAAGGGGACATGATCAAGAAACCATAGTGCAAAAAATGCACTAACCGTTTAAGATGATCAGCGAGTGTATTTATGCAAAGGTTTGATTGAGAGGTTTGGTTATGAAGACACTTGAATCATCAAATCAGCTTGTTGAACTGTATCCCCGGCTTCTCAATGAAACCAGTGATTCACCTGTGCTTTACACATGAGCAGAAAGGTTTCTTCCTTTGAATTGATCTTCCAAATTGGACCGACGTGATTTGTCCGATTCAGAAATCCGAGTCATAAAAATTGGAAAGTCAGAATCAAAATGACAGCTCCGATACCTTTAATGCTTTCCAGAACTTTAGTCTCTTATTATTCAAAAAACAAAAAAATAAAAAAAAAATATCAAAAGTTTTGCAGAGAAAGAATGAAAGAAAGCCTAATGTTTTTTTTTTGCTTTGCGCTTCTGTTCTCAAAACAGTCTTTGATAAATCAGAGCTCCGGCCAAACAGGTGGTTGATGAAAAGTCAAGATATGAACCGAGTGGAGGGATCAAAATCATAAATCGAATCTGTGTGCATGAGGCTACCTTTTGTATAATTCAAGTCCAGGTTTGGGGTATGGACAGATGGCCAAGCAGCTGCTCTCCTGCTTTGATATGGAAGAGAGGGAGAGAGAGAGAGAGAGAAAAGGCTCAGATGAAACAGAAAACTGAACACACGTATATATGCTTACAGAAAATGATAGCAGGCTGGAAGAGTATCTTAGAGAAATTAATAATAATTGAATAATATCAGAAACCTGGAATAAAATGGTGGTTAGTAGTATTAAATGACAAAAGAGGAAGAATCTGCTCTTTTAAAAGGTTTCCATTTAAAGCCATTTGAGTGTATCGATAGAGACATGCAGATATATCTTTGTATAAGGATAAGTGGGTTAGAAAACAAATCTGAGCAGGTGGAGAATAAATCCCTCCAGTATTCCTTTGGATTTGAAACAACAGACCCAAGCTTGAGAAGGAAATGAAGGAAAGGATTGGATTTATTTACCGCGCTGCAAGTAGAAAATGTGTGCTGGAAATACGGCTGTAAGAAAACGCCATGATTCATGGAGCAATTCTTAAAGCCAGTCCCATTGCATTCAGGGCAGTTTATATAAAATTTGTGCATGCCAATCTACTTGAGTAGGTGCCAGGTGTAGAAAAGCTGTAATTTAAATATAGTGTATTGTATGAAGAAGAAAAAAGACTAAAATCGAATCAGTATTTATTTTTCTTTACTTATATCCGTCCTTTATTATTTTTATAAATAAATCAAGCGAAACTTGACTTACCTAATACTCCTTCCCAGGGGTGAAATGTTCCCGGTTCAGACCGGATCACCTGATCCGGTAGCAATGGCGGTGGGTGGTTGGAGAACTGGTAGCAAAAATCCCTGCTCCCGCCATGCCCAGCTGAGCTGCACGATCATCAGAGGGTTTTTAAAAAACTTTTAAAAGCATTTTTTCTTCGGCCAAAAAATGCTTTTAAAAGTAAAAAAAAAAGCCTCTGATGACTGTGCAGCTCAGCTGGGATCATCAGAACCCTTTAAAAGCATTTTTTTACAACCTCTTCGGCCAAAGAGGTTGTAGAAAAAATGCTTTTAAAAGTTAAAAAAAAGTTGGCCATGCCCACCCAGTCACATTACCCCCCCAACACCAAGCCACTCCCACAGAACCATTAGTAACACATTTTACATTTCACCACTGCTCCTTCCTCCTCTCATTCTCCCCACAATAAGAACCATATTTATTTATTTATTTATTTATCGTATTTGTATACCGCCCTATCTCCCTAGGGACTCAGGGCGGTTCACAGGCAAATAAAAAGGTACATATAAATACAGAATAAAATATCAATTAAAAAACTTATTCTACACAGCCAAATAGTTAAAAAAGAACAATATAAATAATAAAACCCATTAAAACCCGTATAAATTTAAAATCTAATCCAGTCCTGCGCAGATGAATAGATATGTTTTAAGCTCGCGGTGGAAGGTTCGGAGGTCCGGAAGTTGACGAAGTCCTGGGGGGAGTTCGTTCCAGAGGGTGGGAGCCCCCACAGAGAAGGCCCTTCCCCTGGGTGTCGCCAAACGACACTGTCTAGCAGACGGCACCCTGAGGAGTCCCTCTCTGTGAGAGCGCACGGGTCGGTGAGAGGTATTCGGTAGCAGCAGGCGGTCCCGTAAATAGCCCGGCCCTAGGCCATGGAGCGATTTAAAGATAGTTACCAGAACCTTGAAGCGCACCCGGAAGGCCACAGGTAGCCAGTGCAGTCTGCGCAGGAGAGGTGTCACATGGGAGCCACGAGGTTGGTATGGGCTGAAAGAAACAGGGACTGGCCCAAAGTCACCCATCCAGCTTTCATGCCTAAGGTGGAACTAGAACTCACCATCTCTTGGGGATTGGCCCAAATTTCAAGCAACTGGTTTTGACATACCAAGGGTGGGATTTCATGCCTTTGGATATAGGCGGTGCACAACTTATATATTCGGCTAAAATGTGATGAGGAAATTTGGGGTTCAAGTGTGTTTTTTTGTGTTGTATGAGTCAGACCATCACATTGCCTGTAATATGTGGGAATGGGTAGGCATAGTATGTTATGTGTTGTGTTATCTTAAATCAGGTTCAACATGAATTGTATTGTGCAGTACAACATGTGGGGCAGCTGTCCAGGTGCTGAAACCAATTGCCTATCTCTAAGCCCTCCAGCTTCCCATCTGAAAGGTGTTTTATGTTTGAACTTTGACTGGTTGTCCTCCCCTATGAATTAGTATGTGACCCACCAGAGGCTGATAAAACCTCAAATTCCCTCCCCAAATATTTAAATGCCCAAAACATTTCATTTCATTTAACTTATGAAAAATTACTTATATTCTATCATTAAATAGAAAACAATAAGATGAAGGCAATACGTTATTGTTGTAAAATATCATGAGTTTGTCTTTCTTGGGGGGAGGGGGGCTGTATGGATTGAAGAAACTTTGCTAAAGTTGATCCTTGGGATCATGTAATTTACTGAAACCTAACCTGTCCATGGGGTCGTGATGGGTCAGACACGACTTTGCAACTAACAACAAAAAAACCTCCAGAGAACAAAACACTGGCTTTATATACCAAGTTGTGCCAAACAAATGGACCATATTACTGCTAACTAAAGGGATGACTAGAATCGGGAGTGACTAGCACATATTTATAGGGCCCCTAAAGCTAGCAGTAAAATAGTAAATATATAAATAAATAGTAAATATATTAATTATAAAATAGTAAAATATAGGAACGTGGTGGTTTAGTGGGTAAGACACTGAGCTTGTCGATCAAAAGGTCGGCAGTTCAGTGGTTCAAATCCCTAAGTCCCACGTAACGGGGTGAACTCCCATTATTTGACCCAGCTTCTGCCAACCTAGCAGCTCGAAAGCACGTAAAAAAAGCAAGTAGAAAAATAGGGACCACCTTTGGTGGGAAGGTAACAGCGCTCTGTGTGCCTTTGGCATTGAGTCATGCCGGCCACATGACCACAGAGATGTCTTTGGACAGCACTGGCTCTTCGGCTTTGAAACAGAGATGAGCAGTGCCCCCTTGAGTTGGAAATGATTAGCACATATGTGTGAGGGGAACCTTTATCTTTATAGGGCCCCAGTTCACACAATATGCTAAAACAATGGCTATAGTTCCCCAAACCTGAAGCTAATTGCCAAAAGCTGAAATCATATAAAATGTCTATCAACCTGATAAATAAAAGTATTGTTGCATTCTCATAATAAGCTAAGTTTGATTGGGTTTCCCCTTCATTTGTTTGGGATGTATGTGTGGCTTAGCATGTTGTGTGAACATGCTATGCATGTTTGACCACAGCTCTAGAAATTTGAATCAGCTTCTATTGCTAGAGTAAATTAAAATATAAAAAATATTTTTAAAATCTTAATAGAATAAAAGAAACTTAGAGACACCTAGCTTTATCATCTATATGTTGTATCGTATATTAAACATTATGTAGCAATTGCTGATTTACCAAAGTACCTTACAGTACTATATTATTATTAAATTAAAGAAAATAAGGTAATGATGGTACTTTATTGAATAAAATAAATACATTGTACAATAAATTATACATTGTAAGCCGCCCTGAGTCTTCGGAGAAGGGCGGGGTATAAATGTAAACAAAAAAAACCCAAAAAAAATATCATGAAATTGTCTTTTTAAAAAAGAGAAAGATATCACAGGAGCTAATCTAGTTAAGAAGGCCATATTTAAAATTCTAAAGATTTGCCCCTTTTAAGGAGATAGCATTGTTTTTTTTTAAAGTGCATACTGTTATTGTGCTAAGTCTACCAAAAGCTTAACAAGCCTCATTCCCATTTTTCTCTGGTTCTTGATATTTTTCTTATGTGATATTGTTCAATGCTTGCCACAATTTTGCAACACAATCTTTTGGGAAGAGGTGTCCAAGAGCTGTTGAAAGGGGATTTAAAGGTGCTACATGCAATTCACAGAATGTCAAGGCCTGCCTATTGGTAACTCTTTGTATGTCAGAATTGTTCCTAAATGCCTCAGCCAAAATCTCTCTCTACTGGTTAAAGCTTATGCCATTACCATTAAGAGCAATTCTGACATACATCAAGGTTCACTGTAGATTGACTTGCCAAGTTCCTTCACCTAAATAGAGTTGATTAGAGGTTTGGCCATTAGCAACCATTTTTTACCTCAGGAGTTGTGCAAATGATTTATATATTTTTTTAAAAAAAAACCCAGCTTTCCCTTTTAAAAGCCTTCCTTCCATCTGACATTTTTGTTTTTGACTCAGGAAAAAACCTTGAAAACTCCAGAAGTGAAAGAAAGAAGAAAATCACACACACCACACACACACACCACCCTACACAAAAGAGGCTAATGGTTGGTCTATTCAATCAGATAGCATGTTAAAACAGGTCACACAACCCAGATAATGTTATGTTTCTCTCGTCCCTATGAAGCAGTTCGGAATTCAAGGGTAGATTTTTTTAAAATGTCCTTTTTGAAGATTGCTTTTCAGCTGTCTCTTGAATAAAACACCTTACTTGGACAGGATTCAGACATTTATGAAGACAATTGTTATACTGTGCTGCTACAATTTTTTTCAGTAATAAATGAGGTTTGATATAGAAATGTGGATAAGCATATTACAAGTGTCTTCTGGAAGTATCTTCCAGAAAAGTGTCTTCCATTTAAGTGAATGCCACTGCCATGTGGGGGGGATATACAAAATATTAAAAAAAGCTTTTAGAAATTACCATTACTTTTTAAACAATAGCCACTAACTTATAGATTAGAGATAGATAGATAGATAGATAGATAGATAGATAGATAGATAGATAGATAGATAGATAGATAGATAGATAGATAGAAAGAAAGAAAGAATGAATTCTTTATTGGTCAAGTGTGATTGGACACACAAGAAATTTGTCTTTGGTGCATATGCTCTCAGTGTACATAAAAAGAAAAGATACATTCATTAAGAATTATTTAATGACAACCCTTAATGATAGTCATAGGTAGGGGTAAAATCCAGCAGGTTCTAACAGGTTCTGGAGAACCGGTAGTGAAAATTTTGAGCAATTCGGACAACCAGTAGCGGAAATTTTGAGTAGTTTGGAGAACTGGCAAAAACCATGTCTGGCTGGCCCCAGAGTGGGGTTGGAATGGAGATTTTGTAATATCCTTCCCCCAGGAGTGGGGAGGGAAAGGGGATTTTGCAATATCCTTCCCCTGCCATACCCACCAAGGCACGCCCACAGAACTGGTAGGGAAAAATTTTGAATTTCACCCCTGTTCAAAGGGTACAAATAAGCAATCAAATCATACTAGGAAACAATCAATATAAATCGCAAGGGTATCTTAAAGGTAAAGGTTCCCCTCGCACATACGTGCTAGTCGTTGCCGACTCTAGGGGGCGCTGCTCATCTCCGTTTCAAAGCTGAAGAGCCAGCGCTGTCCAATGACGTCTCCGTGGTCATGTGGCCGGCATGACTCAACGCCAAAGGCACACGGAACGCTGTTACCTTCCCACCAAAGGTGGTCCCTATTTTTTCTACTTGCATTTTTACGTGCTTTCAAAACTGCTAGGTTGGCAGAAGCTGGGACAAGTAACAGGAGCTCACCCCATTACACAGCAGCACTAGGGATTTGAACTGCTGAGCTGCCGACCTTTCGATCGACAAACTCAACGTCCTACCCCCTGAGCCACCGCGTCCCTATAAGGGGGGTATCTTATACCATTTTTTATGAAATCATCATGTGTCAAAAAAGCCACAAATTGTTGTGTTCATATGATACACTTAAACCATACCTTACAAACTGCAATTACTGGATTCACACAACATAGTAAAGCAGAATTATGGATTAGTGCAATATACAACCAGTATATCCACAACATTGCTTATCATCCAAAAATGTCATTGTGGTATTCTCTTCATTATAAAATTAAATCCAGAACAATTAACACCATAAATGGAAAATTATAGTGCCTTTCTATGCCTTTCAGCATGTTAAGTCTCACATTTAGTTCAGGAGTGGGCAATACTACAACTATATATTAGGCTACCATTTATTTTAAATTTGGTTTACTGGATAATTCATAAATGTCATATATTTTTTAATTGTGGTTTGTTGAACTAGCTATAACAGATTACCTCACTCATAATACTAAATTATAAATCAAGGTTAATAAACAACCCTCTTGAGTACAAACAAAATGTTAAGTGCCGGCGTGATTGGTTTTGGCTTAGCAAGACAGCTTAAACTGAACATAGGTAAACCTAAACATGCTTTGTAAAACATAGCTTATCATTCTGTGCAACATAGGGCCCAACTGTGACATTCAGAAAATCAGGGTTAAGCAGTCTATGGCTTAATACATGTCAACCCGTCTTTGTCTTGCAAGTAGCTAAATTCACAGATTCCGCTCTCCAATAAAAAATGTTATTTTTTTCCCAGTGAGAAAGACTGGAATTAACAGTAAACAAACCCCAAACAAAGGCCATTCTTGCAAAATCTACTTGTTTGTACTTTTTTTGACTTGTCATGATCTATTTCTATGCATCAATTATGCATTTTAACAGATCCTGCTTTGCTGTATGACCCAAATGCTGCCTCTCCTAATAGCAGCTTGGCAGCCCAATGCTGTTCCTCATTTCCCCAAAAGAATAACACATGGATAATTACGTATCCCCCTCCCATACGTTGTGGCTTTGCCACATGCATAATTAAAAAAAAAGGAGTTTTGCTATGAATCAGAGTGACCTTTGAGGGCCGCCCGGGAAGTTATTGTGCAATGTTTAAACCATTTAGTCATTAATGGAGCATTAATTAGCTGACACCAAGGGCCATGAAAATGTTTTTCGAAGGTTTTTTCCTTTAAAAAAAAAATGATTTAGACCAAAAAAATTTTTATATAGCTGTAAAAAGATTGAAAAGGGGAAGGGAGTGAGATATTGCTCTTAAGACAATTATTACCTTTCTTGTTTCTTCAGAGCATAAAATGCTCCTTGGTGGTGGAAAAGCCATAATGACTAGCCACTAGTGGTGTGTGTTTTTTTAAAGATGGAAAAGAATGTAGAATAATATGTGGGAGGATGGGAAAAAAAACATTCAAAACTAGATCAAAAGAAAGACTGGAAATGCTGAGTTTGTAAGAAAAGGCAACCCAAAAAGTCCATTTCTATTTGGAGAGATCATAACAAAATTTGGGACCAAAGCAGGAGTGAAATCCAGCAGGTTCTGACAGGTTCTGGAGAACTGGTAGCGGAAATTTTGAGTAGCTTGGAGAACCGGCAAATGCCATCTCTGGTTGGCCCCAGAGTGGGGTTGGAATGGAGATTTTGCAGTATCCTTCCCCTGGAGTGGGGAGAGAATGGAGATTTTGCAGTATTATTCCCCTGGAATGGGGAGGGAATGGGGATTTTGCAGTATCTTTCCCCTGCCACACCCACCAAGCCACACCCACAGAACCAGTAGTAAAAAAATAAATGGATTTCACCACTGGACCAAAGTCAGTGCAGGAAGTTCTCAACCTATGACTACATTTGCGCCCAAACTTTCCTTTGTTAAATGAAACATTTGCTAAGTGAGTTTTTTAACCCCATTTTATGACCTATCTCGCCATAGTTGTTAAGTGAATCACTGCAGGTGATGAGTTAATTACCTGGTTGTTAAACGAATCTGGTCTCCCCATTGATTTTGCTTGTCGGAAGGTCACCAAAGGGGAATCACACCACCATCAGAAATGTGGGTCAGTTGTCAAGCATCTGAATTTTGATTGCATGATCACGGGGCTGCTGCAAAGGTTATAACTGTGGAAAATGGTCATAAATCACTTTTTCAGTGCCATCGTAACTTTGAACGGTCACTAAATGAACTCTTGTAAGTTGGGGACTACCGGTATATTTGAAATATTGTAAGAATTTCAGAAGTTGGATATGTAAAAACCGCTGAAAACTAGTGAGCTAGGGGCCGTGATAGCTCAGGCTGTTAGAAGCCTGTTATTAGAACACAGCAGACTGCAATTACTGCAGGTTCAAGCCCGGCCCGAGGTTGACTCAGCCTTCCATCCTTTATAAGGTAGGTAAAATGAGGACCCAGATTGTTGGGGGGGCAATAAGTTGACTTTGTAAATATACAAATAGAATGAGACTATTGCCTTATACACTGTAAGCCGCCCTGAGTCTTCGGAGAAGGGCGGGATATAAATGTAAATAATAAAAAAAAAAAAGTCCAAAATTTCAGACTTCTGAATGCAACATAACACCATAACTTTTTAGTGTGATAGACTTGCAAGGCCAGCACAACATCTAACATGTCTACCCTGGTGCAATATAATATAATGTGATGTAATGCACATATATGTATATAGGATTATATGTCTGTTAGTATGAGTAATTGGGTTATGGTTTTTTTTATATTTCTTTCACTTATGGGTTATTGAGATGTATTTTGTGTTGGGGGAGGGGCTGCACTAAGGGAGGCTCATCCAAACTCATTGTACACATGTTGTGCATTGACAATAAAGGTTTGTATTGAATTGAATTGAACTGAATCGCTTCTTAAAAACCTCCAGTGTTGGAGCATTCACAACTTCTGGAGGCAAGTTGTTCCACTGATTAATTGTTCTAACTGTCAGGAAATTTCTCCTTAGTTCTAAGTTGTTTCTCTCCTTGATTAGTTTCCATCCATTGCTTCAGGTGCTTTGGAGAACAGCTTGACTCCCTTTTCTTTGTGGTAACCCTGAGATATTGGAACACTGCTAACAGTTTGGGAATATAGATGTCAGAGGGAGTGAATTCATGCTTGCAGATCCATTGCGTATCTCTGCCAGTCTCCTTATGGAAGACTAGTGATTTTGTTGTTTCTGTAGCTCATCTCATGACAACAAGTCGCAGTCTGCCTTATGGGGTCTGGTCCCTGCCTCAGTGATGAATGGAAAAGGATCAACTCTCGTGGTTCCCTTCCTCCTAGTTTTCCACCTGCCTGAGAAGATGGATGGAGTATTTGAGGGTGCTGAAGAATTTTGCTGTTTCCAATCGCCTCCACTGTTGCTTTTGTGGCTGTTTGAAAGGAAAGCAATAGGAGGGCAGGTTTGAAATGCCTTTTCTCTGCTGGCTACAGAAGACATTGGAATATCTTCCAGCTAACATCAGTTCAATAGGGACTCCCAAGACTGCCCTGACCATAAGACATGCCTGTGTGCCCCTATTTTGCACTGGATCTGAAAAGAAATTGGAAGTCTGTACGGTGAATGCAAGACTGAGACGATAAACTTTGTAAAAAACGACTCAATCTGCTTCAGTATCCTCTTGCCATCTTCAAGGGCTACCTCATAAACTGGGCATGGCAGTAGCCTATATGAGAAATGAATGATGCTCCTCATTCGCTGAAGCCAACATTTCCTTTTCTGAGAAATTGTGCCATTGGAGCACCAGACAAAATTGTGCAAATGCTTTTCTAGTAAGAGTCATCTGGTCTTCCAGGAAGAGTTTTACATTGGTAAACATCTCAAGCTATGAACACAGCTGAATCTCAAAGGTTGCTTAGACATACGTCAGTAAGTATCTTTAGCTGTGGTGGCGCAGTGGTTAGCATGCAGTATTGCAAGCTAACTCTGCCCACTGCTGGGAGTTCGAATCTAACCGGCTCAAGTTGACTCATCCTTCCATCCTTCTGAGGACAATAAAATGAGGACCTGGATTGTTGGGGGCAAGATACTGACTTAGTAAACCACTCAGAGAGGGCTGTAAAGCACTATGGATGGTATATAAGTCTAGGTGCTATTGCTAAAGAGATTTTTCAAACAAGAATAGAATTGGAAATACACACACACATACAGGCTGAGTTTATACAACACTTAACTAGCACAGGTAAGATGTAGCAGATGAATTCATACATCTTGATAGCTTTGTTAAGATTGGTTTAATTTTCTTTTGGTGTCCTAATTAGATACCTTACTGTATGGTTCGATAAATTGGACACCCGGAAGGTGGATTAACTCAAAACAGACTAAGAATGTCAAATGAGGTCTAATTAAGGCATGGCGCACATTAAGGCTAGCCGTGTTTGCAGGACATGGTTGATCAAGCTGTTCTCTCCCCTGATGAAATCATACATCACTACGCACTAGCATCACACAATCTGGGATCACTGTTTTAATGTCCTCTCACCTTCTTGAAAGGAATATGAGCAGTGCACACTTCCTTCCTCAGGTTCTCATTTCTTTTCTACCAGAGCAATAAATAAATCCACAAATAACTGCGCAGCTCACTCTCTTCTACACTATTTTCTTTTCATCTGCAGAGGGGACACTTAAAAAGGAGGGAAGGAAGGGGAAAGAGAGGGAGGGAGAGAGGGAGAGGGGGAAGGGGAGGGAGAGGGAGAGAGAGAGGGAGAAGGAGCGATAGAGATTAGAAAGAGTCCATTTTAAAAATGTCTTGTGAGGACTTTGCCTCAGATGGAGAGAATTAGGGTTACCCCTTCGCTTCAGTAAAACTTTTTATTTATTTTTTTAAAAATATATGTTTTATTAATACATTTTTAATACACATAAAAAGTTCCATATCTGAACAGTGTGTTGTCTGGGCACAGTTAGTTTTAAGTACTGTAGAGATACAACATTAATCATAATAGTAATCATAATAAACTTATCAATATTAATCGCAAAGTAATAATAATAGAATTAGTTTAGCCCTCTTACACAATTTTCAATACAAATACTTTTATTATCTTTTTAGATTCTCACCTCTGTTTCTGTTAGTTAACCATTGGTAAAAACAAAAGTCCCACGTTCAAAAGTATTTCTGTTTCTGCTTCAGTAAAGCTTTCAAGTGTCAGAGCTGGTCAGAATGTTAACTTGGCGTTAACAGTCTTGGGGCTGTTTTAGACTAAAACTAACCCCCAGAATTTTTCTGGAATCGGGATATGGACAGTTCACTCCATCCAAGATACCAAAGAAGGTATCTTTTGTTTTATGTACACTGAGAGCATATGCACCAAGACAAATTCCTTGTGTGTCCAATCACACTTGGCCAATAAAAAATTCTATTCTATTCTATTCTATTCTATTCTATTCTATTCTATTCTATTCTATTCTATTCTATTCTATTCTATTCTATTCTATTCTATTCTATTCTGTTACTACGTACCAGTTAAACCCGATGCGTGCTTTGTGTGAAGGTGTCACAAACTTTATCCAAAGCTCTGCTACCTTGTTCAGTGCATCAGCAAACTCCTCTCTTAGAGTAGAGTATCTGAGTGGAGAGGAAAAGGAAGCAGGTCAGGTGGCACCATTCTCCTCACAGCCCTTTGCAACCGCCAGTCTTCCTGTCAGCCCATCACCAACGAAACCAGCAGGAGCCTGTCCTTGTTAGAAATCTTATTTGCACAAGAGGAGAGTGCAAATTATCATCTCTCTCTTCAGCCCTGGACTTCCAGGGGGTTGAAGGACAAGAAGGAAAGATGCAAGTTAAAAATGCTGCCATGCTGGGATTCTTCCAAGATTAATGAGACGTGACCAGGAAAACGAATAGAAAAGGGGCCGGCATGAAGAAAAGACAAATTCCAGGCGCTTGTTTTCTTGCATAAATGCAGTAAATGGAGAAACAAAAATGTCGTTGAATATTTGGAAGCCGTGGTCCCACTTACAAGGCTGAAAAAAAGCTGGTTTTTTCAAATTTCCGTGAATGCTGTTATTGGTCAATGTAAATGATAAATCTAAAAGAAACCCTGATCTGAATCTTTGGCTGCACAACAGACCCTCTAAAACCATTTCATTTGTTTTCCAGAGGATGGAATCGTAAACTTAACACACCCACCCAAAAAAAGTAGGTTTGCAAAGCTCTCCATCCCAAACCAAGATATTCATTCACCAAATTTTCTGCAAATTATCAGACTCGATTAACGTGTTGTGTGAATGTAGACTGTAGGTATACCTCTACTTAGAACAAATCATTTAGTGACTGTTCAAAGTTACAACGACACTGAATAAAGTGACTTATGATCACCCTTCACATTGAAGACCCCTGCAGCATCTCCATGTTCACATGGTCAAAATTTGGAGAGTTGGCCATTGACTCACATTTATGACGGTTGTAGTGTCCCGGGGTCATGCAATCACCTTTTTGTGACGTTTTTGACAAACAAAGGGGAAGCCGAGTTCACTTTACCACTGAGTTACTAACCTCTGCAATTCAGATTCACTTAACAACCGTGGCAAGAAAGAATTGTAAAACAGTTGTAAAATTTACTCCACGGCTGTCTTGCTTGCTTAGCAACAGAAATTTTTAGGCTCAGTTGTGATTGTTAATCGAGAACTACCTATATAGGATACAGTAGCGGCCACAATTGTGGAAACCTTTTGGGAAAAGTGTATTTTTGAGGTTTGGTGGCTAATAAGACCACTTTTTTGGAGGGAGTTTCAAGATAATCCTATTCCACTGCTGGAATGGCCAGGGAATAGCCCAGACCTTCACCCAATGGAAAATCTATGGAGACGACTAAAGAAACTGGTTAGTCAGAAGCAATAAAACCCAGTTAATTGAAGCAATCCTTCAATCTTGGTTTCACATTATAACAGCTGCAGAACTAAAAAACTTGGTTCACTCCATGGGAAGATGTTGTAAGGCCATAATTCATGCTAAAGGTTACCCAGCTAAGTATTTACCGACATGGTGATAATTTTTGTATATCTCATTTTTTCTCTGTGTTTCACTTTTCTTCTTTATACTGCAACTGCTATTCTAATAGCAAATCCTTCATAAAAGTTATTGCATTACATTCTTGATTAAATTATCTCTCCATTGAGATATAATTTTATGGTACTACTCCCCCCCCAAAAAAGTGGTGTTATTAGCTAGTTTTAAAAAATACACTTTTCCCAAAAGGTTTCCCCAATTTTGGCCATTACTGTAGCTTGCCGTGGTTCTACAAAGTAAATGGAGAAGATGTCATGGGATTTCTAATGTCTCCTTATTGCTTCTCCCAGAGAGGACAAGACCAAGATTTTGGTCCAAAACTAAGATTTTCTGAGCCAGGATCTGAAGACCGCTGTGCCTTAGTTTGATGGAGGTGGGGGTGGGGGGGAGTGGGGAAATTGGCAGGGAAGAAGGCAGACAGACTCCTGTTGGTCTAAACTGGAAGTTGATCCAGTTTCCTGTCGGTCTAAATTGGAAGTTGATCCAGTCAACCGTGAAGGAGGCAGCTTCTCTTTTGGTCATCAGATCAGCTTCTCTTTTGCAAGGGAGGCTGAAAGATCTTTCTTTTCTTTTGGTTTGTTTCCTTGTCTTGTGTTTTTGTGTCCCCCCCCCCCTTTTCAGCAGACAGTGGCAGCCACAAACCCTTTCTCAGTTGCCTGCCATTCAAACGCTGGCAAGCAGGCGAGGCTTTAGGCGAGCCACGCACTGATTGGAAACCTACAAATGGACCTCAGGAAAGGGATGAGAAGCCGAGAAGACAGTTGGGAAGACTTCATGCATGCAACTGCAGCCAATTTCCACTCCATGTGACACGGGGAAAGCTGCTAATGAAACTCGCTCTCGCAAGAGATAGCCTGCTATGTGCTGTTGTCCACACAGGCAGTTGTCTGGGCAAAAACACAAAGAGCTGGGAAGGTAAGGTGACCAGACAAAGGAGACAATTAAAAAAACAAAGAACAAAGGGGAGAGGGGAAGGGAAGGAAAAGACACACCTTTCTTGGCACCTATTACAAAAATGACAGCAAAAAGCTGCAAGGAAATGTAGTTAGACGTAAAGGTAACACGTATGTGCTAGTCGTTCCCGACTCTAGGAGAGCGGTGCTCATCTCTGTTTCTAAGCCGAAGAGCCAGCGCTCTCCGAAGATGTCTCTGTGGTCACGTGGCCGGCACAACTAAACGCCAAAGGCGCACAGAACGCTGTTACCTTCCCACCAAAGGTGGTCCCTATTTTTCTACTTGCATTTTTTATGTGCTTTCGAACTGCTAGGTTGGCAGAACCTGGGATAAGTAACAGGAGCTCACCCCATTTCGCAGCACTAGGGATTCGAACCGCTGAACTGCTGACCTTTCGATCGACAAGCTCAGTGTCCTACCCACTGAGCCACCGCATACATGTACGTATATGAAATTACCTTTTTTCCAGCATCAGAAAGACTGGTTTTTCAATCGCAATATTTTTCCAACATATCTTTACTTTCAAGAACATAAGTCAATAATAATAGAGAATCCACATCGGCACACTTTTCAGATTTCACCATAGAAAGCTACAATGAGTGTTGGAATCTGCAGATTATAGCAATCCGAGATTTGAAAGAGCCAGGTTGAAGCTGATTGCTGGAATCAGAAAACAAATTAACTAATGTAGATCTAGTTGGGACAGCCAGAGGAAAAAAGGAGGCGGCAACTTACAAGACCACAATAGTCCTCAACTTGTGACAACTGAGCCCAAAATTTTTGTTGCTAAGTGAGACATGTGTTAAGTGAATTATGTCCCATTTTGCGACTTTTTTGCCACATTTGTTAAGTGAATCACTGCGGTTGTTTACAGTAGTATCACACAGTTGTTAAGTGAATCTGGTTTCCCCATGAACTTTTCTCGTCAGGTGGTCACAAAAGGGGAATCACATGACCCCAGGAAACCTCAATGGCCATAACTGTGAGTCAGTTGCCAAGCGTCTGAATTCTGATCACGCAACTGTGGGGATAGTGCAACGGTCGTAAAGTGTGAAAAACGGTCATATGTCACTTTTCTCAGTGTTGTAACTTTGGTCACTAAACTGACTGTTGTAAATCAAGAACTACCTGCAAATATTTTGATCCCCAATACCCTTCCATTAATGTACTAATGTAATGTATTAATATGATTACTTTTGCTTCAATATTACATAAGGGAAATGTAAAACATATTTTGCCCCATCAATATATGTCTCTTTTTAAACAGTTTATTTATATATTTTCATATTACATACATAAGTGCTTAGTGAACAGTGTGCTGTCTCGATTTTGTTTTTATACAATAATACTTTTCCCATTCCTAATTTCTACCTCTGCTATTCAACCATTTATAAAACAAGTCCCATCTTCGAAAGTATTCTGTATCTTTTTTTTTTAATTTTTAGTGTCAGTCTATCTATTTCTGCACAATCTAAATTTTTAAAAATTATATCATCCTCTGTTTGTATTTCATTTCTTTCAGTACTTGCAAATACAATTCTTGCTGCTGCCAAGACATATCGTATTAAGTATAGGTTCCCTTTGTCATATTTTTCAGGTATTATGCCTAGCAAAAGTATTTCGGGCTTAAAGTCTATTGTGCTGTTTTAACATTTTCTCCAGCCATGAATGTATTTTTCTCCAATATTTGCTTTCACACATGTCCACCACATGATAATACGTCCCCGGGTGTCTGGTTACATTTCCAACCCATGTCCTCTCTTGATTCTTTTCTTAGTACTCTTATGTAGCTTTGATATGCTGTCCATGAAAACTTGGGAGTGAGTGAAAACAAGCCATAAAAAATAAATAAATCCCCCAGACGCTTAAAATAGCTGGACGACATTCAAGGCTCTGCTTGCCAGAGGACATAAAAGGAAAGACTGACACATCCTTTTTTTTCCGAGGCGTCTGGTACAGTAATCCTATTAAAGGGTGAGTTTGCGTATGCATGCATGGGTGTGTGCGTAAATGGTGATCCGGAGGCATCGATGCTCTCCTATAAACGCCTGCTTATTCCATCCCCCCCCCACCATTTCCTTGTAGTTTCTTTAGTTTAGCACGTCACAAATTGATGTCGTTAACTGCACGACACATGCCACCAAAATGATGATGATGATGATGATTATCCTTTTGTTTTTGCAGTCCTACAGCCCTATCAGGCATTGCAAGGCTCTCTCTCTCTCTCTGTGTGTGTGTGTGTGTGTGTGTGTGTGTGAGAGAGAGAGAGAGAGAGAGAGAGAGTGAGAAAAAGAAAGGGAGGGAGGGAGGGAGGAAGAGAGAGAGAAGGAGGGAGGGGGAGAGAGAGAGAAAAAAGGAGTCACAGAGAAAAAGAGTCACAGAGAGAGAGAGAGAGGGAGGGAGAGAGAGAGAACAAGAGAGGGAGAGGGAGAGAAAGAGAGAGGGAGGGAGGGAGAGAAAGAGAACGAGAGAAAGAGAGAGAGAGAGGGAGAGAAAGAGAGAGAGAGGGAGGGAGGGAGAGAAAGAGAACGAGAGAAAGAGGGAGAGAAAGAGAGAGGGAGGGAGGGAGAGAAAGAGAACGAGAGAAAGAGAGAGAAAGAGGGAGGGAGGGAGGGAAAGAAAGAGAACGAGAGAAAGAGGGAGAGAAAGAGAGAGGGGGAGGGAGAGAGAGAGAACGAGAGAGAGAGAGGGAGAGAAAGAGAGAGAGAGAACGAGAGAGAACGAGAGAAAGAGGAAAGAGAGAGAAAGAGAGGAGGAGGAGAGAGAGAGAGAGAACGAGAGAGAGAGAGAGAGAGGAGAGAAAGAGAGAGAGAGGGAGGGAGAACGAGAGAAAGAGGGAGAGAAAGAGAGAGAAAGAGAGAGGGGGAGGGGGAGAGAGAGAGAGAACGAGAGAAAGAAAGGGATGAAGAGAAAGGGGGGGAGGGAGAGAGAGAAATAAAAAGAGAGAGAGAGGGAAAGAGAGGAAAAGAGAGAGAGAAAGAGAAAAACAAGAGAGAGAGAGAGACGATGCAGTCAAGCCACACAAAAGAGAGAAAGTTGTAAGATGCAACGCACAACCTCGCTTCGCCCAACCGATGATTCCAGGCACCAGCGAGTCGCGTGTGAGCATGCGCAGGCAAGACTCCTATGTTTAAAAAAAAAAAATGTCCGCGGGAGTGGGGGCGAGTTAGGATGCAAATCAACTCCGCCTTCTCTTTGCCAAAGCAGCCAATCAAGTCGGAGGAGGCGTGGCCGCCAACGCCGGCCCGGTCCGGATACGAGTAGTAGGTTTTTTCCCCCCCCGCTTCCGGGAAAGACACGTGCGAAGCTGGCTTTAGCTAGGTAAGGCTAAGTGGGGGGGTGGGGGATGGGATGGGGGTCTGATTTGCGGGACTTTGGGGGGTGGGGGGAAGAAATTTCGAGAATCAGACTTTGCTGGGGTTTTGGACACCCTGGAGAAGTTGCCCTGGGACTGTTGGGTAGGAAAGGGGCAGCCCTGGAATATGGGAGGAGGAGGAAAGGCTGAGATTTCCTGCAGGAAAGGCTGAGATTTCAATTAGCTCTCTAGAGCAAGGGTCTCCAACCTTGGCAACTTTAAAACTTGTGGACTTCAACTCCCAGAGTTCCTTAGCAAAGCAAAGCTGGCTGAGGAACTCTGGGAGTTGAAGTCCACAAGTCTTAAAGTTGCCAAAGTTGGAGACCCCTGTTATAGAGCAGGATGGGGGGAAAGCCCCTTTGTTCTGTTTCTCAAAGTTAAGTCAGAATCACGTGGTTTGGGTTGACTTGGGCTTCACTGCTGAGAGCCCATCATCAGTCGGGGTCTGTAAATTCCACTGTAAAATCAGTGGACCAACTTTGCCTTGTTCCAGAAGTTGTAAATGCTCTGGATGATTAAAAGAAAAGAGAGGATTCGGAATATTTTTAAGATAGGGGATCAATTTTACCATCGGTTAGAAAAAAAGATAATGGGTAAGCAAACTAATTGTTAGGTGAGAAAATGGTATAATTTAGAATATTGTACTTGTGGGGGGGGGAAATGGAACAGATCAAATGAAAATGAAGATAGAAAAACAAAAAGATGAAGTCAAGGAGAAAACACTGAGATGTCGCATGGAAGGAACGAAGGATGTATTAAATGGTTGTTTGTGTGTAAAATCAAAAAAAATATTCAAAAAAAAGTTGTAAATGCTCCAATGCTGGAATTTTTTAAAAGAAGAGATTGGATAATGAAATGGTATAGTAGGGGGTTGGACTAGAAGACCTCAGAGGTCCCTTCCAACTCTTTTATTCTATCCCTATCCCTATCCTATTCCTATTCCTATTCCATTGGTGGGTGGTGGCCTAGGATCCTGGTCATAGGAGGATAGGAAAAAATGAAAGAAGAGATGAAAAATGAGATCTGGCTTGTTACTCGGATGCCAAAGGGCTGAAGACTGGTGGAATGTTTCTCTTTTAAGATGTGTGGACTTCAGTTCTCAGAATTCCCCAATTGGAGGAATTATATCTGGGAACTGAACCCCAACACATCTTAAAAGATGGCAAGGGTGAGAAATACTTGACTAGACTAAAAAGTCCAAAATTTGCAGAAGTTGGAAAATCATGCAGACACCTGGTATCGATGTAAAATTTGAGAGCAGCTTTATCATGTTTAAATCTTAGTCAGTTGTCTTTGCTTGGCAAACCATAAATTAATGTTCGGCTTAAATCGTATGAAAGTACTTACACAAGGTTGTACGGCAGCTCCGGATGTAAATGAGGCATCGCAAACCATAATTAATGTTTGGCTTAAAATTATATGAAAGTACTATATACATGGGTTTGCAGCACCTCCAGATGTAAACTGAAGCATCGGATATCTACAAGTTATTTCTCCTGTCCCTTAAAAAAAAAACCAGAATGGATAGGAATGTTTCTTTGTTGTTTGCTAAACCCCGCCATGAAATGGAAAGAGGTCCAAAATTGCTCTGAAAGTTTTGGGACTTAGAATGTTATAGCACTTAGGAATAGCACTTAGACTTATATACCACTTTATAGTGCTTTCCAGCCCTCTCTAAGTGGTTTACGGAGACAGCATCTTGCCCCCAACAAGCTGTGTCCTCATTTTACCCACCTCAGAAGGATAAAAGGCTGAGTCAACTTTGAGCTGGTCAGGATCAAACTGCTGGCAGTAGGCAGAGTTAGCCTACCATAGCAATATCACTTAGCACTTAGACTTATATACCGCTTCACAGTGCTTTACAGCCCTCTCTAAGCGGTATACAGAGTCAGCCTATTGCCCACAACAAACTCCACATTTTACCGACCTCAGAAGGATAAAAGGCTGAGTCAACTTTGAGCCGGTTGGGATCAAACTCCTGGAGTGAGCAGTGAGTTAGCCTGCAGTACTGCATTCTAATCACTGCACCATCAGGGCTCTAATTATGTTGGTTTGTAACTTACTTTGCACGTTGTAGCCAAATTCTTGGTGATAAATCTTAAAAAGCTTTGGATAGAACTTATTTTGAACCCATACAAGATGCAGACCTTGAGTGCTAACCGTTGCTTCTTTTTTCCTTTCTAATATTTTAAATGCAGTGTTTATCGTGCATTAGAGGCCTTAGGAGGTGGCAGTTGTTAGTGCCAACAAACTGGTCTTTACTTATGGAGTTTTCAGACTTATGGAGTGTTTCTCTCGGGAGGTGTATTTATGTTCTTTTCTGGTCTCTCGGAAAGCTGGAAAATTATTACTATTCTTGTCACTATGGAGATTTTTACTTATTTAAGGCTACCTAGCACTTCAATAAACCAATTTTCCGGAGTCTCATACTGCAGTGAATTATAAGCTAATTAAACAGAGTAGGTTTGTTCTGCATAAACCACAAAAAAATCCAAACTAGCATTAACAGCTTATGATACTGTGGCTTTAACCATTTCATTAATTGAAATGGTTAAATAAGTTGTATGAATAGTCATGATTTCCTAATATTGAATAATGCTTCATACCCAATAGAAAAGTTGAATAATGTCTTCCCATTTCAGAGTGGATTTGATTTAAATCAAGTTGATTTAAATCATAATTTTTAAAGAGGAACTGTTATCTCTGTCCCGTAGCAGCTCCTCCTCTGACCCACTGTTGACTCACCAACAGTCCCAATATTGCAGAATATATAGCCTCATGCTGCATAACTAAGCTCAGTTTCATGCTGAATAAACTAAATTATTAATCTATCTTAAATAGAAAACTATCTTTAGATAGATATTTACTCCAAAAGCATCTTATTAAAATAAATTTTTTAAAATCTATTTTTTGATTATTATTATTTTTTTAAATCATTGATTTTTATCCACCCTGTCCCATTTGCAGAAAAAAAAACACCTTTTTTAAAAAAATCCGACGACTTTCTTATTTTCAGACCAGGGGCTTTCCTCAATTCACATTATTAACTAGGTTGCATCTTTTTTTTTTGGTAGGATGTCCTCTAACATCAAATTTGTGCCGGGAGCAATTAGCCCCCAAAAGTTCAACCAGGTAGGTAGCCAGGAGATGATGAATGTTCCAATTGTCAAATGTCCCTATACCGGAAGGGATCTAAGTCATAATCTCGATCAACTTTGTTGGGATGACAAAGCTGGCACTCAGGACAAAAAGAAAAGCCGGAAGCACCAGCGCTACATGATGCGCAGAGCACTGGAGCAGAATGGACACCTGGCCGCCAGAACACAGGAGAGAAATCTCATGGGGACCACAGATGTCTCTGAAATGGATGGGTTGCAGGACTCATCGTCCTGGGAAAACGGAAGTAGCCAGGTTCTGCAGAAGGATGAGATGACAACTCAGGAGACGTCTTCCAGATATGGTGAAGCTGTCTCCATTTCCTCTGAGGAACTAGCCAAGCAGCCATCATCTTCCCAAGATGTTCAGAACCTGCTAGCCTCCCCCAGAAGAAGGACTAGTCCTTTCCTGCATCAGACACCGCAGAAATCTGTGACGCGTGTGGCCATTGACTGCGAAATGGTAGGCACGGGTCCTTCTGGAAAGATAAGCGAGTTGGCCCGCTGTACGGTGGTGAGCTATGATGGTGATGTGATCTATGACAAATACATTCTTCCAGAAAGTCCAATCGTAGATTATAGGACGCGCTGGAGTGGCATCACCTGGAAGCACATGAGAAAAGCAATTTCTTTCAGGATTGCGCAGGGTGAGGTAAGCACAAGAGATTAATTTAGGAGTATCCATATAATGTCAGTGTTGAGAGATGCATAATAATAATTCAACCAGAATCTGCAAGAAAATGCAGAATGATAGGCAAGCAACAATACCTGTATCCACAGTCATAGCACTGTAAAGTTGGAAGGCGCTAGTTAAATCCTGAATTCCAGTTGGCTGTCTGGCTAGTAAAGATAAAGGTTCCCCCGCACATATGTGCTAGTCATTTCCGGCTCTAGGGCGGTGCTCATCTCTGTTTCAAAGCCGAAGAGCCAGCGCTGTCCAAAGACATCTCCATGGTCATGTGACAGGCATGACTCAACGCCAAAAGCGCATGGAGTGCTGTTACCTTCCCACCAAAGGTGGTCCCTATTTTTCTACTTGCATTTTTACATGCTTTCAAACTGCTAGGTTGGCAGAAGCTGGGACAAGTAACGGGAGCTCACTCTATTACGCGGCGCTTGGGATTCGAACCGCTGAACTCCCGACCTTCTGATTGACAAGCTCAGATTCTTAGCCACTGAGCCACTGTGTCCCTTTTCTGGCTAGTACAGGCATCTAAATTAGTACATCCTTGATTGATACCTGATCAGCTTCACTTGATTATGAGTGAAGGTGATCCCATCATTTCTGCTTGATCAATTCCACGTCACATTTATCCACCCATCATTTCATTTTCCTTTTGTCCGGTTTTAATATGTCTCCAAGGAAGCAGTTAAAATTCAGAAGCTAGGGTGCTTTAAGTCCTCGTTGACCAATTTCGTTTACTTCGTGTTTTTCCTTTTTTTAACCTTTTTTACAGCTCTCCTCCTTAAAGACTACGCACCGCTGTATATCTTGAGGGTCCCAATTACTTTATTGATTTCTTCTTGTTCTCATTTGTTCTGTTTTTGGTTCCATTTTCGTGGACACTCAGCAGTTGAGTTGCAGGAAATTAGACATGGTGTAAATTTTTTTCCTTAAGTGTCGCTACAAGTTTTCTTTCTTCTTTTTTTGAAAATAAAAAATGTAGATTAATTGGGAAAAAAATCAAAGGATGGGTCGATGGATGGATACATATATACATACATGCATATGATGATAGATGATGTTGATAGATGATGATAGACAAACAATGATGAAAACAGATATTGATAGATAATGATAGATGATAGAAGATAGATAAATATGATGAAAGGAAGATACTGATAGGAGATGATAGATAAATACGATGAAAGGAAGATATTGATAGATGATAGATAATACAATGAAAGGAAGATACTGATAGATGATAGATAAATACAATGAAAGGAAGATACTGATAGATGATAGATAAATACAATGAAAGGAAGATACTGATAGAAGACGATAGATACAATGAAAAATATATTGATATTGATATAGATAGACAGACAGACAAACAGATAAATAGATATTGGTCTGCTTGTTTGAGTAGCCTACAGTTGTCCTATACTGAACATTGGCAAATTAACCTTTTTCGTCTTTCTAGATCATACAGATCTTGAAGGATAAAATAGTTGTGGGCCATGCTCTCCACAATGATTTCCGAGCCTTAAAATACTTTCCCTCCCGAGCCTGGAGGCGTGATACAAGCCAGTGTCCTCTGCTGAAGAAAAAGATTGCATCAACTCTGAAACCAAGCATGTCTCTCAAGAGCCTCGCTCATCAGCTGCTACACAAAAACATTCAGGTAACTGGCCATCTTTCATTTCCTCAAGAGCACTGAAAAGCAGAATTATCCTCCATGGCATAGGGCCGGGCTATTTACGGGACCGCCTGCTGCTACCGAATACCTCTCACCGACCCGTGCGCTCTCACAGAGAGGGACTCCTCAGGGTGCCATCGGCGCGACAGTGTCGTCTGGCGACGCCCAGGGGAAGGGCCTTCTCTGTGGGGGCTCCCGCCCTCTGGAACGAACTCCCCCCAGGACTCCGTCAACTTCCGGACCTCCGAACCTTTCATCGCGAGCTCAAAACTCACTTATTCATCTGCGCTGGACTGGGTTAGTTTTAAATTTATGGGTTTTTAATGGGTTTTTATCCTAAATTTTTAATCTTGGCCAATTTAATAAGTTTTTTAATTGTATTTTAATCATATTTATATTGTATTATTGTGTATTTTTTACCTGGCTGTGAACCGCCCTGAGTCCTTCGGGAGAAGGGCGGTATAAAAATTTAAATAATAATAATAATAATAATAATCCTGCAAAAACCAAAAAACCCAACCCTACTATCATTCGGTTGCCTTGCATCTGAAAGTTGTTAAGTGTACCTTATCTTGGGTTATTTTGATGCGAGGTTGTTTCTGCAGTTCAAGGGATATTCCTTGAGATCCTTGAATATCCTGTAGTGCCTCTTGGTTCCTAATGAACGTAATTACGTGCCGCGATTGCCCAATCACCTCTCGGGGTTTAGCAAATGGGTGTGGGTGTATATCTGCCCAAACCCATCTGCTGGGTGATAAGAGATTATTTGGTATAAGATAGACGGATAGATGGATATGGATAGACGCTGGATAGATATGGATGGATGGCTGGCTATAGATGGATGGAGAGAGAGAGAGATCTTCATAGATATCTAATATCTATATCGGGGTGTCAAACTTGATTTCATTGAGGGCCATATCAGTGTTGTGTTTGACCCCGGAGGGGGGCGGAGTGGGCATGGCCAGCTCAATGTAACTCATGACAAGGGCGCTCTATCAGAGAAAACGGGCTCCTGAGCTCCGTTTTCAACTGCAACGGCCTCTTGGAACTCTCTGCCAGTGAAAACTGAGAATCCTCGTGCAGCCCTCCTGAGCTCGGTTTTTGCTGGCAGAGGCACCGCGGGCCAGATCTAAGCACCCCATGGGCCGGATCTGGACCCCGGGCCTTGAGTTTGACACCCCTGATTGATCTATCTATCTATCTATCTATCTGTTCTGTTTCCCTTCCCCCAATACTCCCAGCAAAGAGTCCGTCAGAGGCCTTCCTTTTTTTTTCCCTTTTATTTACATAGATACATGTCCTGGCCACGTCTACCCACGGGCCTGCCAAGTTTCTGGAGATAACGAGGAAATTATAGATAAGGCCAGAATTACTCACGAATATATTCTTTCCTCCATTGAAATAGTTAGCTCGCGCCAATTCATTAGCTCGCGCCAACTCATTACTTTGTCCAAGACAAAAAACCAGGAAGTCCCGCCTCCTATTTATAGTCTCTGCAGATGTCACTGCATGACAATTATGACTTGGCTTTGTCCCAACTCTTCCGCTGCTGCGCGGCGATTACGCTCGTGACCTTGCATCGCTCCAAAACTGTTCTTGGGGCGTTGCCAAATCAGAAGAAGGCTCCATGGAATCAGGCTGTGCCGGCCTCCCCATCCCTTTGAGTGGGTGCCAGGGAGGAAAGGGCTCAAGAGAAGCAGGGCTGGCCAGGTCTTCTCCTCACTTTCTGAATCATCCGAGTCCAGGAGTCCGGGTCCAGGAACCTGGGTCACAACACTATCCTCACCGCAGGGCCCTTCCCCGGGCTGACGATCGGGATGCGGTCGGGCTGGGTTCTGCTCATGGAAGGCGTGCACCAGGTCAGGGGCATGAACGCCGGAGGCATCTACCCAGGAGAAATCAGTCCCGTATCCCTTCCACGCGATCAAATATTGGAAACGACCCTTCAGCCAGCGGGAGTCTCGTACGCTGTGGACTTCGTATTCCTCCGATCCGTCCTCGGCGACAGTGACGGGTGCTGTTGGGCACCGAAGGGGACTCGGTGTGGCCTCAGGGGTGGATCCGCATGGATCGTGGCAGGGTCAGTCGGTAGGCTACTGGTTTGATGACTGCCTCGACAGGGAATGGGCCAATGAATCGGTGGTCCAACTTCTTTACCCGGCGGTCGGATGGGAGGTGTTTGGTGGAGAGCCACACCCGGTTTCCAACTGCCAGCGGGGGCGTTGCCCGTCGGGAGCGGTCGGCGGACCGTTTGTAATCCTCCTTTGCCCGATTCAGCTGCTGACGTACCAACTGTTGGACCGCATGCAATTCCGTCAGGAAGGTCTGCGTTTCGGGAACAGGAGAGTCCGGTGGTGCCAGAGGGAAGAGCCGCGGATGGTACCCCACATTGGCAAAGAACGGGGTCATCTGAGTAGAGGTGTGCTGAGAGTTGTTAAAAGCAAACTCCGCCAGGGACAGGTAGTCGGCCCAGTTGTCCTGTTGCTGGTTGATGAAGCAACGGAGATACTGTTCCAGTATACCGATGACCTTCTCTGTACCCCCGTCGGTCTCCGGATGGTGCGATGACGACAGACATACCTGCACCTCCAACGCGGCCATCAGGCTCTTCCAGAAGCGGGCTGTGAACTGAACTCCGCGGTCCGAAACCACCCTGTCCGGTAGACCATGGAGGCGGAAGATGTGCTGCAGAAAGAGACGGGCCGTTTTTGCGGCTGTGGGCAGTCCGCGGCATGGGATGAAGTGTGCCATCTTGGTGAGCATGTCCACCACCACCAGCACCGTGGTGAACCCAGAGGACGGCGGCAGGTCTGTCAGGAAATCCATAGAGATCGCCCCAGGGTCTGTCGGGTGTCGGCAAGGGCTGGAGGAGCCGGGAGGGGCCCCGTGGCGGTCTTGGCTTGCCGGCACGGTACGCAGGATGTCACGTAGGCATGTATATCATGCCGCACTGGGCCACCAAAAGGTCCGTGTCACCAGGTGGAGGGTCTTGAAGAACCCAAAATGTCCTGCTGCAGGGTTGTCGTGGCACTGGGTCATGACGAGGGCTCGGAGTGGTCCTGTGGGTACATATAATCGCCCGAAACTTGAGTAAGTCCTCCTCCAAGGTCCAAGGAGACGTGGGGCCCACCTCCGCTCTCCTTTGCTGCGACCAGGCGTCCTGGCGCTGCGCCTCGCACCTGGGCCCGCAAGTCCACTGGCTCCCGTGCTGCGGCCAAGGCTTCTGCCGCAGCACTGTCCGTGGAGGAAGGGGTCCTTGGCGCAGAGGTACTCTGGCTTGCGGGACAGGGCATCCGCCCTCCGGTTGTGACCGCTGGGAATGTAGGTCACGCGGAAGTTGAACCGGGCAAAAACAACGACCACGGATCTGCCGCTGGTTCAACTTCCGAGCTGTGGTGAGGTGCTCGAGATTCCGATGGTCCGTTCGGACCTCCACCTGATGTCGGGCCCCCTCCAGATGGTGTCGCCAAGCCCCGAATGCAGCCTTGATAGCCAGCAACTCTTTTTCCCAGATAGTGTAGTTGCGCTCGGAAGGGTTGAGTTTCCGGGAGTAGTAAGCGCAGGGAAAAAGTGTGCCACCATTCGTCGGAGCCTGTAGCAGCACCGCTCCCAGAGCCACATTGGACGCGTCGTTTCCACCACAAAAGGCCGGGCGGGTCGGGATGCCTCAGGACGGGTTCCGTGTGAAGGCTTTCTTGAGGGCTGTGAATGCTTCTTGCTGCGGGGACCCCACCGAATGCAACCTTCTTCCTGAGGAGCTGGGTAAGTGGAGCTGTCAGTGTGGCGAAGCCGGGATGAAGGTCCGGTAGTAGTTGGCGAAGCCCAGTAGGCGCTGAACATCCTTCACCCGACGAGGGGCTTCCCAGCTACACAAAGCTTCTACTTTACATGGGTCCATGGCTATGCCCTCGGGCGAGATGATATGCCCGAGGAATTCTATGGAAGTCCGGAAGAAGACGCATTTCTCCAGCTTCGCATTGAGTTGTTGCTCCATAGCGTTGCAGAACCAGACTGGCGTGTCGAAGGTGGCTTTCCTGGACCGGGAGTAAATCAGGATGTCGTCAGGTAGATAACCACGAACCGATCCAACATGTCTCGGAACACGTCGTTCATGAAGTGCTGAAAACGGCGGAGCATTGGTCAACCCAAATGGCATGACAGTGTATTCGTAGTGTCCGTATCGGGTGCGAATGCCGTCTTCCATTCGTCTCCTTCTCGTATCCGCACCAGGTTGTAGGCCCCGGAGATCGAGCTTGGTGAAGATCGTGGCCTCCGCAACCTTTCCAGTAGCTCCGGGATGAGCGGCAGGGGTAGCGATTCCGCACCGTAATGGCGTTTAGCCGGCGGTAATCACAGCATAGGCGCAAGTCCCTGTCTTCTTCTTCACAAAGAGGACCGGGGCCGAGAGGGACTTTGAAGGCGGATGAACCCTCGGGCCAGGTTTTTGTCCAGGAAGTCCCTGAGGCGGCCAACTCGGGCTCCGACATGGAATACAGGCGTCCCACAGGCAGTGGTGCGTTGGGCAGAAGGTCCACGGGCAATCGTGGGGCCGATGCGGGGTAGTCGGTCCGCCTCCTTCTCGCTGAACACGTCGGCGAAGTCCGTCAGCTCAGGAGGCAAGGTGATGGCAGCGGTGGGGACGTTCTGGCGGCACAGGTGTGGCGGATGTGATCGACGCACTGCAGACTCGGGAAAGAGATGGTGTTCGCGACCAGGCCACCTGAGGATCGTGGGTCCGGCCAGGCCAACCCAAGGACCAAGGAAAATGAAGGTCCGCCGTGACATAAAACTGGATCGCCTCCTCATGGTCCCCAATAGCCAGGCGCAAAGGCTGGGTGGCGAATTTAATGGGGCGGACACCAGTTCTCGCCCATCAATTGTCTCTACCGCATCGGAGGGTCCACGGAACCACGGGACCGCAAACTGGGTCACAAAGGCCTGGTCCATAAAGTTTGTTGTGGCCCCTGAGTCCACCAGCGCATGCGCCTGGAGCCCGTCCGACTGGTTCCCCAACCATATCCGTGTGTCCAGAATCAGATGCCGAGGGGGCCCAGAGTCTACTTCCGCAACGTCCAGTGGGGGCTTAGTACGTGCCCGACCTAGGGTTTCCCCGGGGTCGGGCCTGCTCCGTTTCCCGATTGGTCACGCTGTGGTTCGGGGACCGGCGTGCGTGCCCGCCGCTTTCTGGGGCAAGAAGCGGCGAAGTGGCCGGGCTCCCCACAGTACAGGCACAATCCCCCTTGGCGCCTCCGGTTCCGCTCCTGGGCTGTTAGGCGAGGTCTGGCCGCTCCCAACTCCATGGGCTCTTCCGCAGCGGTTACAAAACGTGGGGCGACCCTGGGTGCTGGTGGTGCAGGAAGTGGGGGTGCAGATGTCGACGGAGGGTCCCGGGGGGTGCGACGGGACGGTCGCCGTTGCAGACGGGCATCGAGGCGGAGACAAAGGGGCACCAAGTTGTCGAGGGTCCGCGGCGCCTCCACGCGGGCCAGCTCGTCTTGCAATTCCTCTGAGAGTCCCTCCTGGAACGCGTCCACCAGCGCTGCATCATTCCAGTCAGAGTCCTGGCACAAAAGACGAAATTCGGCGATGTACTCCTGCAGGGGGCGTTTCCCTTGACGGAGTTCCTTAAGGCGCCTGGTTGCCGTCAGCATTCGAACGGGGTCCTCATACATGGTGCGAGGTGCTGCCAAAACGCTGTTGGTCCGCCAGCAGGGGCTGTCCTGGAGCAAGAGGGCGTGGCCCATCGAGCAGCCGAGCCGGAAAGAAGGTTAATCACGAAGGCCACCTTAGCCCGGTCGCCTGGGAAATCCTCTGGCCTCATAGCCATGTAGAGCTGGCACTGTCCCAAGAAGGTCGGGAACATCTCAGGCTGCCCAGAAAACTTATCCGGCACGGTTATCGGGCACTTGCGACGAGGAGGAGGAGTGGGAGGATGGGGGGGGGCTGCAGGCACATTCCTGGCAGCAAGTTGGCCTGCCAAGTGAGCCACTTGCTGCTGGAGCTGTTGATTAGCTGCTTGTAGCTGCTCTAACTGCTGCTGTACCTGCTGCTGATCCATCTTTGGTGGAAGATGTTTTAGTCAGGTCTTGGACAAAATGTTCTGTTTCCTTCCCCAATACTCCCAGCAAAGAGTCCGTCAGAGGCCTTCCTTTTTTTTTCCCTTTTATTTACATAGATACATGTCCTGGCCACGTCTACCCACGGGCCTGCCAAGTTTCTGGAGATAACGAGGAAATTATAGATAAGGCCAGAATTACTCACGAATATATTCTTCCTCCATTGAAATAGTTAGCTCGCCAATTCATTAGCTCGCGCCAACTCATTACTTTGTCCAAGACAAAAAACCAGGAAGTCCCGCCTCCTATTTATAGTCTCTGCAGATGTCACTGCATGACAATTATGACTTGGCTTTGTCCCAACTCTTCCGCTGCTGCGCACGGCGATTACGTCTACGTGACCTTGCATCGCTCCAAAACTGTTCTTGGGGCGTTGCCAAATCAGAAGGAGGCTCCATGGAATCAGGCTGTGCCGGCCCCTCCCCATCCCTTTGAGTGGGTGCCAGGGAGGGAAAGGGCTCAAGAGAAGCAGGGCTGGCCAGGTCTTCTCCCTCACTTTCTGAATCATCCGAGTCCAGGAGTCCGGGTCCAGGAACCTGGGTCACAACACTATCTATCTATCTATCTATCTATCTATCTATCTATTATCTATCTGTTTATATTCAAATATATATATATATATATAACATATATGTTTTCGTAGGTTTTCACGGGTATATGTATGCAGGTTTTGGTATGTTCGGGTCTTTTCCCATGTAAGATTGGAAGTATTTAGGCAACGTTTCGATGAGATCTCACTCATCATCTTCAGGCTTTGGCTTTGTTCTTATTTTATTTTATTTTTTTATTTGCATTTATATCCCGCCCTTCTCCAAAGACTCAGGGCGGCTTACACTATGTCAGGCAATAGTCTTCATCCATTTGTATATTATATACAAAGTCAACTTATTGCCCCCCAACAATCTGGGTCCTCATTTTACCTACCTTATAAAGGATGGAAGGCTGAGTCAACCTTGGGCCTGGTGGGACTTGAACCTGCAATATTGCAAGCAGTTGCTGTTAATAATAGGCTGCATTAGCCTGTTGAGCCACCAGATCCCCTTATGTGAGCAAAGTGCTCCCAGAAGCACGAAGCTGAAGCCTGAAGATGACGAATGAGACTTCGTTGAAATGTCGCCAAGACACTTCCAATTTTACACGGGAGAAAACCCGAACAACCAAAGACCTACATACAAACACCCGTGAAAACCTCAGAAAACATATATATGTATGTATGTATGTATATGCATATGTATATGTATATATCTACCTATGTATCTCTCTCTCTCTCTCTCTCTCTCTCTCTCTCTCTCTCTCTCTCTCTCTCTCGATATAATGGTTGGTAAACGGATGGTTCTAAATGGAGGATTTTACTGGTTTTGTGGTTTGTTTGTGTTTTGCCTCCCAGGTTGGCAAACGCGGCCATTCATCTGTTGAAGATGCTCAAGCGTCTATGGAGCTTTACAGATTGGTAGAGTTTCAATGGGAGGAACTCCTGACGCCAGGTCACCCCACCGGCCCTTCAGACGGCACCCCGGACGGTGATAGCGATCAAAGTTGCTACCTGGATGATCAATATTGGCCCAAGGACCTTGACGTAGACTGCAAATGAAGGTTCGGAAGGTTTTAGAAAGTTGGTAAAGACATTACGCCGCTAATTCTGAAGAGAGCAAGGATTCGTGTCTTCAGCATCAGTGAAACGATGTTATTTACACCTGTGTTCCTCAAAGGGTACATGCCAAAGAAAACTGCGAGCCCAAAGTTAACTTTTTCAGTTTTGAACCTTGGAGAGTGGTGCCAGTCTTTTAAGCCTTTGAAGTTTGAGCTAAAGAAGCCTGGAGCTGTGTAGGATCCAGTTTATCCAGAAAAGCGGTTTCCTTTTTAGAAAGCACCCTTCTCCATTCTTTTCTTGCTGAATGAATGATGTATGAGAAAATGGCTGAATCAGCTTAGACCTGGAGGGGAGGGAAGGAGGGAGGGATCCTTTTCAACCTGATCGAATTTTACTCCAGGCCTAATTTTATCTGATTGTAATGCTTAGTGAAAACTTTAAGGCGATGCATATCCAATCTTAATGCTGTGGAGTTGTGCAGATGTCTACTCTCTCTCTCTCTCTCTCTGTGTGTGTGTGTGTGTGTGTATGCATATACAATCTTAATGCTGAGGAGCTGTGCAGATGTCTACTCTGTGTGTGTGTGTGTGTATAAATATGAATCCTATATATATAGGAATGATTTCACATCCTGAAATGTAACCAGAACCTTCCTGCAGGGATAATAGCTGCAAAAAGGTTGGGTCCTTATCTCTAATTGTGTTAGCGATGGGCCGATTTGCATCTTTGGAAAGTTTCCCTGTTTATGAGTACATCCAAAGGGAGTTTTGGACCACTTAGGGCAAAACATTTGATATCTTTCTGCAGCAAATAAGGACTGCTTGGAATAGTAGAACTGTGCCCAGCTTGAGTTGTTGCGAATTCCAGTTGAAGGATTAGATGCTAAACACACACACACACATATACATATACGAAGATGGGGGGAGGGAACCCCACAGATGTTCAAAGCTAAACTAGGCTGTCCAGAATATTAAACAGAAGCAGGAATTAGCCACCTCTAAAGACAAGTATGAGTTAAGGAGAAAGTGCCTCTCTTGTTCCATCATGCTGTTCTTCCACTGAAATCTAAAGCTAGAACGAACAGTCCGCTTCACTGCTTTGATGGTTGCTCGTGACTTGGTGTTCAAATGGAAACGCTTTCCCAGAAGTCTCTGGTGCTGACATCTGATTGGTTCAAAGCTCTCTTTGTTACTCAAATAGAAATGGGAAATCTATGCTTTAGGACAGGGGTCAGCAACCTTAAACACTCAAAAGAGCCAAAAGGTCCTAACCGGAAGCCCCCCGTTCAATTCTGGAGCCAAGCCGAAGTCCAGTTCCCCCACCATAGAGTCTTCTCCTAGCGCGGCGTCCTTTGTCCTCTACCTGACCTAATCGAAAGCGCTCGTCAATTCTGGAACTGACTGGAAAACTCACACCTTGCCATAGTGTCCTCCTGGCGTGCAGTGTTTCCCCCCTCCCCCAACCAGAAGTTCCTCTCAGAATTGTGGCGCCGACCAGCAACAGGGAGCTGCAGCAGAGGGATGAAAAAGCCACATGTGGCTCTGGAGCCCCGGGTTGCCGACCCCTACTTTAGAATTACAGTCCCCAGCATTCCAAACATTTGGCAGATATTGCATAAGAGTTCTGAGGTTGATCGTTTATTTGAGAGGGGGATGTTTGTGTGTGTGTGCTCTGTCTTAGTGTGATTTCTTTACCTGAAACTGGATTGGTGGCTAATAATTAAATTTCTTTCATGTGCCCATACGCCTTTAAATAAACTGCACTATAATCACTGTTTCCACATAACACTGTGTGCACATCAAAAGTTGTCGGAGCTAAACCACTGGCCACTTTGTACTGCATGGCGGGGAGGATACAAAATTTCTTGAAAGAGTGCCATTGTTTTGCAAAGTACTCCATTGGAAATATTTATTTGAATTCTGTCCCAAATTTCCCACTCTTTATATGTTGGTATGAGGATTGACAGGGCTTTAATGCCCTTATTATTATTTTTAAAGCTTCATCTTGGTTGTCTTTGAACTTTGAATGTCTTCTTTGGTATCTTTTTATGCATGAAGTATTCACCCATAAGCTTCTCCCAGCTGGATTCTGAAATTTTGGAGCCCATAAACAAGCTTACCTCCTTTGCTTACGCTTGTGTAAACTAAAGCCTTAAGTCATGGAGTGGAAGGTTCAGAGGTCTTCTTGAGATATCTAGAACTATGGTTCAAAAATACCAACTGCTCACATGAATACTTTACTAATACTAAACATTGCACATCTTATTCATATTTTTATCTATATAAGTCTGTGCTAGTCATAATAAATTGGTAGCTCAAGACCATAATGGGATTCTGTTCTCCAATCTCAAGCCCAGTTCCAAGTTGAACTATATCACCTTCATTATTACCAACCTCGACACAGAATGGTACTACGTTTTGCAGGTTCTCCCTCCTGATCAAAGGTGTGCACACACACACAAAAATTAAGACCAGTGTTCTCCTGCCCTTCAACTATCTTAATTCAGGATGAGGGGTCATTAGTTGAAAAGATAGTATCCCTGTACTTAAAAGTGCCTGGGAAATTATGACTTAAATTCTGTGAAGAGAGGATACTGTCTATAAGCAAGGATGCAATGGGTATCTCTGTGGCAGTGGTGAAATCACCTTCGCTAGCAGTTTGGGAATGGGAGCGTGCAATGCGAGTGGGCGCCTCTTCTGCACATGCACAGAACCTGCACATGGGCGGACCTCCTGCTGCTGGTGCTACGGGTTCAACGAGCTGGATTGAACCGGGGGGGGGGGGGAAAGGATTTCACCACTACTCTTTGGAGATTCTCAGTCATCCTGGTTTGTCCCAAATATGCTTTTCAAACAGCAACTGGACTTCCTTTGTTTTTCCATGAGGAGGTTTCGCTTCTCACCTCAGAAGCTTCTTCAGATCTGACTGAATTCCCTCTCCATTCTTCAGAACTGAAGAAGCGTCTTGGACGAGACGCGAAACGTCATCGAGGAAAAACGGAAGAAAGTCCCGTTGACGTTCGAAAAAGCATCTTTGGGTAGGAAAATGGCTTCTCTTCATCTCAATGTTGCAGGACTCGGGTGATTTGAATTACAAATGTGATTCATTGGTTCTAGAGGCCTTTATATCCCAATTGCCCAAAATGGGCTGAAGATTCGGAATAGTATAAGATTGCCGAGGCCTTTAATTCAGGAGTAGTATAAAGACTGGGCGTGGACGTGATCTGAACCTGTCATTGCTGCAAAGATTGCCGAGGCCTTTAATTCAGGAGTAGTATAAAGACTGGGCGTGGACGTGATCTGAACCTGTCATTGCTGCAAAGTTGCAATCAATATATTTTGAATACTGGGGTGATTTTGATCTTCGTGTGTTGCTGTTTTTTTCATCTGTTTAAGGGAAGGTTAATGATGTCTTTTATGAAACAAATAGGGAGAGTCCTGCAGTGTTAGCTTTTGAATAATAAGATGGATTTGTGCAATACAGAGCATTCTCGAAGCTGCAAAGGAGCCTCCGCATTTTTGTCACTATTATTGCTTGGCAGGGTATTATATGTATTCCAACCGGTCCGGTAATGGTTCAAGGCTGCAAGCACATACAGTATATGACTGCCCCACCAGCTTTGTGTCAAAGGATGACCTTGAACATACCAGTAATAAATAATGTTTTGCATCCAGTTGTCTCCCGAATCCTCATTCCTATCGGTGTACTGACTTTGATGGAGGGAGCAGGTGGGGGGGGAGAGAATCCGTGAATGTCAAATGCTGGTACAGAATGGCAACAGCATTTAGACTTCTATACTACTTTGTAATGTTTTACAGCCCTAAGCGGTTTACAGATTCAACATATTGCCCCCATTGATCTGGGTCCTCGTTTTACCAACCTCAGAAGGTTGGAAGTTGAGTCAAACTTGAGCCTGGTGAGATTCGAACTGCCAAATGGCTGGCAGCCGGCAGTCAGCAGAAGTAGCCTGCAGTACTGCACTCTAACCACTGTGCCACCGTGGCTCAGTGGTGAAGGCAGGTAACAATGATAACAGTGTTCTCATTGGTCCAGAGATCTCATTCCTTTCTCTGATCCAGTTACTAGGGCTTTGTTTAAATGGCACTTAAAAATGCTAGAATATATGCTATCAAATAGTATTGATAAGTGAAACAGTTGATTGGGGAAAATAAGTCAATGGAATTTGGATGCCCAGTTCTGAAAGCTACAATGGATCTTTCCATCTCAGCCATTGGGAGTAAGTTCACTGCCAGATTTTTAAAAGGTACGATAAATCAGAACTAAATTCAAATTTGATTTATCTATTTTTAGAGATGGCACTGAGACATACATAGCACTTCATGGTGCTTTACAGCCCTCTCTTAAGTGGTTTACAGTCAGCATATTGCACCCCAACAGTCTGGGTCCTCATGTTAACTGACCTGGAAAGGATAGAAGGCTGAGTCAACCTTGAGTCAATCAGGATCAAACTCCTGGCAGTGGGCAGAGTCAGGCTGCAATGCTGCGTTCTAACCATTGCGCCACTCAGAGCTCTAAAGACCTGCTAGTTTTAGAGAAAGATTTGCCATGAAAATTTGAAGTTGGGAGGCCTATTCATTCCAGCTCTTGCAGCTGTTCTGTAGGTATGAAGAAAAGTTTCCTTCGTTTCGGCAACTGCATTTTTTCCTACTGTTGCACTGCTGTAACACGAAAGACTGACTCCATGTGGCATAACCAAGCCAAATCTCAATTTATGGTTTGCTAAATGTAAGGTGACCAACTTTTTTACAATGAGGAGGAGGACACAAATAAATTGAAGAAAAAAAATATCGTAAATAAAAGAAACATTTTATTCACTGCAACAATAATACAGAATACACCATAATATGATATAAATGCATAATAAAAAACATTTGTAACAATAACATTTTATATTGTAATTATTAATTATGATTTAAATGAGTACATTTCCATTGAATGAATATTTTTGGTCAATGTATCATCTTCTAACAATATATTGGAAATATCTGAGCAAGGAATATCCTTCATATTGAATTTTTCGGCAAGCGCTGCAGCTAGAGTCAACATTCAATCTCGATTTCTCACTTTTCCAAAAATCATTAAATTAATTATTAAAACTGAAACAATAATATAAGCGAATAAACTTGTAAATAAAATTGTACATATTTGGAAATTATTAAATAGATAATTATATTCTCCGGACATCATTCTGCAAAATGCAGAAAAGTAGCCAGAAGAAATCGAGAAGTGATACAGAAACAGAAAATGCAGCAAGTCTAATTTACACCAACACCATTCACTCATCACATCCAGCCCTTGCAAACCATTCTTGCTTTTATTACATTTTCCCCCTTGCTTAAAATGCAAAAAAAAAAAAAAAGCCTAATTGACATCAACAGCAATCACTCTGCATCAGTCACTGGACTGCCTTCCAGTCCTTGCAAACCGTTCTTGTTTCTATTATATTCCTCCTTGCTTTATATATTACTTTAAACTTCACCTATTTTTAATATTCAGTTCCTACTAGAATCAATTTTTATGCTTCTTCCCACATACCCAACTTTCACTTCTTTATTGCAAGAAGAATAGAAGCTCACTTTATTTCTCACCTTTAGTGAGCATGTTACTAAAACAGCAATAGCACTTAGACTTATATACAGTGGTGGGATTCAAATAATTTAACAACCGGTTCTCTGCCCTAATGACCAGCTGGGTAGGCGTGGCTCGGTGGCCATGTGACCACGTGGTCATGGCCAACTCAATGTCACTCACCTTGTAACGCCTTAGCTGTTACAATGCAATAAGGGTTAGCCAGAGAGGCAGTTTCTGTAAACAGGACAATAACGATTAGGCTAGAAACAACACCAGAACGTTTCCTTCCTGCCTTCCTTATAGGATTAGCCCTGTAAAGTGGAAAAAAACAAAATTAAATTTCTTCCAACAACTGGTTCTCCGAACTGCTTGAAAAGTTAACAACCGGTTATTCCTAATAGGTGTGAACTGGCTGAATCCCACCACTGCTTATATACCACTTCATAGTGCTTTACATCCCACTCTAAGCAGTTTAGAATCAGCATCCTGCCCCCGATAATCTGGGTCCTCATTTTACCCACCTCGGAAGGATGGAAGGCTGAATCAATCTTGAGCCGGTCAGAATCGAACTGCTGGCAGTCGGCAGAGTTAGTCTGCAATACTATATTCTAACCACTGCGCCACCATAATACCTAAATACCTAATTTGCCTTCATTTGCATATAACTTGCAATCGTTTGTCCCACTTCCCTGTCAAATACAGCTATTTGTATCTTTGAGATGGTAATTTTTAGGTCCTCGTTGCATTACAGAATCTAATACTTGCTTCAAAGCATTTTGATTCTCTGTCAACATGACGACAGCAGGGAAACTTAGGTGGCACTTGGCAGTCAGGCAGAGCACATATGCCGCTGTCTTCCAACCCAGGAAAATGACGGAAGCAGAGAAGCAAATATTCTGGAGGCTCATCTGGCATTTGCGGTTTGAAGTGGCCACTTCACTCTTGTCTAATACTAAGGATTTTGCATGTGTGCTGGGAAGAAAATGTCCTTTTTCATTCAAGGACATCAGTCTGTTCCAGCCGGCCAGGCGGAGAAGGTATGTTGCAGAACTCTTGACTGATGGGGTCCAGGAAGAGAGCCTATTCTGCTGTTGCCCCTGTTTTATGGAATATTCCCCCCTCCCTACAGAGGTGAAGCCGTCCCCTACTCTCCTGTAATTCCAAAAAAGGGTTAAAATATGGCATTGCATGAGGAGCCCAGGGCTGGGCTGCTGGGGATTCACAGGGGTTCAGGAGAACCTCTAGCTAAGATTCCATGCAGTTCGCAGAACCCCCAAATCCCACTCCTAGTTGGCCCCACCCACCCAGCCAGTCCCCTCCCACATGGCCTGTTTTGGATGCAGGTAAGTCAGGGCACGTGTAGAAGCTCAGGGAGGATGAAAAATGGGATTACCGGAAGTTTGGGAAGGCTGGAAAAGTGCCTCTGTAGCCATTTTCATATATATATATGTTTCTGAGGTTTTCACGGGTGTTTGTATGTAGGTCTTTGGTTGTTCAGGTTTTCTCCCGTGTAAAATCTCCCAAACAACCAAAGACCTACATATATATATATACAGGTTTTGGTATGTTCGGGTCTTTTCCCGTGTAAGATTGGAAATATTTAGGCAACATTTCAATGAGATCTCACTCATTATATTCAGGCTTTGGCTTTGTTCTTATGTGAGCAAATATATATATAAGCAAAATCCACTCATTCATCACAAAATCTCCAGAACTTTAAAGTCTACAACCTTGAAATTGGGCAGGTACATTTCTCTTGGCTTCTAGGTGCTTGCTAAGAAAGGATTTTTCAAAATGACCATCAGATCATTAGTATTTCATATACAGTATATTCATATACAGTATATTAACAAGCTCTGATGCTAAGGAGTTAGACATTCTACTCCCCATCCCCACCTAAAAAGAACTCTGTCCCAACTGCCAGTTGCCTCACATTCCGTTACCTCGGTTCAAACTGGCAGACGTTCCACTCCTTTACTCAGGCGCGGTCTGGGGGTCCTTACAATATTAAATGTCATTACCTCCCTTCCACCTATGGAACTGCTTCCGGACTCAAGGTGGCGGGAGAGATATTCCCTTATGTGTTTCAATCACTGACCACCACTGAGCCAACGGATTGTGAACCGAATTTCCCCTGCATAGTGTCCCAGCCCCAACTCACTTCTTACCCTGACCTCCTCAGTTCAGACGAATCTCTTCCTTCTACTGTAACACCAGTTAAAGGGAAAAGACTGTCTTTCTGTCGCCCGGAAGAACAACGGATGCTTCCAAAGGACATCTTTTGGAGCCAGAGAGGTGAAGGAGGGAAATTTTATGCCAACATTCAAAGTGCAGGGGAAGGTCTACCACAGGATAGGGAGTATCATGGAGGGGGGCCCTCAGCAACAGCCTTCATTCCTCCAGATATACTTTCTTGGTGATGATGACAATGAGAGTCTGTCAAGACCATGGGGGTGCTACAATGGTCGTAAGTGTGAAAAATGGTCATAAGTAGCGAAGCACAGGTATCCAGCTAGTAAATAATAAGCCTAACTCGGAAGGAAGGGTCCTGATTTTCTCCGTCACCTCCAGCTTTCTTACCCAATGAAATGCAAAAAACCCCAACCCTGGAGTTCTTCCAGGAGAAAATCTGTTCTTCAACAACAACATAAAGAACCCCAAACTTCCTCCTCCTCACATCTCCCATATTGTCTTGTAAGACCCTGACTGAGACTGGTGCGCCATCTGCTGTGTCTATACAAACAAAATTGGCATGTCAAGTGACGGATTCTTTCATTATGTCTCTCCTCCTCTCTCACACTCCTGGTGTTATTTTCTAACAACTCGTATTTTCTTTTATATATAGAACCATAACAAGTTGGCCTCTTTCCCCCCCCCCCTCTCTCTTTTAAAGGTTGAGCCAAGCAGATGGAAAACTCTGCTGGTTTTTACTATGATTTCCCCTCAGTTTGCAAACTCACATTTTAATAAATACGTTATTGTATATTCTTCTATACCAATACCACAGTATCAGGATTTGAGGAGGTGGTTTAAGTGAGGATTGCCTAACCAACGATGGGAATCCACAATAATTATACTGGTGGGCAGTGGTGAAATCCAAATTATTTTACTACAGTTCTGTGGGCGTGGCTTGGTGGGCATGGCAGGGGAAGGATACTGCAAAATCTCCATTCCCTCCCCACTCCAGGGAAAGGATATTGCAAAATCTCCATTCCCACCCCACTCTGGAGCCAGCCGGAGGTGGTATTTGCCAGTTCTCCATACTACTCAAAATTTCCGCTACCGGTTCTCCAGAACCTGTCAGAACCTGCTGGATTTCACCTCTGGTGGTGAGGCTTTGGGGTTACTGGGAGACCTTGCTGCCAAAGCCTATTGTACGGGTACAGAAATAATCTAGTCAGAGATTTAACAAATTAACAGAGTTGGAAGAGACCTTGTAGGTCACCTGGTCCAACCCACTGCCCAAGCAAGAGACCCTACACCATTTCTGGCAGATGGCAGTCCAGTCTCTTCTTGAAAGCCTCCGGTGATGAAGCCCCCACAACTTCCGAAGGCAGCTTCTGTTCCATTGGTTGATTGCTCTCACTGTCAATTACTCCTTATTTCCAGGTTGAATCTCTCCTTGATCAGTTTCCATCCATTATTCCTTGTCTGGCCTTCGAGTGCTTTGGAAAATAGCTTGACCCCCTCTTGATATACCCTTTTGTAATTTGAGCAGCATGTGAAGTTTGATTAGTTTTAAGCCTGGTTTGTTTGTTTGGAGTTTGGCTTTCTGTATGAACCCAGCCCTTTTGTTTGATTTATGATTCATTATATTGTAAATCCCATTACCGTATTTTTCGGACTATAAGATGCACCAGAGTATAAGACGCACCTCTAGAGGGCCTCTGGAACCTGTGGAGGCCGTTTTTGCTCTCCCGGAGGCTCAAAGAAAGCCTCTGGAGTCTGGGGGAGGGCAAAAATGCCCCTCTGTGGTGCAGGAGGCCAACTAGGCCACGCTCACCATGGCCATGTCCACCCAGCAACCGGGCAAAGAATCCCTTGCTAAAATTTTTGAAGCCCACCCCGTATACAGTGTATTCCATCTTTCACAGGGGCTTCTGGAATCAACTAGGACCTGTCCGTGGTACTGAGGATTTTTAGCTCGTTATGCTATGTCATGCCCTAAGGCAGTGGTTCTCAACCTTTATAGTGCTGCGACCCCTTTAATACAATTCCCCACAATGTGGCAACCCCTTTAATACAATTCCCCATGATGTGGCGACCCCGACCATAAAATTATTTTCGTTTTGAATTTATTGCGCCTGAAGCCGTATTGGCTAGTGATCTGAACTGCTTGCGATTGCCTTGAGGACGGAGGCATTAAAGTGGAGACTCCTCCCCTATTAAGTTTATCGCGCCTGAAGCCAGATTAGGCTAGCGATTGGGAGTGATTGCAGCTGGCTTGAGAGGGAGACATCAGAGCAAAGATTTCTCTCTTTTTTAATTCATCGCGCCTGAAGCCGAATTCGGCTAGCGATTTGAAGAGCCTGCAGCTGGCTTGTGGAGTCAACCATTGGAGCGCGATTCTTCGACTCGCAAGTATACTTCCCATATTTCCGATGGTCTTAGGCGACTCCTGGCAAATCGTCATTCGACCCCTAATGGGGTCCTGACCCACAGGTTGAGAACCGCTGCCCTAAGGGCTCACGTCAATAAGAGGACATCAAGGAGACAAGAAGGAGGAGCTCAATCCCTGGTGCTTGTACAATCCATAGGGTTCCTGTGCAAACCCCAAGTACAAAATTAGAAATCATTCTAATTTCTCTTTTAAAGCTCCACGTTAGGCTTTTGGTAACTGGCAACCCAATTGAATCAGATTACCAGCCTACTATACTATGTTTTTAAAGGAAAGCGTGAGGAGAATGTATACAAAGCTTTTTGAACATTTCAAAACAGCCATGTCGGAGATAGGATGTAGCAACGGCTCAGGAGTGCTCAAATTTGAGATCAGAGCTCCCGTTAGCACGAAGGTTGTCTTGGGTGCGGATCGAGATGTTTTTTTCCTAAGCACAAAATAGATTTGACAAGACGAAATATCAAAAGCTTCTCCCCTTCCCCCAAGCTACTACAATGAAACCCGTCTGGCAGTTTTCTCCTCTTGGTTAAGTGTATCATGTTCTGAAACTTGGAAATATGTACAAAGGTTGGAGGTAGGATTGGTTACAAATACTGCAATACACTCACGTATGTTATGACTGCTGCTTCAGAATTAAATGGTGAAGTTGAGTCCGATTCCAGGTGGCAGTGCTCATCTCTATTTCCTACCCGAGGGAGTCAGCATTATCCAAAGATCCTTCTGTGGTCATGTGGCCAGCATGACTATACGCCGAAGCACATGGAATGCTGTTACTTTTCCACTGAAGTGGTACCTATTTATCTACTCACATCTGCATGCTTTCAAACCCCAGCAGTGTTCGTCTTAGTCTCTAGAGAATTAGAGCCCCATTGATGGTATGTTGTGGGAGACTGACAAAAATAATTTGATTGCCCTTTCATGTTCATGTTTTGATAGCAATAAGCAAAAATGTTTTTTGGGGGAAAAACTCTGGTCATGTAGACATGGAATTCTGAAGATCATCCTAATCCATCTAAGAGCACCCAGCCTAGGGAACCTAGAGTAACAGGATCCAAGCTAGCTGTCAGAGTTTCTTGCAAAATCAAATCCAGAAAGCACACACAGATAACTGATTCAGCAGGATTCATTAACTTCTTTATATACATAATAACACATGAAGATAAATGTACAATACCAATAACTGACTCTTCCAATGTGGTAGCAGTTACAGGCAAAACACAAGCAGAGTAAATCAGACAGACTAGTTTTAGTTTTAGAGCTGAGCACAGAACTAAGCCATGCCCAGACTCCTTCCTGAAGTTTCAGTTTCCAAAACAGCCCTCATTGGCTGATTTAGTTGCTATGCCAATTCATTGGCTGACCTTGTTACCATGTCTTCCCAGTCATGAATATTCTGACACTAGCAAAATTTTGGATAATCATTACATAGCAACAAAGAATTTTCTGTCTGGATTTTTGCAAAAAAATAAAATAAAATAAAACCAGGTTGTCCTAAGGAAGCTTGACATATACCTAGAATTCCAAATTTGGTGCCTTTGTGAATACCAGAGTATTCATTGACCTCTTTACCCTACGTATCTTACAAGGTTTTTTACATATTCTTTTAATAATACTATCATTTATTTTAAAAAGGAGGGTGTATATTTGAACTTGTTTTAGCTTCAACATCCAAATGTGTTTTCTGTGGCTGAGCATGCCCCAACATGAGAATCATTTTATAAATGAGTAATCCCACTGGGGCAATCATTTTGTAACCACAATCATAAGATGTGTGAGATATAGACACACACACACACACACACACACACACACACACACACACACGATTGATGTAGTCAGTCTTAAGCTTGATGGACAGAGTGACTTTCTCAAATGTCCGAGCCCCGGACCTAAACAAAAACAGAAGGTGCTCACTCTGGAAACAGAAAATGATTTATTTGGGCCAGATTCTCAGCACAAAATGAGTCCTTTAACAAAAAGTGTCTGATTAAGTCAGTGCGGGGAGCATCCGCCTCTTTGTAGGCTGGGAACCGCACCCTTCCGCATGCTGGAGCCAGCCTCCATCCAGCAATCGCTATCGGTCCTGGTCTATTTATTTATTTATTTATTTATTTATAATTACATTTCTATACAACACTATCTCCCGGAGGACTCAGGGCGGTTTACAGCCAATGTTAAAATACCCACACCAATACAATATAAATATAATAAATAACAATATTTAAAAACAATTAAGAACAAATATTTACTGGCCGAATCACTAAAACGATCAAAGACCGATTAAAACCCCTTAAAATTTTGCTAAAATATGTCTTAGGCTAGTCCCGCTTGGTGAAATAGTAAAGTCTTCAGTGCACGTTTGAAGACCCGGAGGTCGGGGAGCTGGCATAACCCCGGAGGTAGCTCGTTCCACAGGGCTGGTGCCGCCACAGAGAAGGCCCTCCCCCTGGGGGCCGCCAACCTACATTGTTTGGTCGACGGCACCCTGAGGAGGCTCGCTCTGTGTTAGCGCACAGGTCATTGGGGGGCAATCAGTGGCAGAAGGCGGTCTCGCAAATACCCCGGTCCTAAGCCATCAGTCAGCTGATCTCTGGGACATCGAGGCACCCAATTGGTTCAGCTGCTCAGCTGCTCAGCTCTTAGTGTGCAGGCCCCAATCAGCTGCATGGTGGCCTCAATTGACTGTGCAGCGGCTCTCAGCTTGGCTTCCAGTGTGCAGTCCCCGGTCAGCTGTGTGGCGGCCCCAATCAGCTGTGTGGCAGCCTGTAGCAATTCGGCCTCGCCTCTTGTCGCTGCGGCTGCCGCCATCAACAATGCTCACTCCACCATGCATCTCCCCCCAGGTTTGGCAGACCCTGGACCGGGATTTCACAGACTTGGTTTAAGGCAGTTTCCTAAATTTGCCCAGTTAGTGGTTGTTTGGTGAACCTCTACTATGTTGACCTTCTATTTTCAAAGAAGCCCTCCTGAATTATTGAAGGGAACCAACCAGTTCTTTCAGCCTTGGAGCTACCCGCTTTCCAGTGAGAACTTTGCGTGGGCAAAAGACCTTGGAAATGAAATTAAAAAATCTGAGATTATGACCTATTCTTTGGAGAGACCTCTTCAAACTCTATTGCTTAACTTGCCTCAAGGTTCTTTGAAAGTCTATTGGAAAGAATATTCTTTAAGAGCAAACATCCAGCATAGTGACCAAATTGAATTGAACATTTTATTCATCATTAGAACTCATTGCTGGGGGGGGGGAGAACTGCTATTAAATCAACCTCTGAGTAGCAGCTGTTGAAAAGGAAACAATTGGAAGACAGCATTTTCCTCTGACGCAAGGCATCTCCAAAATGTATTTCCTTTAAGTACTACTGTAACAGTTTCTGCTAAATTATATTCTGTAGGTGGGCTTGGAAGATACCTAACTCCCAAAATTCCTAGAGAACATGCCAAAATGTATGTTCAGAACTGTCCATCAGGGTGAAATCCAGCAGGTTCTGACAGGTTCTGGAGAACTGGTAGCGGAAATTTTGAGTAGTCCAGAGAACTGGCAAATACCACCTCTGGCTGGCCTCAGAGTGGGGAGGGAATGGGGATTTTGCAGTATCCTTCCCCTGGAGTGGGGAGGGAATGGAGATTTTGCAATATCCTTCCCCTGGAGTGGGGAGGGAATGGGGATTTTGCAGTATCCTTCCCTCACGTGTGGGGAGGAAAGGGAGATTTTGCAGTATCCTTCCCCTACCACGCCCACCCAGCCATGCCCACAGAACCGGTAGGGAAAAATTTTGAATTTTACCCCTGCTGTCCATCCTATGGATGTAGAGAAGACCACATCCATTGAAATGAATGAAAAGAAATTGTTTAATTATTTGGAGCATATTTTTAGTTCCACTCTTTGTTTTAACTCGGCATTTCCTTCTTCTGGCGTTTCTCTCCGGAACTTGATTTAAGAAAGTGACCAGGGACAGCTCTGTCTTTAGGCAAACTGAGGCAGCTGCTAAGCAGAAGATGTTGATGGATTCAGAGCAGTTAAATTGTTGGAAAGCAAAGGTGTGAATATCTTGTGGCTCGCCCTGAACATTTTAAATCGCTCTGTTGATTAAGATTTTTTTCCCCCACCATCGATATTAAAATCAGATTCCACTTCTAGTCTGGTGACCTTCCTTCTGTGAGAAGACAAAGGAAATCACCATGACCAAGGGCAAAGTGAACCAGATCAAATGGCTTGGAAGGTAATCTTTCCTTATCGGTGGGTGGCTATTCCTTTCTTCTTTTAATCATAAAATGACTCCAATCCCCCATTCCTCCTAATTTTGCAAAATCACTTGACATGGTTGGGGACCATTGAAAAATAGAAGGAAGAGGAGCAAAGATTGTGGAGTGACAATGTTCTTGGCAAGAGTTCTCCACTCCTCTGTAACCAACAAAATACCTTATCCCACCAGACTTGAAATCCTGGGTTTAGAAAACTTGGAACTCCGTCGCCTTCGACAGGACCTGGGTTTAGCTCATAGAATCATCCATTGTAATGTCCTTCCTGTTAATGACTAGTTCAGTTTCAACTGCAATAATACAAGAGCTACCAATAGATTTAAACTTAATGTCAACCGCTCCAATTTGGATTGCAGAAAATATGATTTCTGTAACAGAATTGTCTGTGCTTGGAATGCATTACCCGACTCTGTGGTCTCTTCTCATAACCCCAAAAGCTCTAACCAAAATCTATCCACTGTTGACCTCACCCATTCCTAAGAGGACTTTAAGGGGCGTGCATAAGAGCACAAACGTGCCTACCGTTCCTGTCCTATTGTTTCTTTCCCTATATATATATATATATGCTTATACTTCCTTGTTTCTCATCATATATATGTTTACATATTATATAATCTTTTTGTGTGATGCTTGTGTATATTGTTATGACAAAATTAAATAAAAAAATAAAAAATAAACGTAGGGCAGGGATGGGCCACTATGGCCCCTTTACAACCGGTGGACTTCAACTCCCAGAATTGATTTTCATTTTTTAAATATTTATTTTATTTATTTATTTTTGCCAAGCATGTATTTTATGACGGATATAAGTGTAAACATAATCATAAACACATGTAAAGGGTATGAATAATAGAAAACACTAGGACAGGGATGATAGGCACGCTGGTGCGCTTATTCACGCCCCTTACAGACCTCTTAGGAATGGGGTGAGGTCTACAGTAGACAGTCTAAGGTTAAAGTTTTGGGGATTTGGGGAAGAAACCACAGCCAGGTAGTGCATTTGTATCTATTGTGTGCTCTTGTATTGTTTTGGTTGAAGCTGAAGTATTCATTGGCTGGTAGGACATTGTAGCAGATGATTTTGTATACTATGCTTAGGTCAGACCGAAGACCGCGAAGTTCTAAGTTGTCTAAGCCCAAAATTTCGAGTCTGGTGGCATAAAGTATTTTGTTGAACCCACCTACACAATATTTTTATTTTTTTATTTATTTTTTTTTATACTTTTATACCGCACCATCTCCCGTAGGACTCAGGGCAGTTCACAGGCATATTAAAAATACAACAATAATAAATAAGCCATTTAAAACCCAATTAAAACAAAATATTATAATCGCCATATCACTAAAACGGTAAAAAACCGGTTAAAACCCATTAAAATTGACTAAAATATTTTATTCTTAGGCTAGTCCAGCTCGTTGAAATAATAAAGTCTTCAGTTCACGCCTAAGGTCCGGAGGTCAGGGAGTTGCCGTAACCCAGGAGGAAGCTCGTTCCACAGGGCCGGTGCTGCCACAGAGAAGGCCCTCCCCCTGGGGGTCGCCAACCTACATTGCGTGGTCGATGGCACCCGGAGGAGGCCCACTCTGTGGGAGCGCACTGGTCATTGGGAGGCTATCGGCGGCAGAAGGCGGTCTCGTAGATACCCCGGTCCTAAGCCATGGAGCACTTTAAAGATGGTGACCAGAACCTTGAATTCCACCCGGAAGGCTACCGGCAGCCAGTGTAGGCCGCGCAGGATAGGTGTTATATGGGAGCAACGCGGTGCTCCCTCTATCACCTGCGCGGCCGCGGGTAAATTAGCAGAAACTGTTATAGGTAGTAAAAGGGCCATAGTTGCCCATTCCTACTGTAGAGTAATAATCCACTTTGCCAAGTTATCTGTAAATATTAAGTAATCTTCACCCCAAAGAAAGTTCACAGTTGGCAGCAAAGTACTTTGGGTTGGTGTTGTTAAGAATCTTCTATCTTTAGCAGCGTCAGAGATGTGTATTTTAGTGGATGCAAATGTCTTCATTCAAGAGACTCCATGAGGGACCTTTCTTTCCTCTTCCACACTCATCGCTTTCACTTTTTCTCTTCCACAACTCATCGTTTTTCTCTTTTCAAAAAGAAAAATTGGTAGTATAACCCTTGGGAAGAATCACCACAAAGCAGTCTAGATCAGGGCTGTAAAACTCGATTTCACTGAAGGCCGCATCAGGGTTGTGTTTGACTGACCTAAGATGGGGGGGGGTGAGCGGGGGGGGGGGGGCGGGTGAGTGGTGGCCAGCATGATGTCACTCGTGTTGGGGGCATCTGTGGTGACCTGAGTGCTCTGCCAGTGAAAACAAGTTCCTGAGCTCAATTTTTGGCTGGAATGGCCTCCTGCAACCCTCTGCCAGTGAAAATCGAGTTCAGGAGGGCACACGTGGCCCTCATGAGTTCTGTTTTTGGCTGAGTTGGCCTCCTGCAACCCTCTGTTTTTTCTGGCAGAGGCATCACGGGCAGGTCCTTCGCTGTTTCCAGGGCAGCCCTGCGGGCCAGATCTAAGCACCCCGCAGGCTGGATCTGGCCCCCAGGCCTTGATTTTGACACCCCTGGTCTAGATGGCCCAGTTTCTTCTGTCAAGAAGTCCCTATAGAGTTCTCTGACCATAGCTTGATTGTTATCCTTTGAGTCTATCTGCCATTTTAGTTTCCTTGAATCTACCAGTAGGAACATTTATGTAAAACAGCGTTGTGCCTCACCCGCCCTCCTCTCCTCAGCCGGGCCCCTCCCATCTCCTGCTATCTGAGCCAGAGACTGATAGTGAAGAAGAATAGCCTGGCATGCCTCCAGCCCCCAGCCCTGGCACCATGCCCGGACAGAATGAACAAACAAACCTCCCTCCTACAGCGTGTGAGCACGAAGCCAGCCACGTGCTAGAATTGCCGGCAGCAGAGCAGGAGGACGGAAAGACACAGTGGACGGATCCCCGCTTCCGGAGAATGGAGAGGCGACGTCAGCAAAAGGAAGGGAGGGGCAGGCCTGGATAAGTGCTGTGTCATTGAGCCACACCCCATGGCCTATATAAAGGATCTGCTTTTTGGCATTCCTTGAGTCAAGCAAAGTCTTATCTGGTTGCTGAAGTCACACCATGGATTCCTGCCTGCCCTGAGAACTCTGACAGGAATTTGGCAAAGCTGCAGAGGCTTCGTGGCCACGCTTGATACAGACTTCCCAGACCCGGCTGTCGGAGGAGGAGTGGGACACGACAAACAGAAAGTGCCGGTAGGTCTGTACATTGCTTAGCGCAATGGTCCATGGCAGAAAAAAATATGAGACCGAAGGACAGGCAGGGATGCTGGATGATTTCAACTACTTAACAGAATAAAAGAATAACAGTATTAGAAGGAATCTTGGAGATCTTGGAGGCATTCTCAAGGAGCATAAAGACCTGGCTGTTCTCCAGACTTTGTGTTAAGGTGGTTACAGAATAACAGAGTTGGAAGGAACTTTGGTGGTCTTCTAGTCCAAACCTCTACTCAAGCAGGAGACCCTATACCTGTGATGGCGAACCTATGGCATGCGTGCCCGAAGTGGCATGGGGAGCCATGTTGCCTGGAACGCGTGTCATCACCCATTCTTCTTCTGAGTTTCTTGCGTGCATGTGCACGCGATGACCAGAAACTCGGAAGAGTAGCTGGCAGAAACCGGACGTTCAGTAGCTGAAACCAGAAGTTCATTTTCAGGGGGGCTCAGGCACCCTAGGCAGCTCCTCTTCTGGGTTGCGGCCCAGATGCGCACATGCAAAGCGCACACATGCACGCACTCCCTTTTTGGCACTCAGTGCCGAAAAGGTTCATCATCACTGCCCTATACCATTTCAGACAAATGTGTTCTGTCCCACTCCACCTCAGTCCGGGAGGCACGAGCGATGACTTAATTAGCTGGCAATTCAGTCCATGGCAGCTATCAGCTCTGGGAGCATCTGCCAAGTTTCTCTGTTATATTTTCTTGATGCTGGCGAGTCAACCAGGAAACCAGGAAAACAGTACTTCAGCTCAAGTTCTCTCTAAACAGTTGATTTGTTCGCCATGGAGTAATATAGCAGCCCCTGCTGCTTTTATAACCTTTGGGGTGTGGCTCCATTACTCAGCACTTCCTAGGCCTGCTCCAACCCTGCTACTGTTGTTCCCGCCTCTCCTGTCTACGAAACCTAGGATCCAACCAGGACTGATTGTCCTCAGCTGGGTCTGGGAGCATTGCCTGGGTGGGGGGAAACACAGGAGACCGAGGCCTTGTTATTTCTTCCACATGGCCTGTCTCTGGCTCCTGGAGCTGAGCCACAGAGGCCGGCCCTGCAGAAGGGAGCCCTGACAGCCCTTCCCCCTCACTCTCTGAGTCACTCTCTGGCAGGGGGCCAGGCCCGGGGGTGGGGCTGGAGCCACAACAAAATGGTTGTCCAGTCTGTTCTTAAAAGCCTTCAGTGTTGGAGCACCCACAACTTTTGTAGGCAAGCTATTCCATTGGTTGATTTCTCTTATTGTTAGGAAGTTCCTTCTTAGTTCTGGATTGGTTCTCTCCTTGGTTAGCCTCCATCCATTGTTTCTTGTCTTCCCTTCTGGTTCTTTGGAAAATAGGTTGACCCTCTCTTCTTTGTGGTAGTCCCTCAGACATTGGAACATTGCTATCATGTCAATACTAGTCCTTCTTTTCACTAGACGAAGGTAAAGGTAAAGGTTCTCCCGCATATGCGTGCTAGTCGTTTCTGGCTCTAGGGCTGGTGCTCATCTCCGTTTCAAAGCCGAAGAACCAGCTGTAGGTGTTCATTAAGACCCGACACTCATGGTTTCCTCGGGATGAGTGCCCCGAGCCGAAGCTCCAGTCACTCTTTTATTGAGATAGTATAGCACAAGGAAATACAAGGAACAATGGCATTCCAACATTTCCTGCCAGGTGGCAGCTCATGATACAGAACAAGGAAGTCACGGAACAGTACATTCTATTTTTGAAACATTCATTATATGCTGCGTGTTTTAACCTAAACCGCAGGCTTTATCAAGAAGTTGTTTTACACAAAGCTATCTTTTCTGCCATGTGGGCAGAAGGTCTAACCGACTTTACATGCATTCCTGCACGTACTAGCAAAAGCCGTTTTACTCCCACACCAGCGCTGTCCAAAGACATCTCCGTGGTCATGTGGCCGGCATGACTCAATGCCACAGGCGCATGGAACGCTTTTACCTTCCCACCAAAGGTGGTCCCTATTTTTCTACTTGCATTTTTTTATGTGCTTTCGAACTGCTAGGTTGGCAGAAGCTGGGACAAGTAACGGGAGCTCACCCTGTTACGCGGTGCTAGGGATTCAAACTGCTGAACTGCTGACCTTCTGATCGACAAGCTCAGTGTCTTAGCCACTGAGCCACCACGTCCCTATTGACTAGACTAGACATACCCAATTCCTGCAACTGTTCTTCACATGTTTTAGCCTCCAGTCCCTCCAACTGTTGACCAAGTGAGATGCGACATCAATCTCAACTCTCTGCAAAGTTCTGCATTTATAATCCTAGGACATCACTTACATCAAGTCCAGGAGAGTAATTTGCATGTTTGTGCCTTGATTTTATGCAAATATTGATACGCTTTGGTTTTGCATGGGCAAAGTGACTACCTTACTCCTAATGAATTGGAACAAAAGGGGAAAGAGAGCTTTTATCATTGAGATATATTATCACAGCTGCTGGAGCTGATAAGTGATGGTGATGTCATGGAAGTTACCCTTTTCCTTCCCTCCCTCCCTCCCTGCCTCCCCACCCCCACAAGCAATAAAAGAAGACTGGCATCGTCTGAATTGCTGTTCTGTTTACCAGCAACCTGATAATCCACCTACCTCCATTCTGTATCCAAACTTCACCTCTTCTTATCTCATAGCAGCAATTTCCAGTAAGAGGCAAAGGCTCACAAAATAGATTTCAACCTTGAGGCTGATTCCTTGGACTTAGAATCGCTCCATGAAATGTAATTGGATCAGAAAATAAAAACCAACAGCAAGAACCAAAACCTAGTTATGGTGGAAGGATTGTTTTGCCAGCATAGATTTCTAATCAACGCCAACATAATAATGTTCTTCCTTCCATTTACAGGAACTTCAACTATGACCACAGCAAGTGAGTAACTTTGCTTGATGTCAAAAGAGCTAAGTAGAATCAGACTTGATAGGATTTAAATTGGAAACCAACAGGACATTTCAGTGCTTCAGGATAGTCTGGGAAGCTGAAAAACCGTTTCAGACTTTTAAAATTAACCAAGAGTTAATTTTTGACTTTAGAATAATTTTACTTTTATGTATAAAGGTAAAGGTAAGATGCTCTTCCTGACTTCCATGTGGGACAAGGAAGGGCATCCGTCCAATAAATGCTCAGCTCCATCCAATCCAATGACTTTACCCCAAAATTAAGGGATTAAAGGTAAAGGTAAAGGTTCCCCTCACACATATGTGCTAGTCATTCCTGACTCTAGGGGGCAGTGCTCATCTCCGTTTAAAGCTGAAGAGCCAGCACTGTCCGAAGACATCTCTGTGGTCATGTGGCCGGCATGACTAAACGCAGAAGGTGAATGGAACCCTGTTACCTTCCCACCAAAGGTGGTCCCTATTTTTCTACTTGCATTTTTTTACGTGCTTTCGAACTGCTAGGTTGGCAGAAGCTGGGACAAGTAACGGGAGCTCACCCCATTACGTGGCACTAGGGATTCAAACCGCTGAACTGCCGATCTTTCAGTCAAGAAGCTCAGTGTCTTAGCCACTGAGCCACCACGTCCCACTAATTAAAGGATTACAGGGTCCTAAAAAAGGGAGTGTAAAGGAAAAGGGAAAAGTTTCTTCTCTCCAGT